>NC_064922.1:537339521-537971188 GCF_023897955.1 Schistocerca gregaria
ATGGTAGATCCTCTAAGAGAACAGAAATTTCATTTCCTTTACTTGCAAGGCCTATTATATTTTGATAAAAGATTGTAAATACTCTGGTATTTGATGAAAATTCAAAGCTGCACCTGAAAAAGTGTCTGATGGCTCTGGAAGAATAGACTCATTGTTAACTGTTTCGCTTAGGATATTTTGAGTCTGTGAATTAACCTTAGGAGACTGCCAGAGCCATTTAAGGCAAATAATTTCTGCCTGTGTGTTATTTTTTTCCGTCTTCTATAATTGCTGCATTTAAAAGGCTACCTAATGTTTTTCGCATGACTTGTTTCAGATCACGCCTTGGTTAGTAAACAATGCTTTACTAAAATTACTTACATTTACATCACAAGTTTTACTTGAAAGCTTAACTGCCATGGGATTTCTAAGATTCAAAATTTAAAATAAAAGATGGTCTGGATTTCAAAAGAATTATTGACTGAACAGGCGATCTTCACCTTTGTGGAAGACATCCTGTTGTCTCTAAACAACAATCAGTGTCTTCTGTGATATTACTAAAGCCTTCAGTTGTGTGGATCATCAACTACTATTTGAGAAAGCCAGGTAGTATGGCATAGAAAACCCAGCAGCAAGGCATCAGGGCCCATTAGGTAACCCGCCACAATCCTATCTTACCAACATGAAGCAGAAAGCAAGTTTGGAAGCTGTCAATCAAAAATCTGCAGTAACATTCATCATCAAGTCCTAGAAGACTCTGCCATGAGTCCTTTATTGATTCTGATTTACGTTAATGATCTCCCTGCAGCTGTGAATAGCGCTGTGTGCAAATTTACCATGTTTGCAAATGACACCAGCATTGTAACAGAAAATCTGTCAAACATTCACCAATGACATTTATATCAAAGTCTTTCTGCAAACAAAACGAAGTGTTTTTTTTTTTTTTTCAATTTATATAGTCACAAAAACCTAGAGGAATATTCAGTGACTCTCAACAACCACAAATGTGACAGTACAAATTTCCTGGGCATTTGCAGAGACTACAAAACTAAACTGGGAATACCACTTTTTTCATCAAACTGCAAAGACATTGAACTCGGCATCTTTTGCATTATGAATTACTGTCTCGTGCTGGGGACCAAATGCTCATAAAGGCTGCTTATGTGCACTCCATTGTGTGTTATGGAAATATCTTCTAAGGGAACTGTCATCTTACTCAAAAAATGTCCATTACTTGGAAGAGAGAGATTATTCAGATGTAGAGTAACTCCAAGAATGTCCTGTTGCAAATTACTTAACCAGCAGGGGCTACTTACCAATGCTTCTCAATACATTTTTTTTTCCTCTTATGTGCTTTGTGATAAAGCACCCCCATTCTCTTTGTAAACAGCTCAGCAGTTCACATGCATGACACTATACACAACAGTGGCATTCACTATCAGTAAAAAAATGTCACTAGTAAAGAGAGAGGTGCAGAGTATGCTGGTGTAAATATTTGACACCATCTTCCCACTGAGCTTAAAAAGTTAAGGAAGAGTGAATCCCCTTTCAAAAGTATAGTAGACTAGGTTCTCTTGAGTCACTCATGCTTCACTGTTCAGGAATTTGTGAAAGAGAGCTTACCTAAGAATGACATAACCAAACAGTTTTGTGATTGTCAAATGTTGTAAAGTATTTGATGTAGATTAAACAGTGAAAACTCCAGATTGGAATATCAACAATATTAAGAAAATCATACTCACTGTAAAGACAACCTGTTGATTTGCAGACAGGCATAACAAAAATACTATTATGCATTACAGGTTTTGGCCCAAGGCTTCTTCAGCAAAGAAAACACATACAAATTCAACCAAGCAAGCACTTATACACACATGACCACTACAGCCAGCAGTCCCGACCAGATTGTGGCCACCGTGTGAATAGCAATATGGAGTGAGGCAGAAAAGGGGCAGGAATAGCTGGGTACAGGTGATGGGAGAGAAGAGCACTGTCTGATGCGGGATGTAGGGACTGGACACAACATGACGAGACTGCCACATGCCGTATCAGGAGGTGTGGTGTGTGTGGGGGGGGGGGGGGGGGGGGAGCAGGATCAGAAAAGGAGAGGATCAGTGAAGGACTAAGAACAGGTGGTTGCGTGAGAGTAGGGGATGTGAAAAGGAAGATGTTGATAGGACAGAAGGGACAGGAACAGTTGGGTGGAGGGTATGGGGACATAGATTACTATAGGTTGAGACTGGGATAATTTTAGGAGTGGAGAATGTTTTGCAAGGATAACTCCTACCTGTGCAATTCAGAAAAACTGGCGATGGAGTGGAAGTTCCATATGACCCAGGGTGTGTTGATTTCAATATCAAACATGTTATATTCAGCTGCATGTTGTGCCACAGAGGTAAATTTAGCTCTTGGCCACAGTTTAGCAGTGGCTGTTCATTCTGGTTGACAGCTGGTTGGTAATAATATGATATAAAAAGCTCTGCAATGGTTGCAGCGGAGCTGGTGCACAACATGGCTACTTTTGCAGTTGCTCAGCTTTTGAGGGGGTAAGATCAGCCTGTTACAGTACTGGAATAGTAAGTGCTGGGTGGGTGGATTGGGAAGGTCTTGCATCAGAGTCTTCCACAGGAGTATGGTCCTGTGGCAAGGCATTGGGATTGGGAGTGGCAGAGGGGTGGGCTGGGATGTTGTGGAGGTTGGGTGGGTGACAGAACACCACTTTAAGAGGGTGTGGGAAGGATCTTAGATAGGATGTCCCTCATCTCACAGAATGATGATAGTTAATCAAAGCCCTGATGAAGGATGTGGTTCAGTTGTTCCAGTTCAGGGTGATGAAGGGGGGACTCCTTTGTAGCTGTTCTTGGGGGTGATTTGGGGGGGGGGGGGGTGGCAGGGGAATTCTGTTTGCAGACTGGGTCCAGGGGATATTGCCTGTCTTTGAAGGCCTTGGTGAAATTTTTAGCATACTGGGAAAGGAGTTCTTGTCACTGCAGATATGCTGTCCCTGGGTAGCCAGGCTGTATGGGAGGGATTTTTTGGTGTGAAAGGCATGACAGCTGTCAAAATGCAGGTATTGTTGTTGGTTGGTGTATTTAATGTGGACAGAATTGTGGATGGAGCCATGAGTGAGGAGGTGGCACACTGGGCTTAGGAGGACCAGATAAAGTGATGGGAAATATGTTGAGGTTGTGAAGGAATAAGGCTAGGGTGCCTTGGCCCTGAACCCAGATCATGAAGATATCATCAGTCTACCTGATCCATACAAGGGGTTTGGGGTTTTGGGAGGCTAGGAAGATTTCTTCTAGATGCCTGATAAACAGGATAGTATAGGAGGGAGCCAAACCTAACAATCCTGGGTGCACCATTGCAGCCAGTTATTGTGCCCACACTGAAAAGATTTTGGCCTCATTGACCAACCCCTCCAGCCACATGCCCATAATCTAGCCCTCCACATCAAAGATATTGACCACTTCCTTCACTGACTCATCCCAAACCTTTTTCCTCCTGGTTCTGTACTGCTCACTGTTAATTCTACTTCCCTGTATGTCACCATCCCTCATATTCATGGCTCACCACAATTAAAACTATCTGTTCGCGCATCCTTCATACTCCAAACCCACTGCCTCATTCCACATACACCTAACTAACTTCATCCTAACACAAAACTTCTCCAAGCGGGAAAGCGCCGGCAGACAGGCACAATGAACAAAACACACAAACACACACACAGAATTACTAGCTTTCGCAACCGATGGTTGCTTCTTCAGGAAGGAGAGGGAAAGACGAAAGGATGTGGGTTTTAAGGGAGAGGGTAAGGAGTCATTCCAATCCCGGGAGCGGAAAGACTTCCCTTAGGGGGAAAAAAAGGACAGGTGTACACTCGCACACCCCCTAAGGGAAGTCTTTCCGCTCCCGGGATTGGAATAACTCCTTACCCTCTCCCTTAAAACCCACATCTCTTCATCTTTCCCTCTCCTTCCTGAAGAAGCAACCATCGGTTGCGAAATCTAGTAATTCTGTGTGTGTGTTTGTGTGTTTTGTTCATTGTGCCTGTCTGCCGGCGCTTTCCCGCTTGGTAAGTCTTGGAATCTTTGTTTTTAATATATTTTTCCCATGTGGAAGTTTCTTTATATTATATATACATTAAAAACAAAGATTCCAAAACTTACCAAGCTTGGTAAGTCTTGGAATCTTTCTTTTTAATATATTTTTTCCCATGTGGAAGTTTCTTTCTATTATATATATATTAAAAACAAAGATTCCAAGACTTACCAAGCTTGGTAAGTCTTGGAATCTTTGTTTTTAATATATTTTTCCCATGTGGAAGTTCAGCACAACCATGTGCACCTGCATGCCAAACTGTTTAGAAAACATTCCTAGCCTCACAGAACACCAAAACTCTGGTCTGGGACATATTCATTGATGATATTTTCTTCCACTTCTCGTGGTTCTTCTCAGCCCGTTATGCTACCTTCCTAGATATGACCACCTATTCTCTGATGGCTCCATCCACACCTCTGTCCACATTAAATCCACCAACTACCAAGAGTACCTGCATTTTGACAGCTGCCATCCCTTCCACACCAAAAAATCCCTCCCATACAGCCTGGCCACTTGGGGATGGCATATGTGCAGCAATATGGTCTCCCTTTCCCATTTTGCTGAAAGTCTTACAAAGGCCTTCACAGACAGGTTCTATCCCTCAGACCTAATCCACAACATTGTGCCATTTCCCCACACACCCACAACCCTCCCATAACCTCTAATAAGAGACAGCTGCAAAAGTGTGTCCCATTCATCACCCAGTGCCATCCTGAACTGGAACAACTGAACCACATCCTTCATCAAGTGTTTGATTATCTATCATCATTCCCTAGAATGAGATATATCCTACCCAAGATCCTCCACATCCCCTCCTAAAGTAGTGTTTTGTCACCCACTCAACATCCCAGTCCACCCATCTGTCACTCCCAATCCTAATGCCTTGTCAGAGGGATCATATTCCTGTGGAAGATTCTGGTGCAACATCTTCCCAATCCACCCACCCAGCACTTCCTTTTCCAGTTCTGTCACAAGCTTATCTTATCCCATCAAAGGCTGGGTCATCTGTAAAGCATCCATTAGTATACTAGCTCTGCTGAATCCATTGCTCAACTTTTTTTATTGATATGACTATCAACCAGCTGTTCACCAGGATGAATAGCCACTGCCAAACAGTGGCCAAGAGCAAAGTAGACCACCCTGTGGCACAACAGGCAGCTGGAAATAACATGTTTGATTTCAGTGGCTGCTTCAAAACCCGGGACATGTGAGCCCTCCCCTCCACCACCAACTTTCCAAACTGTGCAGATAGGAGTTATCCATACAACACATTCTCCTCTCCTGTGATTATCGTGGCGTCAATCTACAGTAACTTACTGTCCCCACACCCTCTACCCAACAGTTTCTGCCTCGATCTGTGCTATTTATTGCCTCCTCCTTTTTCATGTCCCTACTCTGTGTGTGCTGCTCCTTTTCCACTCCCCCTTCCCCCCCCTCCCCTTCAGCCCCCTCCCCATCAAACCCTACCTCCTAATACTGCACATGGCAGTCTCATCAGCCCAGGATCTAGTCCTTCCATGCCCACCAGACAACACATCCCTCTGCCCCCACCTGTATTCTGCTATGCCCTTCACCCATTCCCCACTCCCCTCCAGATCGCAATTTATGTAACAGTTGCATTCTGGTCGGAACTGCTGGTGGTTATGCTCATGCGTGTTGAGGTTTTGGATGAAAGCTATAATGTGTAACACTCTTTTTGTTGTTCCTGTCTGCAACTCAACAGGTCATCTTTACAGCGAGTAGCAATCTATCCATTTCAAATCTGTTGATTTTTCATGTAAATTTGGTTACTTCACTCAATCATTATGTAGTGTGGATATGTATTTTATTATAATGCGTTGCTGAACTGACGAGCCAATAACTGTCAAATGTTAATATCATTAGGTTATGTAGATATCGTAATTTTCATTCAGGCAATCTGTAATGTGTACATGTATTTTTACTGTAATTGTATTGCTGGACTGATTGCCCAGTAGTATGACAACAAATGTGTGTTAAATTGTTATAAACATGCTGATGATGGTGATTGAAGGTTATAACGATTTATTGTTTTATTAGTAATACTTTAATATCCGTTAAATTGTGAATTATAATTAATATACATATAAATATATGTAATCTTAATTGTCTCTCACTCCACATCATCATAGTTGGTTATGCATTTATTATTATTATTTTCCAAATTATTCTCATATGTTTGTTCTGAATGAATTACTGTCATGTAGTTATTATCTTCACAATTGACCTTTATTGTGCTATAGGATACATTGTATTTACAGGTTTCTGTAGTTACAGCAACAGTGTTTATGGTTTTAATGATTGTGACTAATGCTGCAGTATGGACATTTTTTGTGAAAGCCCTCCGTTCTTCAGATACATCATTGTTTCCTACTGTGGCAAGTTCAGCAACAAATTACATATGTTCTGTAAGTCATTTCACAGTTCTCACAGAGAAAATGTACAGAAATGTGCATTCTTCTTGTTATATTAATGCTTCATTTTATTCTCTTCATAGGCCATGGCAGGATTCTGGTTCTTTGGTGAAATTACCTCATTAATGTGGTGGACAGGTACATTTCTTGTTCTGGTGGGCTTGTTGCTCATATGCCAGTATGAAAGTAACGAGAAGTTGCAGAGTAAACTAAAATAATAACTTGTCAGAGAAATTTATGTCTTTCATTTTTGTAATATGAGAATGAAAGTTTTCCTTAAGTGGTTATTAAGTAACTCATTAATTGTGTGAAATGACTGAAATCAGGATATGCTAATACTTTGTAATTCTAGTAATCGCACATGCCCTGTAGTGTTGAGAGTTGTCAGATGAAAACAGATTTTTCATGAAAAAGATGTACAGCATTCCAGAGGATTTTTAAAGTCCAAAAAAATGATTGTACTTGTTTCATATGTACCTCCACATTACCACTTCATGGTTTCACCATGTACCTCATGATCTGACATAAAATTCTCCCAAATTGATATACATTTAGTAACTGAATCTTGTTTTCTTGAGAGTAAATATTTTTTTCCACTTCAGGTGCATATTAACTAGTGTAATGATTTGATACTATCATATTTTGAATTAGCAGCACAGTTTTACAATTTTTTTTACATCTTGTTAAATCCAAGCAGGATATACTTTGAAAGTAGTTCAACACTTTGTATCATTGCTAACTTTGGGTTTATTGTTTGCATATGTACCTCTTCAATGAAATTACAAAGTTGTCAAAATTGCACAAAAGTTTTCTTTTATTTAAATGGTGACCAGTTCCAGACCTTACTCTATTATTAATCTGTCCTGTCAAACAGAATTATCGTATTGCAATTAACATATACAATATATACGGTCAATAAATGTACAAATAAGTTTGACAAAATGATTCCATACCACAAGAGTTTAATCATAACACTATAATGTGTGTATACTGGCCACTTTGCTTGTAATAGTGGCTAAGTGCAAGGTTCTATTTGCATATGACAATGTAGTGCTGTGTGCAGCAAAACAATGTTGTGTGAGCATTAAACGTCGTTATAGTAACCTGAGGTAGCGGGTGCTGTAGGGAGTGGATCATGGACAGGTTGTTTGTGTGTGTGTGTGTGTGTGTGTGTGTGTGTGTGTGTGTGTGTGTGTGTGTGTGTGTGTGTGTGTGTGTGTTTTTCCCTCCTTTTTTTATGAAATTACAGAATAACGATTACATATGACTGTAGATAGATAATATCTATTTTAGCTTGATGTTAAAACATAATCACAGTATAAAACATGCGTGTACAAAAAAATCTTGCAAACACATAAGCAGCATGCTATGCTACTAACAATCTCCCAACCATTGTCAAAAATAAAATAGGCCAGAACAAGTATTAAAAATGTATGAAGAATGCCTTGGAGTCCATTAACCATAAACAGTATGCTCCCTCTGTGCACGGACTCCCACTGTGTACGTTTTTAATATGTGGCGTGGCCTATTCTATTTTTGACAATGGTTGTAAGGTCAAGAGTGGGGTACTACTAGTGAGATGTTTCTGTTCTGTGTGAATGAACTTCCTAAGTGTGATGTTACACATTTTATTGGTATAATGCCATAAATGATGTAATAAATGTGACCTATTATGCATTTATTAGTTTAGATTTGTATGGTAGTGCATGCATTGCAGTGTGTCTTATTGTCAATTATTGCTATAATGCCATAAATGATGTAATAAATGTGTTCTATTATGCATTTATTAGTTTAGGTTTGTATGGTAGTGCATGCAATGCAGTGTGTCTTATTGTCAATAAAAAAATGTTCGTGGAGCTTTGCTATGCTGTTGCTTAACTGGTCTTAAAAATTTTTGCTTATGCGACTACATAATTTTGTCTTTGTATCATCATGTATGTTGCATTTATTTATTGTTATACTGACTGGCCACTTGTGGCACTATGAAGTATGGCAAGGAATTGTTCGTAAAATTGTTTTTGGTCTTGCTACCTTTCATATTGTGACTTAAATATTTAGTTTTTGTATAAAAATGTGAATTGTGTACTATTATGTAAGCTGCAGTCCTTTTAGTGCTATATTGACTGGCCACTGGTGGCGCTGTGAGGTGTGATGCTGACGTGTTTACTAGATTTCTTTTGTACATGTATCATTTATTTTGTGACTGTGTTTAACATCAAGCTAAAAGGGACATTATGTATGGTCATACATAACCATTATCCTTCAACTTCGTAAAATAAAACGAACAACCTCCCTGTGGCACACTCCCTTCAGCACCCCCACCTCGGCTCATCTAATGATGTTCTATGTTCACTCAACATCATATTGATGCATGCAGCACTGGACTGTCATATGCAAGTAGTATCTTGCATTTAGCCACTCATACAAACAATGTGGCCAGCATACTCACATATAGTTCTATGGGAGGACTTACATGGTATGTAATCATCTTGTCAAATGTCCTTGTACTTTGGTTGTAACATGAGACTATCAGTCCTGCAGGAAGACGTGACTGTGGAGTTATATCCAACACTGGTCACCATATAAGTATAAACAAACTCCTGTGCAACTCTGATAGTTTTTGTAATTCCGTGGAATCATAGTAAGATGCCGCATATTGCCATCTGGCATACTAGAAATCAGTCAATATGTATCTTTCATTTGATTTTTGATTTTTTTCCTGTGGGTACAGCTGCACAAAGATATCATAATATACAATAATTAAAATATGAAAACACAAGCAGTTGCCTACCCTCTTTTACCTCCTGACACAGTTAGTAGTTGAATAAAAGCCCCTGGTACATACTGGGAGTTTGTACATGCATGCTTTTACAAGTAATGTGGTGAATTACTACAATGTACAATCTCATTCATTGTCCCCACTGGCCTCGCCCTCTCTGTTTCTTGCCCGCACCACCTATCATCCACACTCTATAATCTCCAGTCTTAAAAAGAAAACATTTCAGTACATGACCAATATTCCAAATAACATTGTTAGGACTATCAAACAACTAGCCAATAGATAACTTCTGTAAAGTATACTAACCACCAATTGTGAGATGGTGTGGGACCACCATTGGATTGCAGTCAGAGTTCAAATGCTCCACCGGGCTGCCATCCAAGGATTTTTTTAAAGCGAGATCAGGAAGTTTGGCACCCTGTAATGAAAACTGACAGGATGGACTTACCCAATGTCACTTGTTTATTGGGGGACATTGCAAATTTAGCCCACCAATGACAAGACTGTGACAGACAGGAGGGGGCATGAAGAACAAAACTGCTGGGCAGTAACATGCATGGGTTCTTTCTGAAGACTTCATCCACGATTCTTTCAGAGGACAGGTTCAGTTGATAGGAGATTGACTAATTCACATGCTTTTTTGTACAGAGCATTCAGACTTTTCATTCTAGAGACATGTCAGTCTGTCCTCAACTCGGTTTTCAGACCGAGTCTAATACCATATTCATCCAGATGTCTGTTTTTATGTTATCACATACTCAGTTTCCATTCTGTCAGAAGGTCTTTGTTTTGGTTCAGTGTTCGAATACATGGACATTGACTTTGTTCCCACCACCTGATCTACATCTCCAAATGCAAGTTAGGTGAAAGGCAAAAATGATAAATAATTAACCAGTTAGGTAAACAACAATAATTACAAGACGACAATGCACCAAAGTGACAAAAATCATGAGATAGCAATATGCACATATACAGATTGTGGTAGTATCGCATATACAAGGTATAAAAGGGCAGTGCATTGGTTGAGCTGTCATTTGCACTTGGGTGATTCATGTGGAAAGGTACCTGGCGTGATTATGGCCACAGAATGCGAATTAACAGACTTTGAATGCAGAATGGTAATTGGAGCTAGACACTTGGGACATTCCATTTCAGAAATCATTCGGGAATTCAGTATTCCGAGAGCCAATGGCCTTCACTTAACTATTGAGGGTAATGATGTTAGCATCGAGTTGTCCTTACTAACAGACAAGCAACACTGCATGAAATTACCACAAAAATCAATGTGAGGCAATGAGCATATTTCACTACGGCAATTAGGTGAAATTTGGTGTTAATGGGCTATGGCAGCACACAATGGGTGCAGTTCCCTTTGCTAGCAGCATGACTGCCCGCAGTGCCTTTCTTGAGACTGTGACCATGGTGGTTGGACCCTAGATGACTGGAACACTTTGGCCTTTGGTTGTGGCTTAGTAGTGGTATGGACTATGTTTATGTGGAATGAACTGGGTCCTCTGTCCCAACAGAACTGATCATTGACTGGAAATGGTTATGTTCGGCTACTTGGAGATCATTTGCAGCTCTTCATGTTCCCAAACAATAATGGAATTTTATGGATGACAGTGTTCCTTGTGACTGTACCACAATTACTTGCAATTCATTTAAAGAACAGTCTGGACAAGTTGGGTGAATGATTTGCCCACTCAGACTGCCCCATATGAATCCCATGAAAAATGTACGGGATATA
The DNA here is from genome assembly GCF_023897955.1 of Schistocerca gregaria. Taxonomy (NCBI): domain Eukaryota; kingdom Metazoa; phylum Arthropoda; class Insecta; order Orthoptera; family Acrididae; genus Schistocerca; species Schistocerca gregaria. Next base: position 537,350,557 of record NC_064922.1, read on the forward strand.
ATCAAGAGATTAATTTGTGCACAAAATTGTGCAGAGGCAGCACTTTTGCAATTATGGATGGCTATAGAGGCAGAATGGCTCAATATATCCTCAGGAAACTTCCAACAACTTGTTGAGTTCATGCCATGTTGGATTGGTGCACTACACAGTTCAAAAGGAGGTCCGACATTATGTTAGGAAGTATCCCATGAATTCTGTAACCTCGTTGTATAAAATAGATATATAGCCTGAATTAAGATTATTTATAGTTAATTTTCATCAGAAATGTAGATAAATTGTGTCCACACTAGGAATGCATGAGCAGAGAAAAAATTCTTTACCTTTCATACATTTTGCAAATGCTACTTTTAAATTTATTTATTGGCACCTTGTAGGCACTATCAGTCAATGTGTTGAAGTAAACAAGACCAAGATATTCCTAGCTGTTATATGTCTTTGGTGCTTTGCATGTGGTGTACTAATTGGATGTCCACTTCTTTAGTTACAGTCAAGGATCAGTACTGTTAGCTCCTTTTACTTAAGTTTTCTCTAACAAACACAAGGAAGTTATAGATATACAGGGAAGGTCCTATCATTATATTAAGTAATTTGAAATAATCTCTACATTATTCACGTGGGCTATGTCCTACAGTGCAGCTGGTATCTTTCTTTTGCCACTTGAACAGTAGTGTTGAGCATACGAAATTACCCCATAGTAGTTTTTGTTTAGTCAGAAGTTAGTGAAAGAATGCAAGATGTGCATATAATAAGGGTTGTGCATTGACATAGCTTGCATGGCAGGACCAAACAAAGTGGGACAGTGGTTAGCATATTTGACTCTCATTTGGGAGGATGGCTGTTCAACTCTCCATACAGGCATCCTGATCCTTTTTCTGTGATTTTCCAAAATTTTTTTAAGGTAAGTACTTGGATGGTTCTTTGAAAACACATGGCCGATTTTCTTCCCCATTCTTTTATAATTTGAGCTTGTGCTCCATTGCTGTGGACTTCATTGTTGATGGGACAATAAAATTTAATTTCCTTCGTTCGTTCTTTCTTTCTTTCCTTCCTTCCTTCCTTCCTTCCTTCCTTACTTCCTTCCTTCCTTCCTCCCTCCCTCCCTCCCTCCCTCCCTTCCCCTGTAAAATGGATAGATGATACATGCTAGTCTGCTATATAATTTTCCTGTGTGAGTATCCCAGCTAAGTTTTCTGTTTACTGGAAATCCTAATAATTTGTTTATTATTGCAACAGAAAGAATTCATACCACATATAAGCTCTACAGTTTTGGTGGATTTTCCTGTAAAACATTTGCCTGAGAGATCAAGTATTACATCTCTCCATAGCTACCATCAAACTAAGTTAGTTATTTCCATGATCCATGGATCATAATTATAAGATCTCACATGAACATATCAGTTTTACAATTGTAGTAAACTTCCTACGTCTATACTCTACAAGCCTTCTTATAATGTATTTGGGGGGGGGGGGGGGGGTACTTCTGGTACCACTACTTACTCCCTCTTCCCTCTACCATCCAAGAGTGGTGTATGGTAAGACTGATTGTCAGTAAAGTTCCATATGAACTCCAAATTTTTATTTTCTCATTGTGTTCATGTTGTGAGACATTTGGGAGGGGGGGGGGGGGGGGGGAAGTAATATGTTGCCTGACTCTTACTGGAATGTTCACTTTCAGAATTTCAGCACTAAACCTATCCAAGATACACAATGCCTCTCTTGCAGCATCTACCAGTGAAGTTCATTGAGTATCTTTAACACTCTCGCACTTATTAAAGAATCCCACGATGAAACATGCTTCTCTTTGTATGATCTTCTCTACGTTGTCTATTAATTTGGTCTGGTAATGATCCCAGAATGAAGAGTAATCTTCAGGAGTTGGTTTTACAAGTATTACATTTCTTCCAGTGAAACTCCATCAGCATCTGCCTGTGTTTCCTATGATTAGTTTTATGTGGTCGTTCCAGTAGATTATGATTCCACTTAAATCTATAATTGAGATCTCTGGTTTTTTTAGTGACTTTCTAGCATGGCTATTGAACTACACACAGTCTTTCCATGTACCTCACAATGTTCTTTGGCACATACTATATTAAGGTGAATTGCACAATGCTTTTGGATTTTATCCATTTTGGGCTCCAAATCATCTCCAGAGTTGAATATCTGATGTTTACTGACCACATTTCCTCCATTTTGTTTCTTGTTGCTCTTACTAAGCATATATGGTTTCCTACCTTTCTCAACATTACTTTTTATACCACTGAGTACTGATGCTGTAACTACCTTGTCGTCACAGATTACCTTCTCTGTGAAATGTTTTGTAAAGTTCTGGCCTGTTTGTTACTAGGTCTAAGGCACTTAGAGATCACTTAAAGAATTTTTTAGAAAAATTATTGATAACGTCTTCCTCGAATTCATGGCATTTCCACTCATTGAGATTATTTTACATTCAGAACATGTAATAACTACACTAGATGTTACTGAGTTCCTTATGGTGACGAATATGTTAACTTCATTAGCATCCCCTCCACTCCCCGAGGGCGCATGGTTCTTTTGTGAGTTTGTGCATGGTGTACACAGGGTCCCAAGCTATTGCAGCCCATGCTTCCTTCCCTGGCTGCATTTCCTTCACCCTGCCCTCCCTCCCTCCCTCCCTCTTATCACTCCTTTCCTGTTGCCCCCTCCTTTCCCTCTCTCGACGTTCTGATTTATGTCTACCTGGCTATGCACCTGATTTCCTGTATTGGTTACAATTTTGTTCCTTTTCCATGTTCTTTCATCCTTTTTTAACGTTTAAGTCCCTGCTTGAGGTTTGACCTCCACTTCAAAATTTCCTGTTTTTAGTCTGAGCCATTTGGAGAAGAACTCCCTCCCTAGCATCTACATTGTGGATTCCTTTTCCCCCTTCCTTCTCCTCTCCCTTCCCCATTGTAGCCCCCTTCAACCCTGCTATGTCACCAGCACATTTAGTCAGTCTGTGTGGTGGGGCTGTTATGCACCCATATGGTGAGCCCCCTGACAACACATGGATTACGCTACTGATACCTAAGCTGTTCTCTCCCCATGAATGCCAAGGAGTGGTCGCTTATCTTCTTGGAGCATTGGAACTCATGGGAATGGGCGCTGTGCCAGACAGCCCTTGCTGTGGCTGGCTGGTGCCCATGAGTAGAGCCCCTGGTCAGAGTGAGTGGTATCACGGCAGATGCTTGGTGCATGAAGCGTATCAAGCTGCAAAAATTTCACTGTTCTCAAACATCCGTCTCTTCAAATGGTGAAGGATCATTGAATGCTGATTTGTAAGACCTGGCAACCTTCCCTTCCCTGGCTACACCATGGAAGGAGGGCCAGGCTCACCATCTTGGGATGAAACCCTTTCCCCGTTACCTTGTCTGTACTGGACAGATGGAGACACATTCACCCTCACAAAGCCATTGTTTTTTTGTGGAGAAGATCGAGGACAAGTTTGGAAAATGGAGCCTCTTAGTAAGATGCGATCAGCCTCCCTTTTGATCAAATCTTCTCCTGCCACCCAATCCATAGCTCTTTGGGCCTGTGAAGTCGTGGCAATGTCCCCGTGTCTGTTATGCATCACTGATCTTATTTTTCATGGGGACCTCATCCTGCAAACAGGTGAGGAAATCCTGGTGGCTTTCAAGGGGGATACCATCCCATAGAAGGTCAAGGTTATGTGCTATGGATGTGACATGAAGCGGTGCTTTCGGTGCTTGTGTTTTTGGCATATGTCTTCCTGCTGTATGCCAGACCCTCTGTGTGTTGACTGGCCACCCCTGTGTTTCACCACCTATTTGTGTCAATTGTGCTGACTGCATTTCCTGTTGCACGCCAGATTGCCCAGCTTACAAAAGAGAAAGAATATCCAAGTATACAAGTCCCTAGGTCATCTGTCTTATGCTAAGGCTCACCAAAAGTATGAGAGACTCCATCCAGTGTAACTGTCTTCAACTTTTGTCTCTGTTACTTCATTTCGTCGTCCTACCTCTTCCTTACCTCAGCCCCATCCCCCCCTCTCCTCCCCCTTCCCTACAGTTCCCACGACCTCCTGTCCAGGAGCTGCTCACCCTCCCCGGCCGAAGAAGTGCCCCCCTTCTTCAGCACCTGCCAGTGATTGGGCTCCCTCCCAGGACCCCTCTCCCCAGTGTCTCTCAGGCTGGAAGACTCTTACCACCATGCTGCCACGAGACACACTGTCTGTGCATCCTAAGGTCGCCCGCTCTCCTTCGGTTCCAGATCTTGCAGAAGCCTGTACTCCCCCTGTGCCCTGCTCTCCTCCACCTCTGAAAGAGAAGAAGAAGAAGGAACATAAATCATAAGACAAGCCCCCCCCCCCCTCCTCCCCTTCCCCTGGTGCCCCCGGAGGTGCCATCTCACCCTTGCAACCTGAGCCTGACATCTTATTTATGGATTTCATGCCACCCTTGTTGGTGATGACTACTGACTTAGTGATATGACCTCCTCTTGGCTTCTTTATGTCTAATCTAGACTCTCGCCACATGATCATTCTGTGGAATTGCAACAGATACTATCGTCACCTACTAGAAATGCACCGTCTTTTCTCCTCCTATTCTGCATTCTATCTTGTTCTTCAAGAAATGCGTTTCTTGTGACAACCACTCTCCAACATTTTGTGGTTTTTGGGCGTTCTGTCAGAACAATGCTGGCCCCGGGGAGTATTGCTGTGTGGTGTGGGATGCGCATCAGGTGGGACTGATGAATGACATCAAAAAATTTTAAAGAAGGGCAGCTTGTTTTGTGTTATCGCGAAATATGGGAGATAATGCCACAGACAAGATACATTGATTGGAGTGGCAGTCATTAAATCAAAGTTGTTTTTCATTGCGACGGGATCTTCTCATGAAATTTCAATCACCAATTTTCTCCTCTGATTGTGAAAACATACTATTGTCACCCACCTACATAGGGCAAAATTAGAGAAATCAGGGCTCACACAGAAAAATTTAAGTGCTCGTTTTCCCCACGTGCTGTTTGAGAGTGTAATGGTAGAGATACAGCTTGAAGGTGGTCCATTGAACCCTCTGCCAGGCACTTTATTGTGAATAGCACAGTAATCATGTAGATTTAGACGGGTTAGGATCTGGTGGGGTCTGGACTCTGGTTTGCTCCGATGTCTTTAGTGACTGGATCCCCCCTACATACGAACTTGGAAGCAGTAATGGTTAGAGTGCGAATGACCATGGCAATCACCATTTGCAATGTCTACCTCCCTCCAGGCAGGCCACTTCCTTACGTTGCTCTGTCTACTTTAATCCAGCAACTAGCACCCCCCAATTCTGCTCATGGGGCTTCAGTGCCCACCATCCACTGTGATGGAGTGTCACTTCAACATGTAGGGGTATCCTAATTGACCAAATTATCATGGAACTTGATTTGTGTCTCATCAATGATGGTTCTCCTACCCACTTCAGTGCTGCCCATGGCATCTTCTCTGCTTTCAATCTCATGATCTTCTCTCCTGCTCTCTTGGCTTTCCTGCATTGGTCATCCTATGATGACCTTTGTGTCAGTGACAACTTTCCAGTGATTTTATCATTCCCCTGCTGCCACCAGGCATATAGGCCCCCACTTTGGGCATTCCGCAGGTACACTTCGACAACTCCCTCCCGAATTCCATTGATGTAGTCGTGCAAGGCGTCTCTTGCACTATTCTTCATGCTGCTGGCACTGCTGTCCCCCTATACACAGGTTCCCCTTGTCATCGACTGATACCGTGATGGACAAAGGATGTCACACTCGTTGTCCAGGACTGCCGATGGGTGCTGCAGTGATTTAAGCGACACCCTTCATAGACCAACCCCCTCACTTTTAAGCAGCTCTGTGCTAAGGCTCATAATCTTATTAAGCAGAGTAAAAAGAATGCTGGGAGTGCTATGTTTTCTCTGTGGGGATGTATACCTCTTCATCACAGGTTTGCTCCAAGCTCCACAGCCTTCTGAGCCGCCAGCGACAGTCAACTGTCCAGGATCTTAACCTCCAAGGTGCTCTGTGCACTGATCCATTGGTCCTTGCAGAACACCTTGTGACACACTTTCTGACGGCATTGGCTTCCTCTTCCTACCCTACTACATTTCTCAGGCAGAAATGCAGAGTTGAACAGACCCTTCTCTGTTTCATCCTGCAGCACGCTGAGCCCTATAATGAATCCTTCACTGAATGGGAATTGTTACAGGCTCTTAGCTCTTCATGAGACACAGCTCCAGACCCAGATTCCATCCACAAACAGACAATCCTACACTTGGACGTTGTGCAGAGACATCATCTCCTTAGGGTCTTCAAGTGCATGTGGCTCACGGGCGTTTTTCTGTCACAATGGTGAGACAGTAAAGTTATCCCTGTTCTTAAGCCTGGGAAGAACCTATCATCTCTAGACAGCTACTGCCCACTTAGCCTGATGAATGTACTTTGTAAACTGCTCGAAAGGATTTTCAGCTTCAGATTAAGTTGGGTACTTGAATCTCGGCGCCTTTTGTCCCCATATCAGTGTGGCTTCCGGGCAGGATGATCTCCAACTGACTGTGTACGCCGATTGGAATCGGCCATCCGACAGGCTTTTAATCACCACCAGCACCTTGTTGCAGTCTTCTTTGATCAACATACAGTATACGACATGGCTTGGTGTCATCACATTTTAGTTACCCTCCATGACTGGGGCTTCCATGGTCCCCTTGCAATTTTTATCGATGAGTTTTTCTCACACCAGCTCTTCCAGGTTCAAGTTGGCACTTCTCAGTGGCCTACAGATTCAGAAGAACGGTATCCCACAGGGATCTGTGCTAAGTGTCACACACTTCCTCATTGCCATCAATGGGCTTGTGACCTCTGTTAGGCCTCTGGTTACCCCGGAATTTTATGTTGACAATTTTTGCATCTGGTGCAGCTCCTACTCAGTAGCATCTGCTGAGCGCTGCGTCCAAGGTGCCATCACATGGGCCTCTGTGCGGGCCATCTCCAATGGCTTCCAGTTTTCTCCCTCCAAAATGCGGGTTATGCATTTTTGTCATCGACCCACAGTATATCCTGATACACAACTTTATTTAGGTACCCAGCACAGTTGTAGCACAGTCCTGTCTCTTGGGCCTTATTTTTGATAACAAGCTGACAGGGCTGCCCCACATTCACCACCTAAAGACTACATGTATGTGGAAGCTTAATACTCTCTGCCTAGTGGCCCACGCATCTTCTCCATCTTTATCGTGCTGTGGTCTTGTCCAGACTAGATCATGGTAGTCAGGTTTATGGCTCAGCAGCTCCTTCCACTTTAAAACTGCTTGACCCTGTTCACCATTGTGGGGTGTGTCTGGCTTGGCTATTGGTGGCTTTCGCACTAGTCCTGTTGATAGTCTCCTTACAAAAATGGGCATTTCCCCTCTACACACACACAGTGGAGCCAACTCCTGGTTTCTTACATAACTGCCATTCGCCAATTCCCTGTGTCTTCCCTCCTATACCTCCCCTCCCCCCCCCCTCCCCGCTCTTGGATGGTGTGTAGACCACGGGTTAGGACTGATCAGTACTAAGACCTCTGTCACTCCTATGGTTTACTAGTGTCTTTGTGCCATCCTTGCAGAGCTCCAGAGTTCCACCATTTTTTACACTGATGGTTCTAAGACAATCATTAAGGTGGGATATACTTTCACGTTTCCTACTGGCTTAAAACACCATTTATTGCTAGGATCATGTAGTTTCTTCACAGCAGAGCGTCTAGCCACTCACAGGGTCTGCCTCTGTTTCTCAGGCCTCCATCCACAGTGTTTTAATTTGTTCAGACTCCATTTATGCATTCATCATACCTGGCTCACCCATTGTTACCTCCTACGCAACAACCCACCCCCACAATCTGGTGGTGGAATGTCCCATTCTTTTGGCCCTTCATGTTAAGTATAACCTTCCCAATTATTTAAATTTAATATTAGCATCTGGTGGTTGAGCTAGTCCTCAGTTCTTTTTGTGAAAGTGATTTTTATTTTCACGTACAAGGTTCTACTTTAGTCCTGGAGCAGGGGCGGGTTGGTTGTAGTTAGGACTTCTTTTCCAGTCTTCTCGGTCTGTGACCCCATGACCGCCCCCTTTTTTCCAGTTTTTTTGGCTTGGTCTCACCTTTTATACATTTACTGTGTGTGTTTAATGATCATTATTTTATAATTTGATTCCTCTGACTGGGTCTGACCACTTTTAACAGGCCCTCTTTCTTCTGTGACTCACTTTGGAATCACAGAGATGATGACCTCACCGTTTGGTCCCAGCATCCCAGGGAATGAGCTTTCTGACAGTTTGGCAAGAGAAGCATATACTTATCCCCAATTTCCTTTCATGATTCCAGCTGTGCAGATCTACATCAAATCTCTCTTTGCCCAAAAATCGAATGTGCTACACTTCACAGTAGTAAACTCTGCACAATCAGTCTACTGCAATTTGGCATTCTTTCTTCCTCTCCTCTCAGAAGGAGTTCCTCTTTTATGCTGTCTACACATTCGTAATACCAGGCTCACCTACTGTTTCCTCCTATGTCATGACCCACCCCCACAATGTTGTTGTGGAGCCAGACTGACAGTATCTCATTATTGGTGGTGTCCCCTTCCCTTGAACCTTTGTGCCATGTTTCGTTTTCCCAATTGCTTAAATTTAATATCAGCAGATGATTCATGGATGGTTGAACTGGTCCGCAGTTTCCTCTATGAAAGTAGTTTTTATTTCCAGGTATAAGGTTCTACATCAGTCTTGGAGCAGGGGCAGGTTTGTTCTGGTTGGGCCCTTTTTCCAGTCTTCTTGGTCTTTGACCCCATGACTGCCAATTTCTTCCAGTTTTTAGATTTGGTCTCACCTTGTATGCCTTTTACTGTGTGTGTTTAATGGTTATTTTTAATAATTTGATCCCACTGTGTGGATCCGTCCACTTTTAGCAGACCGTCTTTCTTCTGTGACTAACTTTGGAATCACAGGACTGATGATGATGATAGCTGCTTGGTCCCATAACCCCTCTCAGTTAATCAATCAGTCACTTAACCATTAGCATCCAGCCTCTTTTTTGTAATGTATTTTCCAATTTTAATTTAGGATTTTATTGTTTTTTACTTCTGTTATCAGACAGCTTTCTGTTCCTAATATTGTGTGGGCATTAGTAATTTTCACAAGCGAGATTAATTCTGGGACATTACTATGGATGTTCCGATAGTTATAACACCACAGTAAAATTTTCTCAAACTAATCAAATAGGATGAAAGTTCCCAGAATGAGATTCTCACTCTGCAGCTGAGTGTGCGCTGATATGAAACTTCCTGGCAGATTAAAACTGTGTGCCGAACCAAGACTCGAACTCAGGACCTTTGCTTTTCACGGGCAAGTGCTCTACCATCTGAGCTACCCAAGCAGGAGAAGAGCTACTGGCAGAAGTAAAGCTGTGAGGACGGGGCATGAGTCGTGCTTCGGTAGCTCAGATGGTAGAGCACTTGCCTGCGAAAGGCAAAGGTCCCGAGTTCGAGTCTCAGTCCGGCACACGGTTTTAATCTGCCAGGAAGTTTCATATCAGCACACACTGCGCTGCAGAGTGAAAATCTCATTCTGGAAACATCCCCCAGGCTGTGGCTAAGCCATGTCTCTGCAATATCCTTTCTTCCAGGAGTGCCAGTTCTGCAAGGTTTCCAGGAGAGCTTCTGTGAAGTTTGGAAAGTAGGAGACAAGGTACTGGCAGAAGTAAAGCTGTGAGGACGGGGAATGAGTCTTGCCTGGGTAGCTCAGATGGTAGAGAAATTGCCTGCGAAAGGCAAAGGTCCCAAGTTCAAGTCTCAGTCCAGCACACAGTTTTAATCTGTCAGGAAGTTTCAAGAACGAAGTTCTCTTCCAAGAATAATTTGGCTGATCTTTCTCCAATTACAATGGGTAATTCATAATTGATTCTGTGGAGGGATTCCTCTAACCTAAATAACTGCTCCCCTGTCCTACTGAGGGCAGCACTAAAATTTTCCACCCAATAAGGGAAATGGAGAAATCTGGTATCAACATGGGTCTGGATGTGAATGGGGCAAAATCTTTGATTTCCTAGAAGAGGGTCTGTCATTCCGTGATTCTCATGCAGGATATGATGCAGTCACAGTGACACATGTTGTAATGTTACTTCCCTCCTTTCAGTGTTGATTTTTGAAATTTATACGAAAAAGTAAATTGTTGATGGAAGGAGGTCGCATTATGTTGCCAACAAGAAGAGGGATAAAACATTTAATTAAATATGAAAAGTTCTGCAAAGTACCATTTCTTTTATCCAGTAATCAAAGCCAACACAATACTACTAAATAAATTCGAAGTATTGTGTTTTGAAAGATGTGTGTTACAGTTTTCGCATATATAACATTTTCCAGTAGCTACCTTTGAGAAAGACACAAGTAGTGAGACCAGTCAATAATTGTCTTTCTCATAAAGAAGTCAAACAGTGCCATGTTTTAGCCGCTTTGGCACTGTACCTCCTGTGGTACAACCAAGTCTGCATGGCTTGCAAGCCAGTGCCCCACAAATTGACTTAGATTCTGAGAAGAGTAAAGTGATTATTAGTTGAATTGTGGGTTTTACTTGAATACTCATCATAAGAGTTAAAACTGTTTCTACCATTCTTGTAGTAAACATGCTGACTTTGATTCAGTTCTGTCTCTTATAAGGGAACATTCTCAAGTCTCTATAAATGATCTTGATGAAACTTGTTGGGTGTGTAGAGGGGGAGAAATAGTACAATATATATTTTTTTGTTTGTTCACAGTTTCATTTTGAGGGGTAAAACACATCCTGAAAGGGAATTTGACATTTTAGTTTTAGAAATGATGATACATAAAAAATGATTTCACATAAAAGTTGATAAGTAAGTAATGTTCTTGAAAACTGTATAATCAGCTATTGCAATAATCTAACAACAAAAACAATCCATTATTGACAAAATTTTAATTGGATAGATAAAAGGATCTATTCACCAAGTGACAGCAGAACACCCACACATAAAACACGGTTGTAAATGAATGGATTTTCACATACGGTAAAAAAACAGTAATAATAAGTGTAATAATTTGAAATTTTGGGAAATGCCACACCACCATTAATTAATTCTGAAAAATGAAAATTCTTTTTAGAACATATATTAAAGAAGCTTTCAAGCCATATACATTCTCGTGTAATAAAGCTGATTTCTAATTTTTGGCTGTGTGGGGTCGCCGCGCGGTCTGAGACACCTTGTTATGCTTCAAGCGGCTCCCCCCGTCAGAGGTTTGGGTCCTCCCTCGGGCATGGGTGTGTGTGCTGACCTTAGCGTAAGTTAGTTTAAGTTATGTTAAGTAGTGTGTAAGCTTAGGGACCGGTGACCTCAACAATCGGGTCCCATAGAACTTACCACAAATTTCCATTTTTTTCTGATTTTTGGGAAAATAAGCTGTACACAATGTGCTGCCAGAGTATTTTCAACATTTAAAATATCGGAATACTCGTTGCTATTCTAATTACTTGTTTTACTTATAGTTCTTTTAAGTTTTAAATTCTTACTTTACATTTTACATTCATCATATTTTAGTTTACCATTTTACATGTGTATTTTCTTAACTGAAAATAATAATTAACTCATTAATGTGACAGGAAATAATTGCAATAATGATAATCTGTAAGGAAATGCTTAAAACATAACCTTTTTTGACCTCATGCACATAAAATGAGCGAAATTTCTTCATAATATACACGACGGAGAAGACAATGTAAAAGTTATCATGGGTGATCCTCTAAATATCCAGATTTGCATCAGGCATATTTCAGTACATTGTCAAGCTCTGGTGAAGAGAATTGATTACATACGAGTGACTGTCACTTGATTGTATTGTTTCTCAATTGGAGATTGACATCATAATCATTCAACAGAACTCAATTTGAAAATCTCACAACGTTCTTCCAACATCGAAAGCCATAAATGTTCCAAGTTCACAAGTGAACTAGTGTGAACAATTGATATGAAGTGATGAACCATGCTATACCCTGTAGCAATCCAGTGGAATGGTTTGGGTTTGATGAATGGCTGGAAAATGTTCCCTGCCATCTTGTGTTGTGCTAACATTGAAGTACTGAGGAGGTGGTATTGTGGTATGGGATCGTGGTTAGGGTGTGGCCTCCTTACTGCACTTACGAAAACACTACATGCAGAAGTGTATGAATACATTTTACGGCATTGTGTACTGTGTAAACTAGAGGAAGAGTCTGGAGATGATGATTGATTGTAGCTGCATGACAATGCACCCTGTCATATAAAACAGCATCACACCTCATCATAAATCAGCATCTGTGAGGCAAAAACATCCCTCAAATGGACAAGACTTCCAGGGTCCCAACTTAAATGTAATGGGACAACTTTGGGATGGATTTAAAATGTCTACTTCACTCCAGGCTCATTATCCAGAATCACTACCTTCTCTGTTTTTGACATCCGCAGCTCATGGTCTGGTGGGTAGCGTTGCTACCTCAGTATCACGAGTTCCCGGGTTTGATTCCCAGCCAGGTTGGGGGTTTTCTCTGCCCGGAGACTGGGTGTTTGTGTTGCCCTCATCATTTTATCATCATCATCATCATCATCATCATTTGTGACAGTGGCTAGATTGGACTGTGTACAAAAAATTGAGCTGTGTAAAAATTGGGACTTTGTATGGGTACTGATGCCCGCGCAGTTGAGCATCCACAAACCAAACATCATCATCATCTCATTTTGACTCATGAGGAAGAATGGGCTGCCATTCCTCCACAGACATTTAGGCTCCTCATTGAAAGAGCCCCCACCAGATTTCAAGCCTTCAAAAAGGTGAAGGGTGGACAAATTCGGTATTAATGACCAATAATAAATATTTGGATACTTTTGATCAGATAATGTAGTAGCATCACAATTATTATTTTCCTTAGATATGTACTGTTTGTTATTTATTATTAATTGGCCATATAGATCATCAGTGTTCAGTACAAGTTCAGCTTGTTTTACTAGTAGACTTTGTCTGACTCATAGTCCCTTATGATCAACTTAAGCTTAGTATGACCAAGTGAAATTGTATTTTATTTTGATGAAAATTGCATATTGACGGTTGGCAATGAAAGCCTCATTACCCCATCTGTCTATAAGAACTCGTAATTCCAATGACCAGTAAGTCAGTAATCAAAGAGAGAGTCAAAAGTGTATGGGTTTCTCTAATTTGTCAATAAGTAGGTGTCTACTATACAGTTACATATGTAGCAGCTTTCTGTATCACTTTATATTATTTTTTAAGAAACTATTTTTGCTCCACCTGCAAAATGTAACAAAATGGAGGTGCAAGGTTCTCACTTCCTGCCATCGATATGATGCTGTGTATGCCTGCTTTGAGAGCCTGTTATTTAAGCAGCAAAAGTTAAGAGGTTTTACTGTAATTAGCATATATTTAATATTTGTATTCTCAGACTGTCTGTATTGATATCAAACATCAGTGTAATCCAGTCTTTAAGTTGGAAGAGTATCAGGGGTTGGGAAGAGGGAGGCTATACCAGGTATAATTTCCAGCTTCAGGAACATTAACCCTCACAGCACCAAGGTGGGGGTAGGATACTTTGTGCCCATCTTTTGCAAACATCATTACTTCATATTTTAAAATTTTGAAAAAAATATTTATTGTTTTGAATGATTTCTTATACCAAATTACGTAATTGTTTTGAATTTTTAAGTAATATGTAATATGTAGCTGGAGATGTGACTTTTCACAACAAATGTCATAGTCATATTTTCAAGTTCGGTACCCTACTTACCATCTAGATATGTTTAAAAGGTATGTTGTGAATAAAATTCAATGACAGTTAGTGAAATTGGTAATGTGTTTTAATTTTTGGTGGTGGTCATAAAGTACCCCTTTTCTCAGAACATTATGGAAAATACTAAAAGATATTTTCTAGTTCTGGACCCTACTTATACATCAGTACTTATGTAAAAAGTGTGTTGTTAATGAAAGTTAAAAAACATAACTTTCTTTTTCTTTAGTGGGCCAAAGTGCTGCTTCCTCCCCCCCTCCTTTGGTAGTACACATTGATATTGCTAAGGTTAAGCCACAGCAGCCCACTACACAGAGCTGCACAAAATTGCACAGACAGGAGCAATGTGCTCATAGGTGTGCAGCAATATTCCTTTGTTTGCTTGTGTGTGTGGGGTGGGGGATAGGCAGATGATTGTACATGCCTGGCTGCTCACCAATGATAATGGAAAACTAGAAATGCTGCCCGAACAGAGCCACGAGTGAACCAACCATTTCCTTTGCTGTACCAACACTAAGGAAATCATTTGTTGTTGCACAGAGCAGTGCAGTTTGACATCCACACCAGCAGTGCCCCGCTGCGCAGAACCTCTTATTGGTCTTACGCAGCACAGCTAGTTTGGATGCGCTTTTATGTCTGCAACTTCAGATATTGCCTTTTCCTGTAGCCCACTTGCATTCATTACTTCAAAGTTGTTCACATCATTTTTAACATACAAAAGATACAGTATTATACTTAACACTTGTTCTGTAGTAACTAGTTGCCAATATATACACATATTGGATTCTTAATTTTAAACCTTCATGTCTAAGACTGTGTTAATCAACCCTCAAAGGAAGTTCTCAGACTTGAATTAGTACGCTGTGCCCAAAAAAATACCATAAGTACGTAACTGTTTCAAAACAGTTTCTAGATTAGTCTATGCAGCATCTTTCAGGACTAAATTTAAATTGTGGCTTGATTCTTTTTTGCACAACATTGTATATGGCAACTGTAACAGTTGCTCACATCTAGTGCCCTTCGTTGTAAAGATTCAACAGTTGTTCAAGATCTATGGTTAGTTGACCTCCAACCTGGATAAATTTGCTTGTGTCTGAAGGGCCACCAGAACCATTATTGACCATTTTAACGTCAAGAAGACTTCACTTGACTGGATTTTATTAATATATCCACTTTCTCTCCTTTTTCATTTTTCGTTTCTCTTCCTTCGCTTTCTTTGAGTGCTATAGCCCCTTGGCATGAGGGAGTACTGGGCACTGTCTCGGTTATCCCAGCCTGTGATATTATTCTGCAGTGTTACTCCCAAGCATCGCCGTGCAAAATCTAGCACCAGTAAACAAGAGACCTCTTTCCTTGCTTTAAATGTTGCCTCTCAGTTTCCTTAAACCTCACAGTCTGTCCAGATCCAATTTTCCCTTCCACATTCCATAAAATTCACAAATTAGATTCCTTTAGTGTCCAAAAACAAGGTAGCAATTATTTTCTGATTGACAAGACTACAGTGTCCTTTTTTGACTTGAGAAAAATGGAGTGTGTCCACACTACTGACTGCTGTTTTTTTCTTCAACTTAGCATAGGGAACGTATGTATTGCCACCAGTCATTATTCTGTTTGGTAGGTTTTTTACTTCCACACAGCAACAAAATAGAAAGGTTAGAGAAGCATCCATCCATTATGTTCTGTGATTCTCAGAAAGGTGTTCTGAAATCTGAGTATGTTTAGTGAACTGTCAACAATATCCTCAGCACTATAAATGTGAGAAGATTTAAGGCACCAGTGTAAATACCTGGCAGTGTTAACACCCAAACAAATATTTAAAAGAGCCGCTAATTGAATTATCTACTTAACAGCATTTTTTAAAAGCATATTATTTAACATCAAAATTATTTGAAAGTGCCAGTAACTGGAACGGAAGTCACTATTAACAAAGTAGTTTACAGACACTAATAAGCAGAACAAACACAGACAGAATTTCAGTAACACAGGTCGAATGAAACAAGTCAGAAACCTCTGGCTAGTAATCGACGATAGAAATCAAGGTCTCCTCAGGAAAACTTAGTCCAATAGATAATATAAGCATATTTGCATTTGGCACAGGTCCCAGCAGGTTTAAAGGTACACCACCACCACCCCCTCCCCCCCCCCCCCAAAAAACACATTATTACCATACCATTACATCCAAAAATGACATAAAATTTAAGAGAAGGTATTAGTTTTGCATCCCTAGCATGTTTTGTCAACATAAATGCAATTATCCAAATCAGTATGGTCCATACTTAACCACAAGGGCACTATGGCTGAGACACAACGTTTAAACTCCATGTCAGCTCAGGCAGCTTAACACAAAAGCCATTTAGGGAAAGATACCACCCAGGTGGTGCAAGAGATACAGATAAATTTAAATTGCCCAAACACAAACACCAGTACAGTGTTCACTAGCCTTTGGGCCAACTAAGTAGTACAACAGATGGGAGCTCACTATTAATGGCCATTGTACGACGAAATTTTGGTTCTTGCAGCCGACACTTCTCAGTAAAGTACTCTTATGGCAATATTCCTCCTGGAAATGATCCAAACCAGCTATGGATATGCCATGAAGGAACTGACGACTTTATACATGGCCATTCAGCATACAGCCACCTCAGAAGAGGAAAACCCGCCGCCTTCCCGCTGTAGCACTCACCACGCCATGGACAATCTCCATGTACTTGCGGCTGCTAGGAGTCACTTTGGTCCAATCTACTGGTTACAACCCTCTTCCCTCATACTGCACTTTCACGTGGTCTTCAAAGGTGGCACATGCAGAAATCACATCCATTGGCAGTGTACTGTCGAAGCTCCAACTCAAAGAACCGCCACTAGCTTAACTCAAAACATTGATACAACCATACTGATGATGATTTCACTGCAGTTAATAATTTTTATGAAGAGTGATGGTGTGTAAGTAAGTTACTGTATGCGCAATAACATCAGCTGCCCTCACATTTTTGCCTGTTCGGGTAAGCATAGCTCGTGACGAGTGCCCCACTTTCCCTCCTACATAGGATGCTCCAACGCAAAGTGCGTTGCTTGCACAGTGTCGCTGCTGAGCAGTGCCTACAGAGGGGCATGGGCAGGAGCCTGCGTCTATGCATCATGCTACTGAAGTAACCATACATTATGCAGTCTGTACATTGTGCAACAAATAAAGTAGGGGTTAAACACAATGAAGATTGTATAAGCATTGTATTTATTATTTTGAATCTTACCACAAAGCAGCTTATCAACCAATAAAAGCATTTTCACAAATCTGACAAAAATTGAAAAGTAAATGTGTTTCCCTAATTCTCACAAAAATATTTTCAAATGAATAAGTATCTTGTACATTGCACTTTTGAAAGTAGTCTGTGTTCTTTCTCTGGGCACAAGCTATCTCTATGCCAAATTTCATCAAAATTGATTCTGCGGGTTAGTTGTGAAAATGTAACTGATAGAGTTAGTTCCAGATTTATAATATTACTACTTATAGTATGGATAAAACTTTCATTTACATTATCGTTTATTCTGTGATCCGATTTTGATGAAATAAAGTCTATACGATGCCCCCACACTATGCTGAATTTACCTGCAAAAACCCTATGGAAATTCGTCCAGTGGTTTGGAGAAGCGTGTTCAGAGAAACAGATAGACATGGTACTCTTATTACAAGGAGCGTTTAGTAAGTAATGCTACGTTTTTTTTTTCCTACAAGCAGGGTAGTTTTTATTCTGTATTCCATACTCTTTTTGGCTACAAAATCTATTTCTCAACAAAATCTCCGTTCAATGTGGTGGCCTTAAGTCACCTTACCAGGAGGGCCTGTATACCTGCATGGTACTATTCTACTGGTGGACATCATAGCCAATGCCTTGCTACATCAGTAACCTCCCCATCATCAACGTACTGCTTGCTGTAGACTGCATCATTCAGTGGGCCAAATAGATGGAATTCAGTAGACGCGAGATCTGGGCTGTAGGATGAATGAGGAATAACAGTACAATGAAGTTTTGTGAGCTCCTCTCGGTTGCACAGTCTAGTGTGAGGCCTTGTGTTGTGAAGGAGAAAGAGAGGTTCGTTTGCATTTTTGTGGTGATGAACACACTGAAGTCGTTTCTTCAATTTCCTGAGGATATCATAATACATTTCAGAGTTGATTATTTCTGCACCATGAGAGAGGACATCAAACAAAATAACCCCTTTAGAGTCCCAGAAGAATGCCTGGTGGTGAGGAACCCAGTGGGCACTTCTGAGCATCCCTACTGGTAGATGAGGATGTCAGCATTACCAACAGAGACATGCAGTTGTGCAGCTATGTGTTTGATTGTGAGCCTTCGATCACCTCGAATAGGAGAGTCCGCTCGTTCCAAAAGTGCAGGAGTGACAGCAGTGTGCGGCTGGCTGAGACATGGGAGATCAGACAGGTTTGTGTGACATTGTTGTGATGATGAGAAACGCCTCGCCCAACGATTCTACATGCTTCTGTTCATTGCCAAGTCTCTGTGTACATTCTGCAAACACTTATGAATGTCTGCAGTGGCCTGGTTTTCCTCCAAAAGAAACTCAATGGTGGCACTCTGCTTGGAACACATCTCCGTTACAGGTGCCATTTTGAAGGCTATGTATAGCACCGCCACCTGCAGGATCTGCAAGAAACTATAGGGGCTGAAGCAGGAATATTACACGATGTCCCACAACAAATACTACAGTTTTTTCAATTGAAATTGGCCGAGAAAAAAAAGCGTTGCTTTACTTATTGAACACCCTTCATACTGGCGTAGAAGAAGATGTAGGGTTGGTGACAACTTTAATCCTGTCTTACAGGTCAAAGCATGGATGACGACCCTTATTTAGTTTGATTAACTGTGTGAAAATGATGAGATTAATCTGGACGCGCCAGTAATTGTTTCTGTGTAAATCTTGCGGAGCAATACGTCGCGTAATTTGCCTCGCGCGCCGCATATCACCGGACAATACACGGTTTCTGATCGCCGCTGCGACAGGGGACTTTGCGCGGTGCTACGGAAGCTCCGACTACGAGAAGGAAGGAAAATCTTCAATAGTGGTGAGGTGGAAATCTGCTGCTGACTAACATTCAATACTCTACGAGAATCAAAAACTTTCTCGATGAATTTCATGTCTTTTTCTCGGGCTAGCAGCAGAGTGACAGTCTCACGAAGTAGCAACATTTCAACGAGTTTCCTACTCGTCATCTTCGCCTGAAGGTTACGAGAAGGAAATCCATGTAAAATGTTTCTACAAGATGAAGTTGTCCCTTGGCTGATATCCCGAGGAGGTCATCGGTTCAATATGTAGCTCCACTCTGTGCACATCTACTTCTACATGTACATCATATTCCGCAAGCCCTTTTGGTCCCACTGAATGAGCCCTCTCTGCCTTTTGAACTCGCGAGTAGCACATGGGAGGATTGGTTGTCAGTAAGGTCTGCATTAGTTCGAATTTCTTGAATTTTCTGAAAATGGTCATTATTCGATAAATATGTTGGTGGAAGCAATATTCTCGAAATTTAGATAGTAAACCACTCTGTGATGCACAACGGCTCTCTTGTAACATCTGGGGCACTGGAGTCTGTTGAGCATCTCTGTAACTATCTCGCGGCGACTAAACGAAATCATTCCTACCTGGTAAGGATCCCATATCGATGAACAATTCTCAAGACCCAGTCTAACAATCTCTTTGTGAGACACCTTTGTGGATGAGTAGTTACATTTCTATAAGAGTTTTCCTTAGAATCTCGATCTGGCATTTGCTTTTCCTACTGTTTGAATGGTCATTCCACTTAAGGTCGCTCTGGATAGTTACTCCTAGATGCTTTACGATAGCTACTGTTTCCAGAAATTTGTCATCAATAGTCTAGTTGTACAGTAGTAGATTTCCTTTTATATATATATGGACAATATGTTACATTTATTTACGTTCATGGTCAACTGCCAGAGCATGCACCATTCAGCTATCCTTTGGAGGTCATTCTGCGACTCGATATTGTCTTCTGGCGTTGCTGCTTTCTTATACAGAACCACATCATCTTCGAACAGTCTTAAAGGGCTTCCGATGTCTTCTACTAGATCACTTATATATAGTAGTACCGGTCATAAGCATACAACAATGAGTCGCAAATAAAATGTACCTTTTACTACCAGAAATAAATACAGCCGCTTGGCACAAGTGCTTCCCCGTGGAATCAAACCTAAGTAATGGTCCTATCATACTTCCTTGCTGTGCTCCAGATTAAGAACAACGTGTCGAGTTCAGTCTCCAAGGATGTCTTGAACCCAGTCGCAAATCCGTTCTGATACTTGGTAAGCTCATATTTCTTTTTACTAAACGGCAGTACAAGACGGTGTCAAATGCCTTCCTGAAGTCAAAGAACACGCCTTCAACGTGAGCGCCGTTGTCTACAGCGCTGTGAAACTCTTGGAGTAACAGAGCAAGTTGAGTTTTGCGGGTTCTGTGTTTGCGAAATCCATATTGATTTTTATGGAAGAGATTTTCCGTAAACGTTCATAAGGTGGCTGAGATGCTGCTGCTCTCCTACTCTGCGACTAGGGTCCTCCTGAGGCCACCTAGTGTGTGAGGAGGATTCCTGCAATGGCAGGGATTTGTACTATTGTTTGTGATGGACTCTTGGTGGCCAAGTTGATGGCATGGCCTGGAGACGGTTGCTCACTGCATAGTCGACACAGTTCCCTTAGTTGCCTCCAAAAAGAGAACCTGTATTTCTGCTGCAGTCTCCTTGGGACACATACGACACACAGTCTGCAGTTAGCATCAGTCAGCTGGTGTTGTTGAAATGATCATAGGACCTTATTGACTGGGAGACCACATGCGGGGTTGTTTGGTCGCCTGGTGCAAACCTTCCTAACTGACGTCACTCTGTCGAATTGCGCGTCGATTAAGATGAGATGTAATGATGTGAACGACGCGAACACCCAGTCCCACAAGTGAAGAAAATCTCCTAACTGGCAGACAATCGAACTGGGGACCCTGTGATCAAAAGGCAGTCGCGATAACCACTAGAGCTCGAGCTGTGGGCAGCTTGTGTTGTTGACCTCGGGCGACCACTACAATGTTGATCTTCAGTGCCTTGTGCCTCGTGATAGAAGGCGAATGTCTCAGGTATGTCATTTCAGCAGGTAGCTGTCTGATTTGAGGAGTGTAACTCGTTTAAAATCGAGAAATACTTCGAGAAAATTATTTGGAGGATTAATATTCCACACCTCCTTACTTTTACGATTTGTCTGTAACATAACAAATATAAAATATGGTTTATCAAATTCTGCAGAGTTATAGTAATTTGTGATATCAAGTTCACAATTTTGCTTAACACTCAATCCTGCAACTTATACAGTTTGTAATTCATAAAAAGATATCAGGATTTTTGGATTTTTCAGCATATGTTCTCATTGTTTTATTTCGTAATTTGGTTCGTATTTAACAACTGATACACAAATTTCCATCGATTCTACTACAATTTTTCCTTCCTTAGGAAGTGTGTCTTTTTTAAACTTAGGCATCATTTTTATCTGACCATCTAAGAATAGTATCCCCAGAACTTAGAAGACCTTGTAAAAATTACTGTTAAATCACCTTCCCACATAATTTCTTTATAATCTTTAAAAAATCCACCAAGTAGTCCAAGTGGATAAAGTACCTCATCTTTCTCACTCCATATTTTTTCCATTATTAAGAATATGTCCTTCCAAGTTCATTTAATTATCAAGACATGATGTCAAATTCAACAGAACTGATGAAGAAGTAAAAAGCTATTAAATTCTAGATAACATATTATTTCCCTTCTTTATGATTATAAAACCAAACAGTTTTGCCACATAATTATCCATTAATTTTTTATTGTATTTTCCATCATACATTGCATAGTATGATTCTGAACCATCAGGATTAGTAGCAGTAGTTCTAAAGTTCATGTATAACTGTGCATGATTATGATGAAGACATCTGTCGCCGATATGTATCATATTTCAATCTCTGTACCCCTGGTGGGTGCATTTAAATTATTTGTTGTTTTGTCATTCAAAGTGAATGAGTAAACCTAATAACTTCCGATATTCTTCATGATTTATTAAGGATAAAATTTATTACGACATTTTTAAAGCAACTGCCACACAAGCACCATTAAAGTCAATCAGACTGTCGTTTTCATCGGTTATAGTAATTTCTAAATTTTGAATAGGATGAAAAATAGGCATATTTACAAGATAATGTGGTTCATGAATTATTGGTTCACCAAATTCTGCATCATTCAATCAGTCTCTTTATTCATCCTTTAACAATAGTCAATAGTCAGTTACAATATAATTTCTTATAATTGATTTGTTTCAAAAATTTGGGTAATAAATACAAATATTTCATATCAGTGTATGTAGATAATATTACTTTTCCATATTCAGATATTCTTCAATGTTATGAAAACTATGTGTTAGTAAAAATTGTTTAAAGTCTAACTTGAAATTATGAAATTCTTCACTTTTCTTTACTGTAGCAGGCAATGCACTAAAAAGTATTTTGGGCTGGTAGTTTACACTTTTTTGGAAGAGCGCTGCTTTGTGGGTGTCTCTGTAAAAATCATCTCTGTTCCATGTTTCATGCTTATGAACCTGATTATTTATTGTTGAAAATTCCAGGTGAGTTTTCAGATAGTAGACACATTCATAGATGTATAAGCTAGGGAGAATCATTATTTTATATTATTTAAATATTTCCCTGCATGACACTCTACAGGGAACCCCTTTAATTATTCTAATAGACCTTTTTTGAAGTTTGAAAGCTTGTTTTGTCATATCTGTATTTCCCCAGAACATCTAAGCAAACTGTTGATGTAAGCATAATAAGAACACAGCAATGATTCATTGTTGCAAATTATTCTTAGCACATAGCAGCATTTACTTAGCTTTTTACTCAAAACTTCTAGATCCTTTCCCCATATCAAGTGCTCATCCACCCATATACCTAGGAATTTTGTGTATGGAGCTTGTGCAATAACATAGTTCTCTAACTCAGCTTTTACACTTCTTCTAGCTTTACTTTTAATATTACTGAAATTCATCAATACTGTTGTATCCTTATTTATGATCAAAGCATTATTGTTAAACCATTTTCCTGTCTCATTTATTATCCTAGAGACACTCTGCTGTAGATTATCCTTAGTGCTTCATTTTATGAAAATTCTAGTGTCATCAGCGTACACCACCATTTCTGCAACTATCAGATTGTTTGGCAAATCGTTTATATGCACCAAGAACAACAGAGGGCCTTACACGCAACCCCGGGGCACTTCATAGCCACTTTTTTGAAATCTGAAGGATACTCTTTGCCTTCAAGACATGTTTGTATTTTCTGTTGTCTATTAGAGAGATAAGACTTGAACCATATGAAGGCAAGTCCCTGGACACCATAAAATTTTAGTTTCATAAGCAATAAGTCATGGCTGATTAGATCAAATGCTTTAGATAAATCTAAGAATATCCTGCAGCTTAATTCATTCTTGTCAAAGGCATTTAGGACCATTTTCATGAATTGGAAGACTGCTGTTTCTGTGGATCTGTTCTTTCTAAACCCATTTTGAGCATTAGTATATATTTTATTTTGATTTAGGAAGTCAGCTAGCCTGTCATACGTTATCCTTTGAATTACTGTAAATAATCATTAGGCTTGAATGAAGCAATAATATTAGTTTCTCGATGAAAATGATTGGTATGCTTTACAAACATTCAGCCAGTAGATTAAAATTTATATTAATTAATTTGAATGCAATAATTTTAGGAACATTGTTACCAACAGTCTTTTTTTTGTCTTCAACAATTTATCCACTAAGTCCAAGCACGCTTCCAATGCTATCTTTTATAACCATATACAATTTTAGATCACTTTAAATAGTAATTCTATTTAAAATTTCGTTGGTTAAAATGTGAATATTTGGATTTTTCTTGTGAATAAATTTTTCTAAGTTTTTTAAGGTATGCTGATCAACAGGAATAGTTATTGTTTCTCCAGCACAATACAGTTTATTATTTTTTGATGTAATGATTGGCGTTAAAAAAGTACTGTAAAACCAATGAAAGTAATATTTTTATAAGTTTCTCTTATTGGATCAATTAACCTTTTTTAAAAGTAGATGAGTTATCACTTACCTGAAATAGACAAACTATTTGTGCTAATAAAGATTTATTTAAGTAAATGACTTATTGGGAATGAAAAATAAGAATTCAAGAGACTAAATAAAAATTAAACATGGTAAATTGTTACCAAATTCTACTCGATATGCAATAATTAGACCAAGTGGTAGTGGTAAAACTACATTAAAGATTGACAATTATATTTGAGCTGCAGGGTGGTTGGATTGGAATAAAATTAATCATCTGCATGTTTATTCAAACGGCAGCCAAAATACTCAGAAATTATAAAAAGCGGTAAAAAATTGAATATAAGCATAACAAAAAATTGGTACTTTTATTGAAAATAATGATGAAATTATTCTATCAGATCAATGTATAGGTAATTCGGTAGTAGTATTTGATAATTTCATTCTCGAAAATCAAGATGTAGTTAGAGAATATTTTAGTAGAAGTAGACATAAAGGAATAGGTTTTTTATTTTTCACAAACATATTCAAAAATACTAAAATAATTAATTTAAAATCTCTTCAGACAAGATGACACAAATTTAAATCATATTTATCATTAGTTTGTTGGTGGTGATTTAAAATTTGATGATTGTTAAAGAAATATGTAGTAAATATTGCATTGATCAATTTGGATTTTGTATATTAGACAACCAACGTTAGAAAACCAAATGAAGGTAGTTCAGAAATAGAATGTAACATTTCATAAATGTTAAACAAGAAGGTTAAATATAACTCAAACGTCAAACAAGGACGTTAAACATAACATAACCATTAATCACGAATGTTAAACGTGAACATTAAATGTTAAAATATTTAATTAATGTTTTTCATCTCTAATAAATGTTTGCAAAATAGCCAGAAGTTGTTAAAAAAGCTAAACAAAATAGGAAAGATGGTGAAGAATTGAAAGAACAATTCAGGCTTTGGACAAAACAAGAACAGAATATGAAAAACATAAAAAAGAAGATAAACCAGTTATCAGTGTTATTGAACAAGTAATACAAGGAATCGAAGGATTAGGTGATAATGTATTAAAAGCTCTGAAGAAAATAGAGAAGTTGGAAAGCAAATGATTCAATATCACCACCATACAGCAGATTTTGGAGATCTATCACCAATTAGACAACTACATGATTGGTCTCAAAATGATATTAGTAAATATGGCTATACATTAAGTGAATCAGAAATACAAGATGCAATTAATAAATATGAAGAAGGGAGAAAGGTGCTGCTAAAAAAGTAAAAGATGATGATGTTAAAAATAAAGACAAGTAAAGTATATCAACATTTGTGAAGATACTACTCCTAGATTACGACCTATTGGTCAGTTTAAATTTCTTGGTAGTTTACCAGTTAATTTCAGTTATGATAAAAAGCAATTGGTCATAAACTATATGAAGCTACAGATTGATTAACAAATCTTTTAACTAATTTCTGTAGATGATATGGATAAAAAATTTGATGTTGATTTATCTAATTATACAGATGTAATGTACCATTCAGGTGCATTATATTCTGATAAGAATCCACATAAAATAACATCAAGTAGAGGTAAAAGCCACATAAAAGTTTGATAAAACAAATTCTGGATGACAAATTCTGAAACTTAAGAAGAGAAAAAATAGCTGATACAGATTCAAGTGCAGACGAAAAAATGGGTGAATGTTTATTAAAGAAACAAAGAAAAATCAGCATGTTTTGATGAATGATGTTAGAGATTTAATCAATAGATTGACACTAACTAGCCCTCTTCCATTCACGCTCCATCATCCTCGTGCGCGTCTCGAATGGGGCCATCAGAGGATTGCTTGGAAGATGGAATGGCACGCCATGGTCTTCAGCGATGAAAGCAGATTCTACCTGCAAGCATGTATGGTCTTTTCTGCATGTGACACAGCACTGTCTCGTAGAATGCATTCGTCCAAACACACTGGCCTCTACCCTGGCCTTATGGTCTGGGTATGATAAGCTATAAATCTCGTTCACCTTTGGTGTTTGTGAAGAGGACGCTAACTAGCACTCTGTTAGCGCAAAATGTTGCCATTATTCCACGGAAGATGATGTTTTGTTCCAGCAGGATAATGCTCACCCACACACTGCCCATGAAACTCAATGTGCTCTGTAAGACCTGCAGCAACTTCCCTCCCCAGCATGATTACCGGATTTGTCTCCATTCGAGCACGTGTGGGACATGATGGGACGAGAAGTGACTCGTGTACTCGTCAAACAACAACTATTACAGAACTACGTGAACAGGTTGAACAGGCATGGCGTAACGTATCCCAGGACAGCATTCACCATTTGTACGATCGACTGGATGATAGAATCACAGCGCCTGCATTGCTGCAGACGGGGGCTACACCATGTTCTAATAAGGATTTCTCACCATGGGTCGAGACTTGGTATCTCAGAACCGCTTGCACTATTGATCTGAAAATTAATGATATCATCTTCTCCTTATGCATAATAAATCTTGAATGAAATGGAAACGTCTAACAGGGTATACTAATTTATTCTGGCAGTGTATAAGTACAGTTATTGTTATTAATCAATTAATTATCTGGTCATATGGACAAAATAACGCCAGTTCGTCAGACAATTATAGGGGTGGCAGCAATCAAAAAGAGAACAGTTGAAACGGTACGTTCCAAATGGTGCTGGCATTTAACGATCAGTACTTGGGGGCTCGCGTCAGCTTATCACGCCATTACAACAGCTAGTCTGTTGGGGCTCATAACATACTAATTTATGTAGTTTACTAATCAACAAATAAGATTGGCACAGTACTCATGTGAATCGAGGTGCTGCCACACTTAGTAAGTATTGTCTCTGGAACAGCAAAGTTTGACGACCAGTAGTGTAAAGTATATGATACAGTTAGGCAGAACGAGTGTAGCTTAATCCATGAGACAGAAAAAAAAATTGTTGGTTTGTTCGGGGAAGGGGATCAAACAGCAAGGTCATCGGTCCCATCAGATTAGGGAAGGATGGGGAAGGAAGTCGGCGATGCCCTTTCAAAGGAACCATCCTAGCATTTGTCTGATGCACTTTAGGGAAACCACGGAAAACCTAAATCAGGATGGCCAGACATGGGTTTGGACCGTCGTGCTCCCAAATGCGAGTCCACTGTGTTAACCACTGCTCCACCTCGCTCGGTAGGAAAAAAAATGTGTTTTGGGTGGAGCATATACAGGGTATTTGGAAACCCCCATTACAAACTTCTAGTGCTTGTAAAGGAGAGTGAGTACATGGTTTGAATAGAAACTCATGTCAAAAAGAAACTTTCATTTGTCACTTAATCAAACATGTTTTTGTTAACACTTAAACATTACGTGTTTACATTACCCCAAAACAAAAAGCGCCCAGCATACTGTACGTACAGAACAGTACAGATTCATTACAAAAGCCGGTCGATGTGGCGATCGGCCAGAAATCGTGCATACAAATCTTCCTATGTCACTACAGACAAACGTTAAGTGACATCAGATGACCGTTTGATATAGTACATGTCATACTGTGTATCCTATTGCAGACCAGGACAAGCAACTCTGAGAATTTTCTTTTTCCCTCAGCAAATACGGACGCGTTACGCAACTGCACTGAAACCGGCATAGAATAGAAACGGTACGTTTCCGGACATAGATTCCTATTCAAAACATTATGTACTCTCTCCCCTCTACATATAACCGATTTCCGAACGCCCTTTATGCTTGATGAAAACTGAGGAGCTTAATACTACTTAAAGCGAAAAAGAAACCAGATTAGGCGTAATTCCACCTACATTTTGCACTGATTATGCTGCAGAATATGTTGATTTTCCGTCTCTTATTGGGAATCTCTTACGCAGTGAACAGTCCTGTGGGGCAGTAATAGATTGCTGGTCATTCCTATTTACAAAAAGAATGAAAGAGATAAAAGATAAGATGCACAAATTTTCAGACCGTATCGCTGGAGTCGGTCTGTTGCAGGTGCTTATAGTCGAGTAGGCGGAAGTTGATGCTGCAGCAGGCTGGGCTTGGCAGCTTCACAGGACTACCTCAACCAATAACGTACCACGGTTTTGTAAACGTCTCTGTGGCAGTGCTTCAGTGTTGCGACAGATGAAAGCTCGCAACAGCACTGCGAGTTCTCAGGGATCTTCTTCACCTTCTTAACTACACAGAGGTGACAAAAGTCGTAGGGTACCCCCTAATATCATATCGGAGCTCCTTTCGCCCGGTGTAGTGCGGCAACTCGGCGGGGCATCGACTTAACAAGTCGTTGGGATTCCTCTGCTGAAATATTGAGTCGTGCTCCCTCGATAGCCGTCCATAATTGCGTAAGTGGTCCCGGTGCACGATTTTGTGCACGAACCAACCTCTGGACTACATCCATAAATGTTTGGTAAGATTCATGTTGGAGAATCTGGGTGGCCAAATCATTCGCTTGAATTGTGCAGGATGTTCTTCAGATCAGTTGCGAGCAATTGTGGCATAGTGACACGGCGCAGTGTCATCCATAAGAATTCCATCATCGTGAAGGAACATGAAGTCCATGAATGGTTGCAAATGGTCTCCAAGTAGTCGAACATAACCATGTCCAGTCAACGACTGGTTCAGTTGGACCAGAGGACCCAGTTCATTACATGTAAATACAGCCCACACCATAACGGAGCCACCAACAGCTTGCACAGTGCCTCGTTGGGAACTTGGATCTGTGGCTTCGTGGGTCTGCATCACTCTAGAATGCTATCATCAGCTCCTACCCACTTAAATCAGAACTCGTCTGACAAGGCCACGCTTTTCCAGTCGCCTAGGGTCCAACCGATATGGTCATGAGCCCAGGAGCAGCACTGTTAGCAAAGATACTCACGTCAGTCACCTGGTGCCATAGCCCATCAACGCCAAATTTCGCCGCACTGTCTTAACAAATACGCTCGTCCTGCGTCCCACATTGATTTCTGTGGTTATTCCACGCAGTGTTGCTTGTCTGTTAGCACTGACTATGCAAATGCCGCTGCTCTCGATCGTTAAGTGAAGGCTATTGGCCACTGCGTTGTCTGTGGTGAGAGCTAACGCCTGAAATTTGGTATACTCAGCACCCTCTTGACACTATGGGGCTCAGAATAATGCATTTCCTAACGATTTCCGAAATGGAATGTCCTATGCATTTAGCTCCAAGTATCATTTCGCGTTGAAAGTCTGCTAACTCCTGTTGCGTGGCCATAAACATGTCGGAAACCTTGCCACATGACTCGCCTGAGTGCAAATGAGAGCTGCACCAGTGTACTGCCCTTCTATGCCTTGTACATGCGATACAACAGCCATCTGTATATTAGCATATCAGTGTCCCGTGACCTTTGTTGTCTCAGTGTAGAGTATATTCTAGTTGTAAGAGCAAATATTATGACATTGCCGGTGAAAAACAAGGTTCTGTCAAAGAAGCAGCGAGGTTTAAGGGAAAAGCACTCATGTGAAATATAGCTTGCTCTGTTCGTACGCGACATCTCTCATAGACAGAGGCAGCTGAAGAGGTAGATTCCGTCTTCCTAGACTTCCGCATTCTTGACTACTGACTATATGACCATACGGAGCATCCCCGCTAATATGTGATTTGCTCGAGGAACAGTTTTTTGATAATTCCCAGTACCTTGTACTCTTCCAAAGAAAGGAAAGTGATACCAGGCACGCCTCTAAGATGCGTTATATGATCTTCATTGTTCTCAATGTATTATAATAACAATGAAGGTATTCCGAGTGTGCAGTGGAGGGGGGGAGGGGGCGTAGTAAACATCGCAGGCACTGAAATATCGTAAGTACGTTCGTTAATCGTTGAGCTTGCGGAGTATCCTGAAAAAATAATAGTTCCAGTTTCCGCCACCGTCTGGAAATATGGTTCTTTAAGCTGTCAGAACGTGGTGTGAGTGCAGGAAAAGGGGAGAAACGATCAAACACACAATAGCGGTGGTTCTGGCACGTTTATTAGGTTATGGTTACAACTTAAAACATGTGCTTTGTATTGTCTTCCAAATCAGCAGCATACTTCATACATCATACGGCATGGTCGACAGTTGCTTGCAGCATATCTGGTGTGAACAAAGCTATATCTCATTGTGCGCTTTCCTTCAAATCCGATACTTCATTGATAGACACGTTCTTTTAGATATCTCGACAACCAGAAGTAACATACGCTTAGGTCTAGGCATCTGAAAGGCCACACATCCTGAAACTGCCTAGAAACAGTGCGGACATTACCGAAAGTTTCTCGAAGCAAATCTTTCACCTGGCAAGCGACATCTGATATCGTTCCATCTTGCATGAAAATAGTGCTGTGGACACAATTGCATTCTTGCAATGCTAGAACAACTTGCTGGACGAGGAGATCCTATTAACGTGCAGATATCACTGTACACCTAACAGGCCCATGAGGTGTCATCTCCTCGGGAAAAATACTAGACCGAGAATGAAGGAGCTTGTGGAACCACACCACACCACATAAGATGAGTGCAGTGGGCGTTCCTAAACAATATGTGAAGCAGTAGAACCCCACATGTGACAGTTCTCCGCATTCACGGCACCATATAGAATAAAATGTTCCTCGTCCATAGAAGGAATATTCCTCGTCACATGTCATGCTAAAAAAAGAAAAGTCGCAGTGTAGTAACCTAACTTGTGGCTTCACCTGGGGCACATTCTGAATCTTGTAGGGATAGCAATGTAAAATGCTTCGTAAAACCTTTTGGACTGCAGACTGGGGGAGAAACAATTACCATGACACAGCCCCATCACTGGCTGCAGAATTTGAAGCATGTGCTGAACGATCGGCTATAGTTACAGCAACTTCAACAACTGCCATGGGAATGGACCACCTCCTTCCCCTGCTGCATCACCTAACTCAACTGTTTCTTTAAATTCCTTGATCATATTCTTCAGCTCGTTTATTGACATGGAGCCTCTTTGGTGCTGTTTCTGTTGGTGATATTCCCGCAGTGCAGCACTGCTATTTGTTGCCGTTCTGATAAAGCAACGTTACGAGCAGTGCACGGTCTTTCTTCTCAATAACCGTTGCGCTTCGTACCGAAAACTTCAACCTTCTTAATCCTTTATACCAACAGTCACTTCACAAAAGAAATCAATATGCGCCATGAAGCAACGAACATCACACTGAAGTCAAAACAGGAAACAGTTCACATTCTGACTGCTGACAGCGTTATATTTTCACCTGGTGGCAGTAAGTGCAATAATTTTTTTTCTGTATGCTCTGTAGTGCATCGATTAATGAACATACATATGATCTTTCAGTGTCCCGTGGTGTATACAGTCCGCACTGAAGCTCTCGGAACACCGTTAGTTAAATTATTACCACCCGATTCTTGAACGAATAGTCAGACAGGATCACTAGCAGTATAAGATTGGTGGATGACTATACTGTTGTGTAAGGAGAACGAACCCAATGGCATCTGAGTGTAAGACGAGCAGTGGATACCTTGAGCACTTCGCATCGTGTAAGTACATAGTAGCAATAACACTAACAAGCGGTACGAAATGGGACAATCATGTGAACTCAGCCTTAGGGCAGGGAAATAAAAGAATCAGAATGACACTGGAAAAATTAAATGCAGCTGTAATGAAAATCGCATACAAGTCCCTATAGCGATCAGTACTACTGCAATGCTCCAGTGTTTGTAGTCCTTATCAAGTAGACATGGCAATAGACATCAAACGAATTCGGAGACGTGCTACTAGAATCGAAACAGGCTGGTGTAGCTCATGCGTAAACGTTAAGTGTTGCAGAAAAGATCGGGGGACTTAAGGAGGACCACTATCCTGCCACAAACGCGCAGGGACCAGGAGAACCAGGTGAGAGCGATTACCGAAAATACAAAGGCATACAGAAAATCATGTGTCCTTCGCTCTGTAAGTGACCGGAATATGAAAGAACATCTGTAACATTTTTACAGTGTATCCTCTGCCATACATTGTGTAGCGTCTTGCAATTTATGTAGTGTGGAAAAGTCACTAATAATACATAAGGAAACCGTAATGGAGTATCTGAGTATAATGACCTCCTCCACGCCAACGCATCTGGATTCCGAGAAATTCAATTCTCACTTTTCTCACTTGACCTCTTGCAAACCATGTATCAAGGCAGCTAAATGTAATATTTCCTGACGTCCAAAAAAAATCTGACTCATTATCACACCTGCTCACGTTATTGAAACTACGATTGTATGGGATATCAAGCGAAATTTGGGACTGGATTCATTACTTGGAGAAGCGGATGAAGCATGTCAGCTTAGATGGAGAATCGTCGAAAGATGTAGAAGTAACGTCAGGTGTGTTCCAGGGATGTGTATTGGGATCCTTGCTGTTCATGTTGTCAATTATTGGCCATCTTGCTATATTAATAACAACTTGAGACTTTTCATATCTAATGCACTTATCTACAGGGTGTTTCAAAATTCGTGTTACACACTTCTAGAGGTTGTAGAGGGTACTTAGTATATCAAGTTTTACTTAGGAATCCACATCCAGAAACGGTTCGTTTCAGTGTTAAGAGGAAAACATGAGCTACTCAATTGCGTGATAGATGTTTCTTACACAGTGCGCCTGCTTTAGTAGGCTATCCACACTAGTGAATGGAACGATGACGCGATGTCATGTGATGTCCACTGTTTCCATCCGTCTTCTTTTCATCCTTCCTGGTGATGCGTTAGTGGACATTATGGTGACTAGTACTTCAGTAACAGGGTGTCTGAGTACAAGTTCGCAGAGTACACCCATATGTTGTTAAATTTTTGGTGAAGCTCGTCGTAATGGAAAGAAAGAGTACTTTCCAAATGCTGTGACTCCATTTCATCCAATGTTTGCCAGAGCTGAACAACAGCTGAGGGAAAGTGTGAAATTCACAAACAATAGACTAAAACGTGGTGTTCCAAGAAGGCGTCGCACTGTCGTATTGGAAAAAAAAGTGCTTCATGAAGCTGAAGAGAACCCATCGACGAAAGCTCGAGCCAATGTACATGTCTCACTCCTCTGTCTGGCATGTTGTGCACAAACTACAATTCCACCCATGTCGCCCTCAGGAGCTAAAAGCCAAGCTCCTGATGGATTTTGTGCCATGTGTCAATTTCTGTACTTGATTTTTACAGTGATGTGTGGATTTTCCTCAGTTTCCAAGGTGAAATTTGCTCACCGACAAAGTGAATTCACAAGGGAAGGTGTTCTGAACGTACTAAATATTCATATTTCGGATCAAGAAAACCCCAAAGCCAGGTGGACACGAACGTACGAATATCAGTATCTTGTCATCAATGTCTGGGCAGGTATTTGCATTGGTCGTGTGATTGGGCCATACATCCTTCCTCCGCATCTGATGGGCGCCAGGTGCTTGATATTCCTGAAATAAGTGCTGGCGCAGTTTTTGTGGGGAAACAAGAAAAGTCTTGTTTCCGAGACCCCTGTCGAATCGGAGGAAGATATGATTCTACGGATCATAGCTTTGGCAGAAGTGATTAACCGTACACCATGCATGTTGGACAGAGTTTATGCAAACTTACTGCACTGACACACTGTGTGCACTGAACTCGGTGGTCATCACATCGAGTGCGACTGCTACGGTCGCAGGTTCGAATCCTGCCTCGGG
The DNA here is from genome assembly GCF_023897955.1 of Schistocerca gregaria. NCBI lineage: Eukaryota > Metazoa > Arthropoda > Insecta > Orthoptera > Acrididae > Schistocerca > Schistocerca gregaria. The sequence continues at coordinate 537,384,167 of NC_064922.1, forward strand.
CATGGATGTGTGTGATGTCCTTAGGTTAGTTAGGTTTAAGTAGTTCTAAGTTCTAGGGGACTAATGACCACAGCAGTTGAGTCCCATAGTGCTCAGAGCCATTTGAACCATCATCACATCGAACAGATGTTGTAATATCACAGTAAATAAGAGTGAAATATGTACGTCTTTGAGTGCAGGCTTTCTTAGCAGATTTCATATATGAAGTCTGGTCAGCCGAGTAGCGTCGTCGTCTCGTAGCAACATTTCCATGGAATGCGTCTTCATCATCTTCAGGCGAAGTGTCGGGATATCTTCTGCTCTCATCTTTTACTTTCCCCTCTTTGGGGAAGTGTGAAGGGGGAGTTTGTAGCCTTTCGGCTTTTACTCGCCTGTGCACTTGTGTGTGTGATTATTTCTGCAGTTTTTTGGTGTCTGTGATATGTGATGATTGTTCTGTATGTGTCTGGTATTTGCCTGGGGTTGGCGAGATGTTTGGTGTTATATGGGAAGGAGCAGGATTGAGTATTGGGATTTTCTCTTCGACTTAATCGTCGAAGATCGTCATGGGGCGCTTGTGCTTGTCACGGGACATGTCATACCGACCTAGGGAGTGGATGAGGGTGTTTCCTGATTTGGAAGACCCCTCATAGAAGGCCCTTGCCAGATCTTGGAAACGTTCTCTCAGGAGTGGGATTTCAGTTGCGGTGTGCAGATCATCTATGGGGAATCCAAGGGGTAGATGCAATGCCCTCCTGAGGGCGCAGTTCTGCAGCCTCTGGAGTTTGTCCAGGTGCTGCTTCACCGTGTATCCTCAGACAGGGCATGCATATTCCATTACCAGCCGGATCAGGGTCTGGTACACATTTACTGCTACTGGGCAGGGAAGGGAGCTGGTTGAGTTCAGGATAGGGTATAGGATGGACATTCTGGCGCAGACCTTCCTGTGGACCTCTGAGGTTTCCACGTAAGACGAGAGTCCAAGGTTACGCCAAGGTACTTGGCAATTCTGCGCCAGGGGAGTTGGGTTCCATTTAGGTGAAGGTGGACGGGGGGACGTTGAGGAGGTTCGCGCCTTCTGAGCCTGTGGATAATCAGCATAGCTTGCGTCTTTTCAGCGTTGATGGTGTTGCACCAGCGACGGGCCCAGGTTTCTGTGTCGTCTAAAACCTTTTGTAACCTACGAATTACCAGGTCCTTGTTCGCATTTCTCATGTAGAAGGCTGTGTCGTCTGCGTTCTGTGCAGTGTGCACCAGGGGAGCCATTGGAGTGTCCGCAGTGTATAGGCTGTACTAAACTGGCCCCAGAACCGATCCCTGTGGCACCCCAGCACGAGTACGCCTTTTGGTGGAGGTGGCAGTTTCTACTTTGATGGAGAAAGTTCTATTCGTGTGATAGCTTTTGATCAGCTGAACTATGCTCCCGGGAAACCCTTGTGTGCACAACTTGTAGAGTAGCCCTCTATGCCATACTGAATCAAAAGCTTTGGCTACGTCTAGTAGCACTATCATGCAGTAGCCTCTGTGGTTGAAGCCCTCTGTGGCTGCTTCAACCATTCTCATGACCTGTTGTGAGACAGAGTGGTTCTGCCGGAACCCGAATTGGAAATCCCTCAGAATTTGCTCTCTGGTAAGATGTTCTTGTATGGGTCTTAGCAGGAGGCGCTCATAGATCTTGCTGAGAGTTGGCAAGAAGCCAATCGGCCTGTAGTGCTGTGGGAATAGAGGGTCTTTCCCTGGTTTGTGTATCGCGACCACTTCTGCATGTTTCCAGCAAGCTGGGAACTCGCGGGAACAAGTAATCTTGTTGAGGACGTTCACAAGGTGTGTGATTGCTGTGGGTGGGAGATTTTTGACTAACTGGTTAGTGACACTGTCGTGCCCTGGCGCCTTTTTTGTAAGGAGGGACCTGATTACTCTTGGCACGTCCTCGGGGGCAAAAAGTTTGGGTTCGTCCTCTGGGTCCTCCTCAGTATTGAGGAAGACAGCCAGTTGACGACTGACTACCTCTTCATGCTCCTCATCCTGGGGTTCTGCCGCATGAAACTGCTTCTCGAAGGAGTCGGCGAGGGCGTTGGCCTTCCCAGCATGGCTATAGACCAGTTCCCGCTCGCTGTGCAGTGGCAGCATCCTAGAGCGTCTCTTTGTGAACTGTTTGGTTGCTTGCCATAGTGTATGATCGTCTACTTTGAGAACTGTGAGGAGGTTTTGCCATTGCTGGTTTCTGTGCTCATTGAGCGCTACCTTCAGTTCTCTCTGTAGACGATTGAGCAGCCCCCCGGTGGCCTGGTTTCTGGTGATCTTCCACTCTTTTGCCACTCTGTTCTTATGTCGAATTTGAGCTAGCAAATGTTCCGGGAGCTGTATTTGCGGCAGTGGGCCATCCCCTTGTGGAGGAGTGGCCTCTTCCGCTGCCTGCAAGATGGTGCCTGTTAAGTCTTGTAGCGCTTGTTCTACTGTTTCGGCAGTAGGTGGCGGAGCGCGAGCAATATCAGAGGTGACAGTTTCTCGGGAACGCTCCCAGTCTGTACGTTTGTAAGACGTCTGGTACCGTGGAAGTGCTGCCCATTCTCCCACATAGACCTCTAGCATCACTGGGTTGTGGTCGGAGGACATTCTGTTGATTGTCCTTGCGGCCACAAACGCTGTGATCGTCCTAGTGAGAGCTGTGTCTAACACATCGGACCTGCCTCCGTTTTTCGGAAAATGTGTGGGATCAACTGAACCCTATGTTTCGAAGTGGTGGGTGTGCGCTAGTTGTTGTTGCAGTTTGGCGCCTGCTCTGGAGATTACTCTAGAATTCCAATCAGGGTGTTTGCAATTGAAGTCTCCCCCTATTACGAGTTTGCCTTCAATTTGCCCTAGAGCAGCTATGTCTCCCTCATCTATCTGGTCATGTGGGGGTCGGTAGACTGCTTCGCCACTGCTTCGACTTTATTGGTAGCTGGTAAGAATACCTGGTGGTGGGGGATCCCTCTTTTTATGTATATGGCCACTCCTCCGCCTTGGGTTGGCCTGTCTTTGCGATAGCTAACATAGTCGGGGACTGTCGCTTTTATTCCTGGTTTTAGGTGGGTTTCCCCTATCATGAATATGTCAATGGAGAACTCTGAACTCGACCTATTGATTAACAATGCCGTCTGCAATAAAGACGCACATTGTCAGGCCTTGGATGTTTGGTCGTCTATTCATGATAGGGTTTTGAAACTACTGAGGAAGTCGCAGAGGGGAGCAACTGCTGGACTGCTGCCTGAAAGGCAACGAGGATCTGTATGTTCTGCCTCTGGGCTTCCCTGAATTCCTTTATCATTTCCATGACGAGGTTCATGGTCTCCACCATAATGCCTAATAGCTGATCCGAAGGTGCGGGCTGCGTGTGGGGTTCCCTAGAGCTTTCTCTGTCATGGTGGACCTGGTCGTTGTTGCTGTGTGTTTCCTGGTGTTGTTCTTGTGATGGTGTACGGTGTTGTGGTGATGGGGCTACGTTTGCGTGGCTTCTCGAAGGAGAGACCACTTCTGCGTAAGTTGCCCTTGGTGTGTCCGACCTTGATTTTACCCAGGCCTTGTCCATGTGTGTTGTCATGTTTTGTTTTCTTGTGTGGCTGGATGGGATCGTGGTGTTTTGTTTGCAGATGTGGGGGACGGCCTTTGCGCCCATTGCCTGCTCTGTGTGTCGTTTATGGACCTCACAACCTTGGTAACCCGCAGCGTGGTTTTTGCCACACAGTGCGCACCTTATTTATGGTCCGTGTGTTGTAGTGTGCATGTCCTTGTATCGTGGGCCTCGGCGCACTTTCTGCATCTTATTGACATGGTGCAGTAGGCGGCGATGTGGTTTAGGCCCTGACACCTGAAGCACTGCACCTTCTTGTTTTTGGGGCGCAGTGGTCAGTGGCCACAGGGACAGCCAGGATCATCTTTATTTCCCTTTTGTTTTGCGGGATATCTGGCAGTGTGACCTGATACAGGGGCCATTTGCTCCCTATGTTGCCCATCTGCTAGACCGCCTTGACGACATACCCCTGGACTGTCAAGTCTGTTTTGATCGCCTGGGGGGACATTCGTCTCGGTAGGTCTCGGATGTCAATGTTCTTGTTTCGTGTCTTTGTTGTGGGGAATGTGTAGTGGGGTATGTTTTTGTTGTTTCCTCACAGGGAGGGGTTGGGGCGGGGGTGGTGGAGTATTTCTTTCCCTTGGTGTGCTTCTTCTTCCTGTCCTGCCTCTGTTTGATTGCGGTGTAGTGCTCGAGTGTGTGTACTGTTATTTTGATTTTACCACCACCAGCAGGTTTTGCCTGGAAACTGCCTCCCCCAATTTCTGTTTTTAGCATCTCGAAGAGCTCCTCATAATTCTGGGTAAACTCTGCGACAATCGAAGGGAGGTGGTGGGTGACCTGATTTTGTGTTTGTGTTGTGTTATGTGATGTCTCTGGCTCAGCGGCCGCCGCCTGAAACCTGTTCAGGGTGGGTTCCACTCCCCGAGCAGCCGGAAGCCTCGGCTGGTGAAAGGTTTTCTTCGCCAGCACGAAACCATCCGAGTCTTGCCCGGTTATGTGGTTCCCTTCCAGTGCAGTTGTTTACTGGTCCCCTCTCAGGGCGACGACAGGAGCTGTGGGGTGCGCAGTTTCCTCACAGGGAGTGGTTGGGGTGGGGGTGGTGGAGTATTTCTTTCCCTTGGTGTGCTTCTCCTTCCTGTCCTTCCTTGCACGCCGCTGTTTGGATGAGATGGACTTGAATAGGAGGGAATTTGAGGAACTGTGATCAGGTAGGGGGTTCAGCAGCAGTTGCTGGTTTGGGAAGGATTTTGATCCGTTGACGGGACTTCTGTTTGCCACTTAGGTTGAAGATGTGTTCGGCGAGGCGATTACGGCCGTTGGCAAGCAGGAGCAGGCTGAGGAGAGGAGAGGGAGGGGGATCGCAAATACTGACAATGTATTTGTTTGTTTGTGGTTGGAGTGTGTTTGCCATGTCAGGAGCGGAAAGTGGGCTTGCTGCCAGGTGATTGTCAGTTGCAACTTTTGTTGTCACCGTTGGGTTTTTCCTGTTACGTTGCTGACCCTAAGAGAACGATGGCAGACGCGGAATTCTGGACGGATGCGGCGGACAACCTGTCTGTGGTTCCGCGGCCCGCTTCCAGGTCCTGGCCTACTTTTTCCCTATTCTTGGGGGGGGGGGGGGGGGGGGGACAGAGACTAACTCTGCGGCACCCGAAGTGCTCGAAACGGCCGGCCGCGCTACCCGTGGCAACAAGAAAACGCGCTTCGTGTCGTCAGCGGAAAGAAACCGCCGCGACCCCAAGGCACCACCCAAGCTCGACATACCACCTCGATGAGAAGACATAACAATTCTGCTGTCAGGCGACGCCATGCAAAATTTCCAAAGTGCCGTTTTTGCTAAGACCTCAGTGCAAGTGCCCGTCAGTATTTTAATGAAAACAGAGCCGGAAAACGCTTCTGTTTGTACTCCCGTGCAAGCGGGGGCCTATGGCTGACAGTGCGCTAGTTAGAGGAGCGATGCTCAACCCTTGACTGCCACTCAGCGAGTGTCGGGATATCGTCGGTCGCGGGCTGATATCCTACAACCTCTAGTTCTTTCATTTTATACAGGTCCCATCTCCTTAAATTCCCACCTTTTTGCAGTTTCTTCAGTTTTAATCTACATTTCATAACCAACAGATTGTGGTCAGAGTCCACATCTGCACCTGGAAATGTCTTACAATTTAAAACATGTGTTGCGTCAGAATAATCAATATGCCGAATGTTTGCGCTAGACAATTATTTCCCTTCATGTATAATGATTGGTTGATGGCTCTGCGGCCACACTAGTACTCTCTCTGGCCCCTGAGCATCTGGTACGGCAGGCATTCGAATTTTTGATTACCTGCCAGTGCGGTCACCACTGGAGGCACAGCTGTTTCTCCGCAGTGTGCTCTGGTCGTGGCGGTAGATGACATGCTCTTCGTGATCGCAAGTGCGTGTGATTCATAGGATTTTTTCACCATATATGCTAAGTGGAAGCATTTTGGTGGAGAAGAGTGCTTCTGTTGTCAAATGTCGGTTTCCCGTTCTACAATTTTAAATTTCTGGAAATGGAAAGCTTGAAGGCCAATTGGAAAAATAAATGTACTTTGCAAATGTGATTAATGTTCAAAACTGGTGGCCTTCAGCATCAATACATTTCTGAGTACGAGTCACCACTGCTTCTGTACATCGTACCAAAATGTCCAATGAGATTTCTGCACACACTGCTTGCATCTCATTCCAAAGTGTGTCCAGGTTACGTGGTTTACGTTTGTACGCCTCATCTTTTACTGTGCCCCATAAGAAGAAATACAGAGGCGTGAGGTCTGGAGAGCGTGCAGGAAACTCGATTGGTCCCCTGTGTCCTATCCACTGGCTTGGCACATTGTGATCCAGGTATGCTCATACGTTCCTATGATAGTGCGGCAGGGCACCATCTTGTTGGAAATAAAACTCATCATTACCGTATAATGCACGAATGGCAGGGAATATGGAGTCAGCAAGCACTGTTAGGTACGTTTCTCCAGTAAAAGTACCTTCAAAGCGGAAAGGCCCAATGAGTCCCCTTGCAGACAAACCACACCACACATTTACACCAGGCAAATTCACAGCCTTTTCAACTGTAATGTGAGGATTATCTTCAGCCCAGTACACACAGTTGTGCCTATTGATAGTTCCATTGAGTTTGAATTGGGCTTATGCTACCCATAAATCCCGGTTCACGCCTCACCATCTCCTGAACCCATTCACAAAATTCTAACCTTCAATCTGGATCATCATCACTTAGCTGTTGCACCAGCCTTGGAATGTACACACGAAACTTGCCTTTCTTCAGAATTCGTAGCACACTACTAGCACTTACATTACTCTCACGTGCCTCTTGCCTTGAAGATTTTTGAGGCGAACGCTGAAAAGAGTTCCGAGACCGCAGTTGTGGAATCATCACTTGTAGCTGTCGCCCTGATCGACATCACACACTGTTCCACGAATTTCGAATTGGTCTCGTAGACGCATAGTTGTTAATCTTGAAGGTGGTTCTGTACCATACTCACTTCTCCACTGTCTTCGAACCGCAGCTACATTCTCAAACTTCCAGTACCTGCCACTTAATTATCTGCTTCCGCGCTTCAGAGCTCGAACGCACGTCCGCCACGTTGCAGTTAGTTCCTTGACACTGCTGCCACCTGTTGAAGAAACATAATATTATTTTCTCACAGATATTTAACCTTGTAGAATGGGAAATAAATGGTCTATGACAGTTGAAAGTGTGTATACATTTTTTTAACGCACCCTGTATTTAGCACTACGATCTATTTGTGGCGGAAATTTAATTACTTGTTTTGCAAAATGTTTGTATGTGATTCTCAGACGTTGAAAATATGTGTTAACTATAAAGAAATATCATCCTAATGTGGTGGTGAGTCTTTTAAGTGGTCTATTTGACTCCTGTAAATAGTTAAGTAATTAATTTGAAAGGGTAGTGCAAATGGACTATTTCCCTCTATTTTTGATATCGAAATTGCATCAGCTCTCTCTTTGTCCCCAGGATTAGCCAGTAGGAACGCAGTATTCTGAGGAGAGATGAAAACCTCCGTCTGCCTATTTGGAGACATTGGTTCACCCACACAAACAGGAAGTAACCTCTTGAAAGAGACAGAAACAGGTAGCGAGTCTGGAATTTCCCAATCAACAGAAGGCCGCCACGTGATTCTTATAATTAGGACATTGGGCGGTCTTTGGCCTCCGTGGCAGCAACCGAACGATCGACACACGAGCGGGAGACTCCAAATGGCGGATATATACTGCACTTCATTCCATTTCTCGGTGCTTACAGTTATTATGTCATGGAAAGAAGGGCTGGGGGGAGCAGAAGTGAGTTCTACCCAGGTGGGGGAGCCCTGTATCCTGCAAACTGATTAAATAAAGAATATGCAATTATTGACATTGATTTGAATTTCACGTCGTGAAGGCCTTCCTCTCCAACACAGAGTGAGTGTTTTTCTCGCCACTTTACAGATGGGAGAGCAGAGGTGGAGTGGGGGAGGGGAGGGGAGTTCAAATGGTTCAAATGGCTCTGAGCACTATGGGACTTAACATCTGAGGTCATCAGTCCCCTAGAACTTAGAACTACCTAAACCTAACTAACCTAAGGACATCACACACAACCATGCGCTAGGCGGGATTAGAACCCGCAGCAGTCGCGCGGTTCCAGACAGAAGCGCCTAGAACCGCTCGGCCGCCGCGGCCGGCGGGGCAGGGTATGGAGTGCTGGGCGATTTTCCCAGAGGGTGAGGTGGGGAAGGGGAGAATGGTTGGGGATTTCCCAGGGGGGTGGGTATGAGGATGGAGAAAGGGAGGGACAGAGGTTTCTCAGAAAGATGAATTATTCCCAGGGGTTCATAAATTAACCCCCAGGGATTCATATGTCAGTCAGCATAAAAATAGGTTATGCGGGGAGGATGGGGGTCATAAATAAATCAAACTTGCTCCTGAATAACTGCTTGCCTTTGAATGTATGTAATACATAATGTGAGCTGACACCCTTGTTGACCCACTACTACCAGTCACTGTTTAATTTATTTCCACTATGCATTTCAAAGGTGTACACGTTCAGCATCAGGCGTTTTTATGTGTATCGAAATGATGTGTGTGTTGTATTACGATTTTGGGGTAACCTATGGCACTGTCTTGTAGAGAAACAAAACGCTTCTTCAGAACATGGCTCTGTGAAGGTTTCTGAATAAAAACGGAACATAAATGTAAATGTGCAAATTAAACAACTGAACAACTTCAGTGGTCACAGTCTCCTTTCTCTGTCATAATACTTCACATGTAGACGGTGTGTAGAAGCTGATAGCTGCAGAGAACATACATCAAAAACAGAAACATTGGTTTGAAGTGCAAAGAAACATAGAACAATGCAAAACTATTGTTTCAGAGTTAGTCTTAAAAAAACAGATGAACAGATATTTTGGGATAAGTATTTCAAGTGGTAACGAAATCTTTTCTGTCAAGTTTATATCGCTTAATCTTTGTACTCATTTATATAATCAGGTGACATGTTGTAAACATTAAGTGCAATAATTGTGTTTCCAACAGTGGTAAAATTATACATAAATAAGTTATGTAATGGGATTCAGAGATAGAGGATGAAAGGGGTGACAGAAGGAGAGCAAAGTTTTTGTTATCCCAGAGCTGTGGATTTGTTAAGCTTATATCTGTTACATGTTGTAACTGCGTAAATGTTGAGGGTACAAACTATTGGTTTGTTGGGCGGATCTACTGAGTTTTTTGAGTTAGAAAAGTCAACTGTTCATTTATGAAATATCAAAGAAACATGCGAATAACTAAAATAATTCATGGTGAATATGAAGGGAGGATAGAGGCAGTATGTGTGTGTGTGTGTGTGTGTGTGTGTGTGTGTGTGTGTGTGTGTGTGTGAGTGTGTGTGTGTGTGCGCTTCCAGAAGCACTAATCTTGCAAGTTTCACAGGAGAACTTCTGTAGAGTTTGGAAGGTAGGAGATCTGTACCAGATCGGATTAAAGGAAGGCACCGAAGCAATTGAGAGGAGGACTGTTAGATGTATTACTGATAGGTTTGAACAACACGCAACTGTCACAGTCGGAAACTCAAATGGGAATCCCTGGAGGGATGGCGAAATTCTTTTCGAGGAACACTACCGAGAAAATTTATAGAACTGGCATTTGAAGCTGGCTGAAGGACGGTTCTGTTGTCTCCAGCATATATTTTGCCTAACGACCACGAATATAAGATACGAGAAATTAGGGCTCATACGAAAGCACATACACAGCCGTTTTTCCCTCGTTCTATTTGAGAAAGAAAATGAGAAGTTGAGGTACGGGGTACAATCCCCCACGCACCGTAGGGTCGATTGTGGAGTACCGAAGTAGATATATCTGTGGATAGTGGTGGAAGTAAAGCTGTGAGGACAGCTCGTGAGTCGTGCTGGGGTTGGGGTTGGATTGTTTGGGGAAGAGACCAAACAGCGATGTCATTGGTCTCATCGGATTAGGGAAGGACGGGGAAGGAAGTCAACCATGCTGCCCTTTCGAAGGAACCATCCCGGCATTTTCCTAAATCAGGATGGCTGGACGCGGGATAGAACGGTCGTCCTCCCGAATGCGAGTTCAGTGTGCTAACCACTCCGCCACCTCGCTCGGTAGTCGTGCTTGGGTAGCTCAGTCGGTAGAGAACTTACCTTGCCCCCGAAAGGTAAAGGTCCTGAGCTACAATCTCGGTCCGGTGTACAGTTTTCATCTGCCAGGAAGTAGAGTGACTGAACGCGTGAAAGCTGTAAAAACCAGCATTCAGCTTCATGTCGTCTTACTTGACTTCCTCGTATCAGACCAACCGTGTGAGCGAATCTTCGAAATGTAAAAGTAACCCGAGGGAGTAAGGTGAAAAGTTTGCGGATAATATTTGAGAGAACAAGGATCCAGAAATTACTGCAAGGGATACAGCTAATATTAAACCCCCATCAAATCTTCTGAAAGCAGCGTCAACACTTCATGTAACTGTGAAAACTTCCTGCAATGCTCACCTGTGTAAACTCTTCTTAAAGGAAGGAGTGATATTCACCTGTGTGTAGATATATCCCTGCTTGTGATAAATCTGAACCTTCTCTTTCCTGTTGTGTCTTTTGCCAGAGACCTGTTCCAGCTAGAGTAACAGGAGTTTTGTAGGCATCACCAATCACCATTATTTTATTATATATATTGTGAGAAAGTAGACATATGCCCAGAGAAACAGTAACAAACACATATTATATTACACTACTGACCATTAAAATTGCTACACCAAGAAGAAATGCAGATGTCAAACGGGTATTCATTGGACAAATATATTATACTAGAACTGACATGCGATTACATTTTCACGCAATTTGCGTGCATAGATCCTGGCAAATCAGTACCCAGAACAACCACATCTGGCCGTAATAACGGCCTTGATGCGCCTGGGCATTGAGTCAAACAGAGCTTGGATGGTATGTACAGGTACAGCTGCCAATGCAGCTTTAACACAGTACCACAGTTCATCAAGAGTAGTGACTGGGGTATTGTGACGAGCCAGTTGCTCGACCACCATTGACCAGACGTTTTCAGTTGATGAGAGATCTGGACAATGTGCTGGCCAGGGCAGCAGTCGAGCATTTTCTGTATCCAGAAAGGCCCGTACAAGACCTGCAATATGCGGTCGTGCATCATCCTGCTGAAATGTAGGGTTTCGCAGGGATCGAATGAAGGGTAGAGCCACGGGTCGTAACACATCGGAAATGTAACGTCCACTGTTCAAAGTGCCGACAATGCGAACAAGAGGTGACTGAGGCGTGTAACCAATGGCACCCCATACCATCACACCGGGTGATACGCCAGTATGGCGCTTCCAATGTGCGTTCACCACGATGTCGCCAAACACGGATGCGACCATGATGAGCAGGAGATCCCAGGTTCGAGTCCCGGTCGGAGCACACATTTTCTGCTGTTCCCGTCGAGGTATATCAACAACACCTGTCGGTAGCTGACGTTTTCAATTAATTATCGTTCATTACATATAATATTTTATTACATATTACAACTTGTAGAAAGAAATATTTATTTATTACAGCTTCATAATGCAGGAATCTCATGTCAGTAACACATTTAGGCTACTCTCCTCAGAGTTAAACTTGTACAACCGATATTCCGTAGTTACAAGTCGCAGCTTAAAATGTATGTTCTTTTTAATGAAGGAAATTATACAGGTACTGTAACTTCTAAAAAAAAGATGGTAATTTATTACATTTTTTTCACGTATAAGGGCTTTTTTAACACATGCTTATTTTTCCTCCGTTAAAACCATCTGCCACATGGCAGTATTTACCAAACAGTTATTTTTATATACACTAAATTCAACATGTATGGAATCCTGTCAAGCAATTTTATGAAACCAACCAACACATAGGCGATGTTGCACAATGTATCGAACATATTCTTTACATCTTCACTTAATGGTTGCATCTGATAGGGAGCAATACATATCGCACCCCATAACAACCAAATGCTTAAAACACTTCGCTGTTTTAACAATACTATATACATTGTCACACAATCCAGTAGTTCAAGTGCTTTGGTGAACAGCAGCATTGCTCTGGTGACTAGATGAGATGGTGGGTTTATATGTTTACGTGTAGACCCATCCCTACACCAGCAGCTGTTGTCTCCCAGTCACCCCCTTCCAGCCCCCCCCCCCCCCCCCCCCCACACACACACACACCTACATCACGGATGTTTTACCGTGTGAAACAAGCCTAGGATTGTTCTTCATGACAAACGATTTTTTCTGTACACAAAAATAAATTTAAAAAAATCAATACTGTACTAATAGGTGTAACACCAAATTATTACAGTGTATGTGTGTGTGTGTGTGTGTGTGTGTGTGTGTGTGTGTTTGCGTGCGTGCGTACGTGCGTGAGTGTGTTCCTTGACTTGTGTGTATGCACCATATCTACCCTCGACATTAGGCTCATAGGTCTTCAGTTGTCTATAGGATGACAGCACAATATGCTCAGCACTATCGCTGTGAACGATGGTAGAGAGCGGACTGAGAGGTATTTTTTGAATGCAGGACTTTGTTCCACAGACTGGTTGTTGTAATATTTCGTGTCGTGTGCTGCAGACCTTACTGTGTGTAGCGTTTTGCACACTAGATGTGGCAGCAGAGTAGGGTTTGTGCGAGGAATATGATGTTGAGGGTAGAATTATCGCGAGAATTGCTTTGACCTCCTTCCATGGATAACCAGAAACAAACATATACATTGATCAGACAGAACATTGTGACCACTGACCTACTATCGACATAAACCCGTCCAGGTGATAACAGCTTCACCTGGCGAAGAATGACTGCTGGTCAGACACACACGCGGTTCATGAAGTACCAGAGACTGTGCTGTCTGCAATCTGTCTGAGTTTGACTGAGGACAGACTGTGATGGCCCAGAGGCTCAGCACGAGCATTTCAGAAACTACATGACTTGTTGTGTGTTTAAGGAGTGCTGTGGTGAGTGTCTTCAACACGTGGCGACACCAAGGTGAAACCATGTCCAGATATCGTGGGGTTGGGCGGCCACCCCTCATTACAGATGTCAGATGTCGTAGGCTGGGCGGATTGGTGAAACAGAATAGGAAGAAAACTGTAGCGGAACTAACGTCACACTTTAATGCTCGGCAGAGTACACGTATGTCGGAACAAGCAGTGCACCGAACACTCCTAAAGATGAGCCTCGACAGCCGACGACCCATGCATCTGCCAATGTTAACATCACAACATCAGCAACTGCAACTGAAATGAGCACGTGACCGTCGGCACTGGATGTTGCGTAGTGGGAGAGCTTTGCATAATCTGATGAATTCTGATACCTTCCTCATCTAGCTGATAGGAGGGCGCGAATCCATTGTCTCCCAGGGAAGGAGTTTCTTGACACCCGTACTGCGGGCTGGAGAGAAGCTAACGTCGGTTCCATTATGCTCTGGGGAACATTCACGTGGGCATCCATGGGTACAGTGAAGCTCGTGCAAGGCACCAGGATGGCCAAGGAGTATCATCCACTGGTTGTAGACCACGTATATCCCTCCATGTCGATCGTGTTTCGCAACTGCAGTGCCATTTTTCAACAAGTTATTGCGCCATGTCACAAGGCCAGGTGTGTGATGGAATGGTCTGAGGAACACAGTGGCGAGTTCCAATTGATGTACTGGTTCCCCACATTCCCAGAGCTGAACCATATCGAAAACATTTGGGATGTGATTGTACGTGGCGTCAGAACTCATTGCCGCCCTCCACGGAATTTAGTGCAAATAGGTGACTTGCGTGTGCAGGTTTGATGCCAGCACTGTCCAGCGACTTAACCAGGCCTCCCATTGCTTCCATGCCATGTTGTGTCGCCTCTGCTATCTGTAACAAAGGTGGACATTCCAACTATTAGGTAAATGGTCATAATGTTCTGGCTGACTAGACTATGTTGGTAGTCATAATATACTAGTGTGGTTATAAATCTCCTTTCACTATGACATTATTAGCATTACGGAATTTAAACGAGGAGAAAACGGATCAAATGTGAATGAGCTTTTTTATTTTAGGTGATTGGCTTACACTTATGACACAAAAAGTAACGTCTCATTGGTGAGAGAATCACGAGCAATTAAGAAACTACATACAGGTCACCGTTGTCTATGCATGTGTGGCCTTTCCGCACTAGATCACATGTAGGGCAATGCCTTCTGTTAAGAAATCTCATATTAATGTCAAGATCATGTATTGTTTATTGGATAGGGTTTGCATTCTATTACTGATGGTTATTCCTTCCGTTGAACACACATTATGTTGTAAGCATCACGAAAGCAGAAGAAGATGAATTGTGATATTCTGTATAATGCTGTAGAAATAAATCTGAAAACTCTTAATATTGGAAGCCTGCTGGCTACAGCTTCTGTTGTTTGATACAAGAGGAAATCATTTCTCATAGGGGTTTATACCTTGATGCAAAGGTACTGGGTAGTAGTTGCTATTCATACTGCAGTGTGCTTTGACTAAGTTAACGCCACAACACAGGAAATGTTTAATCAACGAGGAGGGGGGAGACTATGTATAACATGACCACCTCTTTTGTTAATGTCCACTAGTAGAATTTTCTCTTTGTACTGCATGAAGTGGAACAAGAGAAGAGCGGTGGCCTTATCACTCCAGCAGATGGATCAGGTATCAGAATATGCTGCCGCATGTGTTGTGTGTGTTGCTTCACAGACACACACGCACTTTGTGTGGTGTGTATGTAAATATGATGATGGACAGTTATCATAGCAATTACATAAAAAAATTACGACGGTATTCCACCGCAGTACATTATTTAAAACAAACAGTTCTAATACTTTGACAGTTTATGCTGAATGATTTTATTTTCACATTGGCGAACAGCAGTGAGTCTGGTGGAAGACAGCTGTTGACACACTCGTCTACATGCACTGGGTATATCAGAGGTTCTGCGACACATGTGTATGGTACCTCACCAAACCCACTGTGGTGACGATCATAGGCAATCTCTAAGATGTCTGCTAGGAGGAGAGATGAACACACAACATGCGACATTGTAGCAGAGCCAGAGCAAGTTGCAGAAAGCTTGTGATGTCACTTGAGAGCTGGTACATAGCCTCTTTTTTGGTAAAAGTTATATTTACAATCATTTTATTAAACAGTCACAAGTTCGAACCCATATTATAAACTGATTGTGCTGCGTACACTTCTTTTCTTGTAGCATTCAAATCTACGGATGGATGAAGGTGAATACATTCTGTATTAACGTGATACAGCTAGAAAAGCTGTGATGTCCCACAGCCAGAAGCTGATAGAATTCTCTGATGTTGCGCAGCCTCTCGTTTCAAATTCAACAAGTTATTATTGCTGGCACACACAGGTTCGTATTTGAAAGGACAATGTATATTGGCAGGTGTTTATCATATCTGTTTGCTTCATATTTTAATTTCATTAACGTACATAGATCGATTGCAGCAACAATTAAACCGGGATTTTCTGTCCATTTTTCCTTACAAAGTTATTTTTATTGGACATCATCACAAGTTCAGTTGGGTGGGGGTTTGATCTAAAATTGATTGGACTGTGTGTGTCGTCTTCTAGAATTCAAATTTATTAGTGATTCTAGCCATTCTATTGAACGATATTGATCCTGATTGCTTGGGAGTTCAAATAAATTCTCATGTTCTGGTGCAAAAGACCGTAAATACTCACTTACGGACTGTTGCTGCTGCTGTGATGTGTACATTAGATGTGGAACACCTTTGTGTCTTGCTAGCACTGTAATAACAACAAAGCCATAAGTGTAACAGCCTACACACTTAGTAATGAAAATGGACGAATAATTTTTGACAGGTATTGGAATTAATTGTCTTGGAGGGCTCAAGACTGATGTGTTATATTGACGACAGACGAAACAAATTTGCATTTCGGTCTATTCCAACAATTTTATAGCCAGTTAAAGTATGGTTACCTTTACGCCGTTCTGATTCTGTCTCTAGACTCATGCGATCACTCTGTTTCATAGATATACATACAAGGAGTTCGGAAATTTCCGTTTCAAATTTCTGGGACTTGTAGAGAGGAGTGAGCACATAAAATTTTGAATTGGAAACCATGTCCGGAAATGCACTTTTTCCGTCAACCATTTGTAAACATGTTGGTAACACGACCATTTCACAAGTAATTGGTTAGGCGTGACCCTATACATCACTTGTTTTACAGTCCTACTCATTAATATCCAAATAAATTGCTCGTGTACTCGTTGACGGATTCTCTCCAATGTGCCACAGTACGGTCTCTTTCAATCCGGTGTGCAGCGTCTTCTTGGAGCACCACAGTCACGCCTGCTGACAGTGAAGGTATCCTTTCTTGAAGCTGTTGTGTAATTATGGGGAAGAGTATATGCGATGGAGTTGGGCGTTGTGAAGAACGATCTTAATGAAGACGACGAGCAGCTCCTCCATTACCGTGAGCTTCGCCGTTCAGGAGAATCATGTCGATGTATTCTGCAAACGTATACTCCACCACGCTGCCCTAACACTAGCGATACGTGAATGATGTTCAAACTAGTTCAGGGAGGTGGAATAAATGTCGAATGGCATCAAATGATCCGACGTAACCGCCCCAACAATGACTACCCTGTTGCGTACCTATCTAGCAAAAATGTTTTCAAACAGCTGTAGCACCGATACGGCGCGTCTCTGGACATGGGTTTCAATCCAAAATATTACATACTCACTCTCCTCTACAAGTCTTAGACGTTTGTAACGGGAATTACCGAACACCCCGTATGTCAGCTGTTTGCTAAGGATAGTTAATGAATGACTAATTATTTTATTATTATACTTCCTTTACAGAGCTACTGTCTACAGGATGGGGTTGAAGGAAATAATACAATTTTGTACAAAAATACTATTTATTATTAATGTTATTTGATACACTTGTAACAACCATATACTGGTTGCAGTAACTCATCATCTCTAAAATACATCCACTGACTTATTTTCACTGACAAATGGTAATGGTGAGAACAGTTGTTCCACTGCATGTCCTGGTTCTGTAGTTTCGCTGCTGGGGAAGAAAACAATAACATAAGTACGAGGGTCGGTCAAAAAGTAATGCCTCCCATTTTTTTTCTACTTAAAAAAATTAAGTTAAGTGAAAAATTTGAATTTGGCGCCATTCCTCAAACCTTCCTCTGCAATCCACTGCAGTAGTAACTTCCTGTGTCAACAGGTGGCAGCACAGCAGAAGTTTGTAAGATGGCCGACATCGATGTTCGTTTGAGACAGCGTTGTGTGATTGAATTCTTGAATGCAGAAGGTGAAACGCCCATACGCATTCATGAAAGACTGAAGAAGGTGTATGGTGTTGTGACAGTGGATGTCAGCACTGTTAGACGATGGGTTCGTCGTTGTAAGGAAGCTGATGGGCAAACACCGTTGACTGACGAAAAGCGGAGCGGCAGGCCGGTGAGTGCAGTGACTCCACACAACATTCAGCAAGTTGATGACATCATTCGTGGTGACCGTCGGGTGACTGCAGATGAAGTGTGTCGCATTATTTCTCTTAGTAAAGGCAGTGTGATCACGATTATTAAACAATTGGGATACTCAAAAGTTTGTGCACGGTGGGTTCCAAGAATGTTAACCGATCAGAATAAAGAGGCAAGGAAAACAATAGCCTCCCAACACTTGCAGCGCTTCCGTTTGGAGGGAGATGAGTTTCTGAAAAAAATTGTGACCGGGGACGAAACATGGGTGCATTTTTTTGAACCCGAATCAAAGAGGCAGTCAATGGAGTGGTGTCACACAAGCTCGCCAAGGAAGAAAAAATTCAAAACTGTGCGATCGGCAGGGAAAGTTATGGCAACAGTTTTCTGGGATACAGAGGGTGTGATTCTGGTTGATTTTTTGGAGCAGGGATGCACAATAAATTCTGTTCAATACGTCACAACCCTCAAAAAACTTAAAGCACGTCTTCAGCGAGTTCGCCCAACAAAATCAATGGCAGATGTTCTTCTTTTGCATGACAATGCAAGACCACACACCAGTCGTCACATCTCTGACGAGATTGTCAAAATTGGATGGGAAGTTTTGCCTCATCCCCCATACAGCCCTGACCTGGCACCATCAGACTTCCATCTGTTCGGGCCACTAAAAGAAGCTCATCGTGGGATTCATTTTGAAGATGAGGAGGCCGTCAAAACATCCGTGCGTCAATGGCTTAGGAAGCAGAGCTGTGATTTTTACCGTGCTGGGATACATGCCCTTGTTCAAAGATGGACCAAAACTGTACAGATGGGCGGAGATTACATTGAAAAATGACAAAATGATCCTCAATGTTGTGGTTTTCAACCTATGTAATTGCATTTAAATTTCCTGACAATTAAATGTAGAAAAAAAAATAGGAGGCATTACTTTTTGACTGACCCTCGTATAAGCAAATATATTATTAATAATAGTAGTAACAATAATAATGGATGGGGGGAGCTACTTACTTTTCAGATGGGAGAAGGAGCCACTGTCTGTGTTCTAAAATTCACTCATTTCAAAAGGCAGAGGTAGCTTCAGCAAATGCAACTCATTGTCTTTGATGATCCATACATCTTCACTTCCAGGTAATCCGAATAAACAGTCACAATCGTGTCTTTCTCTTCTGAGTGTACTCACTATCACTTCTTGCATGGTGGAAGAGGTAGATTCGGTGGAGATTTCAAACGTAGGCGATTCCAGCAAATGTAACTCATTGTCTAGCAAAGCCTAATTAGGTAATGCAAAGTCATACCGGAATGGGGCATTGCAATTATTTGCTGAACAACGTTCCTGGTTGTACATCTCTTGAATGCTGCGTAATCTAATAACCTATCATATAAGTAGTAGGGCAAAGTTCGTTTCAGCGCATATAGTTAGTGCGGGTTGCAAACATCAGGGACAGGTATCCACTCAGGGGCAAACCTATTGTTCTTCTTTGATTGACAGGTACTTAACCTATTGTTCTCTTTTGACTAACAGGTACTTAACCTATTGTTCTCCTTCCATTGACAGGTCCTTAACCTTTTGTTCTGCTAAAAGGATACTTCCTTTTGATTGACAGGTCCTTGACCTGCACCTTCCCATCCCCTTCCCCAGGAAACATCCAACCCACCCACCCACCCATTCCCTCCCTCTCGCTGCTACATGTACACTTTCATGTCTGAGTTATTGGAATAGCCCCTCTCACTCTTATCAGTTTGAATATCTAATTAATGAAATCTATCAATTAATTAACCCCTCCTCTCTAGTAACTCCACCCACTTCTCACCCATCTCTCTCCCCACCCCTACCTGGAAATTGGCTGCTCTGTGGTGGAGAGGAAGGATCTCATGATAGGAAATTCAAGGGCATATTGTTTATTTACAAAACCTCAGTTTGCAGGGGTTCGATTTCTGTCACTCATTATTCTCTGCTGTTTATAGAGATGTTGGTCTTGTAAGAAGTAACTACATCGATGGCAATTTTTTTTATTCCGATCGTGGAAGGTATGCCATCATGAAACACCTGTCACACGTAATTACACTGCAAATATTTTGATCGCAAAGCACGCACCACCCGCCATCCCCTGACCACTAGACTGCACGGAACACCACCGCACATGCTGCTAAGAGTCAGGATGCACCAGCGGCCCCCAGGGATTGAAGATCCGTCTGTCAGCTGCCGAACCACTTGCAGGTGTCAGTTCGGGTCCCGCGAGCATGAGGCAGCGGCATCCCTTTCATACTTGACATCTGAGAAATTCCTTTCGAAACATGTGTCCACATAGAAACCGTTGCTAGCGCGATGACACATGTCCTTTGTACCTGCGGTCCAGCAAGACGTTTGCATAGCGGATCACCCTCAGCAAATTGTTCCATAGTGCACACGTACCGATGCCGCAAGCCACCGCCAGACAGATGAATACAGGGATGCAAGCTATTGCTCTCAGGCTGTTGCCAATGGCAGCCAGCAGGTGATAGTCGCATCTGTTTTTGGGTATACAGTTAGAGGCCTCTGAGTGTTATACTGACATCTCATGTCTATGTAAATAAGAGCTGAGTCACCATGTGGGCCAAGTGCACGTGTTTACCATTGCTGTCACTTGCCTCTCCACCTGTGGATACTGAAGTCACAGGTTGTGCTGTAGAAATCTGTTACAATGCTTCCCAGAATACCACAAGGTGCATTATTCCTAGCGATCCTAATGGGACATGCGAGCTGCATCTAGCTGTGCATGCGTGTTTACCCACCCAGCATGGCTGGCACATCACTTCGAATTGTTCGGGTAGTGACTCACCATCACAAGCACATCTAAAAGGTTCTCAATGTTATATGGACGTCATATGGCTATGTAAATAACAGCCAAGTCGACCTCTCGGAAAAAATAAAGTTTCACAGAAATAGTTAACAATCGCTTTTGTAGGAGCTTTCGTGATGTCTCTGCTTGTCTGCATTGGAAGGTCCTGTCCTAACAGGACCTGTTTATGAAAATAGCTCACAATAACACTGAATACATTCTTCCTGATGATCCTAACGAGACATCACATGTTCGCTTCCTAGAAATTGTGATGTCCTGCTTTCAACATACATCTCAGAAGCAGTAACGTTGTCACCACTAAAAGCCCTCATCATGTCTGTGCACACTCGCGAAATCACTGTTAATCATAAAAGCATTCTTGTTGTTTGGAAAGAGAGCACTGTCTAAGCACAGATGGGAAACTATTACGCAAACATAATTCGAAGCACTGTCCTATAGAGGAGAAAAAAGGTCTTGGATTTTTGGTGTCCTACAGCTTATGGTCTAGAGATGTTCTAATTCCACAGAGGCAGATGAGTGATGGCATCCCCACCAGAGATAAATGGTCTGCTTCAACATGTCCTTGAACACTTGCTTTCTCATAACTTTCCATGAGATACCTTGCCCCATCTTGTTTGAGTCAGCTTGTAGACACTCCTATGCCCCAGCATGAAGGATGTCTTGTGAATGAATGGAGCATTCTGATTGGATCTTACTTAATTTACCTTCCAAATTCTTATGCTGCAGTTGTGGAAGCACTGCCTACCTTTTTTTCTGCAGACGAAACTCTCAGCGGCAAGAAACTATTTTTTACAGATCTCCATATTGCACTGACAATTAAACCCTGCAAAGTGACCTACAGATCGTCAAATATGGAAAGACTCTGACTTAATTGCACAGCTCTGCCACTGAGGACAGAAGATTGAATATTAGAGGGTGAAACCGATCTGCAACCCGACAATTTATCACCAAATACCATGTCGATGTAGTAAACGCACAGTTCATATCCTGCACCATTCACAATAACCCTTTTTGCATCATGCATATAGCTATAGACCACCAGACACTCGTACATATACCGCCATGACAGGCAGCATATGCACATGCCCTGTAGGTATACTCCTTGCTGCACTAGATACTTCCCGCATGTGACTAATCTCTCAATAAAATTGTGTCTCACATATAATCTTTCAATAGTTAACTGACTGTGAACCTAAACTGGTAAATCTGGACGTCAGCAATGCTGCGTCATGGCCCTGAAAATTCATTCAGAATAAATTGAAAAGTCTTACCTCAATGAAGTCACCAGATAACGCATATATATCTGCTCCAATAAGAAATTTTTCTGGCACAGCCCAGTGCAATGCTGGCCAGTAGATCTGTTATGTATAAAAAGAAACAACTGATTTTTCTTTACGACAGTATGGATGACCATGGATTGGAGAAAATAGTAAATTCCTTATACTCAGATGAATGATTGTCAAAACGTTAATTTTATAAAAAAGATTATTATTAAAAGATTTTTTAAAACATTTACATGGTACTTGATATAGCAATAGTAGAAATTTATTTGTAACAAATTAGATATGCACGCAGCGGTTGTACTACATCGCCTTGTACTACATCGCTCAGGCACGACCAGCCCAACTATCCAACTGCGAGCTACCACCACTACTGCCAACACTGCTCCTACTGCAGCCGACACTGCTCTCTGGTCTGCAATTCTATTATAGCTTAAATACCGTGGGCAGTGCGTGAGCAATCCCTCGAAATTACATCTGCTCAAGTGCGCCAGCAATAAATTCCTTAGTCGTGGACCTCTTACATAACCCTTCACTGGTGGGGTAAAAATTTGGCAGTGATGGTGAGCCAATTGGACTTGCCATGAGCAACAAATTTTTCTATAATCTATCTTGTTTACTGAGTCTACAGTCACAGAGTATATATCAATATATTATCAATGATGTTATATATATATATATATATATATATATATATATATATATATATATATATATATACACACAACATCATTGATAAATAATATAAGTACAGAAAGTATTAAGAAATGACAAAGTGTATACACAATGAGTACAGAACATACTAAGAAAATGAATAAGTCTTTACCATTTTACAGGAATTTAAACATGTTGAGAAATGAAATGAAGTGCACACACACACTGTATAAGTCTTTAACATTTTATAAGAACTAGAAAAGAAATGGGACAGATAGCATCATGGTTGTAGCACAGTGGGTTGCACATAGCTGCACTGTAAGTCCATATCTTTCTACAGAAGCACAACACCAAGTGAGACTATCTGAAGTTCTCTGCCCTGAAGTATATATCAGTTTAGCCAAGACACTGAAATGTATTAATATTGGATGTTATTATTCTGGCAGTACATTATGTGCACCAAACAGTAGTTCCATAATGATATCTCCTTTGGTCAGAGTGGTGGACATCTTGATGTCAACACCACATTCTTGTAGAATCCATACTCTTACATCAACGTAGAATTAGTGCAAAAACCAAATCTAGTGCTCCATGATCATGAGGATGGACATACAGATATTTGCAGTAATTGCTGGTAATTAGGTCAGAAGGTTAAGGATACATTAAGTCTTATGCTAGTCATCATTCAGAACTACACTAATGTATCATCCAATTTGAATAATTATTGGCACTCATTGACTAGTTAATAGCATTTGTGTAGTAGTATAAAACATTAATCATAAGTCATGTCATTACAGTAATTATTGGCATCACAAGTCATCTCATTACAGTCATTGGCACTCGTTGGCTAGTTACAAAGCATTTCTGTAGTATTATAGAACATTACTCATAAGTCATCTCATTACAATAATTATTGGCATCATATGTCATCTCATTACAGTAATTATTGGCAATTGTTGGCCAGTTACAAAGCATTTATTATGTATTATTCAGAAGTCATCATTCGAAACAGGAGTTAATGCTTGTAGCATCAAGCTGCTAGTGATTATATTTGATATCATTCAAGTGACATAAGACATATATAAAATGTAAGACATTGGAACTAGTATTCAAATTGTTTAGTCCAATAATACATTGACATAATGGAATCAATACATCAGAAAAATTTACATTATATTTATCACTAGAAATATATCTTAAACTGGTAGCATTATTTAGTTGTATACTGGTAATATTTGGGACTGGTAATAATAATTCTGTTTTGGGCAAGCAATGCATTGCATTGGGATCGATAGTCAATTGCAGGGGCCTGAAAAAATTTGCTTCTGACTTAGTGCTGGAAATAAGGATTACTAATGTCATTCGTCATGAGTCAGCTGTAGCAAAGTTATGAAACAAGTAGAGTATATGTGATCACATTCATGAATGATACATACAAGTGGGTAAAAAAATGCAAGTACTAGAACATGTTTAATAACTAACTGCTTGTAGCATATTAATATCATGAAAAGCTTCTCCTGGAAAAATACAAAGTGGATTATTGAGCCGAAGGAAGAAATGTATATTATGCTGAAAAGTAGTAAACTTGGATTTAACAGGTAATGAAACGTGTACTTAATAAGTATATACCCTAGCTGTCTTTTCCAAAACATTCAGTCATTATACTGTGCAACATATGACATACTATCAAAAAGAACTGCAACAAATACTTAAACAACTACATTATATCTCTTAACTAATAGAAAATATATAAAATTCATCATTATCATCATCTGCAAAGAAAAACTTCATTATTCATATTACCATATTCTTCATACAACTATTCAGCATCATTTATTATCATCTGCAAAAAATAGACACTTCATTATTCATATGCATATCACTATTTTCCTCATACAACTATTCATTATGATTAATTATTTCATACATTATAGAGTTTCTTACTCATAGCATATTTTATCACTAAAATTAACAAGTGTTGTTTTGTCTGACAGCCTGACACAATGGCTCTTAAGCTGAAAGAAAAATAATTAGTCAAGACTGCTATCATATGGTATGTACAGTATATTCTTGTTAATTCTGATCCATTTACTTTTCATGACAAGGTATTGTGTTTTCTTTCGTTCATTCCGATGGTGAAATTTCCATTTCATAGTAAATCACTGTGGTTTGTTTAATTTATTTCTTTTACACATTATTGCTTTCTGAAAATGATGAATATGGATTAATATCTTGCATTTAATTCATATACCCATTAAATGAAAACTTGTTTCTAGTGATATGACTAAGCATACAGCATAGCATGACAGGAAACGTATTAGGTCAAAACCATAGACAATTTTCAAGTGCAAAAATGTACACACACTATCATAATGTGGTAGCAAAGATAAAATTGTAGAACAGTCAAGATATTGAGATATCAAAGGCAAAATGTCAAAGTCAACTGATGTTTGTTGTTTCTTGAATATTTCATAGTGCATACAGAAAAAATTCTTCTTTCGATAGGAAAACCATCATATATACATAAGAAGAATGGAAAATGTGCACGGTCTGATATATAACGACAAGAAAAGCGACCTGCTAACCTCATCTTGCTGGGCACTTGCTAAGAAAAATATGATCATCTTCAGTAAGTGTTCATGTAAATATCTGCAAATGGCATTACAGGGTGATAAATCATAAAGTATGTTTATTCAATAAAGGGTTTAATATTAGAAATATGGTGATTGCCCTTGGTTTTTCTGTTTCTCAGAGTTTCGGCAAGTACTACATTGGGGTGAGGAATGCTGCGAATTCTGTATGGACCTGCGTATAGAAGCTCAAATTTACTGCATCTACTCTTTCCTCTGTTGGATAAATAGTGTGTGCGCACTAGTACCTTCTGTCCAATGTGAAAGTCACAGCGTGTACAAACTTGTTTTTGCTGTCTTCTCCGGCGCTCTGCGGCACGTTTGATGTTGTTGAGCGCAATGTCAATTATTTCATGGTGGTGTAATCGACGAGATATGGGAAAAGATACTAATTCTTTAATTTTGCTGGATGGTTCAACATTTTTCAATATAACAGTCAGAGATAGCATAGTAGATTCATTTGGTATGGAGTTAATTAGGAATGAGAGTATGTGTGGGTCCCAATGAATATGTCTTTTATGGCAGTACATTCTACATAATTTACCAATTTCTTTCATTAGTCGTTCAGAAGGGTAGGCACAAAATCAAACAAAGACAAAGCAAAAACTGAACAAATACAATAACAACAAGGATAAATAAATTGCCGATGATCTGTGAAAGAAGGGATGACAAATTATTAAATGCGTTGCTCCAGATGCAAACTACATTTAACATTAAGTAGATAAGAGCAGATATATAACTGACTACTTCTCACAAATTCACAAAAAAATACGACCCTGGCCGGCTGCCGCCAAGTGTAGCCTCCCAACAGATAAATTCCGTAACATACCAATAATAAAATGTGACTAATCTCTCAATAAAATTGTGGCTCACATATAACCTTTCAATAATTAACTGACTGTGAACCTAAACTGGTAAATCTGGACGTCAGCAATGCTGTGTCATGGCCCTGGAAATTCATTCTGAATAAATGTAAAATCTTACCTCTATGAAGTCGCCAGATAACGCGTATATATCTGCTCCTATAAGGTGTTTTTCTGGCACAGGCCAATGCAATGCTGGCCAGTAGATCTGTTATGTATAAAAAGAAACAACTGATTTTTCTTTACGACAACAGCATGACCATGAATTGGAGAAATTAGTAAATTCTTTATGTTCAGATGAATGATTGCCAAAAAGTTAACTTTGTAAAAAAGATTATTACTAAACACATTTCCATGGGACTTGATAGAAGATAGGACAAATTTTGCTGTTACAAATTAGATCTGCACGCGGCTGTTTTTACCTTTTACTACATCGCTCAGGCACGACCAGGCGAACCGCCCGATTGCGAGCTACTATACTACTACTGCCTACACAGCTCCTACTGCAGCCGACATTGATGTCTGGTCTGCGATTCTGTTATAGCTTACATATCGCAGGCAGCGCGTGAGCAATCCATCGAAATTACATCTGCTCGAGTGCGCCAGCAATAAATTCCTTAGTCATGGACCTCTTACAACCGCGAAGACAGGCAGCATAAGCACATGCACTGTTGGTATACTCCTTGCTGCACTAGATAGACGTTTGGAGAGTCTCTGCAGTGTTGTTCGAGTTTATGAGGAACACATAGTGGGTTGAAGTGTGAATGGGAATTCGGTTTGAGGAGGGAAACGTGGTAGGGTAGTCCGTGCAATTGTGGAGAGCCACTGTGCCAAGGTTGTGTAGTGGTTAGTGTATCTACCTCGTGAGAAGGGGACCTGAGTTCGATTCCCCACCTTGGTACAAATTTTCATTCGTTGCTTCAGTCTGCATAAACACATTATAAATTTAAATGTTAGCAAGGAAGCACAGGTCACAACCGTTTACAAGAAGGGTAGTAGAAGGGATCGAAAAAACTACTGCCAGTGATTTGTTTTACAATCTTAGAACATAAGCCTATTTGTCTGCAGTGTAGCCTTGTATGGAAGTGAAACGTGGACAATAAGCCTGTTGTTCAGACAAGAAGAGAATAGAAGCTTTTGTAATGTGATGCTACATAAGAATGCTGAAGATTAGATGGGTACTTAATGGAACTGGGGAAAAAAGAACGTTATGGTGCAACTTCACTGAAAGACGGGATCGGTAGACAGAACACATTCTGAGGCATCAAGCATTTGCCTGTTTGATAGTGGAAGGCAGCGTGGTGGGTAAACATTTAAAAGGAGACCTGCAGTTCAGTCGGCATAAGTTGATCCGTGACAGTTGCAGTGGACTCGGCACGGCAGCTTCGCGGGCCCACCTCAGAAAGTAACTTAACGTGATTTTGTAAACGTCTCAGCGCCTCAGTGTTTCACAGCTCTGTAGATGGCAACTGTTTTCATCTGCAGCCGTTAGCGCTTGAAAGCGGCAACAGAATTACGAACTGCCAGGGTTCTATCTACGCCGTCTCGACTGCGAGCTTGAATTCAGTAAGCTCGTTCACACAAGCCCAGGTTGCGGTAGGTGTGCACAGATGAATAGGCTTGCACAGGATAAAAAAACTAGCGTGGAGAAAAATACCAAACCAGTCTTCGGACTGAACATCACAATACCTAGTAGCTGCTAGGTATCACTCCGGTAAGGACCACAAGCACACAGAGGCTTTTAAACAATCATGAGTGGAACGGGAAAAAGTCCTGACAACTGGCACTTTCTTCCATACGCTTCACAAACGTTTTCCTAAGTATGGATGTACGGATGTAGTTGTTGATGTAAAAAGTAATGGCTCTAAGAAAGAACCGTGTGGGATACGACAATAATTAGCTCCATGTTGGAGGATAACTAACACATGATTCTTTCCTATTGACGCCCTTTGTTTCGTGTTGAAGTGAAACGATATGAAAAGTAGATAGATATATATGTTCCGCACACTAGCTAAACTGCTATAACATATCTCGACGAGGAACTTGAAACTCCCGGCGCAAAAGAGCATGTAGAGGAATTATGGCTCATGTTTAAAAGAGTAGTTGACCTTGCACTGTACAGATTTGTACCCAGTCGAACCGTTCGTGACGGGAAGGACCTTCAGTGGTATACAGTCACTCCAAAGAAACTTCTTAAGAAACATGGACTACTGCATAACAGGTGTAAAACAAACCAAAGAGCTACAGATAAATACCGCAACTGAGTGAAGCGCGTTTGGCTGTGAAGAAAGCAATGAGTAAAGTCTACCAATGACTACTATAGCAGAATTTATCAAATGATCTTCCACCAAACTCAACGAAGTCCTGATAATAGTATGTGAAGGCTGTTAGTGACACTATAGGTAATGTCCACTCACTAGCGAATGAGACAGGAACTGAAATTGAGGGTAGCAGAGTAAAAGCTGAATTGTTAACTCCTTGTTCAAATATTCCTTTACAACGGAAAACCCAGGAGAACTGTCTCAATTTAATCCTCGCACTACTTAAAAGATGAGTGAAATAAGTGTTAGGGTCAAAGATATTGAGAAAACCTGAAATCTTAAAAGTAAACAAAGCTCCAGGGCTCGATGTAATCACTGTTAGATTACATCTATAATCTATTGTAGATCCCTCGGGAAATAAAGTTATGCCCAGTAGTTGGAAGGAAGTACAGATCACAACCGTTTACAAAAAAAATAGTAGAAAGGATTGACAAACCTACTGACACAGATTTGTTGCAGAATTTCAAAAAAATGGTTCAAATGGCTCTGAGCATATGGGACTCAACTGCTGTGGTCATTAGTCCCCTAGAACTTAGAACTACTTAAACCTAACTAACCCAAGGACATCACACACACCCATGCCCGAGGCAGGATTCGAACCTGCGACCGTAGCAGTCGCACGGTTCCGGACTGCGCGCCTAGAACCGCGAGACCACCGCGGCCGGCGCAGAATTTCAAAACATATTTTGAGCTGGAACATAATTAAACATTTCGAACAGAATGACCTCATCTACGCCAACCGGCATGAATTCTGAAAACATTGTTCATGCGAAATGAACTCATACTTTTCTCATTGTACTTACCGAAGGATTTGGGTCTGGCAGTTAGGTAAACGCAGTATTACTTAGTTTTCCAGAAAGCATTTGACTAAGTATCATACATACGTTTATTGTCAAAATGGCGATCATGTGTGATATCAAGCGAAATTTGTGACTGGGTTGAGGATTTTTTATATGGAGGATGCAGCAAGTTTTCTTGGATGGAAACTCATCGACAGATATAGAAATAACTTCGGGTGTGCCCAGGGAAGTGTGTTGGGACACCTTGTGGTTGGTAGTAACCTCAGACTTTTTGCAGATGATGCAGTTCTCTATAATGAAATACTGTCTGAAGGTAGCTGCATAGATATCCAGTCAGGTCTTGATTCGATTTGGTTAGTGCTGCAACGGCATTGCTCTTTAATCGAGGTGTTTAACCTTTTTGTTTACCTGGGCCACATTGGAAGAAGACTAGTATTTTTGAACCGCACACAATATGCGTAACATTAAGAAAAGCCTCTGAGAGAGAAAAGGAAAGAAAAGAAAAAGAAGATGGGCCCGTGAGGGAATAGCATCGCGTGGAAGGAGTTTCAAATTGAAAACATTCAGTATATCGTAACTTTACGTAAACGCAGTTTTATGGAACTATTTTTTACCGATGGTGTGATAGATGTTCACTTCTTGGTCCGCATGTCTAGTTGATTTGGCAGCATGCGGCCCACGGGCCATTGCTCTAAATGTTCAGAAATGTAAAATTATGCACTAGACAAAACGAAAAGTCATAGTAACCTATGATTATAATATCAATGAGTTAATGTTGGAATCGGCTAGCTCATAGAAATACCTTGGTGTAAGACTTCATAGGCTCAGTTATGGATAAAGGTCACAAGTTTGTTTGATCTGTGGGAGAGTGTCACCGAGATGCTGAAGAAACTGAACTGGCAGAGTTTTGAAGATAATCCATCCCGAGAAAGTCAACTACCATAGTTTCAAGAACCGGCTTTAAATGATGACGCTAGGAGTATACTACAATCCCTTACGTATCGCTTACATAGGGGCCGTGAGGACTGCACTAGATCAATTACAGCATGCACAAAGGAATTTGAACAATCCTTCTTCCCACGCTCAAAGCATGGATGGAACGGGCAGAATTGGTACAGTGGGACGCACTCTCTGCCATGCACTTCACAGTGGCTTGCAGAGTACAATGGATATTAGAAAGCTTATGTCATGTTTGCTGTTAAAGGAATTGCTTTGTGGTCAACGCTGGTGGAGTACGGATAGCTGTTATCGCTGAAACAACCGGTTTTCGGTTGCGTTGGTTTATTTCATTGGAGTTCAAACCTTTCAAAATGGCAGTTTCTGAAATAACCGATTTTCGATTTTTTATTCCTGTTATTTCCTGTAATAAACGTAGAAATCTTATAAGAATTGAAAAATTCTGACTACTGTAGTTTCAGGATACACAGAACCAAAATATTAAATTAAATAAGCAAATAAAAGAAAACTTAGACTGTCCACTGGTTCTGCTTTTCTCGAAAAGTGATAAGTGGTTGAGTACTACAAAAAATCACCAGTATTCTCTTATTGATTCAAATTTTTTGGAAGTTACTAAAAAACCATGTTGTAATTGAGGACCGTACCAGTATTTGGCCATTACGAATAGCGAGTGCTAAATGGTGAAAACTGAGATTGCAGGACTATATTTTTCTGTTAATTTGTCCGTAGTCAAGGGCTACAAGTAGATAAAGGCATATTATGTAGACACAGGCAACTGATCAGCTGCTTTCTATTTTCATTGTGAACTATAATGTATTGTTGAATTTTAAGTTATCTCCTTATATGGCGTCGCAAGTTTGTCGTGGCTCCTCTCATTCTTGATCTGTTTAAGCAAATGGAGCATTGTACTTTACTGATACTGCACTTTATATAATACTTACAGGCAAGGGTGATACCATTCTATAATGTCCGTCGACGACGGCGAGAAAATATCATATAGACAAGATGGGGCAAGTCTTGCACACTGGATGTACACATGTTACACGTACCATCCAACAGGCCACATAATTGTCTCATCCGAGCTGTACCAATTTTTATGCCAGGTGTGTGTTACTTCTTTGTGTTCGGTATTGTTATTAAAATAGCTCTGATCATTTTATCCATTTTCTATATAGCGCAGCGCTTCAAATCAATGAAAATTTTATGAATAAAAATTACTTGTTTTTTTTTTTCAAAATGTTTACTTAAAAACCAAAAATCTCAGCACTGCCGCTATGGCTAGTTGGTATTTCGGATTTTTGGCCAGTTATTAGGAAAAAAGAACAAAAAAAACGCCTGTTATAATCGAGACCAAAACGAATAACGAAAAATACCGCTTGCTCAGAATTGGAATGCAGGTGTCGGTTGTAAGCGATCGGTTTTTCCCCTCCGTACACTAGAGCGACTGCTTCCGGGGAACAATGCTAATTTTACGAATAAAAATTACTTGTTTTTTTTTCTTTCTTTCAAGAACGTATACTTAAAAACGAAGAATCTAGGCACTGCTGCTGTGACTATCAATATTTCGGCTTTTTTGCCGATTATTATAAAAAACAAAAACACCTGTTATAATCGAGACGCAACGAATACCGAAAAATACCAGTTAGTAAGAACTAAAATACCAGTATCGGTTTTAACCGATCGGTTTTTCCCGCCCCGACGCTTGACTGTCTTCTTCCGTGGCGCAATGAAAATTATGCAAGTATAAATTACTTTTTTTTCCTAAAAAGGCTGAGTTAAAAACGAAAAATCTTAGCAACGCTGTTATGGATAATCGATATTTCGGTTTTTTAGCCGGTAATTAAAAAAACAACAGAAAATACCTCTTACAATCGAGACCACATAAGTACCGAAAAATACGGTATTCAGTACTGCAATACCGGTATCTGTTTTAACCGATCGATTTTTCCCCTCCCTTTAGTAGAGTGACTGCTTCCGTGGAGAAAGGCTAATTTTACGAATAAAAATTACTTTTTTTTTCAAGCAGGTTTACTTAAAAACGGAAAATCTTAGCACTGCTGCTGTGGCTAATCAGTATTTCGGTTTAGTTAGGCGGTTATTAGTGAAAAAAAAGGTCGCCGTTATAACCGAGACCAAATGAATACCGAAAAATACGGCAATTTAGAAGTACAATACCAGTATCGGTTTCAACAGGTCCGTTTTTCCTCTCCCTACACTGGAGTGACTGCTTCCATGGAATTGCTTTTCCTCAAAACTTTTACATTTATTTAGCCTGTTGCCGCACGGGTAGCGCGCGAGATCTGAAGCATCTTGTCACCGATCGCGCGGCTGCCCCCCCGTCGGAGGTTGGGGTCCTCCCTCGGGCATGGGTGTGTGTGTTGCCCTTAGCGTAAGTTAGATTAAGTAGGATCCTTTATTGTATGATTATATGATAGCGGAACAAACCCTGGTAGCAGTTACTTCTGTAAAATATCTGTGAGTGTGTGTGCGGAACGATTTGAAGTGGAATGATCATATAAAATTAATTGTTGGTAAGGCGGGTTGAGATTCATTGGGAGAGTCCTTAGAAAATGTAGTCCATCAACAAAGGAGGTGGCTTACAAAACACTCGTTCGAACTATACTTGAGTAGTGCTCATCAGTGTGGGATCCGTACCAGATCGGGTTGACGGAGGAGATAGAGAAGATCCAAAGAAGAGCGGCGCGTTTCGTCAAAGGGTTGTTTGGTAAGCGTGATAGCGTTACGGAGATGTTTAGAAAACTCAAGTGGCAGACTCTGCAAGAGATGCGCTCTGCATCGCGATGTAGCTTGCTGTCCAGGTTTCAAGAGGGTGCGTTTCTGGATGAGGTATCGAATATATTTCTTCCCCCTACTTATACCTCCTGAGGAGATCACGAATGTAAAATTAGAGAGATTCGAGCGCGCACGGAGGCTTTCCGGCAGTCGTTCTTCCCGCGAACCATACGGGACTGGAACAGGAAAGGGAGGTAATGACAGTGGCACGTAAAGTGCCATCCGCCACACACCCTTGGGTGGCTTGCGGAGTATAATTGTATATGTAGATGTAGATGTAGTGTGTAAGTCTAGGGATCGATAACCTCAGCCGTTTGGTCCCATTGAAGATTACCACAAATTTCCAAAATTTAGCCTGTTATTAGAAAAAAAAAATGAAACCCCTGTTACAACCGAGATCAAAGGTAAAACGGAAAATACCGGTTATTCAGAACTACGATACAAGTATCGATTTTAACCGATTGGTTTCTCCCCTCCCTGCGCTAAATTGCCTGCTTCCATGGAACGACGCTAATTTTACGAATAATTATTTGTTTTTCAAAAAGGTTTACTTGTAAACGAAGACTCTGGACTGCAGCTATGGCTAGTCTATATTTCGTTTTTTTAGTAGGTTATTAGAAAAAAACACCTTTTTAATCGAGACCAAACGAATACCGAAAAGTACCAGTTATTGATGACTGCAGTACAGGTATTGGTTGTTTCATCGCTAAGCTAGAGTGACTGCTTCCGCGGAGTGACTAGCCGACGGCCGGTGCGAGCGCCGAGGAGTCGGCCGGCGCACTGACCAGGCGCGCGTGTCCCGTGTGCCGTGGTCGCGGAGCGCCGAGCGCTGCCGCAGTATCGAGCGGCGGCCGCCGGGCTGGCGAGGCGAGGCGAGGCGAGGCGCAGGCGGCGGGCCGGCCAGCCGGCAGTCGCCCGCCTGCCATGTGAGCGGCCGCCGGCAGCGCGCGCACCGCCCCCGCCGCCGCCGCCGCCACCATGGGGAACGGCATGAACAAAGTGAGTCCGCCGCCGCTGCAGCCGCTGGGGGGCGTGCACTGCCGGCGCCTCTGCCGGACCCTCGCCGCGCTCGCTGCTGCGAAATACCGAGTTGGCAATGGCTTTGTTTCACATATTCGTCGAATGTACGCGACCTGTCTGGTGGTGATGTGCTGATAATGCCTTTTGTGACGGTACGATGTACATAGAGGGTCAAGTGATTTGGGAGGCGGACATTCGCTGGGCGTTGTCGTGTTGACAATGCGAGCTTGTCAGGATGAGCACCAGTGCGATTTCAAGTAAGAAAATAGTAAAGAGAGGAGTGTAGGACAGGGAACCGAAGAGTCGGGTGTAGGACAGGGAGCCAGTAGGGGTCTCGAGAGCGAATGTATGCAGTACCGTGACTGGAACGAAGTTGTCTCCTAACCCACCAGGTGTGGTCTTCAGTCCGAAGAGTGTTTTGATGCAGCTCCCCACGCTGCTTTATCCTGTGCGGGCCTCTTCGTCTCTGAATAACTACTGCAACCTAAATCCTTCTGAATCTGCTTACTGTGTTCATCTCTTGGCCTTCCTGTACAATCTCCCCCTCCACACACACACACTTCCCTCCAATACCAACTGGTAATCCCTGGTTGCCTCAGAATCTGTCCCCTATCAACTAATCGCTTCTTTTTGTCAAGTTCTCTCCTCAGCTCTATTCAGTACCTTCGCATTAGTTACGCGGTCTATCTCAACTAATCTTCAACATTCTTCTGTGTTACCACATTTCGAAAGCTTTTGCTCTCTTCGTGTCTAAGCTGTTTATCGTCCATGTTTCACTTCCATACATGGATGGCTACAGTCCAGACAAATACAATCAGAAAAGACTTCCTACCACTCAAATCTACATTCTATGTCAACAAATTTTATCGCACATGTTTCACTTCCATACAGTCCAGAAAAATACCATCATAAAAGACTTCCTACCACTCAAATCTACATTAGATGTTAACAAATTCCTCTCCTTGAGAAATGCTTTTGTTGCCATTGCCAGTCTACATTTTGTATTCTCTCTACTTCGGACATCATCAGTTATTTTGCTGCCCGCATAACAACACTCATTCAGTAAGTGTCTCGTTTTCCAATTTAATTCCCTCAGCACCACCTGATTTAATTTGGCTACATGCCATTATCATTGTTTTATTTTTGTCTCTTAGGCGGTGCGAAAATTTTCGAACTCGTTCTCCATTTTTCTGGCGGAAAGCTTCTATAACCCCCTCCCCCCCTTTCCTCCCTTAAGCCACCAACCCTGTAATGTCTTTTTTCGGCTGCGTTATCGCCTTCCTTCTTTGTTGTTGTCACTTGTTACTGGCACGTGTTTGTGGCCTCTTACACCGCGCCTCGTGAAGTACGTACCTGTTTTCTTCGGTATACTACAAAATGTGCCGCAGCAATATGTCGGTTTTAATAATCCTGAGCATGTCGAAATTGTTAGTCGTTGGATGGAGGTAGGTAGTGATAAAGATCAAGAAATAGGCGGAAAAGACAGTTATTTTACAATAGTCCTGCGAGCGCAATATTATTCAGAGGAAAACTTCAGTACAACTGTATGGGACCTTTCTATTTCTCCAATAAAATACTTAAAGTGTTAGCTACAATCAGACGTGGTCTGAGAGGTGATAAAGGATAATGTAAATCCCCGCGTTTACTGACAGTTTTGCAGACTTTCTTTTTGTATCAACTTTAAGCTTGGAAATTAGTTTTATGTGTAAATTTAGTTGCTACAAATATAATATTTCAGAATGTAAAATTCAGCTCTCTGACAGTTTGTTTATGTGTACTATTTAAAAAACCATACAAAAGTATGTGATTTCATGTGATGAAAAGTAAAATACTGCGGCTTCAGCTGGTGCAGTAAAACCAACACGGAGAATTTAAATAACACTTATACGATTGCGAAAATAAATGTTACAGGTTTAAACATAGGAGTACCAGAGACCGACCACAGCACATTGCGTACATCACCGAAACGGCACCAAGTGAGTTAAGTGCTAAATTAAATACTAGTAATATCAAAGCGAGGTAAACATCGACGGAAGATAAAAAATTGGAACTACGGTAAGAGGAATAAGTCTGGAGAAAAAGAGAGCAATAAGAAGTTATTACGATAGTTCATTTATATCCAAGTGCCTTATGTGTTTAACTATCGCATGTACACGAGTAGAAACAGTAATTAAGCTATACGATATTTCAGCTGAAATTTGGCAATTTCCCTGCGGTATTTTCCAGAATGACACTAACAAGGGGCATACAGTACTGCAACAGAAATGGCTAGTTCGAGTACGGACTGGAATATTGCTACACCAAAATTGTTGTCTAATAAACAGTGGCTATCATCAAAATAAATGAATGTGAACTATCTACATCATACCATTTATGAACCTGCAATATAATCGGGCAGCGTTAGAATCGAAACATAGACGTGGGATTGTTACTCGCGACAGCGTCACAGAGCTTGAACTTCCGTTGTTTGCCTGTATGTCGGGTCTCCGCCCCAACCAAATAGAACCTGATTACCTTTAATTAAATTTCCAGACCGCTAATAAGGATAGAAATTTAGCGAAAGGGATGCATTTCTGCTTGTTATTGTTTTGTTAACTGTGAGAATATTAGAAATTATTATTGCTAATGTTTGAATCATTCGTACCGACATTTTAGAAGTCTGTGGCTCGTAAACACGCGATTAAAACTCTGGGGAGCTGAATATTGTTTCGCTAATAAAGGACGGCGTCTTGAAGACTACGACTGGTAATTACATCGAAATAAAATAGTTATCTGCGACAGTCACTCGCTTAATGTACCTCTACGCGCTTCGAATGCTTTCAAAGATAATGACGGTAAAAAAAAAGACCCCTTGTATTTATACCAGGAGTAATCTCCTAGTGAAATAACTTCACTAAATGTTGCCCACAGTTTGTAGATATTTACTGTCAGCAGCTTCAATTGGCATTAATCACTGTCGGACACAGGAAGTTTTTCAGTCACAGTAATTGTGTGGATACCGACATGGCGTTCAGCCCCACTGCACGTAACGCCACAAATGCAAACTGAACACCAGAATCTAATACAGAAAAGCAAATATAGGACCTTAAGATTTTTTGTTTATGTAGCTTTGATCTTCAGTTTGCGTTTCAGACGGTATGTAAACCAGGGCTGAACGACATAAAGGGTGTCCTAGAAGCAATGGCCAATATTGAGGGACACAACAGGGACGATCATTGTGCGACGTCAGCCAATAGCACGGTGACCAGGACGTCACCACAGCAGGAGCGGCCTCTAGAAGAGAATAAAAGCGCCGCTCCTGCCACCCTTGGCCGGACAGTTAGAAGATGGAGAGTAGCAGACGGGCACTAGCAGACCTGGACTACAAACCACATTGTGTATAGCGAAAGACATTTATTATTTGCGTGACACACATCGCTTGCGACACAATCTTGCAAACCAAAGTTAACAATATGTGCTCCAAAATGCGTACTTTTCAAGCTATCAGCACTTGTTCAGCAGAAGAGATGTGTTTCACCGTAGGAAGACGAACAAGCTCATGCATTTTAGAGCCCATGTTCAGTAGCTTTTTATGCTTCGAATACTGACTCTTCCCCCTGTACAGGAATGCACACAAGTACATTTGTTGCAGTTGCTCGCCATGAACGAGAAATTCCCCAGTAAGCGCGATTCATTAAGCTTCCTCTGCATGATGACGATTTGTGATAATCCAAAACCGTAGCATCGCGAAGCTTTTTAGTAGCAGCTGATGGCAGTAACAATACGATTTTCGAAGTCATTTATAGCTGAAATCACGCGAATGTATTGGTCTTGAGTCACAGATTTTTGCAAACCGGAACCTTCTCTGCGACTGCGTATTTGCCAATCGCGTTTGAAGCGTATAGGTAAGCACCTCGCTTCAAGTAACAATATAATTTTGAGTATTTTTGACATAAAAGAATTTTTCGGTAGGCACATTTTACTACGGTTGAAATACCTCCCAGAGGAGTTGAGTCTCAAGATTTTTATTACGTCTTAGTTACAAATTTCTGTGTCGAAATTGAACTGTTTGTTGTTGGTGTGTACAAGTTTGCTTTTCTATACAAAACAACCGGAAGCGAAAAAAGAATTGTAAAAAAGGCCGTAAACAGACAAAAATTTAAAAATTCGACAGGAACCTGCTTATAACCGACAAAAAAACGGATTGTCTGGGGGACGGTGGCCATATAAAAACGAAAGACTTAGGAACGGACAACAGACGCACACATTATTTTGGACTTATCTCACTTATTTTTGAATTCTGGACACATTCCTAGACCTCTGTGTAATGCATGACTAATTAAAAGCTTGGTTTAATTCTCACACTGTTTGAATGTGTTGAGCGCCACATTTATGTCAGAAGAAAAAAAAAAACATTTTGACGTACTGGCCTTTCTGTTTCTTCGTTGATGGTAAAGGCAAAGTGCTATGTTTGTAGTACCCGTCTTTTATCCAGCGGTAAATTAATACTAACCCTCGGATTTATGATCAGTGGCGATATGTGTTGCTCCTGGTTAGAGCTTTTCACTGACACCGAATATATCGCACCATCATAAGTGAAAGTTTTGAATTAGATAGGTCGCGCTACACTTAACGACGCCAGCTACGCATCAATTAATTTGCGCTTTCATCTGAGTTCTTAAATTTCTTGACTCGTTTGTGTATGTTTCAGAACCCAGACTGCATCAAAACATCAAAGCCTGTGGAATTTTTTGTAGGCAAATAAACTGCAGCATACTGCTACCGCCTGTAAGCTTATAGCCTGTAGCGCAGCCAGAGTGAAGTGAAATGTGGGGTGGGTGGGACACAGATCATGACTGGAACGCTTTCACAGTACAACGCGAAATGCTTTTGGCGCAATCGTATGTGCTTTCTTAGTTGCACAAATGGCAATCTTTTAAAGGT
This sequence comes from Schistocerca gregaria, assembly GCF_023897955.1. NCBI lineage: Eukaryota > Metazoa > Arthropoda > Insecta > Orthoptera > Acrididae > Schistocerca > Schistocerca gregaria. The sequence continues at coordinate 537,422,824 of NC_064922.1, forward strand.
AACAGTGTATTAAAGACAGAAATATTTATGTATCCACATTTGCAGAGATCTATAAATTTACTCAGAACACAACTTATGAATAAATTCGAGGTGTAAAGAAACACGTGAGTCCCACTTTGCAGTAAGATCCCTCGGCAAAATTTTACATGTGGCTAATTCCTTTTTATTTTAGTACAAAACATCTCCACATGAAACTTCAACGAACGTGATTGCCAGACGCCTACCTTAACGAGAGGATATACGAGTGTTGGAACTTTAGTATAGTGGCAACTATTTATTTACCGCTCCTACAAAATAGACAAGTGGTGGTGGTGGTGGTGGTTAGTGTTTAACGTCCCGTCGACAACGAGGTCATTAGAGACGGAGCGCAAGCTCGGGTTAGGGAAGGACTGGGAAGGAAATCGGCCGTGCCCTTTCAAAGGAACCGTCCCGGCATTTGCCTGGAACGATTTAGAGAAATCACGGAAAACCTAAACCAGGATGGCTGGTGACGGGATTGAACCGTCGTCCTCCCGAATGCGAGTCCAGTGTGCTAACCACTGCGCCACCTCGCTCGGTAGACACGTGTTTCAAAGTTTTACTGACCTTCAAAGTAGTCACCAGCATTATGTACAACCTGTTGCCAGCGATGTGGAAGTCGTAGGACACTCTTAGCAGTGGCAGTTGTGTTGACAGTTCGAGCGGTGCGGTCTATTACCCGACGAATTTGCAGCAGTTCTGAAGCGGATACAGTGAAGTGTTTCCTTCAGTTTAGAAATCGAGTTGAACTCAACGAGGGCTTAAGTCAGGGGAGTGCAGTAGGTGGTATAGCACATAGCAGCCCCATCAGTCAAACAAATCAGTAACAGCTCGCACTGTACGGGCTTGAGCATTGTCCTGCAAAATGATGGGCAGGTCCTGCAGAAAGTGTCGTCACTTCTGTCTCTAAGCTGGTCGTAGGTTGTGTTCCAAAAATGAACGGCAGAGAGACAGAAGTGATGACCCTTTCTGCAGGACCTGACCATCATTTTGCAGGACAATGCTTAAGCACGTACAGTGCAAGCTGTTGCTGATTTGTTTGGCTGATGTGGCTGCTAAGTGCTGTACCACCTACTGCACTCTCCTGACTTAAGCCCTCATACGTTCTACTCGATTTCTAAAGTGAAGGAGCCGGCTGGTAACTTTCGCATGATGTATTACTGCCAAGTAACATAGCTCGATGAAACTTTGAATACACGTACAAAGAACTACTGCAGTATAGTGCCGAAAGTAACTAAAAGAAATACGCAATGACGCGAATAGAAGTGAGTCTTATTCAAAGACATCGATTGCACTCAAGTCACCGCGTTTTATAATGGTTCCCTGGACACTGCAAAAGGTGGGACTTGGTTCTTAAGGAGCTGCGTGATCATTACAGACAACAGTGCATGTTCTGCATCGAGATCCCGTACTGGGCAGAGGGTCGGTGAGGAGTCCTTACGATCGCGCGTTCCATTCCTCCGCTAGTGCGGTTGTTTGATGCTGTATGGTCGTTGGTGCATGTGGACGCGCTGCTGTACGTCTCTCCAACGCATCGCACACGTGCTCGGTGGGACTTAAGTTAGAGAAACTGGCAGGCCAATCCGCTCGCTGAACATCTTATTATACCAACAGCGCCTCCATCTGCGATGTTCGGTGAGGTCACGCACTGTCATCCATAAAAATGAAGCCAGGACAGGATGTACTGCTGAAAAGACGCTCATGTGAAAGGAGTACAGTGTCACAATAATTCTGATCGGTGAGTGTACCCTGTTGAAGGATTTGGAAGTCAGTACATCGATGCAAAATTGTACCTCCCCACACCGTAACACCTGAACCACCAGAAACGGTCATGGTCGACAATGGTCTTGGCTGTATTACGTGTTCCTGCCTCTCGTCATATGACAGTGCGTCCAGAATCACAATTTAGACTGAATCTGATCTCATCCGAGAAGAACACGTAGCTCCAATCGCCGTTGGTCCAGGTGTTATGCTCTTGGCCCCATCGGAAATGGTGCCGCCGATGCGTGTGTGTCACGGAACACAACGTGTTGGTCACCGGCAAAGAGACTACCTTCATGCAGTTGCCGTACCACTGCGGGGCGTGAAATTGCATGACTTGAAATCTTGTTAATGATAGACGTGGGTCCCTTCTTGCTTGTCACACAATGTTGCGGTCATCTACTGCTGTCGATGACCGAGGTCGACCGCCTCCTCTCCTTCGGGCAGCAGTGCCTGTGGTTCGGAGCACTCTCTATGCACGTGTAACAATGCTGTGAGTAATACCAAATTCCTGAACTGTAATAGTGACACGTTGTCCTTTTTCCAGTTTCCCGATGATTCTCTCCCGTATGAAATCATCCAAATACTATCTCCGATCCATGTCATAATGAAGAAAACACCATAGTGTACCGTAACTGCTCGCGCACAGTGCGAGGCAATGTACTCCGTCTTCAGGCCACGAGTAGCCTACCGGGACAATCCGACTGCCGTGTCATGCTCAGTGGAGGATGCGGATAGGAGGGGCGTGGGGTCAGCACACCGCTCTCCCGGTCCTTATGATGGTATTCTTGAGCGAAGCCGCTGCTATTCGGTCGAGTAGCTCCTCAATTGGCATCACGAGGCTGAGTGCACCCCGAAAAATGTCAACAGCGCATGGCGGCCTGGATGGTCACCATCCAAGTGCCGACCACGCCCGACAGCGCTGAACTTTGGTGACCTCACGGGAACCGGCGTATCCACTACGGCAAGGCCGTTGGCAAGGCAGTGTAACCCCTATGATTTATCTTACAAGGTAGACTGTAGAAAGACGAACCATATATACGCAGTTTATAGATATAGAAAAAAATGCGTTTGAGAATGCTGACTGGAACACAGTCTTTGTAATTTGAGGAAAGCAGAGTTAAAATACAGGGGGTAACTATTGTCTCAGACGGCAGTTATAAGAATAGGAGGCAGCAATTGAGAAGGGAATGAGACAGGGTTGAAATCTATCCCCAGCGTTATTCAGTCTGTGCACTGAGTCAGGAGCAAGGAAACTAACTTGAAATTTGGAGAGGGAATTGAAGTTTAGGACAAAGAAATAAGACCTTTAAGAACTGACATGGCACTTGCGTCGATGACAACATCAAATTCACAGTGGTGGTAGAGTCAGATGGTGCCTTGCCGTACCCTGACGTCCTCGTCCTTGGTAAACTAAATGCGTGTCTCAGCCACAGTGTTCACTGGAAACCCACCCACACGGACCGAGTACTGCACACAGTTATCACCACCTGACGTAGAAACGTTCTGTTCTGAGGACCTTGGCGCACCAGGCGGAAGCCGTTTCAGACACTGAAAACCTGCCGAAAGAATCGAGCCACTTACGGAAAGTATTCAAGGAAATCGGCTGTAATGACCGCCAGACTTCGCAAGACATCTTTTCGAAAACATGTAAGCAGAAGGTCCCCGAGAAGGACAAGTAGAATTTTCCATTATTGCCGCTCTGTGACTCAATAATAGGAAAGATTACCCGGCTTCTAAAGACGCTTAAAATCGACTCGGTCTTCAGGGGTCCACCAAAAATTCGACAACCCACGGGGACTGTGAAAAACGATGTAGGCCTCAGAACGCCAGGAGTGTATGAAATACTGTGTCACTATGGACAGTTTTCTGCCGGACAGACTGTGAGTATTTGCTGAACAGCGCTGTGTAGAACGCAAGAGATGTTTTCGCCTTTGGTACCCCGAGAAATCAGCTATTGTAGAGTATGCTTTAGAAAATGGATATCGTATTGTATTCGACGAGGCATCTGTTGTAACACGGACTAGTAGTTTCTCGGATAGCGTCGTAAAAAAATCGATTGTGTTTAAAATTTGTGACAACACACTCAATAAAGAGGGTGGCCTGCAGCTAAGCGCAGCTTGGGACCGGCCATCGGAAGGCTGAAGCGGGCGCGCAACGTATACACATTGTAAACATTGCCAGCGAGGATCAGTGACGTCACAGAAGGCAGTGCACTGGCCTCGAGGCAGTGCGGCTATACAAGAAAAGTAGCAGCAAACCATAAGACAAACACGACTTGACAATGGCCGAAAAGTAGTCGACCGCAAGCTCGTGATTTTAAACGACTTGAAGCGGCTAGAAGATTGAGAGAATTTTATCAGTGTGTATCGCCGTGAAACCATTCATTTGCATAGGGCTAACTCCAATACTTGACTGTAGTGGCAGACACTTCAGAGAAAACCGACGAATATCGCTGGTAAGTTTCCTTATCGTGGTGTTGCCTGGGTAGATTTCAGCTTGTCACTAATAGAAGAACTGTGGTGTACTGCTACAAACATCTCGTATGAAAATTATTTCTAGCTGTTAGTTCGAAAACCGATCAGTGAGGGCAGCATCTGAGAACTCTAACGACTAACTGACCCGAACTTTTTGAATGACCTAATGTAGATGAGGGAATCAGTGATCATGACACTGTTGTAGAGTGATTAACTTCGGGATTTAAGAGAATGTTAAGAAAGTAGGAAATTTTTTTTTTTGCTCCGAAAATGTGACAGGAAACAGATTACACATTATCTGAGGAGTAAACATCAAATATTCGTTTTTGTGGTTGAAAATACGATCAACGCCTATTATTCAAAAGTGATATGACGGATCGGAAATACCTGTCTTTGTTACGCAGCTGGGTTAAGCACTGCTACGAGTGCAAAGAAACCTTCTTCACATATTTAATAGAAGTCAAAGCCTTCCTAACAAACAAAAGCTAAAAGAAGCCAAAATGAGCCTAACAAGAACAATGCGAGAAGCATTCAATGAATTCAACAGTAAAATTTTTCCGACTAAACAAAAAATCATTGCACTCACATTTAGTAAACAGATCAAACCATCTGTTGTATCGCTCATACTGGTACCGAAACATTAAACTATTCGGACCTTGGGAATTGTTTCATTGCCAAAGAACCAAAACGGTTCCTCATTTCAATTATCGCATAAACGCAAAATACAGATACTGAGATTAATAGTGGCAGAGCGAAAAACATCTAATGGCGCTCAACGGAAGAAAGGCATTGAACATGATGGGAAATCTGTGATTCTACATAGCTTTGCGAAAAACCTCTTCAACTTCTGGCAACGGTTTATTGCACGTTTCTGTTGCAACGAAGGATTCCAACAGATTGGAGCAGGGACGGGTCATTTCCATTTTTAAACAGGGTGATATGTCAGATGCGCATAGTGGCAGGCCTATGTTGCTGGCGTTGGTCCCACGAATAATTATGAAGACGTTTTATCCAAGCGTACTGTGATCTTGTTAGAGAGTGCAGTCTTTTCTATAGGAGTCAGCATGCATTCTGTAAACAGACATCTTGTGAAAATTCTGAGATCTAGAAACCCAATACAACGGCGTCCAGGTTGATAACGTGTTTCTTGATTCGTGAAAGACAATCGATTTGTGAACTACTGTAACTTAGTGAACAAAATACGTGCTTATGGATATCGGACCAGCTCCGTGACTGGTTTCAGACTTCCAAACAAATAGACTGACACGTCTTTCGTAACGGATAAAATTGTCTGATGTACATGTAACTTTGGAAAGTATCACATGGAAGTGTTACACGACCATTACTTTTCATGGAGTAAATGAACTGATGGATAATGTCAGAAGCTCCGTGATGCTATTCGATAGTGATACTGTTACACACTGCTTTCTGTGAAAATTGTAACACCGAGACCGGCACCAGACCGGCACACAGTTTTAATCTGCCAGGAAGTTTCATATTAGCGCACACTCCGCTGCAGAGTGGAAATATCGTTCTGGATCATATCCCATGTCCGTTTCTTGGATGCTATATCTGGCGAATGTGTGGGCCAGAGAAGCAGGGGTAGCCATCGTTCTTTCGGTTAGCATAGTCCTCGCCACATGTGGCCGGGAATGTGGGGCTGAAACGTGGCATGTGGAGTTGTCTGCAGGAGGGGCACTACCTCGGGTCTAAGATGTACCTGATGTAGCGGTCGATGTTCAGATTGCCGTCAATACGTCGGGGGCGAATCGCGTGCTGTAGCCAGTGATGCCGAAGATAATCACACTTACCGTTTATCAGCTCAACAACGCAGTCTACCCGATAGCTGTCAACGCTGTTGTGTCTAACAAGTACGCTGCCATCATTGTTAGACAAGCTGAAGCGGAACAAAGACACCAAATTTCGCCACTCAGAACGCCAGTGAAGGCATTTCCGTGCCCATGACAGTCTGAGACATTGATGGTTTGTGGTCAGTGGTAGCCGAAGCAGTGGCATACGTGTCACTTGTACAATAATCAGCAGAAGCCTTTAGACTTTCGACGCACACATGCGCACACCTTTTCAGTGCTCCAAAGTCGAGTCAACGCTGTGGACGACGCTGTTCCATCGGTATCGGACACGTGGACAAAACGGTAAATATTTCGCGCTGAGGTCACATTCTGTGGACCGGTGTCTACTGGTCGCCGTGTACAACCTCAACTGCATGCGGCTTCCACATACGCATCACTGTCTTTGTAACGTGCCCCGTACGAACAGGAAAGTCACAGTACCACAAATTCGTTTCCCAGAGACCAGTCACCTGTCCCGTTACAACGTACTCAGGTGCTGACATTCCGCCCTTTGACGTCGACGAGGCGCTTTGTTGGGAAAGTACAGGGTGCACCATAAAGAATCATCCGATTTGGAACGTCTACATTTTTGAAACTAATAAACATATAAAATGATTTTTTTTTTTTTTTTTTGATGAACGGGAAACTCAAGAAGATTTTTTCATACCTGTTCATAGGTGTTCAATATGCCCCCCTTGAGATACATGGCATACGTCAATGCGGTATTCAAATTGTTCCCACACTGCAGCGAACCTGTCTTGAGTTACAGTTTCCACAGCTGCTGTTATGCGATGTCGCAGTTCATTCAATGCTGTTGGTAACGGAGGCAAATAAACAGAGCCATTTATAAACCCTCATAAGAAATAATCATATACAGTCAGGTCTGGTGACCTTGGAGGCCAGTAACGTAAGGCTGAATCATTTGGTCCAGTGCGACCGATCCATCGTGCAGTAATCCTTTTATTTAAAAATTCCTGCACTTCCAGATGCCAGTGTGGCGGTGCTCCATCCTGTTGGTAAATGAAGTTGGTCGAATAAGTCTCCAACTGTGGGAAAGGAGTTATCAAACATATCGAGAAATGCGCTTCCTGTAACAGTGTTCTCGGGAAAGAAAAATGAACCATACACCTTTTCCCGTGAAACTGCACAAATCACATTAAATTTTGGAGAGATATGTACCGAGTTTGGTTGAAATCGGTCCGGTGGTTTAGGAGGAGATGTAGAACTTACACACATACACGAACGGCACATATTTCCATTTTTATAATGTGTGTGGCTTACCGTTATGATTATTTCGTAGGCGGGGTAGCCTCGCGTTCTAGGGCACCTTGTCACGTTTTCGCGCGGCTGCCCCCGTTGGAAGTTCGAGTCCTCCCTCGGGTATGGGTGTGTGTGTTGTCCTTAGAGTAAGTTAGTTTAAGTTAGATTAAGTAGTGTATAAACGGACGACCTCAGCAGTTTGATCCCATAGGATCTTAACACAAATTTCCAAATTTTCTTTATTTCGTAAGAATGTAATACTGATTACGTAACTTAACAATCAATGCTTTTTTGTTTTTCAACTACTACCATTAATGTGTGACACGATGTGGTGGAGGATATAGCTTGTGAAATAAATGTATGAAGAACATCTTCCCCATATGGTGCACCAGCTACACACGTACGTAGTACTTTGTACCATGCATCTATGATAGTAAAATTGAGATATATCCTTCAATATGAAATTATCTTCTCCGATTTGTAGGTAGTTCCTGCAGTAGGTCAGATATTGTTTCATTGTTCATTCCGTTACAATAAATGAACCAACTGACAGCACATCATAACAGAAACCGTATAATATACTACACTGCTGTTGGTTCCACGCTGTATTATTATCATTACTATTATTAGCAATGGTCAGACACAAAGCATGGCAGACGGAAGTCTTCCAGTTTCTACCAGTTTAGATGTAAGGAGCCCAGTAATCACGAGATTTACAAACATAGCCTCAAAAATAATGCAAAGCATTTTAATATCGTTGATTTTAAATGGATGTGCATGATGGTGGGCGAAGCAGTGGTGCGGAAGAAGTATATTTTGTAACAAGTGTCTGCCGTCAATGCGGATAGCTAGCTTTCTTCCCTGACAAGGAGTTGAAAGTAGCAGCTGTGATGCATTGAGAATTGCTTCACCACTCTATGAAAAATAGCTGAAAATGACTAGTAGCAATTGTCTTAGTGGGTCATTAGTTCGAGGTTTAATAAAACACTTACAAAATTATATGCCATTTACCTTACATAATTTTAAAAGTGGAAATATTCAAAGAAAATTCTTTTTGATTTTAAAATTTAGTTATGTGCTCATGTTGATGATAGTGGGTTGGGGGGGGGGGGGGGGAGGAGAGGGTAGTAGCTAATAATTGATTGCATTTTGGGTAATGGTCTCAGAAAGGTTAGGAATCACTGTAGTGGGAGAATTAAATGAGGCACTTGGGGAAGAGGTTTTCAGAACACTCGATCGACCTATTCTTAAGTATTGTTCGTCAGTCTGACACCATCACAAAGCAGGGTTAATAGAGAAGATCCAAAGAAGGGCGGCGCGTTTCATCACGGTTTCATTAGGCAATCGCGAGGGTTTAACGGAAATATTCTTCAAATTATAGTGGCAGACTCCACAAGACAGGCGTTATGAATCACGGAGACGTTTGCTATTAAAAATACGAGAGCGCACGTCCTTAGAAGAGTAAGGGCACATATTAGTTAATGCTACATACGTCTCATGAAATAACCATCACTATTAAATCAAATAATTTCGAGCTCATAAGAAGTTTACCGATTGAAACTCCCTAGAAAATTAAAATTATGTGCCGGACCGAGATTCGAACTCGCGACTTTTGGCTTTCTTATGCACGTACTCTACTGACCTTTTCTTTTTGATCTCATTATGTTCGTTGCATTTGTTCGTGGCGGACGTCTCATGACACCTGTTCAAGTTCTTCGTTCATCCGTTCACTCAGTTTTTTAAAATTATTGTTAGAGAGGGCAGCTAACCCTCTGACTGAACACGCTGAACTACCGTGCCGGGGACCAGATGAGCTACCCGCGCATGACTCACGACCCCTTCTCGCAGCTTTGCTTCTGCCAATACCTCATCTGCCTTCCACACTTCACAGAACACTTGCCTACAACAGGCAAATGTCCCGGGTTCAAATCTAGGTCCGGTATACAGTTTTAAACTGCCAGGAAGTTTCGTATCAGCGCACACTCCGCTTCAGAGTGAAAATTCGTTCCGGAGATTACCGATTTACGTACTCCCCATGTACTTTTCGAGAATGGGACAGCAAAGGTGGGAAATTAACTTGACACCACAAGTACCCTTCGCCACATATTGTAAAGTAAATAGAAACTGACTGCTAGCTAACAACGGTGATGACAGTTAGGGAAACTAGTCTTTTCGTTTTAAAATAGTCGCTCCTCATTCCCTTTAATGTAAGACTCCTACTGGAACCCCGAACTGCTATGGCAGACGGGGATTTAACTGCACTTTCCCCGACTGGCAGCGTAGAAGATTGCGATGGCGCGAGATGAGATATGTTGGTTACATCTTCAGAAACTTTATTCTCTTTTGAGTGTAATTAACAAGGAGCCCATCAGAACTGTTAATCACCGATTTCGATGACTCGTTAGGTACATTGTAGAGTGACCTGTCCTGAGTACCTGGACAGAGGATTTTCGTGCGAGGACCCCTAGTTCCCAAGAGAATCGATGTTGAACTTGTATGCATACCTTCTATACCTGTAACGTTAGTAATGTCTCGACCAAGCGAGAGTAGCGCAGTGGCTCAGGATCGCAGCTACCACGCTGGCAGTGCGCGTTCAAATCCTCCCCATATCCTGTTTCTTCACATTCATGATACAAAATATCATTAAATAGTATGTCATGCAAATTATTCAAAAGGAGTCATTTTCATTGTAGTGACTTCGTTCATGAATCGACCGCTACAGCAAACTTTCTTCAAATGTGTAATTCGCTTGTTACAGAATAGACTAAGGAATCGTCTCACTCACTATCGCTTACAGTGCTAGAACAGAATTACAGACAGTATTTGTCGTAGATGCAACCGAAATACAAATTCGTTGAGCACTATGCAATTTAATGAGCGCTTTTGCCTTGCAGGCAAAGGTTTTTATTAAAAGCGATACTGGAAAGCACAGTTTGTTGAAATAAAAAAAAGTTCTATATTTGAGCAACTTCGATGCGAACCACGAGTATTTGATCATTCCTGGGAAAACAGGTGGACAAAAGTCACGTAAAAATTAAAGAATGCATTTTTATGGAATCTTCCATCGAAGCGACTTCTCTGGTAGTCTTTATCAAGTCAGGAGCATTTTGAATTCTTTTGTAAAAATTTTAACCTTTCTGTAAAAACATGAGGAAATGCTTCATCCTTAAGTACACTACTGGCCATTAAAATTGCTATACCAGGAAGAAATGAAGATGATAAACAGGTATTAACGGGACAAATATGTTATACTACAACTGACATGTGATTAATTTTCACGCAATTTGGGTGCATAGATCCTGAGAAATCAGTACCCAGAACAACCACCTCTGGCCGTAATAACGGACTTGATACGCCTGGCCATTGAGTCAAACAGAGCTTGGATGGTATGTACAGGCACAGCTGCCAATGCAGCTTTAACACAATAGCACAGTTCATCAAGAGTGGTGACTGGCGTATTGTGACGAGCCAGTTGCTCGGCCACCATAGACCAGACATTTTCAATTGCTGAGAGATCTGAAGAATGTGCTGGCCAGGGCAGCAGTCGGACAATTTCTGTATCCAGAAAGGACCTGTAACTTGCGGTCGCGCATTATCCAGCTGAAATGTAGGGATTCACAGGGATCGAATGAAGGGTAGAGCCACGGGTCGTAACACATCTTAAATGTAACGTCCTCTGTTCAAAGTGCCGTCAATGCGAACAAGAGGTGACTGAGACGTGTAACCAATGGCACCCCATACCATCACGCCGGGTGATACGCCAGTATGGCGATGACGAATACACGCTTCCAATGTGCGTTCACCGCGACGTCGCCATACACGGACGCGACCATGATGATGCTGTAAACAGAACCTGGATTCATCCGAAAAAATGACGTTTTGCCATTCGTGCTCCCAGGTTCCTCGTTCAGTACACCATCGCAGGCGCTCCTGTCTGCGATGCAGCGTCAAGGGTAGCCGCAGCCATGGTCTCCGAGCTGATAGTCCATGCTGCTGCAGACGTCGAACTGTTCGTGCAGATGGTTGTTGTCTTGCAAACGTCCCCATCTGTTGACTCAGGGATAGAGACGTGGCTGCACGATCCGTTTCAACCATGCAGATAAGATGCCTGTCATCTCGAGTGGTAGTGATACGAGTCCGTTGGGATCCAGTACGGCGTTCCGTAGTACTCTCCTAAAGCCACCGATTCCATATTCTGCTAACAGTCATTGGATCTCGACGAAAGCGTGCAGCAATTTCGCGATACGATAAACCGCAATCGCGATAGGCTTCAATCCGCAATCGCGATAGGCTACAATCCTGCCTTTATCAAAGTCGAAAACGTGATGAACGCATTTCTCCTCCTTACACGAGGTGTCATACCAACGTTTCACCAGGCAACGCCGGACAACTACTGTTTGTGTATGAGAGATCGGTTGGAAACTTTCCTCATGTCAGCACGTTGTAGTATCACCACTGGCGCCAACCTTGTGTGAATGCTCTGAAAAGCTAATCATTTGCATATCACATCATCTTCTTCCTGTCGGTTAAATTTCGCGTCTGTAGCACGTCATCTTCGTGTATTACAGGTTTGGGAAAGTGGAGTATATTTGGCTGGGATAATTTTTACTGTGCAGGCACATGATTTTCTTTCATCTACAAAGATTTGATCGTAAAGTGTTTGATCAGTCTGCCCTTCCCACGAACCAATAAGAGAGAGAAATTTTTCTTGTCCCGCGTTCAGAAGAATCGCTCATTTTATAAACTCTTCGTACGATACTTTCGTGAACTTGGCTGCCATCGTGCATATATTTTAACAATCCGATCAAATTTCGTGAGTGGTTCTAGCGTAAGAAACAGTAAAGGCATATCTCCCCTGGCGCAGCTATACTATATTATGCTGTGAAGGAATGAATAATTTTGTTCAATTTTTTTTCTGCACAGGAACGGTTATCGCCTTTTTTTTTCTGCAAGTGGTCTGTTGTATGTCAAGTGACACTGACAGCCAGTTTGGTCGGTATTAATTACATAATTCAGATCAAAATTGGGAATGAGTACTTTCGTCTGTATCTGCAATGACATATTTTATTTAATGACATTTTGACGATGAAACTGAGAAATAGGTACACAGGCAGGATTTGAACACGTATTCCCTGTGTGGTAGCCGTAAATATTAGCCGCTGCGCCACTCTCGATTTGGTAGGAGTAATTTTAACATTACTGTCCATTAAACTTCAACACTGATGTTCTCGGAAACTAGGGGCTGAGGTATAAAAAAGCAGCTACCCAGATACTATGGACAGGTTCCTTTATAACATACCTAAGACTTTTCAAAATCCCTTTGTAAGAGGAAACCGCGGTATGGAAAAACGATAGCTACAGTTTCTACGACTAACAATTCTGTAATTAAATGTAATTTACTTTTCGTGATTGGGGGCGTTTAGTCACTCACTGATACACACTATCCTTCAGCATTCTCTGCTGCGAATGTCAAAGTTTCAAATGTGCTGCTTCAGCTGTAATATTTTGCCTCTGTTTGCGTCTGTCTCCTTGTTTCGGTACGAAATTGGCTTTTGGACTCCTTCCAGTCAGTACTGCTGCCAACACGATCCGCATTTATCGCGCTTGTTGCAGCTTTTGCCGTCCATGTCGCCATTGTGAAGCGTCCACTGGGGACTATTCTTCAAAGCCGTTGTTAACACACGAAACTGGGACGGCTAACGAATGCTTGTCTCCATGATGTGTAAATAGGGCTCGCCGCACTGAACTGTTCCCATTCCTTCGCAATAATCTCGCAGAAACGTATTTAGAAACTTCGTGAACGAAATCTACGAACGTTACAATACTCGTTATTATCATTCCCTTAGAGACTGCGAAGATAAAATAAGGCAAATAATACATCGTATAGACTCGGGAAAGAAATGATTCTTCTCGTGCTTCATATGTAAAAGGAATCGAAAGGAATTTTAATATACCCATATTAATATTATAAACGCGAAAGTAACTCACACTTTCACGAGTAATCCGCTGAACCAATTTGCTATGGAGACACACTATGTGATCAAAAGTATCCGGGACCTGGCTAAAAATGACTTACAAGTTCGTGGCGCCCTCCAGCGGTAACTTCGGAATTCAGTGTGGCATTGGACCACCCTTAGGCTTGATGATAGCTTCCATACTCTGAGGCATACGTTCAATCAGGTGCTGAAACGTTTCTTGGGGAACAACCCATTCTTCACGGAGTGCTGCACAGAGGAGAGGTAAAACATCAGCGTAGGCCTGTGCTGTAATAGTGCCACTCAAACAAGAAGGAGTGCAAGCCCTCTCCGCGGAAAACAGGACCACACCGTAACACCACCGCCTCCGAATTTTACTGTTGGTACTACACATGCTGGCAGATGACATTCACCGGGCATTCACCATACCGACACCCTGCCATCGGATCGCCACATTGTGTACCGTGATTCGTCACTCCACACAACGTTTTTCCACTGTTCAATCGTCCAATCGTCAATCGCTCCTTACACCAAGCGAGGCGTCGTTTGGCATTTACCGGCGTGATGTGTGGCTTATGAGCAGCCGCTCGATCATAAAATCCACGTTTTCTCACCTCCTGCCTAGCTGTCATAGTACTTGCATAGGATCCTGATGCCGTTTGGTATTCCTGTGTGATCGTGTGATTAGATGTCTGCTTATTAAACATTACAACCATCTTCAACTGTCGGCAATCTCTGTCAGTCAACAGACGAGGTCGGCCTGTACGCTTTTGTGCTGTACGTGTCCTTTCACGTTTCCACTTCCCTGTCACATCGGAAACAGTGGACCTTTTGATGTTTAGGATTGTGGAAATCTCTCGAAAAGACGTACACACATCTGACACCCAGTCACCTGCCCACGTTCGAAGTCCGTGAGTTCCGCGGAGCGCCCTATTCTGCTCTCTCACGATGTCTAATGACTACTGAGGTCGCTGATATGGAGTACCTGGCAGTAGATGGCAACACAATGCACGTAATATGAAAAACGTACTTTTTTGGGGAGGTGTCCGGATACTTTTGATCACATAGTGTAGCTTCACCGCTGAGTAAGAACACTGGCTACTTCACAGACTGTCTAGTACATGATATCTATTGATTTGATCGATATTACGCGAAGTAGAGAAGCATATTTTACCCTTTGAAAAAGCAATTTACTCTTTGACTTTCGAACTTATCGTATTTGTGGAAATGTTTTTATTGGGTGATACCTGTATGTTCTACGCACACGGCGAGGTTTTCTACTGCTTGTCTTCGTCCTTGCGAAACCCTACCTTGGCCAGCATGGTCGCCGAATCTCTCTCCCCCCCTCCCCCCGCCACCCATTGAAAACGTTAGTAGCATTTTGGGCAGGGGCCTACAGCCAGTTCTCAATTTTGACGATCTAATGCGCCAGTTGCGCAGAATTTGGCGTGATGTCCCTCAGAAGTGCATCCAGCAACTCTGTCAAACAATGCCAAGCCGAATAACTGCATGCATAAGAGCCAGAGGTGGGCTAACGCGTTATTTACTTGGTCAGTTTGTGAAGCTCTTTCTCTTGAATAAATCAACCACTTTTTGCTGAAACTATAATCATGTTCTGTCTGTAGATGTACGCCACATTTACTGATTTCGATCCAATTCCGATAATTCCTTCGCGGTGCATCTTTTTTTCTCTTGGAATGTATTATTAAATGCAACAGCAACTCCGTTTGTTACGTTTTCACGAGTAAACGGCTGAACCGTTTTCGTTGAAATTTGGTATGGAGATAGATTGAACTCAGAAGATGGACATGGGATAAAACATGAACAAATAGGCACCTAAGTGTGTGAAGTTGGGGTGGAACACCTTTTTTCCTTTACATCAGTGAACATGAGCCATATAAAAAGGATTATATTAGTACAGCCACTGCAACAGTAAACTCCATAGATGCATGTTTCTGCCCACGCCTCTTTGCACGCACTTCTCACCAGCGACACTGAGCGTGTCGCCAAGTCGTGCGTTGTGGCACATGGGGGAGGGGGGGGGGGGTGAAGGGGGGGTGGGCTGCGCTCATCACGAGCTATGCTTACCCAAACAGACAGACACGTGAGGGCAACTGACGTTATTGCAAGTGCAATTGCTTACTCACCATCATTCATCATAACGAATCTACTGATATGTGAGCACAGCCGCAGTTAATGGCTAGTGGTTCAACAAAATCTACTCCCCGTCATGCACTTTATAGTGATTGCTGAATATGAGGTAGATACAGGTGTTGAACGAAATCTTAGAGCTATGCGGATATATTGCTGATATTTGGTCAAGTAATGATAGAACTTTCACATTTTTAATACGAGCAGTCGTATTCCATCAGCCTTAGTATAGATACGCCCTGATATGTTTCTATGTATGTTTCTTTGATTCGTATCAGCTTCCTATAACAGATGTTGCAACGTTTGGACGACTGAGTGTGCATAGAAGTGTTTCTGGACTTGCTATTTTATTTATGACTACTGTAAGTTTTCTCATTTCATCTGATTTTCTCATGTATTCGCCAGGCTCACAAAGGCAGTGTACACAACACTCGCATAAACTAGCACGGCTGAAAACCAATACCCAGTTTATCAGAGGTTAACACGGAGGAGCAATATTCCGACACATGGTTTCAATCCTGTTCGGTTTTTCACCCTGTCGGAGGTATGATCCATTGCAGATGTCAGTTCTTTTCAGCCAAATGTCAGCGAGGTGAGATCGGAGCAGAGGGCTTCCAACAGGGAATATGTGGGAGGGGTTTCCCAGCTGTAATTCCTCCTTCTATTTCATAAGTTAGCAGTCGACCTGTAATGCGTCTGACTCTGGCCAGGATGCCTTCTATTCGTGAAATAAAACAAGAGGAAGATCTTTCTTTTGTTTTGCAATGGAATTGCGGTGGAAACTTTTAGGTGGTGAAATATGGTTACCCTGCAGAATATAGTTTCAACATAGATTCGTTACATGCACCCAAATTAACTCTCCAGAAATGTAGTTTATGTTGATCGAAATTTTTACGATATTTTTCTCCACACGAATAAAGAAGAATTAAAAAAATAAAGTATTTCAGAAGTGTGTGGGTGTGCTGTTTTCCTTGGAATTTACTCACTTATCTCAGTGGGCTGCTTAGAATCATTGCCTGCCCTGAAGCGACGTGTAATGTGGTTCAATCAGAAAAAGTTGTTTAAAAGAAAGGCTGCACTATACGTGTGAGCTGCTTGGATAAAAAATATTTCATAACTGAAAAGAAGTTTCTTTATGTTAGGCCCGACTAAAGCTACAAAATAAAACAAGTTTTTGGCTAAAATTGCCGTGCTGTGTTATTACTTTAACGATACTCAAGCCACTACTAAGTTCACCCTGACATAAAATCATACCTACTCATAGTTAGTAATTTCCACCCACAACTGCTGTCTAAAGAACCACAACTTTAAACATTTTGGAAGTCAGATTACGTTTATCAGTTTAGAATCCTCAGCGATAGGTAATTCCAGTTGTCATTAATTTCAACATCAGCTTGCTCACTAGCATCTTTCATATTTTCCTGTGCGTCTTCAACAGCAGAGACTATTGCAATGATGTATTTATCAAATGTTGAGGGTGGAGCAAGGAGAGTCATCACACAACATAACATCTCCAGCACAGCCCCTACATATAGACCGTGATCCATAGACCAATCTAATGTTATATCATGCAGTTTATCTGTATCGCACTAACATGTGGGGAACTGAAAAAAACTCTGTTTTTGCAACACTTGCATGTGAACTCTAATTCATAAGCAAGTCCTTGATGTACGTTTATTTTCAGTGAAAACCCACATTTTCCACATTGTTTGCAGCACACATTGTTCTCCAAAATATTTGTTAATAAAGACATTAATTATCTCACGTTTTGTAGTCATTGTGTATATGCTTAATGGTTATTTTTTGTCTTCCCCTGTGGTTTCTGACATCTACAGCTTTCTCTAGTACCATAGAAGTTATTCCCTGATATCCCGTCATCCTGTCCCTTCTTTTAGTCAGTGTTATTCACGTTTACCTTTCCACACAGACTCTGCGGACAACCGCCTATCTTATTAGATTATCAATGAACTTAGATTTCAGCATTCTTATGTAACACAACACTTCAAGCTCTTCAATTCTTTCAATTTAATATTTTTCCATAGTCCATGATTCACTTCCATACAATGCTGTGCTCCACACTTACTTTCTCAGAAATTTCTTGTTCAAATTAAATAGTAATCTTCTTTTAACGAGAACTGCTCTCTCTGTCTGTGCCAGTCTGCTGTTTGTATACTCCTTGCTTCGTTCGTCATTTTATTTTGCTTCAGTTCGTCTGTTTGGTCGTCTCCAATTGAAATTTTAAGTTGATCATTAATATCGTTGGGCTAATCCTCATCACTTTTTCCTTTCTTTGGTTTACTCTCGATTCACATTGTTTGCTCTTAAGACTGTTTATTCCATTTCACAGGTCTTGTAATTATTCATCGCTTTTACGGGGTAGCAATGACATCAGCGAACCTGGATAAGGGCTTCCAGGCCCTCTCTTACATAGAACTTATCACAAATATCCTTCTACGCTTTTGTCTGCGTATAGAGAGCGTAAGTGCGTGGCATTGTGTTTGTGACGACGATGAGAGAAGAGAGAACAGTCTGCACCTTTCGTTTAGCTTGATGGTTTCTAGACATTCACTGAATGACGTAAGTCATGCGATACCTCCTAATACCGCGGTGGGCGTCCTTTTGCTCGGCGTAGTGCAGCGACTCGATGTGGCATGGATTCCACATGTCGTTGGAAGTCCCCTTCAGAAATAGTAAGCAATGCTGCCTCTATAGCCGTCCATAACTGCGAAAGTGTTGGCTTTGTAGGATTTTGTGTACCAACCGACCTCTTGATTACGCCCCATAAATGTTCGATGGGATTCATGTCGGGCCATGTAGGTGCCAAAACCATTCACCTGAATTGTCCGGAATGTTCTTCAGACCAGTCGCGAAAGATGTGGCCCAGTGACATGGCGCATGGTCATCCATAAAAATGAAGGGGCTGCAAAAGGTCTCAAAATAAAATAGCCGAACATAAACATTTCTAGTTCGTGATCGGTTCAGTTTGACCAGAAGACCCAGTCTATTCCATGTAAACACAGCCCACACCAATATCGAACCACTATCTGCTCGCACAGTGACTTGTTTACATGTTGGGTCCATGGCTTCGTGGGGCTGTGCCACATTCGAATCCTACCATCAGCTCTTACGAACTGGAATCGGTACTCATCTGACCAGTCCGGGGTTTCCAGTCGTATAGGGCCGAACCAAAATGGTCACGAGCCCAAGAAAGGTGGTGCAGGCGATGTCGTGCTACTATCAAAGGCGTCGATCGTCTGCTGCCCATAGCCCATTAACGCCAAATTTTGCCACACTGTCCTAACGGATACGTTCGTCGTACGTCCCACATATATTTCTGCGGCTATGTCAGACAGTGGAGCTTCTCTGTTACCATCGACGACTCCACGCCAACGCTGCTCTCAGTCGTAAAGTGAAGGTCGTTGGCCACTGCGTTGTTCGTGGTGAGAGGTAGTGCCTGCAGTTTACTGTTCCGACACATTCTTCACACTGTGGATCTCGGAATACTAAATTACGTAACGATTTCCGAAATGGAATGTCCCGTGCGTCTCCAGCTACCATTCCGCGTTCAAAGCCTGTTAATTCCCATCGTGTGGCCATAATCACGTTTGAAACCTTTTCTCGTGAATCAACTGAGTACAAATGAAAGCACTGCCCCTTTATACCTCGTGTACGCGATACTACCGCCATTTGTATGTGTGCGTATCTCTATCCCATAGCTTTTGTCACCTCAGTGTAAATTCTCCTTCCCAGTGACATTTAATCGTCACTATATTAACTCAATGTGTGAAGCATTTCGAAATGTTTCTGTTTTATTCTAGAACTTCGTAGTCTGTTGAGGTCGAACTAACCAAATACCGTTAAGAAAAACTTCTTACAGAACTGGACTTCCAAGAGGAAACCTGTGAGTCGAGCATCACCACACTAACGTGGCTTATATTTTCAGCTGGATTATTAAAACTGTTCAAATTTTAAATTTCTGTTACCGTGAGATGTCACGCGTGTGCGTATCGCCCTGTGAACGTCGCAATAAATGTGCTCATGTTGGAAAAGCAGTCTCTTTGTAAGAAACCTGACGCGGGCACTGATCGTTGGATGTGCTTCTAGCACTAAATACTCCTTGAATCAAACTGATGAAAACGTCATAGCGCTGTGAAATAAAAGGCCGCTTTCGTTAAGCCAGAGCGCCTGTGAATCTGGACTGGACGGCGACGCGTTTGCGTTGGTGGTGCTTGTCTTCTGTCACGTTGCGAAAAAAACATCATTTCATCAGCAAAAGCTCTGGAACCTAGACGTTTAGTCTCTGAGAACGTTCTGAACCACAAGCAAATCAAAAGAAGTCAGACCCTGCAGTTTCTATGGCACCTACACTGCAGGTCATAAGTTTTCGATCACCCATTATAAAAGCTACGGTGTATACTTCATTTTAGTGTATAAACACATGTACAAATTAAACAGACCAACAGAATAAATATTTTCTCTCACTATCATTAAGGAGAATATAATATGGTTTAGATTTTAGCTTCTACAAAGTATCCAGCCTTTGTCCTTAGAACAACTACACAAACTCTTGGCATTCTGGAGATTAGCTTATGCAGTGTTTTTGCAGTCCAACCAGTGGCGGATTTACATATAGGCCCACTAGGCACGGGCCTAGGGGCGGCGCCTTCAGCTGGTGGCATTTTTTGCTCTGTACTCATTTTAACCTTTTAAATTTTAAAATAACTGCGCTTACAAACGACAAATATTTTTTCATATTATTAAACAACTTGCTAATTTAAATAAGTCTTAAGAACGAAATTCGACAAAACAAGCTTGGAAGTGTACATAGTTTACTTGGTGACTGAATGGAAATGTAACATTGGTTTTGTGCCTGGTATCGTCTTCATGAATGCTCAAAATATTTTGAAGTAAGCTGTCAGGACGGCAATCTACAAGACAATGTTTGAAACGTTATTATTCCGAGAAAGTTGTCGGCTTCTATTTACCCCTACTATATTTTTCCTGTGAAAATACCGGGATCCCTGAAAATCTGTGATAAACTGATCAGCAGTTTCTTAAATACTGTGACATGTGTGGGCCACAGTATGTAAAACCCGACTCTACTTAAATTTCTTGTAGAATTTACGTGAAGTATCAAGTCAACCCTCCACTATGCACGCATTAAAGAACGAAATCCGAAAGCGTATTATGTGCCTTGTGCAGCACATTATTTTAATTTAGTCGGAACTACTGCGACAAGTTGTTGTCGGGAAGCATATTTATTTTTAAATGTAGTCCAAAACCTTTATAATTTTTTCTCTGCTTCCACACAGCGCTGGGATAAACTTATTTCTTTCATGACATCAGGAAGCAAAACGGTAAAAACTTTATCAAAAGCCCGTTGGTCAGCAAGAGAGGAAGCGTGTGTAAATCTATATAAAAACTGGGAGGGCGTAATCAGTGCCCTCACCCATATTGCCAATAATACATTTGAAAAACCACTTGTGTGAAATGAGGCTTCAGCTTTATTGAATCAACTCAGCAGACTAGAAACAGTATTCATGATGGTAGTTTGGAAGGACATACTCCAGAGATTTCATAGTGTAGATCTGAAATTGCAAAGTGTAAATATTGATAATAAAAGTGCATGAATTATATGAATCACTTGTAAGATTTATTGCATCTATTCGTGGCATGTTCGACTATTATGAAAATAAATCTATGGAGACTGTGACAGATATAGACTATGAATGCACCTATAAAAGATCACGAAAACGCAAACTTCATGATGACGAAGAAGTGGACTCTGAAGAAGTTTTTCTGACTGGAAGGGGAAAATTTAGATTCGTAACATTTCTCCCAGTACGCGACAACTTGTACGCCGAAATAGTGAGAAGGAAGGAAAGCTATAGAACACTGTTGGACTTTCTTCACAGTTTTCAGTAACCTTAAGAACAGTTCACGTGACGATATTGCTGAACGTGCTGCAAAACTCCAAGCGTCATATGACACAGATGTAGACCCTTCCTTCCCTAGTGAATGTGTACATTTCGCGGAACGCTTGAAATCTTCTGAGATGAGTGATATACCAGTCGAAATGAGTAATTTTTTACGAAAAGAGAGGTTGCAGTCCGTGTTTCCGAACGTTGACCTTTTTTCATAGAATATTTCTATGTATGGCACTTACAAATTGTTCAGCAGAACGCTCGTTTTCGGCTCTTAAAAGACTGAAATCGTACCTATGTTCTACGTTGTCTGAGGAGAGCTTGAACGTCGTGTCCAGTCTTCACATCGAAGCAGACCACCTAACTGATAACCGTCTGAACTATGAAGATACGATCAACGAGTTTTCTGCTGTCCAAGTCAGACCCAAACTATGCTGACGGTGAGTTTGTTTATTTATTCATATTAGTTCTGAAAACGTAAGATCATAATATGATTTTTATTATAACTAAGAGCACATTCATTGGATTTACAAACTACATATTACCTGTTTATTTTACCATTGCCAATGGCAGAACGCGGAACTAAACCTCGTCACGTGCAGACGTGACCGAAGGCGCCCGACAATACTAAACAATACCCGAATGACCCAGGCCGCTCGGCGCTGTAAAATCAAGTCATACTAATACTGTAGTATATTACAACTAATGTGTATACTTAGCGCCTGCTGAAATGTATAGTTGTCGCCGCAATATACGTCATCGGAGAGTACGCTCAGTCGAAAAAGTGTTAATAAATAACGTAGTTCAGTTCTGTCGATAAATATGTAAACGCTTTGCTAATATCGTTAAAAAGAGCTATGGTGAGAGCAGTAGCTGCAGTACGAAACTGTTCAGCCGCTACATGGGTTAAAGATATTGTGTACACTTACTATGCAGCATCTAGCTACACAGACCCTAATGCTTTACAAGTTAACTATTAGATTATAAAACAAATTTGACTTTTTCACACTCGTCGTAAATGTATGTAATAGCAAATCCAGTTCTGTGTGATTCGTCTGTATTTAGTTGTTAGCTCGTGCTCCGAAATCTCTACTTTATTTTCATTTTTTTCATTTCTTACGCTTTCCTACAGATTCATGTATTAATACCGAACGTGTATTTTCATCTGCTATACATTAAAGTTATTAGATAGTAAAACGACAGTTTAATTTTAATTTTGACCACATCTTTGTAAAAGGACGTATTAATTTCTAATGTACGACATGTTCGCTTCAATTTTTAGATCGTAACACAACATTTTTATTTTCATTTTCAGTCTCCTGCTTCCTTCCCATAGGAGGTAATATGGTATGAAACTGATATGCACACAATGTACTGTCAATTAATGCGAGCTGATTGCTACATAGACAGTAACTTAGGTAAAGACACGTCAGTGTTATTGTAGACATTCGTCAGTACCCTCTATGCGAACAATCAAATACACAACACAGGAGTCGGCCAGAGTGACCGAGCGGTTCTATGCGCTACAGTCTGGAACCGCGAGACCACAACAGTCGCAGGTTCGAATCCTGCCTCGGGCATGGATGTGTGTGATGTTCCTAGGTTAGTTAGGTTTAAGTAGTTCTAAGTTCTAGGGGACTGATGACCTCAGAGGTTAAGTCCCATGGTGGTCAGAGCCAACACAACACAGGCGCTTAGTCTTTGCATGTTTATGCTTGTTTCATTATCAGAATGGGAATATGATAGAATATTCAAAACGAAATCCACGTTTTAACCACAAATCCATAGTTGTGATAGGTCGAAAGCTTCTGATCTGCAGTGTATTTTTTTCACCAATGCGGAATGAAACGGGTGACGCCATACTACCTGCGTCTCACGCCGTCCGTACCTGTCCGGGGATTCACAACTTCCGCGACAGACGACAGTGCTACCACTTCCGATGATTTTCGTGATTCTGTACGAACTGCTTGGCGAACGACAGTGGAAGTGCTGCATATATAACTGAGAACAGGCAATGTAAAGTAACAATTTTTCTAGCGCCAAATGTATATGGCAAACAGTTTGAGAACTCTAGTATTCAACATTCAGTACTAGGATAGCTGAAAAGGACCCGGTACACTTGGTCTTTTTCTTCTTTTGTATTCTGATTTGTAAAAAAGGATGTGCAGGCAATCATTTCATTTGTGCAGCATCCAACTTATTGAAAGTGTATTGTCACATACTTCAGTTGATGTTTCGTTTTCAGGTGCAAAGGCGAATAAGTTTCGTGGTGGCCAACACGCTACAGAGAGAACCACATTTCTTTTAAATTTACTCCGCAACATTGGAATATTTACCTTTGTGCTTTAATGATAGTCATACAGTACGATAACATTACCGTAAACTGGAGCCTTTTTAAAACTGAAAGGTATGTTAGTTGAAATGAATGGAATTCGTTGTGTGAATACTACCTTGCCTTTTTTTTTCACGTGTGATATTTCCACGTTTGTGATCTTGATTCGAGCTATACGAGGAACAGTGAGTGAATTTAAGAATGCTGTTAGGATGTTATGCTTTCGTCTTGGATATCATTATATCAATTGATTTAAATAATTTTTTCTTAAGCGTTTCAGAAGTTCCTTTATCAAAGTGGCCTGATTGCGAATGACGTCCTCTTTCACCAACCATAAGTAATTGCGTCCACTAACCGTAACATTAGCGGGGGAAACAGAACCTTTCACACTTCTTCTATACGTAATTCGCCATTGCATATGTCAAATGGCATACCTCATTTGTAAAATATTTGCTACAGACTTCAAGTCTAAGAGATGGTCAAAACAATGACGTGTCTCAGTGACGTGTCTAGTGTAACAAACGCTGCACGCAGTTCGCGAGTTTCTGCTGTTGGAAACGGGGAACGTAAAGAACCCCGTTCTAACACCAAGAAGTCACCATACAGTGGAACTTGCCTCGCTTGCTGAGGAGCAGACGTAAAACGGAATAAACGACCGTTAGTCACCGGCGCTGCGAACGTTAGGCTGTGGAAAATCCTCTTAAGGAAAGAGGGTCACTGAACAGGAAAGGTCAAATCTGCACTCTGTGTTTGTCCTAGGTGTTTTGTTACAAAATACTTCATTAAACAAGAAAAACAAACGTATTCGAAGTAGTACGAAATCAAATGGTTGGGCGCAACTGTTCTGCAGTTCCGGAACTCGGAATCAAATTGAAATAGGCCATGAGCTCGTCATTTTTCTTTAACCGTCTGGATTGATTTTACTCAGCTGTAACATTCCCTTTGCCATCGAAAACAAATTGGTCCGTGATAGTCCACTTTATCAATAGGCAGCGCATTTGTTTTGTTTCCTCTAGTGGCGTGCTTTGGTACTGTGGCGCGAGGATTTCAGCAAGTACTGGGATTGCAGGCATGTACCTACAAGAACATAGTCACGTTGTTATATTTTTTTTGAGGTGGCAATTAAAAAAATGTCTACCCACGTATAGTACGACACACACACACACACACACACACACACAGAGAGAGAGAGAGAGAGAGAGAGAGAGAGAGAGAGAGAGAGAGGGAGAGAGAGAGAGAGAGAGAGAGAGAGAGAGAGAGAGAGAGAGTTAGTTTTGTCATCTGCTAAGTTCTTGTTATCGCTCGCTAGATCATCGAAGATTGTAATGACTGAAACCTCGCTGCTTTCTGTCCTGCACTAAGTATGAGTACTCCCCTTCTAGAAGTACTTTAGCATAGGTAACTGGAGCAACAAGAATACCTAGCGACTGTAAAACGCACTGGTCATTTCCGTTTTGAAGAAGGGTCGTAGGATGGATGCTCACAATTATAGGCCGAGATGATGTCTGATGTCAGTTTGTTCCTCCATGAAATCGAAAGCGCCTTAGATATTGATGCCAAGGTTGATGCTGCGTATCTTAACTCCAGGAAGGCATTTCATACATTTCTGGACCGTCGTTTAATAAAAAAGGTACTTGCTTACCGAATGTCAGAGCACATTTGTGACAAGATTCAGGACTTCGTAGAGGCTGTAGTTTTCAAATTATTCTAGAAAAACACACGAATGTTACCTTCAAAAGCGTTTTTTATTATTATTCTAAAACCATGGCCTCCAGCGAAGACGTTACCCAGTACTAAATATAGCTCTATTAAATTTACTACAGGAATTCCCTATTTATTTTTTTCTGTGGGGCTAGTAGTTTGCACGTAGTGAATGGGAGAATATGTAAATCTCGCACGTGGTTTATGAAGGCATTGCGGGTTGCATAATGCCCCATGGTAGGGTCAGCTGAGACACCCTATATAACAAAGATCTAGTGGATAACTTTGACAGCTCCACTAGTCTGTTCGCAGATGATACGCTGGCGCAAAGACTGCCGGTTAAGCTTCAACATAAATAAACGTAACGTACTGCGCATAAGTAGGCGGAGAAATCCATTGTTATATGGTGAAAAATTATTGGAAACAGCAACTAACTGAAGTGGAATGATAACACGAAGCAAAAAGTAGGTAAATCAGATGCCAATCTGAGATTCATAGGAAGAATGTTAAGGAAACGTAATTCATGCACGAAGTAAGTAGCTTATAAACTACTTGTTCTACTGATTCTTGACTTTTGCTCATCAGTCTGGACTCATTACTACGCGCTATTCGTAAATAGTACAGGAGAGGTGAGACTAATAAATGGTACCAGAAGTACCCTCGGCCACACGGTAAGGTGGATTGCGGATTGTAGATTTGGCGGTACCACATCGCGGCACGACTTTATGGACTGGCAGTTCACAATACAACTTTTACTGATTGACAGCTAGCATTCCTTTCGACTTTGCGTTTCAGCAGCCACAACTCTACTGGCTGTACTGGCTTGGCACGCAGTCACTTTATGACGTCCATCTTTTACTTTGGCGCTTTTGCCCCTACCTGACGCAGGGACACTTCCCCGTAGTCTTCCTTTCTTGACGTTATAATGCTTACACAGTCTATAAACTATGCTGAGAGAAGTAAATTTACATTAATGGCTAAAAAATCATAAAAAACGCGTACTCTCGTACAATAATCAATACAAAAAATATTTTTACAAAATCCCTTTACAAGCTATAATCAAGAGAATAAAATAAAAAAAAACCTGTACGTGCGTGAAGAACATGTGATACTCGTGGTTGTATACATTTTTGAGAGAAGTACGACATGATCTAACGTAAACAATATACATATATCACGCAATGAAACGTGGCTTACGATCATATCACAATATTCTGCTTAACAGTCGTACTTTACACATAACGTTTTTGTTTACAAGCAAATATTTTCTACCTAGCAGAGATATCACTAATCCCTGATAAGTAAACTACCTTGTGGTGAGCATAGAATATGTTTGGAAAGTGTCATAAATAAAATGTTAAAGGAATGATTTTATCTATAGGAGTAGCGGCTTTAACTAATAATCAAAACGCCCTGGTTCCCGAATTCAAAGTTCGCTACTGCTAATATGAATAAAAACCATCAGGAATGGCAGACGAAGACTTCTGGGGTAAAAAGTCACCCTAGTTCTGCCAACGGTCTTGTCAGAGAAGACAACGGAGCGGCCAGAGGTTCAGGCCACACTCTCGTCCTTCGAGTCGGAAACTGGCACTACAAAGAGGAAGACTCAGCAACGATCGACGGAATGAGGATGCAGAAGATAATGGAAACCAATACATAGCGTGTATCCACGGCATATGTGGCCTATAATTGAAAAAGTGTCATGACGATCTCGCCATTGGTAAAAGTTTCCAAACTAGTTGTCATTTCGGATCTCTGGGAGGGGACTGCTAAGATGGAGGTGACCATGAGAAAAATATTGAATTACCATGAAAGAGTTATTTTCTACGGTAAGGGTTTGGGCGTGTAGTGTCAGAAGTTTGAACGTGGTAGGGGAGCTAGAAAATGGGAAAAAGGAAATACTATGGCTCAGTCAAGATATGGTGGAGGACAGTGAAGTCAGGTGTAAAGAAGACAACGATTTCTGTCAGGCGAGTGCAGGCTAATATCAACAGCAGCAGAAAATGGCATAACTGGAGTAGGATTCATCATGAATAAGAAGGTAGGGCATAGAGTGAGTTACTGTGAACATCAGAATCGACAGCAAACCAACATCGACAACATTTCAGGTGTATATGTTTACGACGCTAGCAGAAGATGAAGAGATAGAGAAAGTATGTGGGGATACTGAATGGGCAATTCAATAATAATGGGAGATGAAAATTTAATAGTCATGGGGAGTTAGAATGCGCTTGTGGGAAAAGGAGTGCAAGAAAGGGTACCGGGAGAATATGGACTTGATACCCGGAATGAGAAAGAAGAAATGCTAATTGAGTTCTGCAGTAAAGTTCAGTTAGTAAAAGCGAATACTCTGTTCAAGAATCATTTGAGGAGGATGTATACTTGTAAAATACTGAGAGATACAAGAAGACTCAAATTAGATTAAATAATGGTCAGGCAGAGATTCCGAAGTTAGATATTGGCTTGTAAAATGTACTCAGGTGAAGATATAGTGTCAAATCACAATTTAGCAATGTTGAAGAGTAGATTGAAGTTTAAGAGATTTGTGAGGAAGAATCGGTGTGCAAAGAAGTAGGACACGAAAGTACTAAGGAATGAAGAGAAACGCTTGAAGTTCTCTGAGGCTATAGACACTGCGATAGTAAATAGCTCAGTAGGCAGTTCAGCTGAAGAGGAATCGACATCTCTAAAAAGGACAATCACAGAAATTAGAAAGAAAAACATAGCTACAAAGAAGGTAACTGCGAACTAACCATGCGTAACAGAAGAAATATTTCAGTTGATCGACGAAACAAGCTCGCAAAAAAAGTTCTGGGAACTTTAAGAACACAGGAATACAAGTCAGTTAGGAATGAAATGCGTAAATAGGAAGCGCAGGAAGCTAAGGCGAAATGGCTGCATGAAAAAGTAAAGAAATCTAAAAAGAAATGATTGTCGCAAGGACTGATGCGGCACGTAGAAAAGTCAAAACAACTTTTTCTGCAACTAAAGCCAGGCCAGTAACGTGAAGAGTGCTATGGAAATCCAGCTGTTAAATGCGGAGGAAAGAGTACACTGAAGGCCTCTTTAATGGGCATGACTTGCCTGGTGACGTGATACAAGAAGAAACAGTAGTCGACAGGAATGAGGTAGGGAATCCAGTGTTAGAATAAAAATTTAGAACTGCTTTAGACGACTTAAGATCAGTTAAGGCAGAAGCAATGGATAAAATTGTGGTATCATAGATTGATACCACCTTCACCAGCACCTCCGGTTTGCGATGAAAATCCACGTTTCTGACAGACGGCGATAGCGGTCGAGTGGGTACCCGGAAGATCCAATGATCCGCACCTGCTGGGCCAGACCTACAGTGACTCAGACTTCAAACGCCCTCTGCCGCCGCGATGAAGATGGCCAGCAGCATATACACGGTCCGTCTCAATCACAGTCTTCGACAGTCTTCAGTCAAACTAACTTACGCTAAGGACGACATACACACCTATGCCAGAGGGAGGACTCGAACCTCCGACGGTGAGAGCCGCCCGAACCGTGGCAAGGCGCCATGGACCGCGCGGCTACCCCGAGCAGCGAAAGATGGGTAACATTCAGTATGTGCGAGAACCAAGAGGGAACAATAAGAGTGGTGGACCAGGAGCGAAGACCTCAGCTTAAAAAGGGTGTAAAACAGCGCTGTAATCTTTCGTTCCTACTGTTCAACCTATACATCAATGAAGCAATGACGGAAATAAAAGAAAGGTACAAGTGAAGGATTAAAATTCAGGGTGAAAGGCTATGAATTATAAGATTTGCTAATGATTTTGCTTTCCTGAGTGAAGGATTACGGGATGTGTTGAATGTAATGATCACTGTAACGAGTACAGAATAATGATTGAGAGCAAATCGAAGAAAGACGAAAGTAATAAGAAGCAGCAGAAATGAGAACAACGTGAAACTTAACATCGGAATTTGGGGATCACGAAGTAAATGAAGTTAACGAATTCTGCTACCTAGGCAGGAAAATAATCCATGATGCTCAGAGGAATGAGGACATGAAAATCACATTAGCACTGGGAAAAAGGGCATTCCTGGGCAAGAGAGGTCTACTACTATCAAAGATAGGCATTACTTTGAGGAAGAAATTTATAAGAATGTACATTTAGAGCACAGCATTGTATGACAGTGAAACATGGACTGTTGGAAACTGGAACAGAAGAGAATCGAAGCATTTGAGAGTCAGTTCTACAGAAGAATGTTGAAAATAAGGTGGACTGATAAGGTAAGGAATGAGGAGGTTCTGCGCAAAATCAGCGAGGAAAGGAAGATATGGAAAACATTGACAAGAAGAAGGCACTGGATGGTAGGATATCTGTAAAGACGTCATGGAACGCTTCCATGTTTATAGGGGCAGCTGTAGTGGGTAAAAACTATTGAGGAAGACAGAGATTGGAATACATTCAATAAATAATTGTGGACATAGGTTGCAATTGTTATTGTGAGATGAGGAGGTTGGCACAGGAGATAAATTCGTGGCATGTCGCGTCAAACCAGTCAGCAGACTGATGACTCAATAAAAAATGCAGATCTCTGGAGATAAACTTCGTGACCATCATAGCTCCTTGAGCCATGCACGAGTCATATCTGAGCCGCGTGCGTGCAAAATTGACAACAGCCGCTCTGTGGGAACGTGTTTGG
This sequence comes from Schistocerca gregaria, assembly GCF_023897955.1. Taxonomy (NCBI): domain Eukaryota; kingdom Metazoa; phylum Arthropoda; class Insecta; order Orthoptera; family Acrididae; genus Schistocerca; species Schistocerca gregaria. Next base: position 537,452,944 of record NC_064922.1, read on the forward strand.
CCAGTTGCTCGGTAATGGGTGGTTGCCGCTTCTGCGCGGGGTCAGCGATGTGGCGCTGTGTGGTGCTATATGGGCGCGCATGGCATACGTTAATAGAGGTGGCTTATTGGAGACAGTGTTTGAGGTTTGCTGTTGCTGCAGATGTGTTTACGTTTCAGGCGGATTGATCGCTGGGGCAGAAGCGGCAGCCTGGCCTCAGGACTATATCGGCGCTCACACCCAGACCTCCAGATGTCAGACACTCAAATCGGCACCAAACGTTGTGTGTAGATAGAGTGTCAAACAAAGCACCGATTTAGCTCGTGCTGTGTGCTGTCGTCCAGTAGAATATGTGTAAATGATAATTAAAAGTAACACCAGAACCACGGAATATTGCAAAAGTGCATCTGCGAGGTGAAAATGTCAATATTTGTGGTAGGTCAGTTGGTCCGCCGGCACGGTAGCTCAGCATGTTCGGTCAGAGACTTAGCTGGTATCTGTAACAAAAAACTGAATGAAGAGATCAACGACGAACTTCTGTTTTTGTTACATTTTGCTTTGGAAACGAAATATATAAATTAATTCAACTTGATACACAACAGACTATTATATTTGATGAAGTAATTGCAGTAGAGAAAAGTGCTTCTAGCACAACTACCTGCCACAAACTAAAAGTGTTTTAAGTTATTATTACAAATTTTCAGATCAAGAATAAATGATTTGGAAAAAGAAACTATCAAAAATCTGTTTAAAATAAGTGATTTACTATTTTCTTTGTGATTATATATTTTGTAAGTGTATGGGTAATAGAGGTGATCAATTGACAGAAGAGGAACATGACACCGACAACACACTGCTATAACTTGTCTGGAGGAGGGGGGAAGCGGTAGGGAGATTTTTATGGTGAATGATAAGGTACTGTACCAATAAAAGCGTATAAAATTTTAACGATAATTGTGCCAGTAAAAGCGTATGAAATGTTAAGGTTAGTTTATTGACATTAAGAGTCACCACATAGATAAATAGTAAATGTTTCATTTGCAAGCTCTTACAGTTCTCGAGAAAGCGCCTTGCAAAGCAGAAAAAATGAATATTGCAATTCTCCACCGAGAACGTAATTCAGAAAAACAATTGGTTACTCTTCTTTTCGCATCACAGACAAACACAAGCTTAGTAACAAACTGAACGCCTCAAGGAATTACTCAGATCAAAAAAAGTTTTGCATCACCCCAGTTCCCAGAACTCCTAAGATAGACGTTGACTGTGGATATTGTATCACAGACACAGTCCCTTTGAATGTTCAGAGATGTTACTAAACCTGCACAAAGATGTAAACAACCATTCATAAGCAGAGCCAATTAGACCGAGGGGTCCGACAGCCGATCAGTTCCAGAGGTATACGGCTCGCATTAATACCGCGGTTCTATCGCGTCCGCATTGTTACTGTGTGCCCGAAGGCCTCTCAACAAGGGAAGTGTCCAGGCGTCTCGGAGTGAACCAAAGCGATGTTGTTCGGATATGGAGGAGGTTGTGATGTGAGGTGCGCTACGACCAGATACAACGAACAAAATAAAAAAAAGGTTGGTAGAATGTCAGATCGTCGTACGAAAGGTCCCGCGTTCAACACCCGTTGACGCCGACCTATCTTTTTATTGTTAACAGATTACGTGTGAAATTGTTACATGGGAGAACATTTTTCTGACGTGAAAAGGACGTTTCGGAGTCTGTAGCAATGTTCTTTTGGTAGTCTGCTTTCACTTCGTTAGTTGAAAGTAGCAAACCTATAGCGTATATTTGTATAGGTAACACCAGACCTATCTATACAGATGTACTCCATAGGTATTCTTACTTTCACCTAAAGAAGCGAAAGCCAAAAGAATATTGATACAAACACCGAAAGGTCCTTTTTACATGTCAGAAAAATGTTCTGCCATGTAACAGTTTCACGAGTAAGTTGTTAAAAAAAACATAAAAAAATACGGCGTCGACGGTGTTTCAACGCGGAACCTTTAGTACGACGAATTGACGCTCTACCAACTTACGTACCACAGATATTGATAGTTGAACCACACACATGCATTTTTGCAATACTACGTGGCTATGGTGTTATTTTAAATTACCATTTACAAATGTTCTACTGTACAACTGCACAAAGCGCGAAGTGAATATGACTTTTGGTTGATACTCTATCGACACACAACATTTGGAACCGATCTGAGTGTCTGACATCTGGAGGTTTGCGTGTGAGACGTCTCTCTGAACTCGAGCCGCCAGCCACTCAATAGTTTGATGGACGAGAATCTGGCCTGGAATTCCTTCTTACCTGAAGCCTGTTGGAGTCCTTGTGGTGAGCATCTACCTCTTTCATCGGGCAGCGATTTGAATTTGATAAACAATTGTCCTGAGCTCCCCATCATCCTGACTAATGTTGCACGTCACAAGTGTGTTTTATGTGCATTGCATATAACCAGGAGAATGCGCTCTTAGTCTGTTTGTGGGCGTTTTTAGCATGCTTCGCAAATTAACGCATTTTTCTGTTAATTGCACCAAGAAAATTGTTGCCGTATTTATTGAAGGTACGTAGTTTTTCTGTTATGTAGTTATTCTTTTAGAGGGCTGTGCTCTTAAGAGATTTGTTTAAAAATTTCCTTGCTGGGTTTACATCTTATGTCCTTTCCTGTACTGTAAAGGTGATTTGTCCGTGTGTACTTGTGTCAGTAGGAACTTCATTAATATAACAGCATATGCTGCAGGGGAGCGTAGGATTATTACCAATATTGTTATTGTGCGTAGATGGTAGAGAAGGCTGAAAGGGGGCTTCGCTTTATAGTCCTACGAGGCTGATTTCAGTCGACTCAATTGACAACTTACTCAAATTGACGTATTGTTTAATTTCTAAATACAGTGTCTAATACAGGTATGGGTATCCTTTCATTAAAACAACTGGCCAGCAAGTTAAATTTGTGCGCTTCTATCGTAATTTCTGAACGCTTGAGACACAATTCTTGTGAACTCGACCCTTTGTGACACTACCGCCATTTTCTGCTGTCATCTGTAGTTCTGACACCGACTGCTGCCCAGTGCACGAAAGTTAATGTCAGGAATTTCTTATTTACTGCTTCTGGCCGTTCAGCGCCGTTAAGTGTTAAGCTTTTTGGTATGAATTTATTACCAAGGACGTATTTTTATTTTTAAAAATTATAATTTGCTTCTTGCCGCAAGGCGTTTTACCTGATTTATTAATTTGGTGCCAGAAGGCGTTTAACTTAAATATTTCTCTGTAAGGTCCCATTAGCGGCTCGTATTTGCTACTCCATTTTTGCTTATTATTGCTCTAAGGCGCTTTTTCTAAGCCTGATTGTTCGTAGCCGTTGATGGTGGTACCCTCTGGTTAAACAAACTGAGATAAATATTTGCTAGTTTCGTCGCGGGACGCTTACCACTCTCTGACTTCTAACTGGCCGTAGTCACCGAATTTTGACTTAAAAATTATTTTTCTTATCCTCAGTGTGTCCCGCCTACATTCCGGCCTGGCATTCTGTGTATGTTAAGTAATTACAGTAAACTTATAATTGGCTGTCGGCTTTAAATACTGTTTTTTTCCTTAAGGTCTTGACCATTTTTAAAATTTTGGAATTCCTTGTTTTTTTTATATTTTTTAATACACACATCAAAAAAAGTTTTGCATCACCTCGGTTCCGAGTGTTCCAGAACCTGTACAAAAAATTGGAATAGAGATCAACATGAACATCATTTCCGCGCTTTTTATTGCTCATGAAAACCACACATTGCATGTTGTACCACCATACAGCGAGACATTCAGATGTGGTGGTCCAGGTTGCTGTACACATGGGTACCTCTAATACCCAGTAGCAAGTCCTCTTGCATTGGTGCACGTCTGCTATCGTTAAAATTTTTTACGCTTTTATTGGTACAGTACCTTGTTACTCACCATAAGAAGCTCCCTGCCGCTCACTCCTCCTCCAGACAAGTTATAGCAATGTGTTGTCGGTGTCATGTTCCTCTTCTGTCCATTGACCTCCTCTACTACGCATACACTTACAAAATAGATGATCGCAAAGAAACTAGTAAATCACTTATTTTAAACAGATTTTTGATAGTTTCTTTTTCCAAATGGTTTATTCTAGATCTGAAAATTTGTAATATCTTAAAACAAATTTAGTTTGTCGCAGGTGGTTTGCTACAAGTGCTTTTCTTTACCGCAATTACTTTATCAAATATAATAGTTTGCAGTGTATCAAATAGGTTGAAGACGTCACTGCAACACCACACTTAGATGTATTGGAATTAATTTACATATTTCGTTTCCAAAGCAAAATGTAGCAAAAATGGATTTAAGTATAGTGCTATTGCATTACACCCTTCAGTAATGATTATTGGAAATAATGAATCAGATATCCTAGATCGTAAAGAAAAGAAAACCATCTTATCATTGCTTTCAAACCATATGGAATGAGGAACTTCCCGGTACATTAAAATTGTGTGCCCGACCGAGACTTGATCTCGCAACATTCGCCTTTCGCGGGTAAGTGCTCACCAAGCACGACTCATGGCCCCTCCCCACACCTTCACTTCTGCCAGTACCTCGTCTCCTACCTTTCAAACTTCACAGAAACTCTCCTGCGAAACTTGCAGGGGGAAGCGCTCCTGGAAGAAAGGACATTGCGGAGACATGGCTTAGCCACGTCTGGGGAATATTTCTAGAACGAAATATTCACTCTGCAGCAGAGTGTGCGCTGATATTTTCGTATGGAGTGAAGTTCCACAGCTTTATTCGGGTTGTACAATTCCGAAATATAATCATCTGTGCCGGCCGTATTGCCCGAGCGGTTCTAGGCGCTACAGTCTGGAGCCACGCGGCCGCTACGGTCGCAAGTTCGAATCCTGCCTCGGGCATGGATGTGTGCGATGTCCTTAGGTTAGTTAGATTTAAGTAGTTCTAACTTCTAGGGGACTGATGACCTCAGAAGTTAAGTCCCATAGTGCTCAGAGCCATTTGAACCATTTTATAATCATGTGTTTGTTGTTTTGTACATCATTTATGTAATAAAGCTCTTTTCAGTGACGCGTAATCTTTCTGGTAAGACCGTTTTCAGAAACGATTGGTACATCTCGTCTGAAGTTCTAGGACAGTGGTGATTAAGACTTATGTTTTCATTCATACACAGGATTTAGACAGGAATGGCTTATCAAAAGCCAATATCTATTTACACGCGAGATTCGAATTCACGGCTTTCCGAGACAACGGAAGATGAAGGTAATGACGTCGTCTGAAGCAGATAATATCCCGCATTGTTAATTGCGGCCGACACAGTGGTTGCCTTTTGTTAAAAACGGATGGTCAAGCTATTCTTCCGGCCGCAGTTTAACGAAATAACAAAGACGGTCCTACATGGTATCACAAGTCCTATATCATTAATATTTCAGAATTCTAGTAAAAGCAATTAAGGGAACTCATTCTAAATCGACGTTATCCTCTCCACTTAGCAACCAGACAGTGTTCGCCTCCGTGCAACGATGTCGCAGGCTTACGGCTGAATTGATTTCCTGTGCCCTTGTCTTGTATCGGATCTGTCAACAGCCCTTGAAGAGTACTCAAAAGTAAGAAAAGGTCCTTTGTTCCTGCTATGAAAAAACGACAGAACCCGTGAAGCTGATGATAAATCCGATAACAATGAGTCGGAATTTGATGGTGTCTCGTTTAACTGTCAGTTTCGCACGTTTAACTCAGCCGTAAAATACTGAATCCAGCATTAGGAGGAAACACTTGTACATATCCGATTATGGTTAAATATATGTATGAAAATATTTGTAGATATACCAACGTTATTAAGTGAATATAGTAATACAAATTCGGGATAATCTGACATCTGCTTGCTAAGTTGTGTGCACAGAAGTCAAATATGAAATTGGGCTTACGGTGATAGCTATCATACTTTCTGTTTCTAGTAGCTTGCTCAAGAATGTAATAATTTAAAGCAGTTTATCCTTTTAGTACAGTAGTGATTACGTTTTACAAGTAAAGCTTCTGCTGTTGGCCATCAAACTGATTCGTGACGAGTGAAGAATGAAGAGGACAACTCAGAACATACGTTAGCAACTTTCGTATTGTCAGTTTTGGAAACTGTGACATTTCACGCACCACTTGTTAGCACGCCCACGTAATGGCTTTGAGCACTATGGGACTTAACATCTATGGTCATCAGTCCCCTAGAACTTAGAACTAGTTAAATCTAACTAACCTAAGGACATCACACAACACCCAGTCATCACGAGGCAGAGAACCCATGTAATGGTTTCTCTTCATTTTCCCATAAACATTTCTCGTATTTACTTGAAATGGAAGGCTTAAGATGTTTACTTCTAAATGAGGTTTTGTCGTGAGTGCGACATAGTAATTTCATAACAAAGATCAGTTTGGCAGGTCAGCTTGAAGCATATGACGAAATGGGAGAAGACACAAGTGTACGCTGTGACTTTTTGCTAGGCGATAACTTTTATTATGCGAGAATGTCTTGAAAATTTTGATAGCTGGTTTTTCCTCGACACCAGATATTTTCAAAATAGACAGGCAATTCACATCTTTTGTAATTTTCTGACGCTGACAAACAGAAGAAAACATGCATTGTGAGAAAGTCCTTCCTACGGCTAGTCTTCTGACTAACAGGAAAAAAATAACCTCCTAATGCAGACACTTAAGGGAAGTGGCCTTGAATGGCTCATAATAGCGCCTTTTTTAGGCGCATCTCTTTTCACATTTACAGTAACAATTACTGTAGAATTAAGTCAGAAAACTGATTTGATGCATCTCTCCAAGGTAGTCCATCCGGTGCAAGTCACTTCATTTCTGCAACCTACATCAAGTCTGCTTGATGTAACCTCCCTTTACAGGTGTTACGCATCATACCCGCTCCGCTTACTTGGTGCCTTAGGATATGTCCTGTCAACCTATCCCTTCTTCTAGTCAAGTGCCGGCCGCGGTGGTCTAGCGGTACTAGGCACGCAGTCCGGAACCGCGCGACTGCTACGGTCGCAGGTTCGAATCCTGCCTCGGGCATGGATGTGTGTGATGTCCTTAGGTTAGTTAGGTTTAAGTAGTTCTAAGTTCTAGGGGACTGATGACCAGAGTAGTTAAGTCCCATAGTGCTCAGAGCCATTTGAACCATTTCTAGTCAAGTCGCGCCATACATTACCGATTCGATACAGTAAAAGGAGCCAGAAAGGTTTGTATGATATAGTTGGCTGTGAGACAGTGATGTATTGATTCAGCCGCCTAAACGAAAAGGGTTTTCTTCCTTCGCACACAATGGTCCCTTTCCTCAGTGTATAAGAGTTGCGTAAATATATCCGTTGAATGTAGGTGACTGTAATAGGTTTGTGTATAATATGGTGTCATATTTGTGTTGTATGATGGCGTTGACAGAAGGAAGTGGCTGACGAATAGCAATAAGGGGACCACGAGCTTACTTAATGTCTCTGTGCGACGGACGGTTCTCCATCAACATTGTCAAATATCCTCGCTCCTTAAGACATTGCGGAGAGTATTGGAATTAATTCAGAACATTAACTCGAAGTGTGATGAGCAAAACGTTTCGCTATTCCTGTCAGATACTGGTGTTGTAAGATTTTTCTAGCATCAGTAATCGAACAGGCTACCTTCGAGTCGAACGCCACCACACAAGCGTCCATTAGCAACATCAGTTAAGGGGCCTTCGCACGTTCAATAATATTGTCAAACTGTCAGTATTTTAACCGTCTGAGAGCGCGTATTGACGCATTGTCAATACTAGAAATATTTACGAGCAGTGTTGATGGACCTCAAAATGTTCTGTGTCGTCAATAGGTACTGAACGTGTGAGGTCAAATACTGACGGGCTGACAGTATTCAAATGTTGACAGAGCTTCAGCAACCAGACACGCGGCGTTAGTGTGCACTGTTTATTTATCAATATGCCGTCGTGTAGATACATCATACTTCAGCTTCAATTTTTAAGGACTCTTTTAACACAAAAGAATTTTAATAGGCCTATGCAGGGTATTCATTGTGTATCCCACTTTAACGGAGGACTGCCGATTACTCTGCTTACTTCATTAATTTGAAAATATAGCATAGACTGGTGTATCAGATAGCAGCTTAAAAAAAAACACTCCCATTTCGAAAAATACATCATATATCTGCAGTGACTTATAAGAGATCTGTCAGTTTCACAAAACCATCACAAACAGTTAAAAAAAATTTGACATTAATTGCCAGAACAGGTCCTTGCCAGGCATATATAATTGCTTCATAGGTTCCCACAGAATTTTACTAATATTGTGCTAGCTGATATTACAGAACGCAACTTCGATCATTAGAATGACCTACCTGTCGCCAGAAATATCTAAGTTACTCCTAATCTCAAGTCGACTGCAATTGCCTCTCTAATTAAGATAATTCGTTTCTCTGTTTTACTTCATATCAGGGATAATAACTTGATGTACGGTGCAGGACGCATCGCAAAATAATTTATGAAACTTTTTGGGTCCATGGTTCGGACTTCAGTCAGTAAATTAACACACACCAGTTGCTCCTTTTTTTCAACGACTCTCAGACCCATTTCGTCTTTTTTGCTCTTGTTTGTAAGCTATATCTAATGTAAATGCAGCACACGCCTTTAACTTTGAAAAATCACGTTGTCAACTGCTAATTTTTGTCAATGTTGTTGACGGTGTGAGGTCGCTTCAATATATTAAAGGTTTGACAAACTAGAATTGTCAATAAGTACTGCAGGCTCCTTTACGGATGTGAGCTTGAAACGATATCTTATCAGTAGCTATCCGATCTGCCCACCCAACCTCTGACATTATTCTGTAGTACGACGCTTCACAAGCTACTATGTATTCTCTTCTTGGCTGTAAAGTTTCACTTCCGTACAGGGTTACATTACAAACAAATGCTTTCAGAAATGACTTTTGAAGCCTTATATTAATATTCTGTTTTAGCATATTTACCTTTTTCAGAAACACTTTTCTTGTTTTTACAAGCCTGTAGCTTATAACGTGCTTACATAGGACATCGACATTTACTTTGCTGCCCAAACAGCGAAAATCACCTGCTACTTTTAGTTTTACATTACGGATTCTAATTCTCTCAGTTTCGCGTTACTTAAGTAGACTACATTCCGTTACCCTTGTTTTACTTTTGTTGATGTTCATCCTATAATCTATTTTCGAAACACTCTCCATTCCATTCAACTGATCCTACATTTCCTTTGCGATTCTAACAGAATTACAATGTCATCGGCAAAACTTTGTATCTTCCTCCTGAACTTTAATTCCCTTTCGAAATTTCTTTTTAGTTTCCTTTAATGCTTGCCCAGTGTACAGATGGTGAAACATCAGGGAAACGTTACTGCTTCCCTTCCATGTCTTTCGACTTTTGTAATTGTAGTCTGCTTTCTCTCATCATTCTCACCTTCTACAGTTGCCAGCCCCTGGCTGGAGCTGCATGGAACATACCTGTAAGTATCTCCATCGTTTCCTGTTCTCCCACCATGTTCCAGTCTTCTCTTCTTCAAACATTCCTTCACCCAAACGGTTCATCCGTCTGCCTGTTTTCCTTTAAGTATCTTGTCTCCTATTGTCATTTCATGCACCTGTCTTGGTATCTCGCCAGTTCCCATTCTTGTAACATGTCCATATCGCCTTTATATTGTCTTTTCTAAGGTCTGTTGTATGGGTTTGTCTTTCACTATTCCTCTCACAGTCTCATTCCTCACCCTAGCAATTCTAGTTAGTCCTATCCTGCTTCTTTGAAATTGCATATCGCAAGCTGTATCCTGCTCACCTGCCTTTTCTTCATTACCCGCGTTTCCGATGCATACGTGACTACTGGAGCATGATAATATTTGCCTGTTTTTTAGTGGAGCGTCCTTGCTCCGCACCAGTCTCCTCAAAATCTGCAGCAATCCATGTGCTTGCCTCACCCTTTCACTGGTCTCCTCATCTTCTTCCACGGTCTTCTATTACGCCCCTTATGTTCTTCATTCAGTACCTCTCCTCTAATATTATATCTATTGTTATCCTTTTTGTTGTCAACAGCACTTCACACTTATTTGCCTTAAACTTCAATCTATGGTGTCCCACCAGTTCCTGGTTTCGGTACACGTCGTAATTAAACTTTCGCTCCCGGTATTTTATCCCTGCTACCTTCAGAATTTCAAATGCCGTATTCCAGCCATCATCATTGGCAAAAGATCTTCTTAAATCTGCAATTGATATGCACGCAAGTTTGACTTTCCTTAGTCGATAGTCTATCTTCTAAGATAAGATACTCTGAAGAAAATAATTTATTAACAATTATTTTAGCTCTCCTAAAATAAGATCTTTTATAAAATTTAAATATACACTGGTGTGCAAAACGTAAGGACGAAAGTAACTTTCGCGTGATGTGTCACTGTCAAGTAACACAGCTAGATGAAACTTGGACTATACATAGAAAGAACTGCTACACTCGTATATTACAAAAGGCAACTGAAAGAAGTATGCTGCGAGATGAGCAGTATTATTCAAAGACAATAATTAAAATATCGTCACCGCGACTTATGATAGTCTCCTGGAAATGACAAAATGCGGCACATGGTTCTTAGTAGAGTGAACTATCACCAGGGAGAACTACGCTTGCTCCCATGTTGGCCACAAGATTGACAAGGATTTCTGGTAGCAGAGCTTCCCATTGTTCTCCCAGCGTGATTGACAACCGCTAGATAGACGTTGGCGTATATGAACTTGCTGCAGTTTGTGCCCTCACGCCACCGCACACGTACTCTATAGGATTTAGGAGCAGGCAGCCCTTTCACCGAATATCCTCTTGATCCAAGAGCTCGTCACCTGCGCTATTCGATGCGACCGCGCAATGCCATCCATAAAAATAGGGACAGTGCCGAATGCACCTCTGGAAAGATGCAGGTGGGAACCTGTTACAGAGTCACAGCGCCATTACGCCGATGCAACAGTATGTTCTTCCACACCGCAACACCTAGAGCAACGAAAGAATCATTTTCAAATATATTCCTGGGTGCATCGTATGTTACCACCTCATGCCACAGGAGGGTACGTCCAACATTGTCAAACATGGTCTTTTTGGTTGATCCATCACAAGAAATCCTTACCAACTGTGGTGGATCTTTATGTATTGGTATTAATATGTTATGAAAAGTTGGATTTAGTGTATTGTATTGAATGTTAACCGGAGGCCTAGAAACGACGGAGAGGCTCCGTCCCCGCCGCAGCCGCAGTGTTCCACAACCCCACGACGACTACCGCAGTCCACTTCACCCCTCCGCCGCCCCACGCTGAACCACTCTTTCAGGATTATTGTGCGGTTCGGCCTCTAGGGAAAGTCTCACACCAGTCGAGTGTAATCCCTATGTTTGAATGGTAATGGTGGTGTACGCGTACGTGGAGAACTTGTTTGAGCAGCAATCGCCAACGTAGTGTAGATGAGGCGGAATAAGGGGAACCAGCCCGCATTCGCCGAGGCAGATGGAAAACCGCCGGGCGGACTCGTGCCTGGGACAGGGTGCTCCTTTCCAATCTGGAAGGCCGTGCGTTAGACCTCACGGCTAACCGTGCGGGCTGGAGTTAGTGTTATTATTTATTTACGTCAGTGACTCAGTTGTGGCACTTCTCGCAGTTAGTTTGCCAACACGATGTTTTTATATTAAGAGACAGCACTGAACTTTTTTAGAAAATGCGACGTTAAGGGAATTCTCGTGATTTCGTTAAGCGGGGATTGAAAAAATTTACTGAAGTCACTTTACTGGAAAATGTTTTAATATTGGATAAACTGATTACTTTTATTGTTTCAAAGGAAGATCTGCTAATCAAGAGAATTCTACTTTTGCATCTATTTTTACTTGTCAAAACTGGTGAATACTAAGATTTATTACGACTCTGGGCCGTTATCATTTAGAACAATGGCGCTGACCTCTGCAACAATGTTCCCATATAAAATATGGATAAAGTATTGAAATCTATCACTTGGGGATGAATATAGGAGCTGTTACAGAAAAACTTTAGCGACACTTTTAAGTAATATTTGATTATATTTACGCTAAACATGACAAGAAACTTACACGTTTTCGTGCCTCGTCACAAAATGGCTTAACGCAGAAACAAAAGGGAAGAAACCGCGATCTTTTTGCAAGAGAACGGAGATTGCAGTTACATTCGCAGATCATATTAATTTTGAGTACAGAGTGTTAGTTTTCCTGCGATAATATTTATTTCGTTACGATGTCAGTTTTGGTAAATTTGCCCAGTTATTCAATATCATTTTTATCACATTATGTGGCGTACCGCCACACAACCTTGTGGTCAGCATGAGAGCACGCTGCAGAGCATATCCTGCAGTCCGTGGTGATCTCCTTCCCTATCAAGAACCACGTCCCGGTTTTTATGATGCGCCAAGAATCGCGGTGGTTTCAATGTAATAAAATTATTGTGTTTGAACAAAAGTGTCATTTCTTTTTGTTCGAATCATTGCATGTTCCTTTCAGCTATCGTTTTTACTAAACTGTAACAGTTTTTTTCTTCGTGTGTTCCGGGTTTCATCAAAAATGTGTGTGAAATATTGTGTGACTTAACTGCTAAGGTCATCAGTCCCTAAGCTTACACACTACTTAAGCTACATTATCCTAAGGACAAACATACACACCCATGTCCGAGGCAGGACTCGAACCTCCGCCGGGTTTCATCGAGCTATGGTATTTGGCAATGACAAATCATGCAAAAGTTCCTTTCGCCTTTAAGTTTTGCGCACCAGTGTATATAAGGGCACCTGCTGTTGTGGTGGCTGGAGCAAGCGCAGCGCTACGGGTTGGTATGTTTCAGACCTACATTTCTTGTGTGTGATCACGGGACGCTGCAATTAAGCCGCACGGCAATTTCTGCCACTTTACTCCACTCTAACGGGCGCCGTGACGCCGCCTGGCATTCGCCCAGAGCTCTCCTGCGTGTGACCCCCGCCCACGCACTTCCAGCAGCTCTTTGTTCTGCCTGCAGCACTCCCAGCTCTTGTGACCGACATTTTACACTTATCCAAAGAACATAGTACAAACCGAGGTGGCGCAACACTGTGATTGCAGTCCGTTGAAATCCATGTCCGACGATATACATTAACGGCCTGCCGCAGTGGTCGATCAGTTCTAAGCCCTTCAGTCTGGAACCGCGCGAACGCTACGGTCGCAGGTTCGAGTACTGCCTTGGGCATGGATGTGTGTGATGTCCGTAGGTTACTTAGGTTTAAGTAGTTCTAAGTTCTAGGGGACTGATGACCTCCGAAGTTAAGTCCCATAGTGCTCAGAGCCATTTGAACCATTTTGAACACATTTAAGCTCCTGGCCAATAGTATTGCAGCAGCAGGAAACATAGAAAATACCAAAGTTTTTCTGATTGTACATATAGAGTATATTGCGAAGAGCATATTATTAAATTTGTAGGTAATTTCGGGACGAACATGGTATGAAATTTAGTACACAGAGCAACAACAGTAGTTCCAACCCTTTTGGCCATCGAGTCGAACTGAGAGTGAATGAGAAATGTGGGTACGTCATTACATGCTGCTTCTCCTCAGAGCCAGAAATCATCCATCGTAGTGACTGTGGAGTGCTGTGTCGCCAGTCTCTAAAGAACTCACTATCAGATGTAATCAGTAGATGAGACATCTGGAGAACGATCTGGGCAGGGCAACAGACGAGCACCCTCTGTGTCGAGGTAGGTGAGGACGACACGGGCACCATGCGGCACTGCGCTACGGAAGATAACGTCTTGGAGACCTCGAGGATGGGTCACAGTTCCGACCTTTACATGTCAGAAAGGTAACAGCTGCTTCAAAATTATCGACTATGCGAGCCAGAGGAGGTCGTATTGTGTACTCAATGTAGCCCCACACCATCACGGCAGATGCTAGCCCATATGACGATGATGAACGCAATTCATACACTTAACATGTCTATTGTAATGCTATATCAAGAACCGGGGCTCGCCTGAAAAGTCGACAAGATGCTAACGCTGTGGCCATTGTTATCGCTGGGCGTTCCGCTGTCAGTGCTCCTCTCTCTGCTGTCGCCTCAAAGGAAGCTGACAGTCCGTGGTACTCCTAACCTGTCATCGTCCCACTGTCTGTCTTGATACTTGTGTTTCTGCGAACCATAGTTCTGTCCTCTCACGCTCTAGTCGCATGGGGCCTTTGAGATCCTTCATGGCATTCAGCATGGCCCTCCTTAGCCCATCGCATGTGGATATTCATATAGACGTCTTCATAACCCAAGCAATGCGAGTAGCAGTATCACGGAACAATCCTGTTACAGTCGAATTACATGTGGTGGCACACTTCTTTCCTTCTTACATAACGCACACCACTATCTTTACACATAAATGTAATTTAAAAAATTAAAAAAAAGTTCAAATACAGTTTCCAATACACTGCTGGAAAAAAATTAGTACATCCTCTTGAAGGCTTCCAATTCACTCAAGATTTATTGTTGCAATAGTGAGTGAGTGATTACATTTACACATCCATAGAACAAACGTTTCTCGGGTACCAGGTGTCTGCCAGTGATGAAACACTCATATTATTACGTGTAGCCTCCAACGTCTGGTAATGCAAGCGCTGACTCCGGCATTCAGTCGATCGTACGGATAGCGAATACTCTCTTGGGATGCCATCTCTGATAGACATGTTCAAATAGTTCTGAAAGAGTTATTGGCTGACGAGTCGCACGAGTTGCAACGTAGCAGATTATTACGAGGTGTCACCTCGCATAGAAAGCGTAGCTTGTCGTGGAGGCTGGAGGAGAGCGGATTTGGTTCTCACCTTGGCACAGCTGGCGCTGGCCACTGCGCCGCGAGAGCCCTATATTTGCTTAACGCGACGTGCAGTACGTTAGATATACTCTCTATCAATCTGAAAAGTACTATTAAACATTAATCGATCTTTTTCATATTTTGTGTACCAAAGTCTATGGATAACTTCAATACTTTTGGAGACACACAGATTTTTACAATAAACACATAATAATCGTGCTGTCAATGTGAAATTTGAGTTAGGGACTAAAATGTACTCATCTATAGCTTCAATTGAAACACAATCAAGCGAATAAGTTCACTTAATCTAATTTACTGGAATTTTCTTTAGTTTCATTAGCACATATGTCTGACGTAATTAACTATACATTGGAAAATTATTATTTCATTGTGTTTTGCTTGCGTGAGTGTTTCGAAAAGACTGAGAGAGTGAATGCAGGATATGCGTAAAGTGAGAATGTGATATTGAATTAAAACTGTGTAAATGTATGCGTGAGAAAGTTGTTGCGACGTATGTCCGTGTGAGCTTGATTTTGTAAAAGGAAGCCAGAAGGGGCGTTGAGTATAAAATGTATTAGTAACGTATTTTGTGGAGAGGAGTCGTATTTTGTTTTCATTAAGTTTTATTTAGTTTCGGAATTACAAGATTTCTAGTTTAAATTACTTTTGGTAATCTGCCTGGCTGACAGTACAAATATCGCGAATATAGAAGTGATTACCTGATCGGCTGCTTAACATATTAGCCAATAAGAATTCAGCGTTTCCCGCGATTTTGAGTAAGGCTTTGGGCCTCAGATCTATAAGTCGAGAGAGTCACTCGGGAACCATCTTGTGGTTAGCATTACGTTAAACCGCGCTGACCAAATTTGTACGAAAATGAAGCAAGTTTATTTTATGACATATTCGCTTGTGAGCCTTTCATATTGTATATAGGGTGAAAAGTATTTAAACCGACAAACTCTGGGAGGTTGTAGGGGACATCAAAACAAATATTTTTCCCTAATGTCATTTTTTCCTATGAGGAGTTTTTAAACCGGTAGTGGAAGATTTCGCAGGCGGCAAATTAATTAAACCAACAAACACTTTCCTATTGTTTTATGTAAAGAGACAACACAACACAACCCAATTTCAATTACAGTAGATTTTCAAAAATGCCTCAATTGACACGTAAACAAAGGCTACATTGTCGATCATGTTCTGTCTGACACAGGCAAAAACCGCAGGAGTATCATGAATTGTTCCTGCTGTTGCTACTATCCGGGCAACCAGGTGCTCTTCTGAGGCGACAGGAGTTGCGTAAACAAGGTTGCGCATCTCTCCCCACACAAAAACGTCCAGAGGGGACTGGGGATCGAGCAGGCCATGCTACAGGACCATTTCTGCGAGTCCACGTTTCTGGGAACCGTAGGTCCAGGAATCGACGCACACGACGACTGAAATGTGCCGGCGCCCCGTCATGTTGGAACTACATGCGGTGTCTTGTAGGGAGCGGGACGTCTTCCAGCAATTCTGGCAATGCTCTGGCGAGAAAATTGTAAGAGTGCCTGCCATTTAATGGGGTAGGTAGCAGATACGGCCCAATTAAACAGTTCCCAACAACACCGACCCACACATTAACAAAGAACCGCACTTGATGAGCGCTAGTAACTGTGGGATGTGGGTTATCCTCACTCCAAACATGCGAATTGTGCGTGTTGAAGACTCCATAACACCCGAACATAGCTTCATCGATAAACAACAAAGAGGATGGAAATGGAGGTTGCAGTTCACACTCTTTCAGGAACCACTGCGAAAACTCTGCTCTGGGTGGATAATCAACTGGTCCCAGGTTGTGGACACGCTGTAAGTGAAATTGACGTAACAGTTGCTCTCGAAGGACTGTTCTTACATTCGTCTGATTTGTCCCCATGTTAGTGCAATTCCACGAGTGCTGCTGATTGAAGGATCCCACTCCACACGTTGCAAGACAGCTTCCTCAAATTGCAACGTTCTTACCGTGCTACGGCGTCCCTGTCCAGGTAATCTGCTAAATGACCCGGTCTCACGAAGACGTTGGTACACAGCACCAAAGGTCGTATGATGCGGGATACGGCGATTAGGACATTGTTGTTGATAAATCCGCTGTGCAGCTCGTCCTTCGTGGTGCACTACGTATTACGCACGAACCATATCGACGTACTCACGCCTGGTGCATCGCTCCATTAGTAAACAAAGACAGTGCACTTCTACACTGGCGGACAGCAGTTGCCAACAACTGAAGAGCGTAATCCGCCCTCTAACAACTGGAGACCGTAACACGGCCTCTAACAACTGAAGTGCGTAATACGGCGTCCACCGGTTTAAATAATCCTCATAGGAAAAAAATGACATTAGGGAAATATATTCGTTTTGATGTCTCTACAACCTCCCAGAGTTTGTCGGTTTAAATACTTTTCACCCTGTACAAACTCCGTGTGAACGGCTTTGTACAAATTACGAGACATTATGCTGAGCACTTCTTTACAAGAAGCCTACTGAACGACTGAATGTGTTAACTCGTAATTAGTCTTGGATCAATGACTATTTAGGACGTCAAAATGTTGGGTCGGACCAAATATCTTCAGCTGCTTTTGGGTGTGAACTGACAAGTTCACTTGTCAGTCAGTAACATTGCGTAATTGATGTCGGGGTATTAAATATAGACTTAACAGACTTTTTATTTGGTTTAAAGACAATAAACCAACCACAAGAAAGTTTTTGACGTTTTCCCAAACGACTCATGCAAGAATTCCGAACGCTCGATAGTTTAACTAACTTTCAGCTTTGGTCGAATTTTCGTCAACGCTGCTTTTATCGGCGAAACCAGTATCAACCATCACAGAGTGAAAGGGCAGACAACATGATGCCTATCCATAATAGGTGGACTGATTAAAGGATAGTGAGAGACCAACCCGTCCTGCCGAAGTCGCTTCTCGTCCCATCATATCTCACGCGTGCTCGTTTAGAGACAAATTCGGAGATTGTGCTGGCCACGGAACTTGCTACATATCATGCGGAGAACATTGAGTTTCACGGGAATTGTGTGGGCGAGCATTGTCCTGCTGGAACAACACATCACCTTCCTGTTGCAAGAACGGCATAGGAACTGGCTTACTACATTCTGCACGTTCCGAGCGCTGGCGAATGAGAGTTGCAGCTTATCGAACCCCAGACCATGAAGGCCTGCGGTGGGGCCAGGATGCCTTGAAAGAATGCACTCTACGAGAAAGCGCTCACCAGGCCTACGTCGTTCGCGCAAACGACCGTCACGTGCGTACAGGCAGACTCTGCGTTCATCGCTGAAGACCAAGGTGCGCCATTGCATTTTCGAAGTGATTCTCTAACGGCACCAGTCGAACCGTGCACGTCGATGCGGTGGCGTGAGAGGAAGACGGACTAGAGGTGCCCATGCTCGTAGTCGCGCTGCTAGTAACCGGTTCCCAAGGGTTCCTGTTGACACACGTGGGCTCACAAGCCGTCCTGTCTGGCTGTGGTAGCCGTACGATCTACACTGCTGCCTTTACAATACGGCAATCCTGGCCGGGTCTGTGCTGCGTAGACGTCCGTTCCAGGTGTACTTATTTCTTTTTGCAGCGTTGTACTATCTTACATGCAAAATGTATATGGAGTTGCGAATACTTACTTTGTGCGGTTCCGCTGAAATACTAATAATTTGCATGCCTCATCATGTAGATTTGACATTGTTGCGTGCACGCTTTAGGCCAGCAGAACAGGTTTTTCATGATTTTCCTGCGTCTTCTAGCATTTATTCTGCTATTGCGACTTCGAGTTTTAATTCTTCTTCTGACGATCTGTTGCTCTTTACCTCTGTCGTCGGCACGTTTGACAGCGTGAGCTACCGAATACGTTCCAAAACGCCGTGCATAGAAATGGGATTCTTCTGGTTTTCATGCCCCGGGTTCCATTCGTGATGGAAAGGTAAGGCCAATCGTTTTGGATAGCTCTGGGCTATTACGCGCACCCTCCGCTAATAAGTTGAAGAGTTATTCACCGTTGCCGTAACAGTCGACAGAAAACTTCCAGACTCTTATTTCATCTCATTAGCAGACTGTTCAAAAACGTTTGATGCTGCTCAGCTGCACGCGACGGCTCCGCGAGAACGCGAACAATGTCTCGCTATGTCACTTTTCTGGCGCATGACCGGTAGCGCTCCGGCACTGCGGAACGTAACAGCAAGACAGTGCCCGTTCTGGAAAAGGCACGGTCAGCTCCTAAAGTTCCAGACAGCCAGCGATGCGTTAGGACTACGATTTACTAAGCCATACCACTATCCATAGTATTATTTACAGTCGAGCTCTACCAAAACTACGTTTCTATAGTTTTGGTACAGTACATAAATGACGAGTAAACTGTAGGATTACCGGTAGTATTGGTAGGGAGAGAAAGACATATGAATGTATGAGAGAGAAACCGGGAGCCGACGGCTTTTCTTTGTGCGTTTTGCACATAATTAGAAGAGCACATCGTTCAGTATTAGTCCGTTGTGTATTTTATATTCTTACAAAATATAATTTGCATTTTACAAGTAAAAACAAATTAGCTGCTCTCCAAAATTCTGCTCTTTTATGTAACGAAAACAACCATTTTTGATGCAAGTGCGGTTTACATTCAAAAGCATAAAAAATCCGTAAATTATTGTTGTTATTTTGCACATGATAAAACGTCCTACATAATGATCAAAGGCAAGAGTTTCCTGTTATAATTAATAAGTGCGAAAATAGTTTTGCAGTAACAGAAACATGTTTTATATAAGCTTGACGATGTACTGAAGCGATGTTTTACATGTTTTTATTTTGGATTACTTTTTTAAATTTTACCTTCTTTTGAGGAAATTGCGTTTTCTAGTACTATATCATAAATCTGTGTTTTAATTTTTATTTTTACTACTACATTTCTCTGTTTCACGTTACAAACCAACAATTTTCGAATTAAGTAATAACAGTTTCCATTTTGTTATAAATAGTTTATTTTTAAGTAACAGACAGGAGCATAACTATATAGAACAAAAATGTTGCGTAGGTTATGCAGCCTTTATATCCACATTCGGTTTCTAGATGCTTCACCGCTTCCAGTTTCTAGGGGATCTAATAAGACAAAGTTCGCTTATGCAAACAAAGCGATCGAAATGAGGTAACGCCCGATAGGCATGCAACACACCTAACGTATAGGTAGCGTGAGTACGATCTTAACTGACCAAAGCTACTAGAGAAGCTACTGTAGTCTACGCTTACTGATGCTAGTGTACCATAGTTTTACAACCTTAATAGTATCCCTCTGTACTTCATACCGAGGACACGGTATGGGTAGTCAGCCGTTGTTGTCCGGCAGTGAATCTGATTTGTTTCATTGTGGCTCATCTACATGCTGTTCGAATCCTTGACTTTTGTCGTCAACTCGTTGTTGCCCGGAAGAGGAGGGACCAGAGGCAGAAGTTTTCGCCAAATGGAGTTGCTGACATGAAACCCCACCGCGGTTGCTACCTCGGAAATGGAGTGTCCCTCGCGCCAGGCACCGCCGATACGGCCGCCATCCAATGCGCCGATATCCCGCGCCTCGCCATTCCTGCGCCCGAACGCCACACTGACGACAGGCACGAGGTCTGACGATATCCCAGCCACGTGGCACGTCGAAATGATCCATTCACGGTGGCCATGGGAGGGCGCTCTCACCAGGCTACATCCACCTGTAATTCAGTTGAGCACGAGAGTGTCTCCCCGAAGGCGGAGCAGAACTCTTCCTGGAGTGAGTCACTTTTGGAAACGGTAAATTTACAAATCAAGATTGGAGTCACTGTCCTCCCTTGTAATTACACATTTCAACAGACGTTAAAAATGAGACAAATAAAAGTAACAGGGATTTTAGATTATAGACTAAGTAAAGTCTTATAAAGAAGAGGAAAGGAGTTAAGAACAACGCTTCTCAAAGATCGTTGTGCGCAGCTGGGCCTCTGATAACCGTTTTTCTACCAATAAAAATGGCACTATCTGAAAGAATAGAGGTATAAAGACATGAGGAAAAATTTTCACTTGATGTGATTCAGTGGAGCTGTTTTTAAATGAAGATAAATAGAAGCTAATTGCTATGTAATCTCGACAGTGTAAATAAAAGATTGATCATACGTGGTATGACGATGAAGTAATGAGACTGATTTCTTTGCAAGATGTGGCAACCCTGCAGGCTTGCGTAGACACAATATCTTTGATCTTGGTCTGTAAGCTGCTTCTTGTCCAAGCGGCACATCGATGCAAGTGCTCAGTCATGAGTTGTGCTGTAATAAGTTAACACATGTTTGCATATTGCGCAACGAATGCCATTTCTTATTACGTTAAATTGAGTGAAAACGCGACGACAACTTACGGTAAGCTTCAGAAGGCTTTTGGAGAGGATGTTATGTAACGAGGTCAAGTTTTTCGTTGGCGTAACATGTTTAGTGAAGGCAGAACAAATGTTGAAGATGAAGACCGCAGTGGACGACCATCAACCTCACAGACGGATGTCAACTTGGCCAGGGTGTGCGAACTCTTACGATATGATCGAAGATTATCCATGAAAATGATTGCAGAAGAACTGAACATCAATCGATAAACTGTTCCTGTAATAATAACTGAAGATCTTGATATGATATGTGCAAAAATGGTCCCCAAAAATCTCACACCGCAACAGCGAGAAACGCGGAAAAATGTGGCAGCCGATCTGTTAGAGCAAGCGGAAATCAATCCAGAATTATTGGGCCGTGTTATCACTGGTGATGAAAGTTGGTTTTTTCAGTACGATCAACAGGCAAAACGCCAAAGTTCGCAATGGTGCTCAAAGGGACCACCAAGACAAAAAAAAAGCTCTCATGTCAAAGTCAAAAGTGAAATGCATGCTTGTGTGCTTCTTTGATTCCAAGGGAATTGTTCATAAAGAGTCGGTGCCTCAGTTAACCAATATTACTACAAAGAAATTTTAGAAAGACTTCGTAAAAGAGTTCTCCGTGTCCGTGCTAACATTGCTGATAATTGGATTCTGCGTCACGGTAATGTGCCATCCTATACTGTTCTGTCAGTACAGCAATTTTTAACCTCAAAACAAATTTCAGTACTACCACAGCCACCTTTTTCACCAGCTATCGCTCCGTGTGACTTTTTTCTATTTCCGAGAGTCAAAACGGCGGTCAAGGGACACCATTTTCAAACAACACAAGATGTCCTAAAAGATGTGACGAGGATCATGGAGGATATTACAGAAGATGAGATCCAGAAATGTTACCATCAATGGTAGAAGCGCTGGAAAAACTGTGTACAGTCAGAAGGGAACTACTTTGAAGGAGACAACACTAAAATTGACTAAAACGGTAAGCAACATTTTTTTCCACATCAGTCTCATTACTTTATTGTCGCACCTCGTATCTTCACTATAGGGCAAATAATGAAAAAGTGTTATGAATATAATATGGATGTACATCAGCTCTTTGTAAATTTCAAATAGGTTTATAATACCGCTAAAAGACAGAAGAGGAGTCCATGACAAGATGGAAGAGGAAAATATTAAGGCGTTTTGGAGTAGTGAATGGTGCAGGGCAGTGGAGAACGTGGAAAAAGAAGGAATTGGAAGAACTGTATAGCTACGTGGACCTAGTTTTGGAAATCAAATACAACAGATGAAGGAGGTTGGCCCATGTAGACCGAATGTCAAGACTGTAGGTCTGTCATGAAGGTCTACAGAGGAAATCCGGGTGACAGAAGGTGCAAAGGGAGGCGACGGAATGGGTGGATGGATGGTGTGGAGGACGACCTGAGAAAGATGGACGTGAGAAGATGGAGGAAACTGGGCTACGATCGTAATAGAGCCCTACAAAGGCTGTAGCGCAAGGGAGTAAATAATGGCTTTGCTACTATATAAAGACAAGACGCTGTTAAATGTTGTTACAAAAAATCTCTAAAAGTGGTTAAGTAGCTTACTTCGGATTTTTACACTATATATTAATGAACGTTCGGACGAACGTAAGCTATATATTTTTTAAATATTTGTGGAATATATATATATATATATATATATATATATATATATATATATATATATGTTGTTGTCTTCAGTCTTGAGACTGGTTTGATGCAGCTCTCCATGCTACTCTATCCTGTGCAAGCTGCTTCATCTCCCAGTACCTACTGCAACCTACATCCTTCTGAATCTGCTTAGTGTATTCATCTCTTGGTCTCCCTCTACGATTTTTACCCTCCACGCTGCCCTCCAATGCTAAATTTGTGATCCCTTGATATATATATATATATATATATATATATATATATATATATATATATATATATATCCTCAATATGGTCTTCAATGTTTTTTCCTTTGATCTCCGGATAGAGCGGAGAGTTGTAAAAGCGCCTTTGTTGATGCGACTGTTAATGTTCTCTTTTGCACTTTCTTCGCTCCAGATTTCAGATCTTCTAGCTTCTCTTTCATGTCTTTGAGGATGCGGGATAGAAGGCAAAAATCATCTGCAAAGTCTAGGTCTTTTGGATGCGTTCCATTGCTCAATTTGATTCCTCGCACTTTATCCACTGCTTGCGTCATTACAAGATTCAGTACTATGTTAAATAGGTCCGTGAAAGCTTGTACCCTTGGATAACTCCTGTTTTCACTGCTAATGGATCTGAAAGCAGACCTTGATGTTGAACTGGCACGTGTTGTTTTCATACATGCACTTGGCAAGAGCAATTATTTTCTTGGGAATTCCAAAAGTTTGCAGTGAGCTCCATATTTTTGTTGTAACTGTACTGTCCAAGATCTCTTCAAAGTCTACCAACAGCATGTAAAGCGACTGCTGGTATTAATATGTCAAATGTTAAGGCTCATAGTGCTCGCAGCCATTTGAACCATTTAAGACAGGAGCTAGACACCTCGATACGCAACTATCTCAGTATGCAGACAGGTAATATAAGTCTTATAGCTGACTTCCTGTAAGGTTACTCTTGCTTGCTAAAATACTTCAACTTGGAGTAGCACTGAATCAAGCGGTTGGAAGGTACTAGCACTGAATCAAGCGGTTGGAAGGTACTAGACGAAATGTGCACCAGTAGCTGGCCAAGGTTCGCTAGTATTTTAAGAGGAACGTACCTTTGCATCAGTACCAATTTGCTACACTACGTTGGTACTGGACCTCGCTGTTATCTCGTTCAGTATCTAAAATTCCTCTCAACGCTCGTCAAACCTAGGTTGTTAATTAATTGTTTTGACAGCAGGTGTATTATACACTGAGGTGACATATGTTAAGGGATACCTCCCAACATCTTGCCGGATCCAGTTTTCGCCCGGCGTAGTGCAGCAACTTCACGTGGCATGGACTCAAGTCGTTGGAGGTCCGCTGCCGAAATATTGAGCCGTGCTGCCTCTATAGCCATCCTTAATAGCGAAATTGTTGTGGTGCAGGATTGTATGCGTGAACTGAGCTGTCGATTATGTCCCAAAAATGTTCGATGGGATTCATGTCGGGCGATCTGGGTGGCCAGGTTCTTCAAACCAGTCTTGAACATTTGTGGCCTGGCGACATGTTTGGGAACATGAAGTCCACGAATGGAAGCAAATGGGCTCCAAATGAGAATCCCAATCAATGATCAGTTCAGTTGGACCAGAGGACCCAGCCCCTTCTCTGTAAACACACCCCACACCACTATAAAACAACCACCAGGTTGCACAGTGCCTTGTTGACAACCTGGGTGCATGGTCTCGTGGGGTTTGCGCCACACTCGAACCCTATCATCAGCTCTTGCCAACCGAAATCTGGACTCACCTGCCAAGCCACGATTTTCTAACGGTTTCCCAATTCTCAAGGGTCCATCCGATAAGGTTACAAGCCCAAGAAAGGCTCTGCAGGTGACGTCGAACTGCTAACAAAGGCACTCGTGTCGCTCGTCTGCTGTCATAGCCCATTAACGCCAAATTTCGCCACACTGTCCTAACGGATGCGTTTGTCGTACGTCCCACACTGATTTCTGGGGATCTTCCACGCAGTGTTGCTTGTCTGTTGGCACTGTACGTAAACGTTGCTGCTCTTGGTCGTTTAGCGAAGGCCGTTGGCCACTGCGTTGTCTGAAAGTTGATATTATCGGCACCATCTTGATAGAGTAGATCTCGGAATATTGAATTTCCTGAAGATCTCTGAAACGGGATATCCCATGCCTCTAGCTACTACTATCATTCCGCTTTCAAATTCTGTTAATTCCCATCGTGCGGTCATAATCATGTGGGAACTTTATCACATGAGTCACTTGAGTATAGATGACAGCTCCGCCAATGGACTGACCTTTTACTCCTTATGTACGTGATACTACGTCCATCTGTACATGTGCATATCGCTCTCCCGTGACTTTTGTGACCTCTATGTATAAGCTCGTTTATTTAGGTCTGGCCACATACAGCGATCAGTCAGTCACTAACCGCTTTGTATTCTTTTTCCGGAGGACCCCTTCTCTAAGTGAAAGTAAGGTTAGACTGTAACGACATGTCAGTGTTGCGGCGATTAGAGACAGAGTGGAAGTTCTGCTTGGAATAGAATGCGGAAGGAAATCGGTCGTGAGGTTGTTTCCGAAAACGATCCGGCATTTATGTCAAGTGATATGGGAAATTACGAAGTAGGTACCGAGGTCAGGATGGCTAGACGGGGATATGAAGGTCCCCCCTTCCCCCCCCCCCCCCCCCCCGGCTCAAAAAATTATTGAATAAAAGTATTGAAGGAAATAAATATCACTGCAGATAAGCAGTAGTCAGATTAAAGATAGAGCTTCACGAGAAACTTGACTGCAGTATGTATCCTGTGAGCGGATGGTAAAAAAGTTGTGGACTATAGTAAATTTCTGTTGGGTTAAGTGTTGGTGAAAAGTGATTATAGCAAAAACACTTTTTGCCACTGTTTCACCGATTATTTGTTATCTTTGAGACCTAGCATTCGAGTGACTAGCTAGTCGCACGTAAAACAGACTCCAACCTTGGGCGGCATTGGCTGGAAATCATACTCAGTTATCGTTATATATTAGTATATTGTTATATTACATTAACATACACAGAAATATTGCACTCTGAGCAGTAGGGCAGGAAACTGTCTCTGCATGATATACTATAGATCAATTTGCGCCACAACGACTATCCTGAACAGCTAATAAATGAACAAACAAATTACGGTTTGTGATTCTGTCGATATTGCAAATAAGAAATATTTTTTACTTGCGGTGAGTAGTTACGGACAGGACTTCCATTATTAAACCAGCGCCTTCATCGTAGCATGATCTGGTAATGGACGTCGTGTTCGAAAGTAGTCATCCCTAATGAAGGCTATTTCTCATCGCGACTTCGACAGAATTACAAATAGTAGTTGTAATAAAAATAAGTTGCTGACACGTTTTTCCTGTAACATGCTGGAGCAAATTACTTTCCATTCCGCGGTACTGTTGAAATAGCTAGGCAAAAACCTAACTGGTTTCCCAGTCCAAGTTGATAAAGTTGTTCTCAATCGTAAAAAGAATTTCCAGTAGTTTATTTTAGTATTTTACAACAGTGGATGTATTATTGTTGTATTTTCCGTATTATATTTTGTAAAGTGTTTACTTTGTTTATGTTTGTACCGATGTCGAAAATAACGTATTAACATATTTGTCAGTAACGCTAGTCAGTGGGCTAGTATTAACCCGAAACATATGTCGTAAAAATAATAAATAATCAGTGAAAAAAGTGTGACTTCCCCACGTAATTTTCCTGTAATTGTACATCGAGTAGGGAAACAGTCCAAATACTTGGAGGATTTGATCACCTCTATGTTTGGAGGGATATTTGAGTACGTCAGCTGCAGTATTTAACAGATGTGTTCAAAAGTGCAGTGGGAAGAAGTGCAGAAGGAATGCCGGCTTGCTTAACAGGCGACATTCCTTTCGGGCACGCGATGCATCACTTACTTACACGCGATGCAGCTGCATTGTGCTCCGATAATTTTCCTCGAAGAATTTAGGCGCAGTTATTTTAATTGTCTTCTAAAAAAAGACAACGTACGCAGTCGGTTCAATAATCTCCTGGACTTCCTCAAAATTAAATACAAAAAGATGTTGCAAATATTATTACCCGTTTAGTTCTCATCATTAACATACATTCGCAGCAATTATCGTGGGTGAGGCTTTAACCTTAGCAAATTTCAAAATCGCCGTCTCTTTCCTCTGAGATAAATAGAAGTCTGCAAATTACACCCCTTCAAGGGAAGATTTGAATTTGGGGAAGAGCATAAATTCCGTTGGGACCAAATCACGTAAATTTAGAACGGTTTTCAAGGACTGTGAACCCTCTTGTAGGGAAAATTGAACGCACTGCGGGCCGGAAAACAATGACAGCAAGTAATTCAGTATAAACACATGCTGGCTAATCACGATGTCTTTGAAATAGACACACAGCAGCATGGTTATTAGGTGTTCCACTAGAATATTGGGCAGCAATTGTAGGTAGAGTCTGTAAAGATACTACCTGAGAAGATAGAAGCATAATTAAAACCTCCTTGTTCTCTCCACTGCCATTCAAATGTTTCCCACATGTCATCTCAGAAGCACAAAAGCTAATTTTATTAATGTTTTCATTGTGTAACATATGCTGTTAAGATACGATAAAAATAATGGAAAAGAAAGAAAGTTCTGGAAACCTGTTAGAGAACGTCCAGAACACAAAATAAAAAATAAAAAATGGGGAAAGACTATTGGAACTATGCACAGGTTTCACCTTCAGATTAATTAGAAATTTTAAGAAATTACCGAGGGGAGAGAAAACTTGGAAATCATCTAATACAAACCTTAGAGAATTTCAGATCGGCCTTTAGCTATAGCTTACAACAACCAAAAAGAAATCATGAACACAGAAATTAGAAATGATCAAATATAAAAAGAACCACTATCACAATAAAAATGAAATTTATTACAATAACAAGGATTTTAAGATAAGGGCATAGGATTCAAAAATTGATACTGAATCGCTGAAAGCAAAGAAACAAGAATTTCAGGAACGGTTAAATCAGGCTCAGAAGGGGAGGAGATTAAAACAAAAGTAGTCAAAACTGCCCTTGAAATAGCACCACTCAAAAGGGACAAAAAGCACAGATTGTGGAATGAACAGTGTGAAAAAGCATTACTAATAAGAAAACAGGCCTGGCAGAAATGGTACCAAAAGAAGTGAAGACTGCGTCAGCTTTAAACAACAAAGGTACCAAACATAAAAATACGGCAAGAGCAAGCAAATGTAAGTTTGAAAGGAACCAGCTCTCACTGAGGAAGACTTCCAAAAGAACAGTATCAGAAACTGCCATAAAGCTTTTAAATAAAGCCTTTAAACTTACCAGCCATCTAACATGTGCTCCCGAAATGAAGATGGCTAATCAGCCCTAAACAACCAAGGTAACTGTGAAATACTAGTAAGCTATTTGAAAAAGTGGTTACACTGTGAGGAAGCAACGGTAAAATTTCGAGAACAAAATCCAGGATGCACTTGCACAGACTCAGAACCCCTCCCCCCCTCCCCCAGGGTGGATGAAATACAAAATATCATTAAAAGTTTGAAGGATGATAATGCCCCTGGAGAAGATTCAGTAAGTGCTGAAATTTGCAAAACTGCAGGTGCTGGGTCGAGATCTACACGTAGTCTCTCAAAATGTCGGGAAAACGGAACTTATACCAGAAGATTGGAAAACAGCGTTAATTCATCCAGCCCATGAAGAGGAGGTAAAACTGACCCCAACAACTATAAAAGAATTACCCTCTTTCCAGTGACTTTAAAATGCTTTCAAAAGGATTATAAAACAGGATGGAAAGCCAACTGGATCAGCAATGAGGAGAAAAAGACGATCCTATATGTGGAAAAAATTCTAAACCTCAAATTTATAATTGAGTATAGAAGAACAAGAACCAAAAAGATTCGTAGACATCAACAAAGCATATGATTCGATTGACAGGGAAACATTATTCAACACGTTAAGCTGACAATGTATCAGTGGCAATCATGAAGGACACACTATGAATAGAAAATCCAAAATTAAACTTTTAGAGATTGTCCCCACTGCTGTTCTATCGTTTACTAGAAAATATAATGTGGGAATGGAGGAAAAGAACACAATAAGAAAAAATTTAAAAATACGATTGGGAGAAAAAGGGGTAATCTGAGTGTTGATTTTTGCAGACGATTTTGCCATCTTAGCTGATCCAACAATGCAGACAAATCTCCTACAAGAGACAGCTTCAAAAGCAGTCCTATGTATATGTTTTGAAAAACAAAGGAGTGTGACAGAATACAGCCAAGCATATAGGTGAAATACTGAAGAAAGAAAGGATAATATCCTTGGGATCGAAATATGACAATGGCAAATGGAAATTAAGAAGTAATAAAGAGGTTTATGAAAAGAAAGAAGGAATAATAGACACAGTGAGGAAGAGAGCAGTAGAATTCTATGGACACCTAAAAAGAACTGGGGCATAAAAGACTTTTAAACTTTTTGGACAGATCAATAACGTGGATCAAAGAAAAAGCGTACCTGATGGAAATTGAAATAACTGTGTGGGAGGAATGGGGTGGCGGGTGCGGTGGCGGGAAGGGAGGGGGATAGAAGAAAGAGAAAAGTTCAGAGGGCATCCAGCAGAAAATAAAGAAAAAGACAAGTGCAACATGGATATAAGTCAAAGACGAAATCATAGGGAAAGATTGGTTCAAATGGCTCTGAGCACTATGGGACTTAACATCGGTGTCATCAGTCCCCTAGAACTTGGAACTACTTAAACCTAACTAACCTAAGGACATCACACACATCCATGCCCGAGGCAGGATTCGAACCTGCGACCGCAACGGTCACGCGGCATAGGGAAACAATGAAAAACTGTTGGAAAGAACGAAAGGAGGAAACAAAGAAGAAGAGTTATTTTGTATTGTTCATAGTAGGCCCAGCAATTTTTTAAAAAAATGCGATGCTGACTAAAATACTGAATCAGGAATCTGTAACTGACCAACCGCTATAAACCGATGAGCCATCCCTGAAAGTCGCTAAAATACCGACCCCCACTCAAACATCTTAAGCCGAAGATCAAAGTCTCCACACAATCTTAAAAAGTTCTCACTCGAAAATTTAATTTTGCCACATACTTTCCACTTTGTCGTTTTATATCCGAAAATGTAGCAAATTTACTTTCAACAAGCTGTTGATAAACAGGTAAGAATTCTAAACGGTTCATTTTTAAGCGATAGGACGTTAAATCCTAATCTTTCACTCGTTCTTCAAAAACTCCAAGTCATACGCGGCATTCAACACTAAGCTGAAATACACGGTCCAGTCACATTAGTGTGACCATCGCCTTCGTTCAACGTCAACGTGCAATAACCAGTCACAGACGGCAGACGGTAGCACTATCAGTTGAGGGTATATAAAGCGTGTCTAGGGAATGCGGAAAACAGTACACACGCTGTCGTACTGCGGAAACAGAGCGATTTATCTGACGTCCAAAACGCCATGATCATTGATTTTCGGCACATGGTTGGAAGCGTACGCGAAACGGGTAAGTTTGTGAACTGTTCATGTGCCGCCGTGGTTGAAGTATACCGTGCGTGGCAAAATGGCTCTATCCAATATCGGCGCCGACCAACTGTGCTGTACCACGGGCCATAGATGGCAGGGGTGAACGGCGGCTACAGAGATGTGTACGGGCGAATAGGCGCGTAACTGTTGAGCAACTGACCACTCATATGAGCGAAGGGGCTACCAACAGGGTCCGCTCGATGAGACGTTAGCAAACATTGCTGCGTATGGGCCTCCGCAACAGGCGCCTGGCTCATGCACCCGTGCTGATTGTTGTTCACTAGTAACGAAGGGTGAAATTTGCATACAAGTACCCTAATTGGACGTCCACTGAGTGGCGGAGGGTGACCTATTCAGCTGACATATGGTCTTTGCCTTGTATGGCACGAAACGTATGAAAACGAAAAACCGTGCAACAGTCGTCGGAAGGTTTCAGGCCAGAGGAGGGAGAATTATGATCTGAGGAATGTTTTCGTGGCATTCTTTGGTTGATCTCATCCTTGTGAAAATCACGGTGGGTCAGTGCACTTATCCTTGGGGGACTATGTACACCCCGACATGCACTTTGTTTTTCATCGGCAGGATGGCATCTGCCAGCAGGACAGGGCAACATGTCGCAACTCACAGTGTATGTGTGTGGTTGGAAGACTATTAGGATGAGTTTACTGTACCCCTTGGCCACCAACCCTCAGATAAACACCCAGTCGAGAATCTGTGGAATCTCTCTTGGGCTGTTCGCGTCATGGATCCTCAAAACGAGAAACCTGGCGCAGCTGGCCACGGCACTTGGAGCCGGGATGGCTCAACATGTCTGTCGGTACCTTGCAGAACTTCATTGGTTCTTTTCCTGCACGTCGCGCAGCGGCCCGCACTGCAAATGTGGTCACATTAATCTGATTGGATAGTGTAATGTCGTATATGATTTCTCCCCAAAGTGTTATAAGACTACTAAAATGTCGAAGTTTCCATAACGTGGTCATTTAAATTCCTTTCCAATTCAATGCTGTAACCATGTTTTGAATAATATGAAGACAGCACCGAGGGCAGTCTTGGTTAGCAATCACAGACCCTTCTTCACTTTGTCGTTCTGTGGTAGGTTCGCATTGGTACACTACTAGCCATTAAAATTGCTACACCGCGAAGATGACGTGCTACAGACGCCAACTTTAACCGACAGGAAGAAGATGCTGTGATATGCAAATGATTAGCTTTTCAGAGCATTCACACAAGGTTGGCGCCGGTGGCGACACCTACAACGTGCTGACATGAGGAAAGTTTCCAACCGATTTTTCATACAAAAACCGTTGACCGGCGTTGCCTGGTGAAACGTGTAACGAGGAGAAATGCGTACCAACACGCTTCCGACTTTGATAAAGGGTTGTAGCCTATCGCGATTGCAGTTTATCGTATCGCGACTTTGCTGCTCGCGTTGGTCGAGATCCAATGACTGTTAGCAGAGTATGGAATCGGTAGGTTCAGGAGGGTAATACGGAACGTCGTGCTGGATCCCAACGCCCGCGTATCACTATCAGTCGAGATGATAGGCATCTTATCCGCATGACTGTAACGGATCGTGCAGCCACGTCGCGAGCCCTGAGTCAACAGATGGGGACGTTTGAAAGACAACAACCACCTGCACGAACAGTTCGACGACGTTTGCAGCAGCATGGACTATCAGCTGGGATACCATGGCTGCGGTTACCCTTGACGCTGCATCATAGACAGGAGCGCTTGCGATGGTGTACTCAACGACAAACCTGGGTGCACTAATGGCAAAAGGCCATTTTTTCGGATGAATCCAGGTTCTGTTTACAGCATCATGATGGTCACACCCGTGTTTGGCGACCTCACGGTGAACGCACATTGGAAGCGTGTATTCGTCATCGCCATACTGGCGTATCACCCTGCGTGATGGTATGGGGTGCCATTGGTTACACGTCTCGGTCACCTCTTGTTCGCATTGACGGCACTTTGAACAGTGGACGCTACATTTCAGATGTGTTACGACCTGTGGCTCTACCCTTCATGCGATCCCTGCGAAACCCTACATTTCAGCAGGATAATACACAACCGCATGCTGCAGGTCCTGTACGGGCCTTTCTGGATAGAGAAAATGTTCGACTGCTGCCCTGGCCAGCACATTCTCCGTATCTATCACCAATTGAAAATGTCTGGTCAATGTTGGCCGAGTAACTGGCTCGTAACAATACGCCAGGCACTACTCTTGATGAACTGTGGTATCGTGTTAAAGCTGCATGGGCAGCTGTACCTGTACACGCCATCCACGCTCTGTTTGACTCAATGCCCAGGCGTATCAAGGCCGTTATTACGGCCAGAGGTGGTTGTTCTGGGTACTGATTTCTCAGGATCTATGCACCCAAATTGCGCGAAAATGTAATCACATGTCAGTTCTAGTATAATATATTTCTCCAATGAATACCCGTTTATCATCTGCATTTCTTCTTGGTGTAGCAGTTTCAATGGCTAGTAGTGTAATAACAACTCGTGTCTCCTGTGAAGATTTTTTCCAGAAACGTATTGTCATCGTTTTTCGTTTCAATCAAGTCACAGCAGGCATTGTTGTTCGAGAGTAAAGTTTCAGGACGTGCTGAAGAATGTCTGGAACACTTGAGTTAGAGATATTAAGTTCGTTGCTATAGGCTTATTGTGATTTGTTAAATAACAAGGTTGACACAGTACGGCCGCACGTCCACTGCTTAACACTGCCTGCTCAGAGATGACTGGTCGAATGCACATCTGATGTTTATAGTTGCTAGTTCAAGCTGCCACCGAATTACTGCGCTGACGTCGCTTGTACGCCAGGAGGTTAGTGATGACGCGATGCCTTTTCACCTTCGTGATGCATCGCCGCCGCTGCAGTGCTCTGCTGGGCCTGCGTGAGAACGTGCCGGGCGCTAAATTTATCACCACGTCACAGGTCATTTTTAGTCACTCTTTCGCCGATTAACAGTGGCGTCTCTCCCCTACACTTTTATCTCGTTCCGCACTTCATGATGACGTTTTTAAAATAGCTCGAAACATAACGCTTAAGAGAGCAACAGCCCCTATTTTCCAGACATAAAACAACCCACAAAATTGAAACTGCCTGGAGCAGCAGCCGTTAAAACGAGCCACAGTTCCCTCGATTTTCATCTTTATAAACTAAGCAATGTTGCGATTTCTGCACATAATCTTTAATTTATTTAATATAGAAAGGCTATCATTTCGTAGCGCCCATATATATATATATATATATCCTTCAGTTTCTTAAAGTGATCAGAACTTTTTTAAAAGTATTTTTTCAACGGCCAACTTGAAATTATTAAAAGCAAATTTATTTATAAGACAAAACGTAATACACATATATTATGGACCACTGTTTTGGGATATTAAGATTGAGTCACGCATTAATTTCAACTAGACTTCTAATGTATGATAACTCATAAATGAGTTTATATTTGTGCATGATAATATGCTTTACAGCCCCTGATGCCAATAAACTTTTCTACGATGTACAACACACGTTGTCGTTTATATGACGTTTATTGACAAATACGAGTACGTTATTGTTGTGACAGTCAGACAGACTGTTCCAAGGATAATACGAATAAGATATTTCACAGTGGAACATCGTTCCTGTGGTACAACTTGAAGACATGATATATAGCCGTCCCACCATAGAGTAAATATCTCTGGAGTGAGCATTGCGTTCTGCGCATGTTGTCAACATTAAACCAGGATTGTCACGTGTTTTCGGGACTTCGCTGTGCGTGTGTGCTTTCTGCAGCGTTTTAAGTTTATAATATCAAGAGTTTTTGTTGTGTTTCACCGTTTGTTGATAGTGTAATAGCGAGAGTGATTTACTGTTGTTGCTACGGATGCAAAGAAAAATATGTGAAAGGAGGGATAGTAACTTTCCATGGATACATACCATGTAGCTCTAATTATAGTTATCATATTAGTAAGAGACACTGTATATGTTTAAAATTTTCGAGACGCCTTATAATTAAGGCTTGATTCTGTAGACCTATTTTTCTACGATTTTATGACTATGTAACAAATATTACGGCTCGTACAAAAGCTTACAAGCAATCGCTTCCTCTCGTAAATTTGCTAGTGGAATAGGAAAGGGAATGGTTAGTTGTTTCAGTAAATACTATCCTCCATGCATGTATCAGTGACTTGTCGATTATGTATATAGTTTACTCAGTCTACTATTTATTTAATAAACTGGGAGCAAGTACTTAAAATACGTTAAATAAATACCTCAAAGTGCCACCAGTAAGAAAAATTGTGCTTTAGGTCGCAAAAACGAGAGAATAGATACGCAGAAATATAAGAAAAAAGGACGAATTAGCAGGGATATAAACGCTAATGTGTGGCAAATTCGGTGTTTTTCGGGCACTTGCAAAAGTACTAGCGTACTGTCAAGTCGTTTTGCATAACCATCACTCCAAAAATGTACGTCAGGCTCTGTAATACTATAAAGTGCCGTATCATACCGAAAACTACCAAAAATCGAGTGCATCTGAACTATGACACCTATCGCAAAGAAGCAGATGTAATATCACTTGCCCGTAAAAGTTACGTAGCTGGTTTAATCCCGGTATCAAATGGATACTGTTAAAATGTCTGTGCAACATATATAAATAATCCACGACACGTACGAAAAGAATCCGTCTGTGCAGGGCGCTATACGGACAAACACACGACGTCCCGAGATCACGTGACCAGGTCGGCAATGTATGTTCACAACACAAAATCCGTTCTGCGCATGTGAATGCTCACTCCTCACTCCAGAGATGTTTACTCTATGCGTCCCACAAGTGAGCCATTTTTATGCACAGATACATAGTGCAAAATGACGATCGCTAGCAGACTTCCAATATAAACATTACTTCTAGTGCCGGAAGTCTCCGAAGAGTGTGCGACTTGCCTTCGATTTCATATAAGCAGGCAGGCTGCATCCTTAAGGGAGTAGAATTTGTCAGGAATGAAAGGAACTCGGGTGGAATCGGCTGTGGCCTGCAGTAAGGGACAAATCCCAGCATTTGCCTAAATTAAAAATGGGAAACCTTAGAAAACGATTTTTAAGATTGCCGGCGGATGGATTAGAAACACCTCGCTTCCCGAAGCCGGGGATTCCTACCTCAGTGCCTCAAGGGGAAGAACTACCCCGCTCGTTGGAGAATTTGGAAAAATTGGTTGTTGTACATTGTTTCCAAATAAAATAAAATGGATTACAAGAAATGATGGGATTTTGATATTGTATATTTTAACATTTAATTGTGCAGGTAATTCGTAACTTCAGTTATTATAGTGTTAGAAAAGCGTAAATAGATTTTGGACGAAAAAGGGGGGGGGGGATGTAAGGTGCAGTCATCTCGGACGAATTGAAGCAGTCTGCTGGAAATATCTTTTAGCAACGGACGTACCATAGAATGTGCTGTTTATCACATACGCCCAATCCGCTCTCCCCAAACTGTTCCCCATGGTTCCATATCGGAACCAGTATTCATAACTGAGAACCGCCCAGGTGGCCAGATTAGGAGATATTTTGCCATTTGGGCAAATAATTATACAATTTTGAGATTTTTTTAAAGTACTGCAACCATGGCCGTTCGGCGGTATTTTTGTTATCAACGCGATTTTTGGAGTATAAAGGAAATCGAAGGTGTTTTTATGCACTGATTTTAATTTAATGTTATTTATAATGTTGTTTGTCGGTCCGCTGCATTGTGAAATACTAAAATATTGCAACGTTAAATTTCTACCCATCTCCAAATAACGACTGAAGTGCTAACAATAAACTACTATAGAAAGACAATTAGGCAATGATAGCAGTGAGCCGTTTACGGCTCAAATTACACAGCTACTCAAGGAAACAGGAAGCTAGGGATCTTTGCTGATGGACAAAAATTGTGGTGGTACATAATTTTAATTTTGACTAGAGAGCCAATTTCATTATTGCAACATTACAGAATCCACAACAAAGTCAATATAAAACTTTAATTCGGACCTTTGTCCTCTTAAAGAAATTACAGCTGGCTTAATCGTCTGCCCTTTTCCCCCTTTTTTTTTTTTTTACATACAAATTTATTTTTCACAAACGGAATTACATTAAACACAATTAAGAATTTAATTAATCAATTTGATTCAAGCCAAATTTATACATCCATATTATCACCAAAATTTCATGGGCACAAGAGAAAAATAAAAATGTAATAAAACTGAACCGGCTACATAATAATCCACAGTCCAAAAATTCTTATACTAAAACACAAGGTGGCCAAAGAAGGAGAACACGGAGTTGAAAACCTCACCAAACAAAAATGATAGCCTGGGTTACAGTGTTCCGCAACAATATGCAAATAATTAAAATTTACATTAAATAAGAATGACGGTTGTTAGCTCAACCACTAGTATAATGTTTAAATAACTTCCAGAAGCTGTAAGGTTATAAAAAGGCAGCCTCTCTTAATAAATAAATGGAATGACTCAAAATCGTTCTAAAATCGCAAATTAACTTTAAACAGCAGCATTAAAGGCCATAACGGCGCTTGGAAAAAAATAACACTGCGAAAGACAGACAGCGTGAGCTTTCGCTGCCCGAAACTTGCGTACAGGACCGCATAAACTGGCGGATGTATAATTCGACTGGGCCCAACATAAGTAGCCGTGACAAGGATCGTAAACAGCACCGACCCCGGAGCACAAGTAGTCTTCACAAAATTCCCTGCAGCACAGATAAATTCCAATAAGTGCAAGCTCCAGTCACAACCAAGATTATAATCAATAACAATTACGCCCCCAAGAGTTAATGCAAATTCTTACGGAGCGATCCTGGAAAATTAACAGTCTTTTAAGAAGCTAGCAAAAATTTAAGACACCACTTACAGTCGGCTTAAGGAAATTCCCGCATTAAACATTTATACCAAACGCTGCTGGATCAAGTGAGTAAACCAACCCCGAGCCAATTGTGTTAATTCTACGGCTGCTGGACACGTACGCAGTCCCAGCCAAGTTCAGGCCGGACAGTGTGTCCTAAATCAGACAAAAATTTCCAGAT
This sequence comes from Schistocerca gregaria, assembly GCF_023897955.1. Taxonomy (NCBI): domain Eukaryota; kingdom Metazoa; phylum Arthropoda; class Insecta; order Orthoptera; family Acrididae; genus Schistocerca; species Schistocerca gregaria. The sequence continues at coordinate 537,490,470 of NC_064922.1, forward strand.
AAGCCAATTAAAATAACACACACTGTGCATGCCCTAAAGCAGAATAAGTGGCATATTAGCCTCAATGAATAAGCCATTGTGGAACCTAGTTCAAAACCATGCTTAACTGATCTGCGGCAGATACCTCATGCCACCATAGCTCTCACACATCTTCACCGGTTAACGTCAGAATGTGAATCATACGTAACTTAATGCTTCCAGTTGCGCGATGAGAAGATGTCCAGCATGAGACGACGGACCCGCCTCCGTTTCGCACGCAAAGGCCCCGATTGTCAACACCGTACACCCGGCGCGCGGCCAAACGACGAGGACGGCGAGGCCCAGGCACAGCTGGTGGAGACGAGGGCTTCCTTTCAAAACAATGTTGCGTCGTCGAACGGTGGCCAGCTAGAGACACGCCAAGCCGGAAAACCAAAGGCGGAACAGTCAGAGATACCAGACCAGACGAGTATCGACATCAGCGACGCAAGTGGAACATAACTAGCGCCAAGCGCCACGGTGTACATAGTTTTAAGTTACCATAACGCTACTGGACGAATCAAAATAGGTTTTCGTCTTCTTTCTTGTTACTAACTTATCCATAATCAGAAACTATCAGAACAGCACACAGCACAAACATTGACGGCAGCACTTACAGTAAATTCAGCTTTACTCATTAACAAAACAACTGAAATCAAGTAAGGCCAAAATTGTACAATAGCTGGTCTTGGCTAAGATATGAAAAGGCGATAGCCGATAGCACTATCGATATATTGAGAGTTTAAGTCTGCGTGAAGAGTTTGACAGAGCACTGAAAGATCTGAGTCGAAACAAGGCCTCGGGAGTAGACATCATTCCATTAGAACTACTGACGGTCTTGGGAGAGCCAGTCCTGACAAAAGATGTATGAGACAGGCGAAATACCCTCAGACTTCAAGAAGAATATAATAATTCCAATACCAAAGAAAACAGGTGTTGACAGATGTCGAAATTTACCGAACAATCAGTTTAATAAGCCACAGCTGCAAAATACTAACACAAATTCTTTAAAGACGAATGGAAAAACTGGTAGAAGCTGACCTAGGGGAAGATCAGTTTGGATTAAGTAGAAATATTGGAACACGTAAGGCAATACTGACCCTACGACGTATCTTAGAAGAAAGATTAAGGGAAGGTAAACCTACGTTTCTAGCATTTGTAGACTTAGAGAAAGCTTTTGACAATGTTGACTGGAATACTCTCTTTCAAATTCTGAAGATGGCAGGGGTAAAATACAGGGAGCGACAGGCTATTTACAATTTGTACAGAAACCAGATGGCAGTTATAAGAGTCGAGGGACATGAAAGGGGAGCAGTGGTTGGGAAGGGAGTGAGACAGGGTTGTAGTCTGTCCCTGATGTTATTCAATCTGTATATTGAGCAAGCAGTAAAGAAAACAAAAGAAAAATTCGGAGTAGGTATTAAAATCCAAGTGTTAAAAACTTTGAGGTTCGCCGATGACATTGTAATTCTGTCAGAGACAGCAAAGGACTTGGAAGAGCAGTTGAACGGAATGGATAGTGTATTGAAAGGAGAATGTAAGATGAACATCAACAGAAGCAAAACGAGAATAATGGAATGTAGTCGAATTAAGTTGGGTGATGCTGAGGGAATTAGATTAGGTAATGAGACACTTAAAGTAGTAAAGGAGGTTTGCTATTTGGGGAGCAAAATAATTGATGATGGTCGAAGTAGATAAGATATAAAATGTAGACAGGTAATGGCAAGGAAAGAGTTTCTGAAGAAGAGAAATTTGTTAACATCGAATATAGATTTAAGTGTCAGGAAGTCATTTCTGAAAGTATTTGTACGGAGTGTGGCCATGTATGGAAGTGAAACATGGACTATAAATAGTTTAGACAAGAAGAGAGTAGAAGCTTTCGAAATGTGGTGCTACAGAAGAATGCTGAAGATTAGATGGGTAGATCACATAACTAATGAGAAGATATTGAATAGAATTGGGGAGAAATTTGTGGCACAACTTGACTAGAAGAAAGGATCGGTTGGTAGGACATTTTTTGAGGCATCAAGGGATCACCAATTTAGTATTGGAGGGCAGCGTGGAGGGTGAAAATCGCAGAGGGAGACCAAGAGATGAATACACTAAGCAGATTCGAAATGATGTAGGTTGCAGTAGGTACTGGGAGATGAAGAAGCTTACACAGGATAGAGTAGCATGGAGAGCTGCATCAAACCAGTCTCTGGACTGAAGATCACAACAACAACAACAACAGGTTTGTCGATGGAGTTGTTCACTATTGATGGTACGTATTCCCTTTTCGTCGTATGATCGAAAATCAAAGGGCGATCAAAAAGTTACCGTTCGCAGACCATGCAATCCAGAATCGGTATGCCAGTCAGGCCAAATCTCCATGAGCATTGATGCAATCATCCGACCGTCGCTTCAGGTTGAAGGTGCCCGTTTGGTAAAACTCCATGTCCCAGTGCGTGAAGAAGTCTGTAACTGCCTGCTGAAACCCTTCTCAGACGGGATACGTCGACTCTTCAAGCCCTTCTTTTTAGGGCCCTGAAGGCGTGATAATCGCATGGTGATAGACCAGAATTGAAGGGCGGGTCCTGGAGATTCTCAAACTCAAGTTGACCTAATTTCTGCAAAACTACATTCGCGGTGTGGGAACGCGTGTTAACATTCTCCGACGGATGTCTACCGATGTTTGTTCTTTGACGGAAAAGAAAAAAATAACAGCTCATTAGTCCTATTTGGACGCATTTGGTAATAACGTCGCCATAGTTCATGTTTCCCCATTTACTGCATGTATGTCGGAGAGACACGAATGCCACATTAATCCCTTGCCCACATGTCGGTGCTTATATACGCGCATTGGAACTGCCTTGTATTTCATGTACGTTGCAGGAACGCTCTGAAACGAAAACTTTTGATTGCCTTTCGGATCTTTCAATTTCACTATATGGCAACTAGGTCGTGTGTACTTTCATGCCTCGGGCATGGATGTGTGTGATGTCCTTAGGTTAGTTAGGTTTAAGTAGTTCTAAGTTATAGGGGGCTGATGACCTCAGATGTTAAGTCCCATAGTGCTCAGAGCCATTTGAACCATTTGTAATTTCATGTAGATGATAGGATGCGGGTTTGCTAGTCCCCCATCGGGCGCCTCCCCAGGTGGCGGATAGGGGAAAGCCTCTCAGATATGGGTGGCACCGGGGAAATGAAATACCCGGGGTGGACCAAAACTAATAACGTGGGTGCGTTGTACTGTAGCTGAGCGGCCTACCAAAGGCGTCAACACCCCACGTCAGGGGCGGCCTGGAAATTATATCGCCAATCAGTTCTGAAGCAACTGTGGCGATTATGCTTCTCACCGTTGAGTCTTGATGTGTGACATTAATGTTAAATTTTCCAGAGTAATAGACCCACAGTCGGATCTCCGGGTGGGAGCAACTTTGATGTCCCAAACACCAAGATGTGTTGAGAAGAAGATGCAGATTTTTCAAATCTGTACATATTACTGTCGCTCTCTAATAGGTAACGACAGACTAGAAGAGATCGAGAAAGAGCTTACGATAATCAACTGGAGTATTGTTGGTTTAAGCCAAGTACTCAGGCAACTTGTTCTGCTTTTCTGGCGACCCGGAAGGAAGACTCAATGGATTTGGGTTCTTAATCAACAAGAATATCGCTGATAGGGTATCTGTCTTTTAAAAAAAAAAACTTCCAGCAGGATAGCTAGAATGGTCCTTAAGGTGTCGAATAGGAATAAAATACAGATTGTTCAGGTGTAGGCTTCCACCTCAAGCCATCCTGACGAAGAAATTGAATCTTTTTATGAAAGCCTGGCTAGCACCTGTAAAAAAAAAAGGTAGCGATTGTCACTTCCAGATTGTTATTGGCGATTTTAATGCAAAAGCTGGCACCAAGAAACAAGAGGTCATCAGTCCCCTAGAACTTAGAACTACTTAAACCTAACTAACCTAAGGACATCACACACATCCATGCCCAAGGCAGGATTCGAACCTGCGGTTCTAGCGGTCGCGCGGTTCCAGACTGTAGCGCCAAAAACCTGGAAGAACATTCGCCGAAATTCCAAGAAGTCCTCCAAAGCAAGTTCCACGTAACTAAATATGGAGATTTGGCGGAAATGATTGTTTCAAGTGCACAAGAAGTTGGCGGCCTATGCCAAAAGAATATTCAGTGTCAAAACTGAAAACCTTTTACAACAGAGGAGAGAAATGAAAACCAAACCGATTGTGACATGGTGGCGTATTCCGAACTATGTAAGGCGGTGCCAAGAGAAATGAAAAATGACATACAGAAATTGAGTAAAGACACCTTACGAGCAAGCTTAGAGAACAAGACAAGTTTAAAGTCAGCCAAACGCAAACTCAAAATCGGTGAAAAGCAGATTACAGCACTTGATGGAAATGACAGTCGAATCACCGAAAAGGAGGAGGGTTTGAAGTTCATCAGAGACTTTTATAGCAATTTTTGTAGAAAACTAAGGGAAAATTTGAGTGTATCTAAATTGCATGATGTACCTAGTGTTCCAGACATACTGCTGTCCGAAGTCAAGTGTGCTCTAGACAGCATGAAGAAGGGAACAGTGCCTGGTGATGATGAGTTGAGTGTTGACATCCTGATACCAGCAGGAAAGCTAACAATAAATCACTTGGCAAAAACATTTACTTCCTGCCTACACTATGCTTCAGTCCCACTATCGTGGAACAGTGCAAAGATTATATTGATACACAAGAAAAGGAGTATACACGATTTCAAAAACTATCGTCCTATCAGCTTGCTCTCAATTTTGTACAAATTTTTCTCAAAGATTCTGTTATATCAAATTAGTATCACCCTAGAATCATCCCAACCTGTAGAACAAGCAGGATTCCGAAGCAATTGACCACATTCTAACCGTTAGTGAAGTGATAAGCAGAGCAAATGATTACCAACTGCCTCTCTGCATTGTCTTTGTTGATTTTGAAAAGCTGTCTGACTTCGTTAGCCATGTTAGCCTTCCTCCAAGCTTTGAGTGAGCATGGAGTGGAAGCAGCGTACATTGAAGTGCTCAGCAATATCTACGAGACTTCTTCAGCTTATGTTAATATCGGCGAATCAACTCAAGAATTTCGCACCATGAGGGGTGTCAAGCAAGGCGATCCCGTCTCCCCAAAACTGTTCTCGGCTGTACTGGAAATGGCTATGTCAAAGATGAGCTGGGAACGTAAGGGAATTAGAATTAAATGGAAGAAGTCTTACGAACTTGAGATTTGCTGATGATATTGGCAACGACTTAGCAGAGCTCCAGAACTTAGTAATAGATCTTGCATCGGAATGTCAGTTGGTTGGCTTGAACATGAACCTTTCCAAAACAAAAGTAATGTCCAACAAATGGGTCCCAGCTGGAGATGTGAAAGTCAAGGAGAGTCCATTAGAAGAGGTCAGTGAATATATCTACCTTGGGCAGATTATAAATATGAAGGGATATGTAAGGCCAGAAATCTATCGGCACATCAAGCTTGGCTGGCAAGTATTTAGGAGGAACTCAACAGTACTCAGATCAAAAATGCCAGTAAAACGGAAGAAAACAGTATTTGATTAGTGCATTCTTCCTGTGCTGACGTATGGTTTCGAGACATGGACACTGAACTCGTTTACAAAACGGAAACTTAAGACAGCACAGAGAGTCAGGGTAAGATCACTGCTGGGCTATAGAAGAAAGGATAGGACATGGGCAGATGACGTCCGCTCTGTGACGGAGGTTGAGGACATCTTAGAGGCAGTAGGCTCCTTGAAATGGCAGTGGGCTGGCCACGTCGCGAGAAGAAAACACAGCAGATGTACGAAGCTAGTACTGGAGTGGAGTCCGAGAGAGCATCGGAGGCCTAGAGGAAGACTGCCGGACAGATGGGACAAAAATATCAAGAAGATCGCTGGCAGCACCAGGCAGAGAACTGCCCAAGACCGTACCGTTCCACTTGGAGAAGACTGCTGAAAGCCTGCGTGAATCCACGACTCGAAGAGGCCACATCTTTTAATGATTGAATTGGCTGATGATGATGGTGTTGACGATGATGATGATGACGACGATAGGGTGGGTTCGTACTCCCTGCCCCCCCTCCCCCCCTCCCTTTGGCTACGTACTAGCACTGTAAATTTTTAAATTCGTTGACTACCTGTATGAAATATTTAAAATAAAATTTTTGTTGGCCCTGGAAGTCGTTAGATAGACAACTTGTACTGGGACCTTTCCCCGGTTTAGCCATTTACTCATAAGGGGCGACCAAACAGATTCTGTTTGATGCAGTTACTGCAGCGTATATGCAAAGTAGTGGGTATATACGCACCGACATATAAACAAGAGTGTGGCATTGGTGTCCATCTGACGTCTGTGCGGTAAATACGGAAATGCGAGCTATGGCGACGTTATTACCAAATGCGTCTAAACGGGACCAACACACTGATATCTTTTTTTTTTGGGTTGGCAATGGATAAAAGTCGGTAGGCATCCATCGGAGAATGAAGAATATGTATGGGCAGCTTGTCTGTCGAAAACAGCCGTTGTGGAATGGGTACTGTTGCTTCATGATAACGCACATCCCCATATGGCATATGTCGTAACGCAGAAGTTACGCCAACTGAAGTGGGAGACACTCAAATACCCGCCCTGTAGTCATGATGCCTCGCCCTGCGGATATCACGCCTTCAGTCGCTTAAAAAAGCCTTGAAGGGTCAACGAACCCTTTCGAACGAGGCTGTGCAGCTAGCAGTTACGGAATCCTTCACGCAGAGGCACAAGGGGTTTTACCGAACGGGGATCTTCAACCTGACGTATCGGTGGCATGCTTGCTACAATGCTTACGGCTATTTCGCTTGATTGACTTACCAATTCTGGACTGTACGGACTTCGAACGGAAACTTTTGGATCATTTCTTATAGAGTCTACTTGAATGACATCTCCTGAGTACAATAGTCATGCAAATCAACCTATCGGCGACATCTTATAGTCCCTGCAGTCTTTCGTTAAATCTACGGAGTGTACATGTTATTGTTATTCTCTGTGAACATAAGCAGGAAAACCATTCAAGAACCTTGCTATCTCAAAATTAATACGACCATCGGCCAATTGCCCTGCATCACAGCTTGTTCGGCGTCTCAAAGTTTACTTATTTTAACTGTTATCTACTTTGGCCGAGCGGTGCTAGGCGCTACCGTCTGGAACCGCGCGACCGCTACGGTCGGAGGTTCGAATCCTGCCTCGGCCATGGATGTGTGTGATGTCCTTAGGTTAGTTAGGTTTAAGTAGTTCTAAGTTCTAGGGGGCTGATGATCTCAGCAGTTGAGTCCCATAGTGCTCAGAGCCATTTGTTATCTACTTTCCTCACACCACAAACAGCTCACGCCTAAAGTATTACGCCATTTTCTTCGTTCAGCGGAAGCAAATGGATTGCGTTACGTAATTCTTTTCCTCGCCATTGTGATAATACCTTCCTATCTTTTTTTTCAAGTTTCTAGTTTCTGTAGATATCGCTGTTATAGTGATTATTTACTGAAGTAGGAAAACAATTGTCTTACGTGCTTTAGGATCTTCGTAGCATATAACAGATAGCAATCCCTGATAGTAGAGTGCGTTTCTGCTGCGAAACAGTGAATACAAATAAACGAAAGTTCAAGTTTATTAGCTAATTAGAGGGTCAAGACGTGGCCTTTTTTTTATATTAACTCGTCGTTCGATAACTTGATGTAACTGTTCGCGAAGTGCGTCACTCATTGGCCTAGGCGAGACCCTGACGGACTGCCTACGGCCAAACAAAGATAAGATCACTATGTTGCGGAACTTATCTTCACACGCGCAGTCGGTCGACGTGAGTAATACGTAGGTAGATAAATTCTTAGATTGTAAAACACACCTACGTAGACAGCGCGAGAGAGAGTATTTGAACTTTGTCCAACTCATAGTTACATGGAAATTCTTTATTTCTTGTGGAAAGTGTTTCAGTACGCTCCATCGCTCCATTACCGAGAAACTTTTCTCTCTGAAAGCCGCGAGTAACTCCTACACAACTGTAGTGATGCATTTATTGAGTGTCATTGATATGATAGATGTGTTGGAAGATTGCTGTGGCTTGGCTTCTAAGCATTTCGAATGTTGGTTTCCTTCCCTGTACAGTCTCCTGTTAGGGGAGTAATATTTGTTTGTTCATTCAAAATCAAAATTTACAAATGTGTAGAAAATTCCCACGATTTGTTTGTGTAATGGATCGCGTCAAGTGCTGACTTGGGGGAATGGGCGGTGAAGTGCGGGTGCAGACTGACTGCTGTCCGGTAACGTAAATTTCAAATAGATATGTCTACCCGTTGCTGAGAGATGGACAACAAAGCGAGGGTTCAGTGTTTCCTGACTGAGGTGCGGAATCTTAAAATCGGAATACGTCGTACCTCTGGAATTTTTAAATTTACATTTTACTAGTCCCAGAATCACTAATTTTAAGGTATAATTTCCTGAGGCTTTTTACTTATGCACACAGAATGTCTCATGCATAAAATTTCGAAGGAAAGCGGCGTAGCGATGTATGTTCGCAGAGAGTAAGGCAACGACGTAATTCTTCCTTGCGTAACGAAAGCTTCTCACCAACATACTTAAAAGGAATACTTTGGTCGTTGATCACCTTTTCCTTATCTAAGAAGCTCAAGTTATTTATGATAACGCAAACCTTAAAAGTTTTCTTGGAATCTAATAGCCTGTGATATCTACGCACCGTTGAAAATTTTGCACTCGCCAGACAAGTGTTTTGGAGGTTATTGGAATGCTTTGTTCTTGACTGTAGCGTGGAGGTATTTAGCTCTATCATCTAGAACAGCAGAAATGGAATATGGTCTACGACATCGCCTGGATGGGACTATGAGTAGTAGCTGCAGTTAGAAAAGGCGACTATGGGATCTGTGTCTGGTCACTCTGCACTAAGCTTGGGTTGATGGACATGTGTTTATTAATTTCCATTATTTCAAGATAATTCATCTTCCTTGCTTTATGGAGTGATGAAACCTTCGTTTTTCACCTTGTAACTATGGTCTTCTTTAACGAGGTCGTCTGCAAAAATGGGGTCTCCTTTTCCAACTTTTCAACTTCTATGGTGTCCTTCAACGGGTACCTGTTGCCCTGCTGGACTAGCTTATATAGACTTCGCCACAATTACAAGTAATTTTATATGTCCCACTCTTTTCCAAACTTGAAGTGCTGTCTTTACCATTTCTGCCTGCATCCAATGAGACATTTCCTAAGTATGGAATTGTGCACAGTTTATTGCGTTCTTGAGAGGTTGGGTAAAGGACGGGGTAGAAGGGGAGTACATCTGTTGTTTGTGCTTTTTGCGCAGTATGGTGTCCACTAAGATAGATGGTTAGCCATTGTTTAATGCTGTTTGCTTGATTGCATTTAATTCCATTTGGTAACTGTCCTCACCCATGGGAATGGAGATTAGGCGATGTATCATTGAATGAATGGCTGGGTATTTATGGACAATGGTTGTTGAGAACTGGCCGGATAAGTTTCTGTAGCTAACCTTGTATCACCTGTAACAATCAGTTTAACTCCTGATTTATCTAGTAATTCTGTAAGAATGTTTAGGCTCTCCTGAACAGGTATATTAGTAAGTTGCTAACATCGAAAGAAACCAGACTGACACTAAGAGGGGTTTGCATGTCTTTTAACTTACTCACTAACTCAACTGAATTAAGGATACCATGACAAGGTTTGAACTTGGTTTTGAACTTGGTCAGGTCATTAGCCAGAGAGTTAACCCGGTTGCCACAAATGACGTAAGGTTAGCTACAGAAATACAAAATTATTTCCGTTTCAATGGCAGGATGTAGAAACAGTTGGATGGTATAGCTATGGGATCCCCTCTCAGTCCAATCTTTGCTCAAATCTTCACGGACAATTCTGGAACTCAGTTTTTGGAAAATAATCCACTCTCTTCCAAGGTTGGATACTGGTTTAGGTACATCGATGATGTGTTGTGATTATGAACAGGTACTACCATACATCCTCAGAAATTCGTCAAGCAACTATATTCTAAACACAACAGTATAAAATTCACAAAGGAGTTTGGGCACAACTGCATAAATTATTTATATCTAACCACAGAAATCAGTGGCCGCATTCAATATTGCAGCCTACCACAACAGATATGGTAATACCGGCCAATTCTCAATACCTGGTGTCTCATAAACATGCAGCCTTTCATTCAATGATACATCGCCTAATATCCATCCCCATGAGAGAAGACAACTTCCAAATGGAATTAAATGCAGTCAAGCAAATAGCATCAAACAATGGCCAATTCTCTTACCTCAGTGAACTCTATAATACACAAAAAGCAGAAACAACAGGTGCACTTTCTTCTTTGCCCTCTCCGTGACTCAACACCTCATGAACGCAATAAATGATGCACAGTTCTATACTTAGGAAAAGTTTCACTGGACGTAGCCAGTAAGCTTAAATCCAGGAACGTAGAAACATCATTTGACGTGCACAACACTGTTGGATACTTCTTGCCCATTGTTAGGGGAAGACAGCACTTCAGTTTTGGTGAAGAGTGGGTGGTATAAAATTACTTTTAACTGTGGCAAATTCTGTATAGGTTAGTCTAGCAGGGCAATATGTATCCGCGTGAAGGAGTGTCATAGAAATTGGAAAGATGGAAAAGGAGACTCCACTTCTGCAGACCACATGCTTAAAGAAGGTCATAGTTACAAGATGAAACATGAAGTATTGCATCATATAGATAAAGCAAGGGAGATGAACTGTCTTGAAATAATAGAAATGAATTTACGCATGTTCACCAACCCAAACTTAGTACCGAATGACCAGACACAGCTCCCTCACACGCCACTACCTCTCTTACGCAAATGTCCCACTTTCCTTTGTTTTAGTTGCTATAATTTATCTCGTCGTGTTAAAAAATTATCACAGCTGCTTCACTCATCTGCATAATGTCACTATTATATCTTAACTGTTTGTAATTTATGACCTATTAAATACAAGATTAAGTAGTTGAGCCACAACTTTGGAATATGTCACTAAAGTTTATTGTTCAATTATTTTCTCCTATGTACAAATGTTTTATTTTTTCTCGAGTTCGTTAGTTAATGTGTCACATATTTTTTCTTAGTTACATAATCTTACATCGTATTTACACTGAAATAATCCCTCTCGTTTTATTCCTAATTCTAAAATTAACATTTTCAACTCCGGAAATGGAGATACTCTGTAGATTCCATAGAGATCTATGATAGATGCACTACATTAAATTCTTTGATCCAACAAAATTTCACTTAACCACATTCACATCTTTCTACCTGACGATGGTGTAACAGCCGAAAAACGGTTCGTGTAACAAATGATAAATATTGTGGAATGTTACACTAGTGTTGTGGATGAAATGATGACCTTTAGATTTGTATGATTTATTGTGTAAATGAAATCTAAGTAATTCGTTTTAGTACTCTTGTGGATGACCTAACACTTTCCATAATTTGGGGTCAAGAGCCACATTTCGCAGTATATAGATTTCTTGTCTAAATAATTTTGCAACTGGTTTTCACTTTCTAATGGCTTTACTAGAGGGTAATCAAAGGGGGCTACTCAGCTTATCTCCTAAATCAGTTATATAGATTAGGAACTTTAGAGGGCCTATGACACTTCCTTGGAGAACACCAGCTATCACTTTTAATCAATGATTTTCTATCGAGTACTACAAAGTGCGATCTTATTGACAGGAAGTGGCGTATGCAGTCGCATAATTGGGACTATACTCCATAGGTGAGTCATTTAATTAGATGCCACTTGTGAGGAACGGCATCAAAAGCCTTTGGAAATCTAGAAATCTGGAATCAGTTTGAGATTCCCTGTCGGTAGCACTCATTACTTCATGATAATAAAGAGCTAGCTGTGGTGCACACAAGCGATATTTTCTGAATCCGTGCTGATTGTGTTAATAGATCGTTTTCTTCGAGGAAATTCAATCACGTTTTTATCTGCTTTATCAACTACAGGGGGAAGGGCTAGGCGTCGGGGATAATGCTCTCCACATTCGTCGCAGTCACCAACATGGAGACAATAATATAAATAATATAATATTATTATGAGGACACGAAATAATGAAATACTTAATGCTAACTATCCCCGAGGCTGTGGCTAAGCCATATTTCCGCGATATTCTTTCATCGAGGAGTGTTAGGACCGCAACTTTCTCAGGGAAACTTCTGTGAAGCTTGGTATGTAGGAGATGTGATACTGGTGGAAGTAAAGCTGTGAGGCCGGGTCGTGAGTCGTTCTTGAGTAGCTCAGTTTTAGCCGGTACGGTAGTTCAGCGTGTTCGCTCAGACGGTTCGCTGCCCTCTGTAATAAAAAACTCAGTGAACGGATCAACGATGAACCTGAACGTGTCTCACCGTACGTCCGCCCCGAAAAAATTTAACGAACAATACAGACCACAACAAGATCAGAAAAAAAGTTGGAGAGCACTGGGCCATGAAAAGCAAGGTATCGAGTTCGAATCTCGGTCCGGAGCACAGTTTTAATCTGAAAGGACGTTTATACACTCCTGGAAATTGAAATAAGAACACAGTGAATTCATTGTCCCAGGAAGGGGAAACTTTATTGACACATTCCTGGGGTCAGATACATCACATGACCACACTGACAGAACCACAGGCACATAGACACAGGCAACAGAGCATGCACAATGTCGGCACTAGTACAGTGTATATCCACCTTTCGCAGCAATGCAGGCTGCTATTCTCCCATGGAGACGATCGTAGAGATGCTGGATGTAGTCCTGTGGAACGGCTTGCCATGCCATTTCCACCTGGCGCCTCAGTTGGACCAGCGTTCGTGCTGGACGTGCAGACCGCGTGAGACGACGCTTCATCCAGTCCCAAACATGCTCAATGGGGGACAGATCCGGAGATCTTGCTGGCCAGGGTAGTTGACTTACACCTTCTAGAGCACGTTGGGTGGCACGGGATACATGCGGACGTGCATTGTCCTGTTGGAACAGCAAGTTCCCTTGCCGGTCTAGGAATGGTAGAACGATGGGTTCGATGACGGTTTGGATGTACCGTGCACTATTCAGTGTCCCCTCGACGATCACCAGAGGTGTACGGCCAGTGTAGGAGATCGCTCCCCACACCATGATGCCGGGTGTTGGCCCTGTGTGCCTCGGTCGTATGCAGTCCTGATTGTGGCGCTCACCTGCACGGCGCCAAACACGCATACTACCATCATTGACACCAAGGCAGAAGCGACTCTCATCGCTGAAGACGACACGTCTCCATTCGTCCCTCCATTCACGCCTGTCGCGACACCACTGGAGGCGGCTGCACGATGTTGGGGCGTGAGCGGAAGACGGCCTAACGGTGTGCGGGACCGTAGCCCAGCTTCATGGAGACGGTTGAGAATGGTCCTCGCCGATACCCCAGGAGCAACAGTGTCCCTAATTTGCTGGGAAGTGGCGGTGCGGTCCCCTACGGCACTGCGTAGGATCCTACGGTCTTGGCGTGCATCCGTGCGTCGCTGCGGTCCGGTCCCAGCTCGACGGGCACGTGCACCTTCCGCCGACCACTGGCGACAACAGCGATGTACTGTGGAGACCTCACGCCCCACGTGTTGAGCAATTCGGCGGTACGTCCACCCGGCCTCCCGCATGCCCACTATACGCCCTCGCTCAAAGTCCGTCAACTGCACATACGGTTCACGTCCACGCTGTCGCGGCATGCTACCAGTGTTAAAGACTGCGATGGAGCTCCGTATGCCACGGCAAACTGGCTGACAGTGACGGCGGCGGTGCACAAATGCTGCGCAGCTAGCGCCATTCGACGGCCAACACCGCGGTTCCTGGTGTGTCCGCTGTGCCGTGCGTGTGATCATTGCTTGTACAGCCCTCTCGCAGTGTCCGGAGCAAGTATGGGGGGTCTGACAAACCGGTGTCAATGTGTTCTTTTTTCCATTTCCAGGAGTGTATAATTATTAGCGTTCAGCTACACAGACATAATGTGAAAAACATTTATGTGTGGCTGAATGCTAATTAAGTGTAATTTATTAACAACCACAACCTCGCATCCCGTAGAACAGATGATATTAAAAAATAATGTTGTTTGATATAATCGGGAAGCAAGCCCCAGGGCTATCCAGGATAGTAATATGAACCTGAAAATTTTTGCATGAGACGAATGGCGCTTTTCATAACCAACTTATTTCCAGATCAGTCGGTATTTGCGTGCTGAGATCACAACCACTGATCGATCCTATCACCTTGGACACGCCCGCTTTTGCACGCATCCTCCGTCATCGATCACTCCAAACAGCCCGCAAGTGTGCCTTCGCTCAGTAGCTCTCAGGGTAATGCACTCTTATAAATCATATAGTCCTGCAGAATTATTCGAAGAAGTTCCAACGATGACCTTCTAAAAAAACACGAGCAAGTCTTTGCGTGAAATCTGTCTCAACACGAACAGTTCATGAATATGGCACTCTCACGAAAGTTATTGAATGCTCATTTTCACGTTAATAGAGAAAAATATACGAGGTGTGAGAAAAATGGTAATGATGCACCTACTCTCGAGTGCGTGTTACAGAATATTTTATTGTAAAGACGTTAAAACAACGACTCAAAAGCGAACTTCAAGTAATTTTTGTAAAAGGGGACAGTTTTCTCAAATAATGACAAAGCTTTAAATGAAATAAACAGGTCAATAAACTATAGAACGAAACATTTCATGATTGTTGCACGTATTGAAATAATCATCCTATTTCTTCAGTGACTGTCATTACTTTTTACGTTTATGGTTTTAGGTACGCTACTAAGATTTTAAAGCTGTAAATATAAGCTGCGGAAGCGACAGGAAACTCAGTATCGTGCAGGTGTAAACATTGCCCTTGCTGCTCATTTTTCAGCGCTCTTCTTTATGCAGTATGCAGCCTGCTGTGTCAGTTTTTCCCCGCGAACTAAAACACGAACGTAGCAGAATGCCTAAAGGTAAAGTTACGGCGTAACCAGAGCTGACGTAAGCTAAATGTTATACTGGGCTTCCTCTCGTCCAAGCAATGCTAGTACCTGCATCGGATGTTTCATAGAATCGGTGATGAGAATGATAACGGTAGTGATGGTATCTAGGTAGAAAGGGACTTGAACAAGGTATCGTTACCATCCTTAACACAGTATTTAGATACTAATGTAGTTAAAAGAGTTAAAAACCTTGATACGGAATCTCCCTCATTTTCACCTTAATACAGAAAAATATACGAGTTGTGAGAAAAATATTGAGACTGATTTTTAATGTACCAAAGTTTTTATTTTTTTTTCAAACAGCAGTATCGCTCTCTTCAAAGTAGTTCCCTTCGGTAGGTATACGTCGGCGCTGTCGTTGTTCCCAATCTTGGTGGCAGCGCTGAAAGGCGTCAACTGTAGGGCCTATACACCACCGGTACATTTTTTTAAATGTCCTCTAAAGTCTCAAAATGACGTCCCTTCGAGGTATTTATCAATTTCTGGAAAAGAAAAACGTAACCAATACTCAGATCACTTGAATATGGGGGCTGTGGAAAAACAGGAATGCCTTATGAGGTCAAAACTCCCGTGACGCAAGTGGCCGTGTGACATGGGGCATTGTCATGACGCAGCATCCACTTGCCAGCCATATCCAGTTTCACTAAATCCACTCTTTTCTTCAGCATTTAAAAGACAACCTTTGTAAAACATTTGTTTGACAGTCTGTCTTGGATTGAAAAATTCTTTAAGCACGATACCCCTAATGTCAAAAAAACAGATCATCATTGTTTTGATCTTCGGTTTGTTCATTCGAGAGACGCTCATCTTCAACGTTTTCTCAGCCTTCCAAAAATTATTTGTTCCGACGGAAAGTTTATGCTCTTGATGAGGAATGCTCCCCATTGGCCTGTTAAGACTTTTCGAAGGTCGCATTCGCCGATTCCCTAAGTTTAACACAAAACTTGATTGCATAACTATGCTCTAAATTCTGCTGTTCCATTTTCGTAACAGGCAACAAAAATACAACTTTACTGATGGCGCTGTCAAAATTCACATAATGGATGTACGGACCTAAAACTCGGACAGAGCATCTGGAAAGGATGAACACCGGTCTACACAAGGAGAACAACGCGGCCTTGCCACATCGCCCGCAGTGTCGTCACTCTCAATGCTTTTCTCGCACACCTTGTACATTTGTATCAAATGCAATTTAAATACTAAAAACTGGAAGTCACGTTACCTCTTAACCTTTCAAAAGTTGATTAACCAAGCAAAGTGAAAACACACTAATGTTTCCTTCCCACCAATGTCGGGGTGAACTGAGACGTGCTTCAGGGACAGAACAAAATTTTCACGTAGTCATCTGAGTAACAAGGGATATCATGAAATAAACTGTCATCCGCAGTCTGTCAGAGTGCAACACACACACACACACACACACACACACACACACACACACACACACACACTCACACACACACACACACACATACACATACATCTGCACGTGTCACTGTGTAGGATTTTCAGAGTGCTGCCGAAGCATCAGTGTCAGCACAAGGAAGAACTAAAGTTGTGACTTCGGCGAACAGCAACTCAGTGAGACCACTAGTTTAGTTGTCGGAATGTTCAAAGAAAAATGGAATCGTTAACTCGGTTACCATCAATCACTTCTGAAATTACGTGATAGAAACGTTTATCGCCATGG
Organism: Schistocerca gregaria; assembly: GCF_023897955.1. NCBI lineage: Eukaryota > Metazoa > Arthropoda > Insecta > Orthoptera > Acrididae > Schistocerca > Schistocerca gregaria. Next base: position 537,507,222 of record NC_064922.1, read on the forward strand.
TTGCCTTTTTTTATTTCGTCTCCGAAATTCCGTTGATAGACTCATCAGCCACGAAATCTATCCACACTTTTCATTGTGGTATATTCACTCCCCAGTTGCACACGGAAGGTAGCGAAAGATCATTGTGTTTCATGTTTATAGAGTGCTGTAAAACACTATTTATTTGGCGCTTGCCATCATTTCATCATCATTCGAATTTAACATTATTATGTTTTAGAGTTCATATGTTTTGAATTACATTTAATTGCACTTCACGGAGGAGCTGCAGGACAAGTAGGGGGAATGGCATTCACAGTATTTACATGTGTAGTGTACCGGTTCATCATATGATGGGCGTATTCCAGACGTCAGCTGGCAGAAGAAATCTAGTTCTGATGAAACGATTAGACGCCAACGTCAGCTGTCACACCCAGTTGATATCATCCGACTGAAAAGAACCGCCTGATCGGGAGAGGCAACCTTTCGGAATCGTCATGTACATATACTCTCATCCTACTTTTAGAAGCTAACTTGATCATTATGATGTACTTAGTATCTCATGCCGGGCTCTGCGACTAAGCAAAAGCCTTTTTTTTTGTCTACCGTACATTTTTCACATTTTTATTATTGAAGCGACTTTAGCGGAGAGTTTTGGTGGTGCTTTTCCACATGGGATAACTAAATATAAGTTGAAACTTCCTGGCAGATTAATACTGTGTGGCCGACCGAGACTCGAACTCGGAACCTTTGCCTTTCGCGGGCAAAAGGCAAAGGTCACGTTTTCGAGTCTCGGTCGGGCACACAGTTTTAATCTGCCAGGAAGTTTCATATCAGCGCACACTCCGCTGCAAAGTGAAAATCTCATTCTGGTAAATATAACTTCACCGCGGTACAGTTGTAAAGAAATGAGCACACAAAAAGCTCCTCTAAGCACGCACGTTCAGAAGAGAAAGGACCTGTTAGTTAGCAACAAACAGGCCGTAGTAAATAATAATAAAGTCGTATGTTATCACTTTAGAAAATGATCTGCTACGCCTGTTCTAGTACGTCATTCATTTTAGACTAGACGCTACAGTCTGGAACCGCGCGACCGCTACGGGCGAATCCTTCCTCGGGCATGGATGTGTGTGATGTCCTTAGGTTAGTTAGGTTTAAGTAGTTCTAAGTTCTAGGGGACATATGACCTCAGAAGTTAAGTCCCATAGTGCTCAGATCCATTCATGTTAGACTGTGTTTGAAATATGTAGTTTTCATGCCTCGGAGAACTAGCCTACAAGAAACCCATCTACGGCTGTCACAGTCGCTAGACTCAAAACGTATTACAGTCACAAATGTCTTCATACGTGAGAATGGGTGGAATTCAGGATGTGCCACGCTTAATGCATTCGGTGAATTTTCAAAGAATTCACACTTCAAATACCTCGATTTTCACTTCGCCAAAAGATATTTTGTTGACAAAATCTTCTCGGGTTGACAGCCGAGCGAATCTCCAGCTGGAGAACAACACATTGACTCGGCTGTCAACTCGAGAAGATTTTATCATCGAGATTCGCCGAGAAAGCCTGCATTCTCAGATATTTTGTTGTCATTGTGTCCAGTTGATCCAGTAGACCTTGCATTATTGACTGCTATTGCACCATAAACAATCATTTGGTCATGGAAAACAAAGAATTTTATAAGGCAGGAAATCCAGTTTCTCCGTATGAACAACACAAAAGTACTTCAAAAACTGTTTGAAGAAATCAGCATCATTTGTAAAGAGAAGGTATCGTTTCTCTTTGCATTTGTATTTCCGTTATTCACACGTATTGAAACGTCCAATACCTCGTTGATGATCCCATGGCTGAGTGACATGATAGACAATTAACACCCTCCCACCGGAGGTTCGGGTCCTCCCTCGGGCATGTGTCTGTGTGTATATATATATATATATATATATATATATATATATATATATATATATATATATGTGTGTGTGTGTGTGTGTGTGTGTGTGTTGTTCTTAGCATAAGTTAGGTTAAGTTAGTTTAACTATTGTGTAAGTCTAGGGGCCGATGACCTCAGCAGTTTGGTCCCTTAGGATAAAAAAAAAAAGACAGTTAACAAAAACAATCGTCAGTTCTGTTCTTGTACTGTCTTTAATCCGATTTCCAAAATGCGTGTAGATCAATATTGGCAGTGTATTGGAAAGAAAGATGTGTACAAACGTTTCCAGTTATTTGTTTATCTGTTCATTTATTCAATGTGATCTATTAAGGGCTGTCAGACCCTCTCTTGTATCTGACCAGGATTCCACACATTTAGTGCTTACTTACATCATAGGCTCCTAAAATTATTGTCAAGGTGATTCGATGAACCCTCTGTCAGGCAATTAAGTGTGATTGTCAGAGTATCCATGTAGATGTATATGTAGAAAATAACCATTTTAATATGACAAATAGTATTAAAATGATTTGAGTGTCTGAAGTGGCACTGTGACTACATTATACTGACTGTGAACTGATAGAGTTAATACTGGCAGTACTTGTGTTACTGCAGCTGTACCCACTAATTGTAATACTAATACTAATACTAATAATAATAATAATAATAATAATAATAATAATAATCCCCGTGGAGGCCCGGGAAAAGAATAGGCCTCCGGTATGTTCTGCCAGTCGTAAAAGGCGACGAAAAGAACAAACCACTAATAGGGCTAACCCCCATTTTAGGGTGATTAGTTGGTTCAGGACACAACTAAAGAAGCCTCGGACAAGCGCCGTCATGGTCGGGGACGACGCTTGATCCCTATGCCCGCCCACAATGGTAACGACACTCTTAGCCAACTGGAAAATGATTTAAATCCAAATAGAGGTGTTTTGCAGGATATGCGTCCTGCAACCACCCTAGAAGGAAAACAAAGACAGAGGATGAGATGGTCAGATGAAGTTAATCGACACCTCATGTTCTGTTATTACCAAGCAACAAACCTAGGAACCAACACAACTGGATACAGATCACAAGTATACACAACATTTATTACTAGATACCCAGAATTAAAATTTTTAGCAGAACAACGACTAGCTGATCAGATCTGTGTAATAATCAAAAATAACTGGATACCCCAGTCAGAATTAGAAAACATCAAACAACAAGTACAACAAATACTGGAACAAAATAATGTGCAATCAGAAGAAGAAGAAGAAAATACAGTAATGGACTCACACATTCCAGAGCAAACAAACAAAGAACAACACGCATCAATTAAACAATCAGAGGAGAAAGAAATCTTACGACTGCCACCAGAACAAGGACAAATAGAACACGAAGTGACACACATGTTAGATATAGAAGAAAAATTTCAGATGACATATATAGAATACAAAGACACAAATACAGGCATTAGACCATTCTTGCATAGACCGCCAAATAACCCACAAATCGAAACAACAATAAAAACTATCAACACAATCACACACAACAAAATAAATGAAAACACAGCTATGGAAGAGTTACAACTACTGGTTTTTATAGGAGCACTCACTACACTAATTATACACAGTAGGCAGAGATCAGAACCAACCAACACACAGAAGAAACCCACAAAACCAGCATGGCAACACGGGCTACAGATCAGAATAGAAAAACTGAGAAAAGACATTGGACAGCTAACACAATTTATAAGAAAAGAAATATCAGACAAAAAACGAAAAAGGTTAGGTAAAATCTCACAACAAGAAGCGATAGAGCAATTAGATGAAAAGAAGCAGAAATTACAAGCATTGGCCAAACGACTTAGAAGATACAAAAAAAGTGAAAATAGAAGGAAACAAAACCAAACATTCAATGCAAACCAAAAGAAATTTTACAAGACAATAGATAACACACATTAAAACAGACAATCCAGCAAACATAACAGACATGGAACACTTTTGGAGCAACATATAGTCAAACCCGGTACAACATAACAGACATGCATGGTGGATAGAAGCAGAAACAGACACATATAAGATAATACCACTAATGCCTGAAGTGATAATTTTGCAACATGAAGTCACCAAAGCAATTAATTCTACTCACAATTGGAAAACCCCTGGAAAAGATAAAATAGCAAATTTCTAGCTAAAGAAGTTCACCTCAACACATTCACATCTAACTAAATTATTTAACAGTTACATTGCAGACCCATACACATTCCCTGATACACTTACACATGGAATAACTTATATGAAACCTAAAGATCAAGCAAACACAGCAAACCCAGCTAAATACCGCCCCATAACATGCCTACCAGCAATATACAAAATATTAACTCCAGTCATTACACAGAAATTAATAACACATACAACACAGAACAAAATTATAAATGAAGAACAAAAAGGCCGCTGCAAAGGAGCACGAGGATGTAAAGAGCAACTGATAATAGATGCAGAGGTAACATATCAAGCTAAAACTAAACAAAGGTCGCTACACTACGCATACAGTGATTACCGAAAAACTTTTGATAGTGTACCCCACTCATGGCTACCACAAATATTGGAAATATACAAAGTAGATCCTAAATTGATACAGTTCCTAAACATAGTAATGAAAAATTCGAAAACCACACTTAATATCCAAACAAATTCAAATAATATCACATCACAGCCAATACAGATTAAGAGTGCAATATACCAAGGAGACTCATTAAGTCCTTTCTGGTTCTGCCTTGCTCTGAACCCACTATCCAACATGCTAAATAATACAAATTATGGATACAATATTACTGGAACATACCCACAAAAAAACACACATTTGCTATAGAGATTAGATTAGATTAGATTAATACTTGTTCCATAGATCATGAATACGACACTTCGTAATGATGTGGAACGTGTCAGGTTAATAAAAGATGTCTGTGCAAGAAATTACATTACACAAAATATTGCATGACACTAATGATTAAGTTTTTTTTTCTTAGTTTATATCTAAAAATTCAGCCAATGAGTAGAAGGAGTTGTCATCTAGAAATTCTTTTAATTTATTTTTAAATGTTAGTTGGCTATCTGTCAGGCTTTTGATGCTGTTTGGTAGGTGACCAAAGACTTTTGTGGCAGCATAATTTACCCCTTTCTGTGCCAAAGTCAGATTTAACCCTGCATAGTGAAGATCATCCTTTCTCCTGGTGTTATAGGTATGCACACTGCTATTACTTTTGAATTGGGTTGGATTATTATCAACAAATTTCATAAGGGAATATATATACTGTGAGGTTACTGTGAGGATCCCTAGATCCTTAAATAGATGTCTGCAGGATGACCATGGGTGGGCTCCAGCAATTATTCTGATTACACGTTTTTGTGCAATGAATACTTTTCTAGTCAACGATGAATTACCCCAGAATATGATGCCATACGAAAGCAGTGAATGAAAGTAGGCATAGTAAGCTATTTACTGAGATTCTTATCACCAAAATTTGCAATAACCCTAATAGCATACGTAGCTGAACTCAGACGTTTCAGCAGACCATCATTGTGTTGCTTCCAGTTTAACCTCTCATCAATGGACACACCTAAAAATTTTGAAAATTCTACCTTAGCTACAGACTTCTGTTCAAATTCTATATTTATTACTCGAGTTGTGCCATTTACTGTACGGAACTGTATATACTGTGTTTTATCAAAATTTAAAGAGAGTCCGTTTGCTGAGAACCACTTAATAATTTTGTGAAAAACATCATTTACAATTACATCACTTAGTTCTTGGTTTTTGGATGTTATTACTATACTTGTATCATCAGCAGAAAGAACTAACTTTGGATCTTCATCAATGTGGAATGGTAAGTCATTAATGTATATCAAGAACAGTAAAGGACCTAAGACCGAACCCTGTGGGACCCCGTGCTTGATAGCACCCCAGTTTGAGGAATCAGCTGTTGTTTTAACATTACATGAACCACTTACTTCAACTTTCTGCATTCTTCCAGTTAAGTATGAATTAAACCATTTGTGCACTGCCCCACTCAAACCATAATGATTTAGCTTATCTAAATGAATTCCATGATTTACACAATCAAAGGCCTTTGAGAGATCACAAAAAATACCAATGGGTGATGTCCGGTTATTCAGAGCATTTAATATTTGATCAGTGAAAGCATATATAGCATTTTCTGTTGAAAAGCCTTTCTGAAGACCAAACTGACATTTTGTTAGTACTTTATTTTTACAAACATGGGAGGCTACTCTTGAATACATATCTTTCTCAAAAATTTTTGATAGAGCTGTCAGAAGAGGTGATCTAAAACTACTGGCAGCAACAAATCAACAACTCAACCAATTACTAAAGATAACAGAAGTATTCAGCAATGATATAAATATGGCTTTTGGAACAGACAAATGCAAGAAAAATAGCATAGTCAAGGGAAAACACACTAAACAAGAAGATTACATATTGGATAACCACAGCGACTGCCTAGAAGCGATGGAAAAAACAGATGCCTATAAATATCTAGGATACAGACAAAAAATAGGAATAGATAATTCAAATATTAAAGAAGAACTAAAAGAAAAATATAGACAAAGACTAACAAAAATACTGAAAACAGAATTGACAGCAAGAAACAAAACAAAAGCTATAAATACTTATGCTATACCAATATTGATCTACTCATTTGGAATAGTGAAATGGAGTAACACAGACCTAGAAGCACTCAATACACCTACACGATTACAATGCCACAAATATAGAATACATCAATTACATTCAGCAACAGAAAGATTCACATTAAGCAGAAAGGAAGGAGGAAGGGGATTTATCGACATAAAAAATCTACATTATGGACAGGTAGACAATTTAAGAAAATTCTTTCTAGAACGAGCAGAAACTAGCAAAATACACAAATCAATCACTCATATAAATACATCGGCTACACCACTGCAATTTCATAACCACTTCTACAACCCTTTAGATCACATGACATCAACAGATACGAAGAAAGTAAATTGGAAAAAGAAAACACTACATGGCAAGCACCTGTATCATCTAACACAGCCACACATCGATCAAGACGCATCCAACACATGGCTGAGAAAAGGCAATATATACAGTGAGACAGAAGGATTCATGATTGCAATACAGGATCAAACAATAAACACCAGATATTACAGCAAGCATATTATTAAAGATCCCAATACCACAACAGATAAATGCAGACTTTACAAACAACAAATAGAAACAGTAGATCACATCACAAGCGGATGTACAATACTAGCAAATACAGAATATCCCAGAAGACATGACAATGTAGCAAAAATAATACATCAACAGCTTGCCTTACAACATAAACTTATAAAACAACAAGTTCCCACATACAAGTATGCACCACAAAATGTACTGGAGAATGATGAATACAAATTATACTGGAACAGAACCATTATAACAGATAAAACAATACCACATAACAAACCTGACATCATACTCGCCAATAAAAATAAGAAATTAACACAACTAATCGAAATATCCATACCCAATACAACAAATATACAAAAGAAAACAGGAGAAAAAATTGAAAAATACATCCAACTGGCTGAGGAAGTCAAGGATATGTGGCATCAGGATAAAGTTGACATTATACCAATTATACTATCAACTACAGGAGTCATACCACACAATATCCACCAGTACATCAATGCAGTACAGCTACATCCAAACTTATATATACAACTACAGAAATCCGTAATTATTGATACGTGTTCAATTACCAGAAAGTTCCTAAATGCAATATAACATATACCGTACAGTTAAAAAGAAGTCACGCTTGATCAAGGTCCCCGTCACTTTCTACTTTTAACCAGACATAACGTCTGAGATAAGAAAGAAATAATAATAATAATAATAATAATAATAATAATAATAATAATACTGATAGTGGCAGATATAAAAGGAATTTATAGATATTTTGTGATATAGGGAGTTCGGCGGAAAGGAAATTTAAGGAGAGTGCACCAGCTTAGAATAATGGGAAGAGAGATAGTGTATCAACGATGACTTTAAAACAAGGCTGCTGATTGTAGGTGAAAGAGTTAACTGTAGGGTTCTTGGAAGCAAACAGCAAACTAATCGTACAAGCGGTCGCTTCTGTTCATTGATGAGCGCAGAGTCCTGTTCAGATATACTCGTATGCCAGCTCTTGTGAAATAAGAAACAGTAGTTTTCACATGACAAGGGAGCGACAAGAAAGAGGCAACGACTACTACGGAGTATTTTTTCTTTCTTATTCTGTGAAATAAAAGAAAATCACGTCAGCTTTTAAATAGAAAAGATAGCGAAATGAAGCAAGCGTTGTTAATGAACGGAATGTAGTCTCTTCTTGAGAAAAGTCCATTGTACATAAGGTTGCCATATCTAGCTGGGACCTCATCGTGACACTGTGAGATGTGGGTGTAGAAATAAAGTAAAAAATTTATTGAACATAATAACTTTTTATTTAGAACACAATTACATGGAACTTGTTGTGGCAAAAATAGTTGGTACACTATATTTTTCGAAAAATTTCATCTTTTTCAGTAAGTATTTTCCCATTTATGTATTCTAAAACTCCCTAAAAGCCAGCTTGTAGTTAAACTAGCATTGTAAGATTGATACCATAGTCTCTGGCAGCAGTCAGTTTCTTTCATTAGTTCACTGTGCCGACATCAGCGAAAACACTCTTTCCACAGTGGCGCTATGTGCGGGAATAAAGAACGAACACTCGCACTATTTTAGCAGTTGGCATTTGCGTTCAGGATATTCGATTTCTTTAAGAAAGGAAATCTGCCTTTCTTCCACGGAGTGTTTAGACTTGCAGTTTTCTGAGGCAGGATTCGTTTCTAAAAAAACTCTTCTGATACATATATTCCTGAAAACAATTGTCAGGCTCTCCTGAAATCTTCATACCATTTTTAGTCAACTCTATAATAGTGTTTACAATCATCACCCAATCAGGAGTTTCAGATAGCGTCATCTAATCAAATACTTTGACTTCGCCAAAAGATGATGGGTACGAAACTCATCGAAACGTTGCGACAAGAACGACGCCAAAATTCGGCTGATAACCCGAGAACAGTTCATCAGTCAAATACTTGATATTTATTAAAAGAAATAGCCCATTTCTCTAAGTAATCAAATGCTGTGGTATAGAAATTCATTGTCTCTTCCTCAAATTTCGCAATCAAATTAATTATTTCTTGGTTTGGGTTCTCATTTTTTAATTTGTTCATAATCATCCTGGTTTGCATGCCAATAAAACTGGCAGTCTACCTTGCATTCCGGCACCTTTGAGTGTCAATTAATGTATTTCTTATTTCAGTTATCGGGACTTTAATGTTCTGCATGTCTTTTTTATATTTTCTTCAAACAGAGCCAAGTTTGACTGCAGGAACATATAGTAAATTTCAATTATTGCTCTAGTGAAAAAAATTTTAAATTATTTTAGGTGGCCTGTCTTAGGCATCCAAATATTATTTTAATGGAACCCAAAGCTTTAGAATTCTCTCAACTGCGGGCATTAACGATAGCTATCTTGCTATTGAGTGAAATAGAAGAGTCTGATGATTGACTTCAGCGTAAAGTATAAGTAGAGCTCTTTCAGCTTCTCTGTCCTTACTGTGTATGTTGAAAAATAGTTAATTTTCATGACGATTATTTCAATGTCGAGAGTTAAGACTCCAGCAGCGCTTAATACACTACTGTGGAGATTATGCGCAGTGCATCTAATTCCTTCTACAATTTGTCCTAGTTCTTCTTTAAGTTGGTGAAACACATTCCGCTGGCCGCGTCGATGAAGCCCTCCTAAATAAGTATTGGCACTGTCTCCACAAAAAGCGATTAATTTATCTAACGAGATATACAGTTGTCTCAAAGTGTCTAAACAAAACTTTACAATTGTCTCCAATGTTTTATTACCCAGCGAATCGAACTTCAACAGCTTCTGTTGGATTCTGTCAGTTTTAGTAAAGTATCGAACAACTAAAGGAAACATATTTTCAGTCTTGTGGTTCGCAGCGTCGGTGCCTATGTCGTAACATAAAACTTATTGCAAGTGTTTTATGCATTCGAACACGGAGTGTGGTGCGAGAATATTTTTAACAATCGCTGTAGCTTTGGTCCTGGCTGTTGATGGTTTCGCGGCGACTTTGGAGTCAGAATACACTGCGCATTTAGTTTTACGGTACAGGCAAGAGAACTGAACAACTGATGGTGCGTCACAATTTAAAGCTGTTGTTAGTTCTGCAGCAGTAACTAGGAATTCCTACTTGGCACTTCCTTTAATCATGAATATAAAAATAGGCTTTGATGTCGACGCTATCTCGAATCTAGTTTTATTCTTCTTCGTCGAAATGTAATACGTCACATCTGCCTTACCTCCGTGAATAACTGAGACGAAACAGCTACAAATCTCCCATAAAACTTCCTGATCCGTCCGTCCGCTGTTTCTTAACGAAAGATCGCTCTTTTGTTTAATCATCCGGAAAATGACACTTACTCTTTCTACTCTTAGGCAGTTTCGTAAGCTATGATAAGTTAATTATACGGTGAACAGCCGACAATAACACTTTCGTCATCGAAGTACACCTCGCTATACACTTTACGCCCTACATACCCGCACTAAACAGTTCAAAAATTATTAACTTGCACTCGTCGTTCGTATTACATTTAGAAACAATCGTCTTATCAGATCCCTATTCAAATGGCAACTGTCCGATTCTTCCGCGTGGCGCGGCTGAAATAGTTCCAGCCCTGTACTGCTAGAAAAGTCTCGTATTTTTTCCAATGATCTCGTTAGATCTAGAAGGTGCTTGCATCGGTGATACAGATTCGCAACATGCAACGCCATCTGTCAACATGAACGTGTTGACACAAATAAAACTAACCGAGGCTGCATTTACATGTTGCGCTAGCAGATGTGTTACTTCAGTACTTGAGCGAAGCTCGTAACAGAATTTTGCAAAATCCGGACAAAATAGGGTCTCGTTTGTATTCCGGGCCAAGAAGGTTCATAACGGTGGCGGTCCATGTATATCGAGACGGATGGTAACCTTAATTGTACGCAATTCGCATTGCGGCAAGACTACTATCAGCAACGATTTTCAGAGGCTATAAGAGATGATTCTGTGGTGTATGTTCATCGTTTACTTTCCAGGGATTCACTGATGAACTAAAACATTATAACTACCTATTGGTATGTCCGACAGAACAGACACTACTCGAGATGAAGCAACAAGGACACATACATTTGGGTGAAAGGAATGGAAAGGAAACGGGAGGGGAAAGAAGTAGGAAGGAAATAATGACCTTCAGCCACATAGGGCATTGCGAGAATACACCGGAGAGTTGAAAATTTCTCCTGGACTGGGAGTCGAACCCGGATGCTCTGTTTCTCTAGAACAGTGGCCTTAGCCGCCTCGGCCTTCCGTACCCGCTTTCTACCAGACCCAAATTCCCAACTTCCCGCGCGGCGCACCGCAACGTCCCCTGTCCATTAACGCCCCCCCCCCCCCCCCCCCCCCCCCACACACACACTCGAGATTTCTGATTCCCGTAGGAGTTCGGACGTTGGTCGTGCATCGGAACAGAATCGTTTTTCATCGAAAGCCATGGCGCCCATAGAATTATACATGTGAGTGGTGTCAAAATCTGCGAGTAGGGGGTTAATGGGCGGGATCATGCGGTGCGGCGAGCGATTAAGTTGGAAATCTGCATCTACCGTAAAACGGGTCCGTGGGTCCGTATGGCCGAGGGGGCTAAGAAGACCTTTCTAAAGATGCGAAGCATCCGCGCTAGAGTCCCGGTCCGGCACAAATTCTCGCTCTCTTTGTCTCATTACCGCAATGCTCTGTGCGGATGGCAGTCATTATTCCCTTCCCATCTCTTTCATGTCCTATTTCCTTTCCGTACCTTTCACCCGAGTTATTCATGTAAAGATTATGTCCACTGCCCACAGCCAGATTAAATGCGGGCTCGTGACGAGGCAAGAAAACTGTGGAAGGGGAGCGGAGGCAAATGGGTAATCATTTTAGCGGAGACACGGGCCCAAAATAAATCCACTGACGTCAGCGCCACTTGGCGCAGGGCAGACTGTTGCCTGGGGCTCGGGAACTATCACCTCAGAAATCGCGAAGTCGGTCGGCTGTTCGCGTGCTACGTTCGTGAAGATCTGTGGAAAGTGGTCGAAGGAGAGTGAAACCTGAAGTAAGTGACAAGGTGTTCGATTTCCACGACTCATCACAGAACGTTGAGGTCGGAGGTTTGCCCATTCTGTAAAGCAAGATAATAGTCCATCTGAACCAGATCTGGCCGCAGAGTACACTGTTGTTGCAGGCACAAGCGTTTCGGAACGCACAATTCAGTACACATTCTTAAACATAGGACTCCTCAGCAGACGACATCTACGGGTTCCCATGTTGATCCAACGTCACCGTCAGTTACGACTGCAGTGTATACGGGATCATCGAGACTGGATCGTGGATGAATGCAAACGTTTCGCTTGGTGGAACGAATCACCATGCCGATGGCCGTATCCAGATACACCACCATCCAGCAGAAAGGCAGGTGGAAACATGCAACACGCCACGGACGCCGGCCGATGGGGGCAGTGTCATGCTATGAGGGACATTCATCTGGGCTTCCATGGGACCTGTGGTAGTAATCGAAGGCATCATGACAGTGATGGGTTACGTGAACCCTCTAGGGGACCGCCTGCATCCCTTCGTACATGATGTCTTCCACAATGGCGATGGTATCTTCCAGTAGGACAACTGTTAGTGTCACAAAGTCTGAATCGGCCTACAGTCGGTTTAGGAGCGTCCTGTCTTGGCCACAAAATTTGACTTATCTTTACCTCATGGACGACATCTAAAAGGCTACCGGGAGCCAAATCCGCATCCACAAACCACCGACCACGGGCACTGCATGACTTGCGTGTTGACATTTGGTGAAGTTTTCGTCTCAAGATAACGTATGCAAACCTCATCGGAACGTTGCGACAATACGACGTCACCACTCGGCTGATCACCCGAGAATTGGAAGACGCCGAGAAAGCCTGCAGTCACATATTTGGTGCCAGTATCTCCGGAAACCTACCAAGGACTTGTCGAATCCGTTAGACGTACAATCGCCGCTGTATTCAATACTGAAGGCGAACCCACATGCTCTGAAGTAGGTGGTCATCGGTATATTCCTGTCAGGGATTTCTAAGAGCTAGACATCAACCAACTGTGAAGTATACAGACTGAAATTATAATTATGCTTCCATTTGCTGCTAACTGGTTGCTTAATATGGAAGATGACATCGTTTTCAAATCTTGAGTTGCAACTTTGAGACGAAACGGTAGAAGTTGTGTGCAAAGATATCACACTACTTCTGCCAGCTCTGTGCGACAAGAACAGGTTGTTTACACGCGATACAGAAATCAGATTGTGATGAGTGAAAAATGTGGGATTAGGTTGATTAAGTAAAAATTCAATGAGGTTGTATTGCTTCCAGATTATCAATCGTTGGCATGTAAGCCTACGTCTTAAAAGCGAGTAGTAGTATCCAAATGATTTCCCACTTCTGATCAAAACAGCTTTATTTCATCCAAATCTTTTGCAGCAAGTTTTATTGGACACAGTGCCTTGACACAATTTTTTAAAATTTGTTTAGTTTTTGTGATTGCATGGTGAGCTGTAAATTTTGTGCAATGTTATTCTCGGAGGCATGTCAGCCTGTAACATTAATCTGTTGACGTTAGTTACTGCTAAGTGAGGGACACCAACTGCTTCAGGCGAATTTTCTGCGTTGCTGGTTTAGCGCGTAAATCTACCTGATTGATCCATTTGGAATACGTTTAACGCGATTTTTAGTTTCATTTAAGTTCAACATTTCACTAATCAACGACGCAGTAAATTTCGCATAGACTTCACTGGCAGTTACCGGGATACTAAGTTGGTAAACGGGAAGCAGATCGCACAGCCGAAACTGTGTTCCTTGTAAACACCTTCTATAACACTGAAGAGCCAAAGAAACTGGTACAACTGCCTAATATCGTGTAGGGCCCTCACGAGCACGCAGATGTGCCGCAACACGACGTGGAACAGACTCGACTAATGTCTGAAGTAGTGCTGGAGGGAACAGACACTACGAATCCTGCAGGGCTGTCCACAAATTCGTAAGAGTACGAGGGGGTGGAGATATCTTCTGAACAGCATGTTGCAAGGCATCCCAGATACGCTCAATACTGTTCAAGTCTGGGGAGTTAGGTGTCCAGCGAAAGTGTTTAAACGCAGAACAGTGTTCCTGGAGTCACTCTGCAGCAATTCTGAAGGTGTGGGGCGTCGCATGGTCTTGCTAGAATTGTCCAAGTCCGTGGGAATGCACAATGAACATGAATGGATGCAGGTGACCAGACAGGATGCTTACGTGCGTGTCACCTGTCAGGGTCGTATCTAGACGTATCACGGGTCCAATATCACTCCAACTGCACAATCCCTACACCATTACAGAGCCTCCACCAGCTTGAACAGTCCCCTGCTGACATGCAGGTTCCATGGATTCGTGAGGTTGCCTCCATGCTCGTACCCGTCCATCCTCCATGCGAGGCGTAAAGCTTTATGTCGTGCAATCATCAACGATACACGAGTGGGCCTCCGGCTCCGAAAACCAATATCGATGATGCTTCGTTGAATTGTTCGCACGCTGACGTTTGTTGATGGCCCAGCATTGAAATCTGCATCAATTTGCGGAAGGATTGCACCTATGTCACGTTAAACGATTCTCTTCAGTCGTCGTTGGTCCCGTTCTTGCAGGATCTTTTTCCGGCTGCAGCGATATTGGAGATTTGATGTTTTACCAGATTCCTGATATTCACAATACACTCGTGAAATGATCGCACGGGAAAATCCCCACTTCATCGCTATCTCGGAGATGCTGTGTCCCATCGCTCGTGCACCGAGTATAACACCATGTACACACACTTAAACATTGCTAACTTGCCATTGTAGCAGCAGTAATCGATCTAACAACCACGCCACACACTTGTCTTATATAGGCATTGCCGATCGCAGCAACCTATTCTGCCTGTTTACATATCTCTGTATTTGAATACGCATGCCCATACCAGTTTCTTTGGCGCCTCAGTGTAGGTTACGTCGCTAGTTAAACAACCGAACCCTTCACTTCCACTATTTTTGTTTGGAAGTTGCATAGCAAGGCTTAGAAGGAAGAAAGTCAAAGTATACTGGCCGTTGTGAAGGACCCATTTACATAAAGCAGTACAGAATACGTCATCCGTTCTACAAGTGTATGGGATATATATCTGGGGAAATAATGAGCTTCATCGTTTCGAAAAGTGCTGACTGCCTTTTAGTTTTCAGTCCTTGCAGGATATTCAGCGAGCACAAATACCTCCACATATGCCTACTTGCAGTCATACGTGGCTAGTGTGACGACCAGGTGCTGATATCCTTGAAAATGTAAATAATAGCATTCAGCTATCAGTCGTCCTTTTGAAATTTTATTGGCAGATCTAGATTTCAGCTAGAAACTAGCCATTCTCAGTGCTAAGAATACAACAGGTACATAGTTAGATGATGTCATAAAAAAGTTGCAATTAATGGGTTAACTCATATAGTTTGTATATTACATACCACTATCATTTTTGATCAATGCATGTAATGCCTCTAGGTCATGCTTCATCCACAGTTCATTGAATACTAATGTTTGCGGAAGGCGGGCTGTGTGGAGAACACATCGGTTGGTTACATGGCCCCATCTATGTGAACTATGTATAAACCTCAAGGGAAGCAAACCACTTAATTACATAAAATGGAACATAAGTCAAATTCTTACATTGTCGTCCGACTTATTTCATATTTATCATCAAGTAATAAAATTTCCATGTTCACTCCTTGTGAGTTCATTATTCTCTTTAAAGCATTTAAATTGCGTCAGATGGGTAAAACTTCTTTAATTTTTAAAAACATTTTTAGATTTATAAAACACTGGAAGACACGCTCTTATACATCTACTAGTTGATATGGCTTAAATATATTTGTTTTTATATTATAACTTCCTTTATTAAAACATAAAAAATATATTGTTCGCCATGTTTGCTAAATAGTTCATAGATGGCACCAAACATCAGTCAGATGCATGGTTATTACAATTTGGCTACTCCGGTATAGATATAGAAGATGCTAAGAGGTTAGAAAAAAATTTGTAAAGGTTTGAAATTATGTGTAATGTTTGTTGCAAGTCACCAAGTGCTCTCATTCTCAAATACTGAAAGAATAAAGTCTGTAAATTCACGCGTCGCAGACTACTCTTCTTTTCCACCCCCAGCTCCACCCCTTTGATTGGTAGGTTGTCCTTAATGCCACATCAATTGTCGCTTGACAGTAACGTATATGTGTACCAAGTTTGGTTGAAATCGGTCCATTGGTTTAGGGGGATATTTGGCGACACACACACACACACACACACACACACACACACACACACACACACACACACACACACATCCGTCCACTTTTATGATGTTACATAATATACTAAACAAGACGTCAAATAGGAATTTGAGTAAGGGTAAAAAGCCTCTCATCAGTGTATTTATTAGAACGCACTTATAAAAATAGTCTAACATTTGAAAACCAACAAAAGTTATTAATATCCCTGATCACTTTGTAGAGTGTCCGATTGGCATAGAACATTGCAAAAAAGAAAGTGATCCGCCCCGGAAGCAATCGTAAGGTGTGAGCCTTGCTAGCAGCTAGTGAAGTTGCGTGATGGTGGGGTCTGCGAGCAACGAAGAAAAACTACATATCTGGAATTTTTATTCATTATCAATTTGTACATGAAAAGCATATCTGAAACATTGCAGACTGCGTTTGAACTGAGCACATGACTTTGACCACAGTGGTTTTATTATTTGGCCAACGCCAGCGTTGTGAGTAAAATAACTCTCATCCTCTTGAGCTCGGCTACGTCACTACCTGATACCTGGATATCTTAAGTCACGTATAATAGCAGTTCATTTCTGCCAACATTGCCTAATCAAGGTCAGTCTCCTCGCCTTTCGTTACGTTAGACCAGCCACTTGGAGTGAAAAAGCCAATTGAGTGCAGTTTACAGAGTTTTTGCTTTTTATTCCAGTGCGTTAAGACCCAGGTGCGACCTCCAGTCTCAGTACGAATGAGGTCAGTGCCGTGGGTACAGTGGCAACACCTGGAGGAGGAAGGTTATTATAACACATTATAAAACGCCCTATATTCCTTAGAAAAAGGAGCGTCGATTTCCTTTCTCATCATTGCCTTGTCCGAGCTTGTACTCCGTCTCATATGGTGTTTCCCTCGATGGGGCGTTAAATCTTAATCTTCCTTCTTTTGCTTCTAACGTGTGTGAATATCTTCAGGTACTATGCCACTTGCTACTAAAACAACTGTAGCAGAACTGTGGCAGATTTTTCTGCTCCTCTGTCCCAAAGACGTCAATCAGTTACTAACGACCACGTCGGCTACACGTTTAAATTAATGTCATGTTTTGATAAGTGACTTGACGTTGATGGCTGGTAATGCTTGAAAGATATCGCTTGTCGTCAAGATGTAGCTGTATCAATCACTGCGATACGCGCAATATATCTTAATGCCGTCATAGTATGACGCGATTTTAATGAGGCGCCAAGGTTAGAATGTTCGAGTGGCCTCAGAAGGGCAAATAAAGTGTGCAAGTTTATGAAACGTGCGAAATCGCGTCATCGTATGACGCGCTTTTAATGAGGCGCGAAAGTTAGAATGCTTGAGAGGCCTAAAAGGGCAAATAAAGGTTGCAAGTATTCGGAATGTGTGAAATCGGTTGACCAGATCATTGCAAACGGATTGCAAGTTTGGGTTGGTGAAGCATGGGGAAGGAAATCAGCTGTGCCCTTTGAAAGAAACCATCTCAGCGTTTGCTTCTCTTTGATTTGGAGAAACTATGGAAAACTTTACATCTACATCTGCATGACTACTCTGCAAATTACACCCAAGTGGCTGCCAGAAGTGCATCGAACCACCTTCAGGTTATTTCTCTACCGTTCCATTCTGGACCAGCGCGCGGGCAAAATGAACACTTAAATCTTTCTCTGATTTCCCTTATTCTATTATAATGATTCTTTCTCCCCACGTAGGTAGGCATTTAAAAATATTGTCATATTCGGAGGAGACAATTGGTGATTGAAATTTCATGAAAAGATTTCGTCGAGCGAAAAACGCCTTCGTTTTAATGATTGCCACCCCAAATTACGTATCATGTACGTGATGCTATTTCCCCTACTTCTCGATAATAAAAACGATCTGCCCTTCTCTAAAGTTTTTCGATGTTCGCCGCAATACCATCTGGTAAGAAACCAATACCCTGCAGCAGAACACCAGAGGAGGACGGACAAGCTTAGTACAGGCAGTCTCTTTAGCAGATCTGTTGCATCTTCTACGTGTTCTGCCAATAAAACGCCGCCAATAAAACGCTTTCCCCACTATATAATTTATATGATCGTTCCAATTTAAGTTGTTCGTAATAGCCATAAGTAGGTATTTAGTTGAATTGACAGCCTTTAGATTTGTGTGATTTATCGTGGGTGATCCTACGCTTTTAATTATTCAATCAATTGCTACTTTTCGCACCACACAGATATCTTGACTAATTCATTTTGGAATATGTGTTAATCTTCTTATGACCTTACGACGCGGTACACCAGCATCATCCACAGACAGTCTAAGAGTGCTGCTCAGATTGTCTCCTAAATCGTTTATGTAGTTTTGGAACAGCGATTTAGAAAAGATTGCTGTATGGTGTGTCAGGTGGCAGTTGACGCTAAATAACGAAAAGTGTGAGATGATCCACATGAGTTCCAAAAGAAATCCGTTGGAATTCGATTACTCGATAAATAGTACAATTCTCAAGGCTGTCAATTCAACTAAGTACCTGGGTGTTAAAATTACAAACAACTTCAGTTGGAAGGACCACATAGATAATATTGTCGGGAAGGCGAGCCAAAGGTTGCGTTTCATTGGCAGGACACTTAGAAGATGCAACAAGTCCACTAAAGAGACAGCTTACACTACACTCGTTCGTCCTCTGTTAGAATATTGCTGCGCGGTGTGGGATCCTTACCAGGTGGGATTGACGGAGGACATCGAGAGGGTGCAAAGAAGGGCAGCTCGTTTTGTATTATCGCGTTATAGGGGAGAGAGTGTGGCAGATATGATACACGAGTTGGGATGGAAATCATTACAGCATAGACGTTTTTCGTCGCGGCGAGACCTTTTTACGAAATTTCAGTCACCAACTTTCTCTTCCGAATGCGAAAATATTTTGTTGAGCCCAACCTACATAGGTAGGAATGATCATCAAAATAAAATAAGAGAAATCAGAGCTCGAACAGAAAGGTTTAGGTGTTCGTTTTTCCCGCTCGCTGTTCGGGAGTGGAATAGTAGAGAGATAGTATGATTGTGGTTCGATGAACCCTCTGCCAAGCACTTAAATGTGAATTGCAGAGTAGTCATGTAGATGTAGATGTAGATGGCCTATAACGCTTCCTTGGGGAATGTCTGTTATCGTTTCTGTTTTACTCGATAGCTTTCCGTCAGTTACTACAAACTGTGGCCTTTCTGACAGGAAACAATGAATTCAGTCGCACAATTTGGACTTTACCTCATAGGCACCAAACCTGATTATAAGTCCCCTTTAGAAAGCTAGAAACATGGAATCAGTTTTGAGATCCCCTGTCGCTAGCGCTCATAATGTCGTGTAAATACAGAGCTAGTTGTGTTTCACAAGAACACTTCCGGAATCCACTCTTACTATATATCAATAGTCGTTTTCTTCGAGGTAATTCGTAATGTTTGAACACAGCAAATGTACCAAAATCCAGCTGCGAGTAGACGTTAGTGATATGGGTCTGTAATAAACGGATTATTCTTATATCTTTTCTTGATTAGTAAACTGCGCAACTTTTCAGTCTCATGGTACAGATTTTTCGTCGAGCGAGAGGTTGTATACGACTGCTAAGTGCGGAGCTATTGTATCAGCATACTCTGAAAGAAACCTGACTGGTATACTTTGTGGACCGGAAGACTTGCCTTTATTAAGTGATCTGAGCTGCTTCGCCACACCGAGAATATCTGATTCTAAATTAATCATGCTGACCGTAGTTCTTTATTCGTATTCTGGAGTATTTACTTAGTTTTCTTCGGCGAAGAAATTTTGAAACTTCGCTCTAGTGACATCGGCAGGTGAAGCCAGTGGTGGCTAGTGCTCGTGTCAGACAGAAAGTCAACAAACTTTATAACGGAATTGCTCCGTACTGTTTCTTATATAACCTTCATTTAAGTGATACTGCTTAAACTAGCAAAATAGTTAATATGGTAATTATACAGTTATAAATACAGGCCTAATCCACGTAGCTAATAATAAAGTCTATACAGAAGTGAACTCATCTTTTTCTGTGCATGTTTTGTGTGTGTAACCGCACGATTTTCTAGCTTCTCTTCCATACATAATAAATTATAGGCCGTATTTTTGCAAACATCTTTATTCAGTTTAAGATCACTGTAAGAATACTCGAGTTTAAATCACACAGATCCAGAATACGGAATACTACTAAGAGAAGCCTCTACTTGCTGTCTGCATTATTCCCGGTTAAAATAATGTAAATGTCGTGTGACTAGAGCCTCCCGTCGGGTAGACCGTTCGCCTGGCGCAAGTCTTTCGATATGACGCCACTTCGGCGACTTGCGCGTCGATGGGGATGAAATGATGACGATTAGGACAACACAACACCCAGTCCCTGAGCGGAGAAAATCTCCGACCCACCCGGGAATCGACCCGGGTGCTTAGGATCGACAGTCTGTCGCGCTGACCACTCAGCTACCGGGGGCGGACTGTTCCCGGTCAGTGAATGGCAGTGGGGAAGGGCGTGGGCTGAGGGCGGGGAGGGGGGAGGAGGGGAGAGGGGAAAAGCAGTAAGACTCGAGACAGCGGCCACGAGTAGGTTCGTAAAATGATTTGAGTGAAAATTGAAAATTGAAGCTAGTGAAGTGGAGTGGGAAATCAGATCTCACATATTCTGCAACACACCATTTCATCTCATTTTAATTTCCTGCCAGGAAAGCGTTAAATAAGAGCTCTGTATCTTAATCTGAAAAATATTTAGGAGGTTTTGATGCCATGTATAACCGAAATATCGATAAAGCAGAGCTAATTAACAAAACAGGTCCTTTCAAATTCCAGTAAAAGGAGTTGATGAAGAGCACTGACACAGGTCCTTATTTGGATATTTTGATTTTTATCCTTTTCTTTTCTTCAAAGTATGGCTTATGAGGTGCTTATACGAACACCGAAATAACTTCGAGGATACTGATGACATTTTCAATGCAGTTTGAGCAAATAAAAGATGATAAAAAAACTACTTAACGACGAGTACAGGTGAAACAGACTGTCAAAATGACCTATCTTGCTATCTTGTCGGTAGAAAAGATACAGCTGCCAAATTTGACTTCAGTGACATTGTCAATGAGTTTGCTGCACTCAAAACAACAAAATGGATAATAAACTTATATTAAGGATACTATACTTCGAAAGGAATGTGTTCTCAGCACTTCTTATGATCTTTTTTCTTTTATATGCTACTAGCTTAGTGCCCGCTTTGGCGCTCACGTAAACTGTATGGTCTGTATGGATATTTTTTGTTTTTCTTTAATCAAATTTTTACATTGTTAGCAAACTGTAACATCTTCTAAGCTTTTCACGCTAATTAACGTCATAGAAGTATGGTCTTTTCCGAATGTACTTCTGACGAAAAAGCGATTCTGATAGCTGGAATCTGAGGTCTTTGATAATCCTGCCTCGTGAGTTCTTGTGGTGATGTTTCCATAAAATCTTTCGTTCCCTAACAAGTAGTTTTTAGAAGTCAAATACCAATTTTCAGAGATTTACCTTTAAATATGTTTTAATATAAAGAAAGATTTTTATAAAATATTTTGCTCCCTGTTCCACTCCCTTAGGAGTTGAATTTCAAAAAAACACTGAGGCACGTAGTTTTTACCTCTAACCGAGTAGCCAAATATAATTTTTTTTAGATTTAACTTTAAAAATGTTTTCACAATGAAATAATCATAAAAATTTTGATACCTAATTTCACCCCCTTAGGGTTGGAATTTCCATAAACACTGAAACGTTTTTTATTTCTAAACGAGAAGTCAAATAGCAATTTTCATAGCTGTAGCTTTGAAAATGCGTTAGTGATACTTTGATAATGATTTATTTTCCAAATAAACATTCGCCCATTATTTTACGCCCTCAGTGGCTGAATTTATAAAAATGTTGAAGCACGTATTTTTTAATTTCTGAGCAAGAAACCAAATATGAACTTTCGTAGTTCTAAGTTCAAAATTGCCGTAACAGTGATATATTTCCAAAAAGCTTTACATCACACGTTTTACTCCTGTAGTAACAAAAACGCTGAAAAATGTAATTTTTTATTTCCAACCGGAAAGTCAAATATCCATCAGCATATATATAGCTTTAAAATGCTTTAGTAGTTCTTTAATAACGATCTACTTTAAAAAAAAATTCACCCACTATTTAACCCCCATAGGGGTTCAATTTGCAAATATGGTGAAACACATATTTCTCTATTTCTCATCAATAAACCAAAATCCAATTTTCGAGTTCTATCTTGAGAATTGCCTTAATGGCGACATATTTTCAAAAAATCTTTCATCCCCTATTTCACCACTTTAGGGTGGCATTTTAAGAAATGTTTCCTTATACGACGCTTATAGTACAAGATCAACAACCTCTGCCAATCAGAAGTTTCTATCATTTGCGATTAGGGCTGGACGATGATAACTCAGTCAGTCAGGACATTTCCTTTTATATGTAGAAATTAATAATTTATTCACTGTGAATAGTGTAGTAAGAACAAATAAAACTGCTCTTTATTATACATCATCATAAAGTCAATGTGGAATAATCCACAAACAACAAGACATAGATTTTGTTTTACTTTCAATTCTGTTAGAAAGTCTGTACAATTTGTAATTTACTTAGTACAATTATATATTTAATTTTTTGTATGTATTTTTTTCGTATATATTGCTTATTTAATTGATTTTTTCAGTAACGTTTCAGTTTAATTAAACCCAAGTTACAAATTACAAAATTTTCTGTGTATGTGAGTAGAAAAATGATCGCAGAAAATTAATTTTTCTTCACTGGACTTGTGGCAGGGGGGGGGGGGGGAGGAGGGGGGTTCAGCTTTGGCAGTTCTGGCAGGGGCACAGAATCACCTCGGTACAGTAGTTCTGGCTATAGGTCCCAAACATTTTGTAGACGAGCAAAGAGGCAAAGAGGGGAGAGAGGCAGCAGGGTGCAAGGTGAGGGGTAAGTGTCAGCTGGTCCGTCCGGCAGGCACTCCTGAGTTTGCCCTAAGCTATGCTGTCGCGACGAACGAAGCGGAGAAAGGAAAACAGCTTGGTCATGTCACTGTGACTGCAATTTTAAGAGACTGGGGTATGGAGGGAGTACGGATTACCTAGGAGTTGGATATATAAGATAGGGACAGGAAAACAGGTCCATCAGTGCAGATGGATACGATGAGTTGTGTGTGTGTGTGTATGTGAGGGGTAGTGGCAGGGCCTGGCCCGGCTACAGGCAGCTCAGAGTAACATCGTATCTCTGCAATGGAGCTGTGCGAACTGAGACTAATTATCTATGGCCGTTATCAGTCGTACTACACCAAAATTATGCCATACTCAAACTGATATAACATCGAAAAAATTCCTAAAAGTACAATTATATCACAAAATTTCTAATGGGACTGAGGCCCCTGGACGCCCAAGAAAGAGCTGCTCCATGCCAGAATCTCTGGATTTTCTGCCAGATTCTGAGTGTCATTGTAGAAACTATTATAAGCGTTTTGCATTGAAGTCCTCGCTAAGTTTCTAGCTCCTCTATAGAATTTCCAATCTAGGAGATTTTGAATTCTTATAAATCTGGTGCGCTTTTTTCATTGCTTCTGCAACAGTGTTCTTATCTGTTTTGTGTACCATGGGAGCTCATTCAGTCTCTCATTAATTTATTTGATACACATCTCTTAATTAACGTCGATACTATTTCTTTGAATTTAAAGCACATCTGGTGAACGCTTGTATAGTTAGTTTGGAAGAAGTGGAAAGTGTCTCTTAGAAAGGCATGTAGCGAATATTTATCTACATTTCTAAACAGATATATTTTGCATTTAGTTTGCCTGGATATGATTGTTACGGTTTTCAGTGTCGCTATGACACTGTAGCCATCATGATGCTCCAGATTTATTGAGGATGATTTGTTGCTGTCAACTACGTTTTTGCAGCCATTTATACTTCAAGTGGCTTGAATTAATTGCTCAAATAATTTTCGGAGAAAGCATTTAGCACGACTTAGGAAGATGTTTTATGCCATCTCTGACTTTAAAAATGTAGTTTCGCCAACATATCCTGGGTATAAGTTTTACGTACATGCAGCAAAACCTTACGATTACGTTCAGTGTCAATTACATTTACCTTTCACAAATGTTCAGTGTGCTTTTCACCAAATGTACAATGACACTTAGACTCATACTTTTGCCAGCATCTCTGGAGTTATAGTATTCATTGTTAATGTTATGTGGATACACATTCATGCCAAAGTCATTGGAGCGGAGATACATAGGCGGAAGGTTTCACAAACCACATAAAAAAAGTCGCACGACATGAGATCAGACGATCTTGGAGGCCTGTTTTGGAATGCGAGATCCCTACGGCATTTATGGTAAGACCACCCTTCAGACTGTGCGAAATTTCGTAGAAAATCACGCCGCACGGTCGTGACTGAGTTCAACTTGTTGAAACGGGGAATACAATACAGTTTCAGTTGTTATGTTGTAACCACGTCGGGAAGTCACGTGCCATGCACACATTAGTTACATCATATATATTGCTTGCTTCAACAAACTTTGAATATCTTATGCCGGAATACCTTAATATTCGGTATGTCTTATATAACAAAGAGAAATCACCTATACTATCCGATTACAAGATTTTACGTATACATCTTGAGTGTGTCACATCGCATAACTGCAATACGCACCACAATTATAGGGACACTTTTTAGAAATCCCGTAATTATCTACCATCACATAAGTAATTTAAGGAGGTATTGAATAGAATTGGGAGAAGAGGAATTTGTGGCGCAACTTGACTAGAAGAAGGGATCGGTTGGTAGGACACGTTCCGAGGCCTCAAGGGACCTCCGGTTTAGTACTGGAGGGAAGCATGAGGGTAAAAATCGTAGAGGGTGACCAAGAGATGGACACACTGAGCAGATTCAAAAGGATATATATTGCAGTAGTTACTGGGACATGAAGAGGCTTGCACTGGATAGGGTAGCAAGGAGAGCTGCATCAAACCAGTCTCTCGACTGAAGACCATAACAACAACATCTTCCATATTGCAACCAGATGCGTGACACTCTTGCTGGGTGGCAACCATTTAGACACCACTGAACTGAGTGGCGTTATGTTGCTGAACTAGCAGCACAGGCTGACCGCAGGCGACATATAAAGGATGTCGAAAGGGATGTTTGCGTGGCCCACGAGAAAGACAGGTCGCAGCACGTGGCACTTCCGGTCTTACGAGTGCCAGCAACCGTCTCCGGCGGGGAGCGAGTAACCGTTTCAGACGAGTTTAATAATTCTTAGCTGCGCGTTTCAATGCGTGCAACTTCTCGAGAGTACAAGACAAAGTTAAGGTCTACGTGGGTACCTTTTCATTGACCTATTGATTTCCCATTGCTACTGCACGGAGGCGAGCGTTCACGAAGTATGGCGGGCAAGCAGACTAGTGCAATGTCACAAGTTTGTTGCGGAGCCCATTTTTTCTCGTGGGGCCCGGATGTTTGTCACACTGAGGCCTAGTAGTCAGTGACTGTCTCTGTACAGGTACGTTTTTAAAAGGTGTTTGGATGGCACAAAGCGTGTTGCTGAACTTGGATGATCTTGGAGGGACCATTTGCCGTTTTATCCATGCTTGTGTCAATGTCGCATCCTCTCGGTGCCTTCCCCCTCCCCCCAGCCCCCCCCCCCCGCCCCCACGGCTCCCATCACCCCGTCGCTCTCCGTGGTCACACCACAGGAGGGCTCAAAAAGCATGAACACCCTTTGCTGTGCGACACTGCAAAGGGGCACGGTGACGTTCAGTGAGGGTGCAGACCCACGATGTCCTTAGAGGAGGACTGCATCGTCTAGAGGGTGTCAGCAGCGTCAAATAAGGTCAACAACGACGTCCTATTGCTCATCACACAGCAAGCTGTCGTTTTTGACTACGAAATGTGTCGGAATCAACACCCCAAAGAAAAGAGGTCTTTCTTGGCGCCGTTTATGTGACTCCAAGCGGCCTTTTCGTGTCGATTCTGAGCGGCGATGTGTCTCAAACGTTTTCCTCGGCCACACATAAGAAAAACGCGCGATTTTAACGCTGGCTGTTGCTGTTCTGATTTCCATCGCAGAGGCATCAAAAGAAGGGGTGCAAAGTGGGTAAGAGGAGTCTGACGACCCTTCCATCGTGTGACACGGCCACGGAGGCGTTGGGCAAAAGTGTAGAAAAATTTGGTGCCGATGAGACATCGTTAACTCCTTTTACATATCACGCGAACCTTTGAGCTCTGGCTTTGTATCGCGTGTGTCGATACCTTGCATTGCCGAGGCCGAGGTGGACGTCGCAGGGCGCACCGCTTTTGCACCATCACAAAGCAAGCAAAGC
Organism: Schistocerca gregaria; assembly: GCF_023897955.1. NCBI lineage: Eukaryota > Metazoa > Arthropoda > Insecta > Orthoptera > Acrididae > Schistocerca > Schistocerca gregaria. The sequence goes on from NC_064922.1 coordinate 537,533,988, forward strand.
AAGGTTATAGGCACCTTTGAGCCAAATTTCAAACTTCTGCCTCGCAATACGGGAGACAATTACTGAATTTCAAGAAAGTGATCCTTTCATTGTCTTGCGCAAAGTAACGTAAGAAGCAATACGAAATGGGGTGACTATGTGAAGCAGATGAAAGACTTATATTTGTTGCAAGGGCTGTTGGAAAGTGCAGTACCAGAATCTCGCTGGTAGTGCTTAATAGATTATGGGCAGAGAATCCACAACCTTCAGTGTGGATGCAAATTTACGCTCGACTACCAGCGCGAATTTAAAATTAGCGAGCATGGAGGACATGGACTGGGACCTCGGGTAGGTGGTGCCAGATGGGAACGTGAGTGAACCTGGGAGTGTGCCGAGGTAGTCGCCGCGTTTTCGATAAACAGTGTGTGCTGGTGTAGGGGTTTACGCAACTGCCTAGTACGCAGGAGGTCCTAGGTTAGAGTCCCGGTCTGGAACACATTTTCACTCGTCGCCGCTGATTGTGCATAAAGTTCCCACGTCATTAACACCTTCCCATTCCGTCTTTTCTTCACCTCCCCCTCCCCATCTCCATCCCCGCCTCCACCTTCAGTTTATAAAAAAGTGCTTAATAAAATACACCTAAGCGCCTGCTGGAAATTGCGTGTTCTTTGAATTAATGTCCAGTCAAACTGCGGAACCACACGAGTAAATGCTTCGTCCTTAAGTAGCACACAGTATTGCAAATACAGACAGAGAAAACACTACGTTGTATCATTACACGACTGAAGAACAATCAATGAAAACAGTTACTTCCGTAAAATGTTTAGGAGTGTGCGTATGGAGCAATTTGAGGAAAACGACCCCATAAAAGTAATTGCACTTAAGGAAGATGCCAGATTCACTCGAAGAATCCTCAGGAAATTTAGTGGAACAACAAAGAAAGTAAGTTACAATACACTCTTTCGACCAGTACTTCAATAATGCTCATCAATCTGGAATCCGCTCCAGAAGGACTAATAGAGGAACTGGAGAAGATCCAAAGAGGAACGTTTCGCTACAGGTTCATTAGGTAAGCACGAAAGCATCACGAAAATGCTTAGTCAAGACCGTCCGCCCCGATAGCTGAGTGGTCAGAGTGACGGCTTGCCGTCCTGCGGCCCCGGTTCGATTCCCGACTGGGTCGGTGATTTTCTCCGCTAAGCGACTGGGTGTTGTGTTGCCTTCGTCATCAGTTCACCCCCATCTGGCGCGCAGGACGCGCAATGTGGCGTCGAATGTAATGAGATTTGCCCCACTAGGGGCCTCCCGGCCAATGACGCCAAACGCTCATTTCCATTTCCAGTCAACAGCAGCGGCAGACGCTGCAGGAGAGGCGTTCTGCATCACGGTATGGTCTACCGTCAAAACGACGAGAGTGTACATTCCTAGAACAGTCAAGTAATATATCTCTTCCTCATACGTATATCTTGAGAATAGAACATCAAGATAAAATTGGAGAGATTCAAGCCCACTCGAAGCCTACCAACAAGCGTTCCTCTCGCGAACCGAACCCTAAGAAGGTGAAGACACACTGCTACACAATGTACACTCCACTACCCACCGAAAAGTGGCTTCCCTGGAAATACTAGAGAAACTTAAATGCGTATCCTCGGAAGAAATACACTGTAGTTGTCTTGAAAAGATGTATTGTAAATAAGAGAATTTAGGACACACACACTGAGGCGAAAAAAGCCATAGGATGTCTCCTAATGCTTCAAATGGCTCTGACCACTGCGGGACTTAACATCTGAGGTCATCAGTCCCCTAGACTTAGAACTACTTAAAGACATCACACACATACATGCCCGAGGCAGGACTCCAACCTGCGACCGTAGCAGCAGCGCGGTTACGGACGAGCGCCTAGAACCGCTCGGCCACAGCGGCTGGCGATGTCTCCTAATATCGTAGACACAAACTCCATGTGCCATGCACTCAAAAAGACTTTGGGTGTCCACTGCAGGAGTATTCAGCCATGCTACCGCTGTAACAGTCCATAACTGTGCGAAAGTGTTGCCGGTCCTGGATTTTCGTGCGAACTGACCTCTCGCGATTGTGTCCCATAAATATTCGATGGGATTCAAGTCGGGCAATGTGCGTGGCTGAATTATTCGCTCGAATTATCCAGAATGTTTCTGAAACCAAGCTTAAACAGTTGTGCCAGGTGACAATTCCATCGTTTTTTGGGAACATGAAGTCCATGAATGGCTGCAAATGGTCTCCAAGTAGTCGAACATATTTTCAGTTAACGATCGGCTCGGTTGTACCAGAGGATCAGTCCATATCATGTAAACACAACCCCCTCCATTACGGAGCCACGATCAGTTTGCACAATGCCTTGTTGAAAAGCTGAAGTTCCATGGCTCTTATCAAATGAAATCCACGATTTTACAGTCGTCTACGACCAACGGATATGGTCACGAGCCCAGGAGATGCGCTGTAGGCGATATCGTGCTGTTAGCAAAGGCACTCGTGACGCTCGTCTGCTGCCGTAGCACATTGATGGTAAATTTCGCCACACTGTCCTAACGGATACGTTCATTCTACGTCCCACCTTGATTTCTGCTTGTCTGTTAGAACTGACAACTCTACGCAAACGCCACTGCTCTCTGTCGTAAAGTAAATGCAGTCTGCCACTGCGCTGTCCGTGGTGAGAGGTAATGCCCAATATTTGGTATTCTCGGGAAACTCTTTTTTTTATCTATTTTTTATTTACACGTCACGATCAGTAGGACCAAATTGAGGAGCTAATCTCCAAGGTCATGGAACTTGTCATTACATGAAATTACAACATAAAAGTAATAACAGATAAGAATAAATGTTTAGGAACCCGAAAAAAGTCAGTCCATAAGTTCCAGTAAACGCAATCAACAATACTACAAGAATCAGCTTAATTTTTCAAGGAACTCCTCGACAGAATAGGAGGCGTGAGCCATGAGGAAACTCTTCAGTTTCGATTTGAAAGCGTGTGCATTACTGCTAAGATTTTTTTAAATTCTAGTGGTAGCTTATTGAAAATGGATACAGCAGTACGCTGCACACGTTTCTGCACAGGAGTTAAGGAAATCCGATCCAAGTTCAGGTTTGGTTTCTGACGAGTATTAACTGAGTGAAAGCTGCTTATTCTTGGAAATAAGCTAACATTGTTAATAAGAAATGACAATAAGGAACATATATATTGAGAGACGAATGTCAAAATACCCAGACTCGTGAACAGGGGTCGACAAGAGGTTCGTGGACTTACACCATTTATTACCTAAACCGCCCGTTTCTGAGCCAAAAATATCCTTTTAGAATGGGAAGAGTTACCCCAAATATAATACCATACGACATAAACGAATGAAAATCAGCAACGTAGACAAATTTTCGTGTAAAATGATCACTCATTTCAGATACCGTTCGAGTAGTGAAAATGGCAGCATTAACTCTCTGAACAAGATGCTGAACGTGGGCTTTCCACGACAAATTACTGTCTATCTGATCACCTTGAAAATTGAACTGCTCAGTTTCACTAATCATATGCTCATTCTGTGAAATTAAAACGTCAGGTTTTGTTGAAATGTGTGTTAGAATCTGTAAAAACTGAGACTTACTGTGATTTAGCGTTAGTTTATCTTCTACAAGCCATGAACTTAGGTCATGAACTACACTATTTGAAACCGAGCCAATGTTGCACACAACATTCTTTACTACCAAGCTAGTGTCATCAGCAAACAGAAATATTTTAGTCTGTTATCAAAGTTAGAGATGAACCAATTGTGATCTACTCCCCGTATTCTGTAATGGTCCAACTTCTAGAACAATATTTTGTGATCAATACAATCAAACCCCTTAGTTAAATAGAAAAATATGCCTAGCGTTGGAAATCTTTTACTTAACCCATCCAGTACCTCAGAGAGAAAAGAGATATTGCATTTTCAGTTCTTAGACGACTTCTAAAGCCGAACAGTATATTTGAGAGCAAATCGTGTGATATAAAATTATCAATTATCCTTACATACACAGCCTTCTCAATAATTTTAGCAAACACTGATAGTATAGAAATAGGTCTAAAATTATCTACATCATCCCTTTCTGAAAACGGCTTTACTATTAAGTACTTAAATCGCTCAGGAAATTGACCATTCCTAAATGAAAAATTACAAATGTGGCTAAATACAGGGCTAACATGTGCAACACAGTACTTTAATATTCTGCTAGGCACTCCATCATAACCATGAGAGTCCTTAGCCTTCAGTTATTTAATTACTGACTCAATCTCCCTCTTGTCTGTATCAGAGAGGAGTATTTCAGACGTCAATCTCGGAAAGGCATTTGCTAAGAAATTTATATGATTTCCTGTAGAAACTAAATTTTTATTTAATCCGTACTTGAGACAGTGGATCTCTCTATATTGAATTCTCTAACGATTTCCGAAATTGAATGTCCCCTATATCCAACTGTATCAGGCATTATGCAGTCAAAGTCTGTTAATTCACCTCACTGTGTAGGGACATATAGACGGTCATGCTTCTCCCGCTTAACAAGGGTACGGAAAATGGCAAAATATCGATAATATTGATACAAAGCGCCCTCCGCCATGCAATGTACAATGGTTTGGGGTTATATACAAGGTGGTTGTAAATAAACTTCCGCTATTTGAAAGAACCGCTGTGAAAAAACCAGTGTGCGTAGCACAATGAAACTTCTTGGAAACGTTTGTAGGGACATGCGGAAGAGAAATAACGAATCAACCATTTAAAGAAACACATGAGGGGTAACGTTTATTAACTGCGTACCATGTTCACGTTCCATGTTACCAACGTTACTCTATGTGCCAGCCACCGGTTCGATTCCCTGCCGAGTTGGGGATTTTCTCTGTCAGGGGACTGGGTGTTCGTGTTGTCCTCATCATTTCATCATCATTCGTGACAGTGGCTATGTTGGACTATGTATAAATTGGACTGTGTAGAAACTGGGACTTTGTACGGGCGCTGATGGCCGTGGAATTGGGCGCCCCACAAACCAAACATATGTGACAGCGACGTGCATCCACGACAGCCTGGAGTGGCACTAGACATACCACTTCAAAAATGTTCGCAGCACAGTTTCGAACGCTGGACCATGGAATGCTCGGCTGCCAGGAGACAACTCGTCTTCTGCTTGGGGATCGCGTATTGCTCCCAGCGTTTTTGGTGTTACTGGCCGTTGACCTCTTCCAGAAGCAATTCACAAATCACCAGTTAATTAAAACTCAACACTGGTGCGGAGTCACTGTTCGTGTCCCTTTAATGCGTCAATACTCGCGAAGAGGAGCAACACTATTCCTGTTGTTTCGGTACAACAGCTTTGAAGGTAAACCCAGTTCACCTTGTCCAGACCCAAGTTGACTATCTGCAGTTACACTCCTGGAAATTGAAATAAGAACACCGTGAATTCATTGTCCCAGGAAGGGGAAACTTTATTGACACATTCCTGGGGTCAGATACATCACATGATCACACTGACAGAACCACAGGCACATAGACACAGGCAACAGAGCATGCACAATGTCGGCACTAGTACAGTGTATATCCACCTTTCGCAGCAATGCAGGCTGCTATTCTCCCATGGAGACGATCGTAGAGATGCTGGATGTAGTCCTGTGGAACGGCTTGCCATGCCATTTCCACCTGGCGCCTCAGTTGGACCAGCGTTCGTGCTGGACGTGCAGACCGCGTGAGACGACGCTTCATCCAGTCCCAAACATGCTCAATGGGGGACAGATCCGGAGATCTTGCTGGCCACGGTAGTTGACTTACACCTTCTAGAGCACGTTGGGTGGCACGGGATACATGCGGACGTGCATTGTCCTGTTGGAACAGAAAGTTCCCTTGCCGGTCTAGGAATGGTAGAACGATGGGTTCGATGACGGTTTGGATGTACCGTGCACTATTCAGTGTCCCCTCGACGATCACCAGAGGTGTACGGCCAGTGTAGGAGATCGCTCCCCACACCATAATGCCGGGTGTTGGCCCTGTGTGCCTCGGTCGTATGCAGTCCTGATTGTGGCGCTCACCTGCACGGCGCCAAACACGGATACGACCATCATTGGCACCAAGGCAGAAGCGACTCTCATCGCTGAAGACGACACGTCTCCATTCGTCCCTCCATTCACGCCTGTCGCGACACCACTGGAGGCGGGCTGCACGATGTTGGGGCGTGAGCGGAAGACGGCCTAACGGTGTGCGGGACCGTAGCCCAGCTTCATGGAGACGGTTGCGAATGGTCCTCGCCGATACCCCAGGAGCAACAGTGTCCCTAATTTGCTGGGAAGTGGCGGTGCGGTCCCCTACGGCACTGCGTAGGATCCTACGGTCTTGGCGTGCATCCGTGCGTCGCTGCGGTCCGGTCCCAGGTCGACGGGCACGTGCACCTTCCGCCGACCACTGGCGACAACATCGATGTACTGTGGAGACCTCACGCCCCACGTGTTGAGCAATTCGGCGGTACGTCCATCCGGCCTCCCGCATGCCCACTATACGCCCTCGCTCAAAGTCCGTCAACTGCACATACGGTTCACGTCCACGCTGTCGCGACATGCTTCCAGTGTTAAAGACTGCGATGGAGCTCCGTATGCCACGGCAAACTGGCTGACACTGACGGCGGCGGTGCACAAATGCTGAGCAGCTAGCGCCATTCGACGGCCAACACCGCGGTTCCTGGTGTGTCCGCTGTGCTGTGCGTGTGATCATTGCTTGTACAGCCCTCTCGCAGTGTCCGGAGCAAGTATGGTGGGTCTGACACACCGGCGTCAATGTGTTCTTTTTTCCATTTCCAGGAGTGTATAATGCACACGAATGCTAGTGTTTCAACCCAATGTCGTCGTAGCAGTGCCAGCGCCTAGCGGCGAGTCATACAGTAACGCTACTCACAACGCAATTCCTTCAGCTCACAGTCAGTATTTCATCTCTGTAAATTGGTACCCATACGGTAAATAATTTTGTGTCTACAGTGGTACAAGTAACAAAAGCTTAATTATAACCACCCTGTATGAAGATATAACGCTGGCCGCTGTGGCCGAGCGATTCTAGCGCTTCAGTCCGGAACTGCGCTGCTGCTGCTACGGTCGCAGGTTCGAATCCTGCCTCGGGCATGGATGTGTGTGATGTCCTTAGATTAGTTGGGTTTAAGTAGTTTAAAGTCTAGGGGACTACTGACCTCAGATGTTAAGTCCCATCGTGCTCAGAGCCATTTGAACTTTTCTTTTTAAGACATAAAATACAAAAGGATCTACTTCTATATTATGTAGTACAACAGATAAATCAGGAAAAGAGGTATGAAAAAGTTAACTTCAATGTTTATAAGGCGTTCGTATTTTACGTATGAACTTGAAAAGACCTGTACTGTCTTAGATTAATACTGATGGCCGTAAAGGGTTAGTCGTTTACGAGGGTCAAGCTTGTATTTGCGCAAATGGTGGCGCCCGACGTAACTACGTAACTGGGTGTGTGATGCCGCTCCCATGGACCTCAGTGATACGTGCAGGTCTCACATGCTGTGTTTCCTACACAGCTGAAGTTAATGGGGTGTCCCATGCATGGTCCATCGATCAACACCTGTCACAACCTCTTGTATCACGGAGCCATCCAGTGTTGGCGTCAAAGCTGATTGTATACGCGAATCACTCGCTGCTACCCAGTATAAAGCTGGAAAGGTAACAACTAAATTTTTTATCACATGTATTCGGTACTGTCGAGATACATACGCGTTACAAAGTATTCGTTACTTGTTATTTCCGTAACCGAACGTAATTTTGTATAAATGTCTTTTTTTTTAATTTGTTGTGAACCCTTGTCTGTCTGAGCATTTTGCTTTATTTCTTGACTGCTCAACAAAGAAATGTTACAAATTTTGCTTCTTTTTCGCTGCGTGATGATTGCACTACGCAGTGTGAAAATGTATTACATTATCGTTAAAGTGAACTCATAGTGTAATGAGTTGTAAAGTAGAACTAATTCTTCCATTCAGCTCAGATCAGATGGAATATTACAATCAAACTGAACAATTTGTAAGAGACGTTGTGAGATCACACTAACTGATGTCGGGGACATTCAGTTCTCGCACGAGGCATTCACGCCATCTGTTGCTGGCACACAGCACTTATACTCACGAGATTAGGACGGTTTCGCCGTACGGCGGACTGCTTTTATAATGGAAATTGAATGTGGATCGGGGGGAAAGAAAAGGAAACGAAAGGGAAGGAACGATTGATACAACTGCGTCGGGACTTCATGCACAATTAGCGGCGACGAGTAAAAATATGTGGCAGAATGTTATTCGAATCTGGGGTCCGCTGCTTACTAGGCACTTACGTTAATCATTGCGTCATACGGACACAGTGTTTATCGCAGTTGCGCGGACTATCTGGGCACACCTTCCTGCTAATCCTTAGTCCCACCCAGCGCCACGTATCCATGCTTGCTACGTATCCATGCTTGCTACTTTGAGATTTCCGCAGGAGGTCGGACGTAATTGTGCATTCGCACTGTAGGTGGTGTATTCATTGCCCAGCGAGGTGAATCAATTGTATGAATGCGCATGTCCGAGAAAACATACACCGCGCATTCATGCAGGACTGATTTGTGCTGTGAGCACTGTTGACGTGTCACACGCTCCGGCAAAGTACCGGAACTAGCAGTCAGAAGTGTGCTTTAATTTAGTTCTATTAATCTACTTTCTTTAACTATACTATAACTTGAATGATTGTTCTTGCATTAGGGACAAAACAAACAGAAATGTGATTTCGGAATCATTCTAATATGTGCATGTTTCCATTGGGAAGGTACAGTTTTCTGAGTTAAAGCTGCATTAAATAAAGGTCTTAGTGTTTGAGCAAGTCCCTACAGTAGAAGTAGTTTGATATGAAATCATCCAATGTCGTCATTTCCAGGAGCTGCACTTTTGCCACTTGGTATGGCTGAGGCTATCTCATATTCTGTTATTTCTTCCAATAATGGATTATCGGCTGTTTTGGTGTTTCTATACAGAAGTGAATGCAGTTCCCTAGTATAATTTCTCCGCGATTGTCATCAGATTTTGGGTCCTGTGCGTGATCTTGTGTTTTTTCGAATAAATCGCGGAATATTTCAGTCTTCTGCCTTTCGTCCGCTGTGAAGTGGTCATCGATTCGGTGACGGGTTTGCCCGTTACCCTCTTGAATTAATTCTTAAAGAGAGTAAGATTACGTGGGTCAAGTCCTTGTGATTAACGTTCCCAGCTGTTTGTTCTGAATTGACGAATGCTGATCTAACTTGATTATGCAGATGGTTCCATTCCTATTTTGCACTTTCATTACGTTGTCGTTTGATTTGTCTACATAATTTTCTTTTTTATTTTATTTAGGTTAAGAATACGTTTAGGTAGTCTGTCCTTATGTTGTATGATGTTTTTATTTGGTACATTGTTAGTGACAGCTGATTGTATCGTTTGGATGATTAGCTCATTATTGTTTTCAAGGTATTAATGGCAGTCGTGCTGGGCTTTTTGCCTAAAAATTCTGTTCTGAAGTTTTCTATTTTAAAGTTTTTGGAGTCGATGAAAGTTTTCCTATTGTGTTTCTCATTTTTGACGTGGGTAATAGCCGTTTTCTATATGATGGGGTGGCTGTCGCTGGAAATACTGCTATATATTTCCACTTCACTGCAGTGACTAGCATTTTTCGGTGTACAAATAATGTGATCGACAACGAAGGTTCAGTGTGTTTGATGAAAATAGATGAATTATTTTCTACGTGGAACAGACTATCGTTTAGAGCTGCAATGCGGTGATCGCCGGTTTTATTGCTTGTAAGAACAGTGGATCTGGCATTAAAGTCTCCTGTGTGAATTTCTGGGCCAAGTGTAGAGATTTAATCAAAGAGATCTATTGTTAGATCCTCACTGGGGTGTACAGTACATATGCAGTTGCGAAGAAGATCGGTTTCCTGTATTTTGTTACTATTTCTAGGACAACTGCTTGGTGGATGTTAAGTTTTCCTGGTAAATCAAGTCCTACAGCGGCCAGCAGATTCGTGTTCGTGTGTAATATGGCGACTCCTCCTTGTGAACATCTTCCTCTGCCTGTTTAGGGTTTGTCTGACCTGTGGCATACATAATCGAGAAGCCTATGTCTTTACCGAATGATTTGATTCCTGCATTTCCAATAATTGTAATGTTTTGTTTTTCTAGGGGCTTCTTTTTAGCCCAGAAACCATTTGCATTGGCAAAGCATATAGCTGCAGTGTCTTTTCTGGACGTAAATATGAAAAGATTACCGCATTTGTAGAGTGTAGCACTAGGTATGACTTGGGCAGATGAGTTTCTCGGGTTGCTTATGTAGATGTGTATATTGTTCCAGGCGTGCGTAATTTCCATATCCCGCCGGAGAAACTCTCTGGAAATCGTTTTTATCGTTTCAGTAATGAGAGACCCACGTTCCGGAAGAATGCTGAGTAGTTCAGTGGTGAATGCACCCAAAATGTTTTAAATTTGTGAACATTGCTGAACATGGTAAGTTGGTTCATCAATGCGCTCAGTCCTCTCTGTTCTGTCGGCCAAGAAGGGTTGCTTCTATCTTTCTGAGCAGTTTGTATCGGTAGCGAGGTGAGTAAGATTGTAACTGCTGCATTTAGGTGTTTCCTTTTCAGAATCTAATTTGCACTTGAAAATCAGGTGAGGTCCACTACATTTCCCACATCTGGGTTCGTTAGAACAGTTTTTGGAGGTTTGCCGAAAACTGTTGTATTTTTTGCATTGTGTGGGTTGCGGAGGTGGTGGTTGGATGGTTCCACCTTATTGTAGTATGCACTGCATCCTGAAGTGGTGTGTGAGAAGTTTGTCAATGGTTTCCTTGAGACCAGATGACATATATTTTTGATGGGTCGTTTTGTGAGTCGTGAGTAGATGCGCGTTGCTTCTTTAATTGGTATCCCTGCATCTTTAGTTCCTCTCCTATTTCCTCGTCGGTGACATCGTGATTGACAATAGTGATGACACCTAGGAAGGGTCCCTGTCGTTTCCAATCAGGATGTGGTGTATTGAGTGGGTTTATTGTCTTGACAGTTCGTTCCGGTATGTAAGCGGTGCCAGCGTTTTTTTTTTTTTTTTTAATTTGGTTTCAAAGTCAGTCTGGTAGTTGATAAGCTTGACACTCCTTCTGAAATTTATGTCAATCCCAAAATGTGCAATGTTGAATTGCTTTAGTGCGGTTTCCTTGGTGTCCAGTTTTTCAATGATAACAATTCTAACTTGAATGGTGAGATCAAACTTTACTGGATTGTAATCGGATTCTGTGGTCGCAGTACAAGTTTCGTCTCGAGTTCCTGCTGGAGCGTACCTTTTGAGAACCTCCGTCATCATGTACCTCAAGAGATTCCGTTTCGTGAAGAGAATCGTTGGTTTGACAATGAGTACCGGGCTGTGGGTCGGACTAAGATTATTGGTTGTCGGTTGGTGACTTGGTGACTGTTGAGATTCGGTCGGTGTGGTTGGGTCAGATTTGTTGTTTCTTCTCAGGTTTTTTGTTTGGCATGTAGAACGTTAATTTTGCATAGTGGAGATAGAATGATTCAGTAGCCTGCAAATTCTACTCGCGTTTTCTGGTTCTGGCCCTGATCTGTGTGCCTTAGCCCCAGCCTCGGCAGACGCTGGCTGACTATCCTCGGACAGGGCGCTCGTCTACAGCCTACCCTAACTGTCCGTCCCTGAAACGGCTGTCCAGGCTACTAAGCCTAGATCTAATTCGCTCTGGCAGAGAGCACAACAATTTTGCTTACTGAAGCACGGTACCTGAGCTTAACTAATGGTATGCACACAACACCCATATATCAAATATCTGCGAGATAGGTCACTGTTGCTATATACACACTGACAGACGGAATGAGCATTGATGACCCGAGTTTGTTTTCATAGCTTCTGAAAAACAAAAAAGTTTCACTTTTATATTTTAATTTCTTATTGTTCGGGTGTTCGAAATGCATCGCCGCACTGGAAACTTTTGAGTCGGCACAACCTGTACGGCCATATGTCTTCTGAATCGCGATCGCTAATGACCGAACAAACTGCGATTTTTTACTACACGTTACGGATCGGATGACAGTGGCTTCAGTGCGCCGTTTATCAAAGAAACTGGTCGATACGGAAGCTATACCTCCACAGAATTCAAGATGAAGATATTTTATCGAAGGCTATACGTCTCCTAAGAGGTCTTATAACAGCCTGCCTTATGTCTTTTTGTGTTAATGCATTCACTACTGACGCCCATACTCGAAAGTTCCTTTAAGTGTCCCTCACATGCTCAAGAATCTTAAGATATGGAACATAATTCCACCCTGAATGCAGATCCAATTTAAGTTTTCATCTAATTATCGTTTTCGTAAACGTTTAGAACTGTGTTGTCAGAGCCCTCCTCAGTGAGGCCATGTTGCTGAATTAACAATTAAGACTTCTCGTTCGAGCGCGGTTACGCAATAGCTTCCGGGGTGTGCCATAATGTCTGAAGTATCGGCTGTCTGTCTGTTCGTCGTTCTAAATGCTACACGGCGTATTTGCCCGATTTGACTTGGCTTAGCCCTGGTTGGAGAAAACATTAAGAAAATTTTGCATTTGCCCATGCCGCCTTTTGAGGCGCAACGAAACAATCATGCCACTTATTATAGAGGAATATTCAGAAAAAACAGCGTGGCATTCAGATTCAGAAGAAGAAGATTTCATCTTTTTAATCACGAAACTAGAAGCACATATTGTTGTTTCGATAAATTTAAATCACGGGTGAGATGGATACCCTTGAGAGGAAAAGTGCTGCGCATTTGATTCACGGTGGCCTTCAAACGTTGGGTAACCAAGCATATCTCCTTCGCTCTTTTCTCTCTCTCTCCCTCCCTCTCTCTCTCTCTCTCTCTCTCTCTCTCTCTCTCTCTCTCTCTGTGTGTGTGTGTGTGTGTATTCGTCTTCACTCACTGTCACGTTTTCAGGAGGCACTTGTATCAGCAATCCTTCACTTTGGCGTAAAGGCCTTATGACAGATGTAAGTTGGCATATTGCACAGTTTTCAATGTTATTGCACTCTTTTTGTCGGACAAGAATTACTCTCTACTGTGTGGGCCGTTGGCTCTGTCTAGATCATGCAATGTGATTCTTTTATCCAGCCTGTCAGCACACAACTTATATGAGGTGTTCCAGCTCTTGTCCTGGTCGCCAACCTCGCACCCGAAGTGAAATTTGCAAGGGATTCTTGCAAGGGGATCAAGTTTCCGTTTTTGCAGTTTTATAGTTAACTGTCACAGATATAATAAAAAGGATTTGCTTTATTCACTCAATTACGGGACAGTGCTTCTACTGAATTAACACAAAACACAAACCACAAACTTTATGTAGTTGGAACAACAAGCAGGTACTTCCAACGATTGTCAGAACTCTCAAAGTAGAGACGCTTCACAACAAACGCAACATGATTCTATGTGTTTGAGAATGACTCATCGACAGTGCTGCCAAGACACCTTCATTTCCTGGGGGTAGATTTCTGAACTGAGGGTCATGTTAGTTAATTTCTTGTGTATATCTGGATCATTTTTCAACAATTAAATATCTGAATTTTCGTCAATCAACAGAAGACTAACCAATACACTGTGATTTCAAGGATTGTGATAGATTTTTTAAAACAAATTTGTTGTTGGCCAGTGTCAACTGATGACTGAATTTTATTCTGTAGTTGTAGCTGTCTGTTCAACAACTTCCTCCGTATTGTTTTACTCCTGCCCTGAATAGCTCCATCACCACAATCACCCTATTTTCGACCCTCCCTTTCCTTGGCAATATCTCACCCTACCTAATGTGAGCTTTCCAGTTGGCTCATTAGGCTCTTTTTAGTGCTTGTTTTAGTTCAGACTATTGTTTAGTACTCGCATTAAGTGTCTTGCGGCGGGGGAATGCAGAATACCGCCAGCGGCTTGATGTTCGGCTCACGAGCTCCCTTCACTTCAAAATGAACAATTTTGTGGAAGAACTTTATTTTCAATCATGGGCTTGGAATATATAGTTCTTTTTGATACCTCGCAAGTATCCCTTTTATGTGAGTTTTTTAAATGTTTTGCATTGGCGTGTGACCATCGGTCGACACGTGGTTTTCTTTTCATTTCAAGAAGAATAATAATTGCAGATGTTATCCTTTTCATCAGATTTAAGGAAGGAAGAACTTTTGGTGGAGAAACAGAGACTTTTTTTACTAAAGAATATCACTGTTTGAGGAGAGAGGAAATTTCCTTTCATAGGAGTAGAAGATTAATTTCAAAAATACCAAACTTGCAAATACATAAGATACTGGCAAACGAGACCATGATGAGAGGGAAAAAAATAATGAGTCCGATAGAGGCTGTAAGGTAAGTGGCTCTCCCATAGAAAAAACCGCAGTGAAATTCGTCAGGCACCACTAGTCAAAGGCGAGAACTTGTATTTCTCGATGTTCGACTTTCATGTCCGAACTAGTTGACTTCTGGCGTTACCCCGGTTTTCTATTTAGTCAAATCTTTTGTTAGTCCATTTCCACCTTCCCTGTCTCTATGTGTCATCTCCTTCGTCCACTTTTCTGCCGCTCTATCTACTCCCCCCCCCCCCCCCCAATTCTCCATGTCCGTCACCTCCAACCCAGTAGGAGATTCTTGCTTCTTTCTCCCACAGTATTTCTTTCCAAATAGTAAGTAACATTTGTACCAAGTTTGGCTGAAATCGAGCCAGGGGCTTAGGAGGAGCTTTTTATCCACGGCTTCGCCCGTGCACGCAAGTGTCGGATGTATTTCACAATGTTTAACATATGTTTTTACACATATTTCATCTGTATGTTTACCAAATTTCGCCCTGAAGTTTCATTTTCACGTAGCTTAATGCTTTTGTCATCTAATCTCCTGAATTAGGTTTCGTACAATGATGAAATTTTGCAGGCACATTCAGCTGAATATGTGGATATTGTCTGAAAAATGTATTAGTAATTAAGAAGTAAGCGTGATGCGGTAGTTGTAGTCCATGAACATCGAAAATGTAGTAAGTGATATATACTTTCCCTTTCATCATTTTGTAGAAGTGGGGAGGTGGGTGTACGCCAGAAAAAAAAAAAAAAAAAGTTTCGTAAAGGTTTGAAATTATGTGTAAAGTTCGTTGCAAGAGACTAATGAGTGCTCTCATTTTCAAGTACTGGGTGAAAAAAGTCTGCGTTTTGCGGGTAATGGGCTACACTTCTTTTTCCTCGCCACCCCAACTTCTGTGATAGGCAGGAGGTTTTTATCCCCACAACGTTTTTTCCCAGACAGTAAGTGAAATGTGTACCAAGTCTGGTTCAAATCGATCAAGTAGTTTAGGAGGAGATGTGGGAAAACATACGTACAGGCATACATTTTTGTAATATTCGTGTGTGAGGATACTAACAGTGCAAGCCACATAGCAACTGAAAAATGACAAGAAGGGAGCCACTAGTTGCGATCAGTACTAGTTAGCAATCAGTGCCTGTTTCGCCCGCCAGCTTGGCAGTAAGGCGAATTTCGACGAGAGGTATGCAGTGGCGCGGCACCCGGTGTCTAGCTACGGCCGCTACGCCTTGAAAGATTCAGCGGCGCTAAATCCGGCTCGTAGCCGTACATTAAACCCGGCACCGCAGCCGCGCCCTCCTCTGCCGTCCGCGGGGAAATTACCGGCTCTCCTAAAGGGAGCCGCGTCCGCTGTCTCCGCTTCACAGCTTACGACACCTCGCGGGACAGACGCACCTGCGGTTAATATTATCAAGTGGGCCGCACACTGCAGCAAAGTGGCGCTTTCAGCTCTAATTAGCTCTGTGATAAACTGGAAATGTAGCAGAAATATGCAAGGAATCCAATCTGTACTTTGAAACTTGGCAAGAGAGGAAGAAGAAAGTCGCTGATCGAAAGACCATTGATCGTTTCACAACAAAGCTTTTAGATACACAGTCCTGTCACACCAATGTGGCCACCTGTCACAAGCCTGAATAACCACCCTCTGCAGTGCGGACCACTGTATGATGTGCAGGAAGAGTCAGTGACGTTCTGGACGGTACCAACTGGGATGTGGAGCCATACCTTCTCCAGGCGCGTGGCCAGCTATGCTAGGTTTCTCGGTTGAGGATCCGTGGCTCGAACAGCTCGATCAAGGTGGTCCAGCAATCCTAGATTGGATTTAAATCCGGGACATTTGGTGGCAGGACAGTACGGTACACTCATTCTGGTGTTCTTTGAACCACGCTCGTAAAATGCGAGCTGTGTGCCACGTTGCATTTTCGTGCTGGTAGATGCCATCGTGTAGAGGAAAAATAAACTAAATGTTAATCGCATCAGAACCAACTGTGGGAGATGCGCCGACTCCTTACACAGATGGGGTAAACTTCCTTCGGCCGCTTGCGACTGTGGCGCTGAGAGACAGACGGTCAAACACATCGTCCAGGAATGCCCACTAAGGGCATACGAGGGTGACCCACAGGATTTCCTAATGGCGACCCAAGATGCAATCGACTATTAATTATCTAAGCTGGACATATGCTTGTGATTGCTCTTCTGTGAGTGTAAATTTACAATTGGCTGTGTCCTTATATACAAACTGTTATTTATTTCTCCGTTTATACATATGTGATATTTTTAATCGTGTTGTTTCTGTAATTTTTACTGTGATGTTATGAGCCATACGCTAAATAAATAAATAAACTGCATGTTCAGTGTATACCTGTATTAATCCATAGTGCCTTTCAAGGATACCACGGAAAGGCTCCCTCCTCCGGCCTGAACATTTCCAGCGGTTGTTGCAGAGTGTGTGGTTTCAGACATTTCACGTCCAGTGGAGCATAAAACGTGATTGACCTGTAAATGGGGAATGTTTCTGTCGCGCTTTGCATACCCTTCACTGCTAGTGCTGCCACGTGCTGTCTGTGAAAGGTTATTCCATTTTGACGTCGAACAAGGCGGTGGTCGCATTAATGTGACTTGACAGTGTACATAATTCCCAGCCATGCTTTACGACCAGAGCAAAGATGCCTCATTTTCAAGCTTGGGACGCGTGGTGGAAGTCAACGCCTATGCGGCGGACTTTCCTCTCTCTAGCGCTGTACAAAGTTCATATTGTTGATACTGTTTCAACGCACTGCTGTACACTGATGCAAATGACTCGTGTTTCACGATGGACACCTTAAGCGAAATGGTACTTCATTATTTCCATACCTGTGGGATATTTTTTAAAAACATTTCATACTGATACGAGCTTATTTAGTATTTTCAGTACATCCCTTCATATGAAGAACGGTATTAGTACATAATGGCTATTGGTTATGTAACGTTATTCGAAATTTTCAAGTGGAAATCGCAACACGACACACCCACAGAATGTGCACGTGCAGACTATCGCTAGCTTTCGGAAACTGAGAACGCTCTGCCGGTTGGTCATGTCATGGGGCAGTCATGAGGCACAGAAAGCTGGCTAAACTGCAATGGCGGCAGACCGACTGGTGGTGAGATGGGCGCAGCACAACTGTGCGGCAGGAAGAGTAGGCACAGGTCCTTCCACGAGGACTGCACCAGGTAGGGATCGTAGGAAAGTTTATCTGTCTTTGACAAAAACACGGATCTCAACAGCTGAAATTCGGGCAGTGGGTACGGGGAGAGCCATCGGGAACAAATTGCTGCAAGCTGAGTTGAGATCTCGCTATGCGTCGTTTACCGCTGACCGGGTAACACGAACAACAGAGACTTGAATTGTGTAGGGCGAGAGTCAACTGCAACATTGAAAGATTTTCTGTCGTATTGAACGACACCAACGTGTCCGTAGATGACCCAGAGAAAGGTCCAAGAAAGTAGTGATTCTCGAGGTACACACGAGGGAACTATAATTTTTTTTGGGTCGCCAGTCTTCTGACTGATTTGATGCGGCTCGCCACGAATTCCTCTCCTGTGTCAATGGACCATTTCTTTTGATAAGTCTGGTAAATTTCCATGAAAGAATGGAAGATTTTTGCTGTGGCTCATATACTGAAGAGCCAAAGAAACTGGTACACCTGCCTAAATCGTGTGGGGCCCTCACGAAACGCAGAAATGCCGCAATACGACGTGGAATGGGCTCGACTAATGTCTCAAGTAGTGCTGGAGGGAACTGACACCATGACTCCTGCGGGGCTGTCCATAAATCCATAGGAGTACGAGTGGGTGGAAATCTCTGAACAGCACGTTGCAATGCATCGAAGAAATACTCAACAGTGTTCATGTCTGGGGAGTTTGGTGGCCAGCGGAAGTGTTTAAACTAGTGTTCCTAGAACCACTCTGTAACAGTTCTGGACGCGTCTCTACGTATTGTCCTGCTGTAATTGCCTAAGTCCGCCGGAATGCTCAATGGACATAAATGGAATCAGACATGATGCTTACGTACGTTTCACCAGTCAGAATCGTATCTAGACGTACAAGGCTCTCATATCACTCCAACTGCACACGCCCCACACCATTACAAAGCGTCCACCAGCTTGATCAGTCCACTGCTTATGTGCAGGGTTCGTGGATTCATGAGAGTTTCTCCATATCCGTGCACGTTCATCCGCTCGATACAATTTGGAACGAGACTCGTCCGATCAGGTAACATGCTTCCACTCATCAACAGTCCAATATTGGTTTTCACGGGCCTTGGGAAGACGTAAGGCTTTGTGTCGTGCAGTTATTAAGGGTTCACGAGTGGGCCTTCGGCTCCGAAAGCTCATATCGATGATTTTTCCTTGTATGCCTCTCACGTTGACACTTGTTAATGGCCCAGCATGGGAATCTGCAGCAATTTGCGGAAGGGTCGCACTTCTGTCACGTTGAAAGATTCTCTTCAGTCTTCGTTGGTCCCATTGTTGCAGGATCTTTTCTGTATTCCTGATTTTCACGGTAAACTCGTGAAATAGTCATACGGATATTATCGTCACTTCATCGCTACCTCGGCGACGCCGTGTCCCACCGCTCGTGTGCCGACTATAACACCACGTTAAAAATCATTTAAATTCTGTTAACCTGCCACTTTAACAGCAGTAACTGATCTAATATTTGCATCAGATGCTGGTTTTCTTACATGCCGTACTCTGCCTGTTTACGTATCTCTGTATTTGATTATGCATGCCTATACCTGTTTATTTGGCGCTTCAGTGAAATTGGTAAGCTTAATTATTCCAAGGATCGTATAAAGAATTTAATCAGTGAACAGCTTACGTTTTATTGTTGACATCCTTCTGAAATGGTCAGTGGAAATGGAAGTTTGGTGTCAATGGCCGGGAGGCCCCTCACGGTGCAGGTCCGACAGCCTTGGTGCAGGTCTTATTACATTCGACGCCACATTGGGTGACCTGCGCGCCGGATGGGGATGAAATGATGGTGAAGACAGCACAACACCCAGTCCCTGAGCAGAGAAAATCCCCGACCATGCCGGGAATCGAACGCGGGCTCGTAGGACGGCAACCCGTCACACTGGGCCGGCCGGAGTGGCCGAGCGGTTCTAGGCGTTTCAGTCTTGAACCTCGTGACCGCTACGGTCGCAGGTTCGAATCCTGCTTCGGGTATGGATGTGTGTCGTGTCCTTAGGTTAGTTAGGTTTAAGTAGTTCTAAGTTCTAGGGGACTGATGACAACAGCTGTTAAGTTCCATAGTGCTCAGAGCCATTTTGAACCGTCACGCTGGCCACTCAGCTATCGGGGCGGACAATTGGTCAGTGTACTACAGCAACTGAAAATTGAGAAAACCAAGTTTCGAGCAGTTATTGCACATTTGCATCTGAATCGTTGGACTGCACACAAATCGAAACAGAACCGGGTGATGTTTACACGGACTCTGCATCATCTGTGAAGACCATTTACTTTTGGATTAATGAGATTAAACTTGATCGGACAATGACTGAAGACGAAGCGCGCTCTGGCCGTCCAGATGAGGTCACTACAAAGGAAACGATTGACAAAACGTATGATATGGTAACACAAGAAAACCGCCGAATAAAAGTTCGTGAATTTCTGAGACTGTAGGCATATCAAATGAGCGAGTGCATAATATCGTGCACGGGGAATTGGGTATGAAGAAGCTTTGTGCGAGGTGGTTGCTGTGGTTGCTCAGTTAGTCGACCAAAAACGCATCCACCATAATATTACAACAAAATGTGGGGTGATGTTTAATCGCAAACCGCAAGATTTTTTGTGCCGATTTGTGACTGTTGAGGAAACCTGGATCCGACATTACACATAAGATTCAAAACGGCAGTCAAAACAATGGTCAAAGGCTGGCAAAAATGAACCGAAGAGAGCAAAGACCATTTTGTCAGCTGGTAAGGTGAAGCCACTGGTTTTTGGGGTTCTCAAGGAATAATCCTTATATATTGCATGGAAAAGGCAGAAACATAACTGGACCCTATTATGCTTCATTGTTGGCTGGTGTGAAATTTGCGTTGCCTGAAAAAAGACCAAAGTTGGCATGAAAAAAATAGTGCTCTTTCACCAGGAAAATGCATCGTCCCACACATCAGAGTTAACAATGGCGAAAGTGCACAAATTGGGCTTTGAATTGATTCCTCGTCCATTCTATTAAAAAAACTTAACCCCAAGTAAATTCTTTCTGTTCCCTAACGTGAAGCTTTGGCTTGCTGGGAATAAATTTTCACCAAATGAGGAAGTGATAGTTGCAGTGAACAAGTATCTTGCACAGTTTGACAGAACCTATTTTACCGATGGTATGAAAAAGCTGGATGATCGCTAGACCAAGTGCATATACCTTAAATAAGAGTATGTCGAGAAGTAAGGTGAGTTATTTTCGAAACAAACATTTTTTTCTTGCTTTTTGACCAGACTTACCGAGCTACTCTCGTATATCTCCAACTATTGGAGTCATGGTGTGGGAAGGTATTGGATATACCAGGGTTGATTTGGTAACTATTGAAGAGAGGCTAAATGCTCAGCAGTATGTAGCCAAAATGGTAAATTCGTTTGTCATACACTTCTAGATGCTAGTAAGGCCTGACGTATTCCAACAGAATAATGCAACACCTTACTTTAATAGACATACCGATGATGAATCGAAAGGAATGAAAGTTTAGCGATTTGATACACATTATGTGATAACCAATGCACACAATTTAGTAAACGTCGGGCTGGTGCTTCAGGGCACCAATTGTGCAGTTCTCATCAGTGTATTTACGACTCTTATTCTTACCTCTGTGTGTGTGTGTGTGTGTGTGTGTGTGTGTGTGTGTGTGTGTGTGTGTGTGTGTGTGTACGTGTACGCACGGCCCCCCTGTCTACCTGTAGCACCAACAAGACTGTACTTGAAGTTCATCACTTCTTTTGATAACAATGGATTGGTCGCCGTGGTCCTGTTCAAGCCAGCTCTGTCACCTTACCACCGGAATTCTTCTTGGATTTCGTGAAACGCGTAGACCTGGTTGGTAGGATGGTTGTAGCTACGGGATTAGTATGTCGACCTCGTGAGATTCTCGAGCATGTAAGAGAGTCAACGTACACTTTGCCATAATCCTGTTGGTCGACACTTTGAACAATATGTGTGAGGGAACAATTTTGCAATTGTTGCGTTGGCCCTACTGTACCACATACTGAAAGAACAGAGTAAACACATTGTGACAAAGTGTGTGTGTTTCGTCTGAGGGTTTTTACATTACTCTGTGCGTCACGTCCGGGGAGCAGTCTAGACACTCAGTGACACTGGACACTGAAGGACATCGACACAGTCAGCTAACGTGGAGGCGGCTAAATGAAAGTTCGAAAGAATTATGGAACTCGGTCAGGAAATAATCGAACAAATAGGTTAGACTTGAATAACTACTTGACTAACTACAGCCTTGCTCGTCTGAGCAAGAATTGGATAGTGACTTGAATGAAATTACACTACTCCTGATTGCAAAATCCCGTGGAGGGAGATACATAGCTAAGTATGAGCGTGAGCAGAGCCGAAGTGAATAATCCAGATCCAGGTCCCGGGCCTAACCTACATAGATATGTTCCTTGGCCTGCTGTCTGTACTGATGCCGGCCGTGGTGACCGAGCGGTTCTAGGCGCTTCAGTCCGGAACCGCGCGACTGCTCCGGTCGCAGGTTCGAATCCTGCCTCGGGCATGGATGTGTGTGTTGTCCTGAGGTTAGTTAGGTTTAAGTAGTTCTAAGTTCTAGGGGACTTATGACCTCAGCTGTTGAGTCCCATAGTGCTCAGAAACATTTGAACCATTTTTTTGTCTGTACCGAACTGTCTTGCGGGTTACGTCACCTAAGCCTTTTATCTGTGCGGTAGGGTGCGTCGCCCCTTCCACGTTGGCGCTTCCGGCCACTGTCCTTCGAGGCATTCAATGTGATCCTTTCCTTTCCCACCCCTCCCCAATACCTTGCTGTGCATAGTGGCTTCTCCACGTGAGCTCACATGATATCTCGTCAGACCACCTAAAATTGCCGGCCAACGCCCAAGCCACTGCCCTTCCTGTGGCGTCGCCTTTCTAATTCGAGTACTTTCTAGAAAAAATTATTCTTGCTGGCTTCTATTCGTTGCATTTTCTAAGTATGTAAGAGCTGCCTTCAGCGACAATAATGTTCAAAAAGACACATATAAGTGCTTTATAAACGAAAAAGAAAAGGAAAACACAAACAGTGCATATGTACAAAGTCATAACCACTACTTAACTTCAATATAACTGCTTTACAATCGCCCATAACAGAATACATATAGATCAATTTTTTCCTGGAAGAGAAACATTTACATTTTGAAATTTTACACTTAATATTAATCTGCCTAATGGCGGTTCACCTATATTCTTCCTCTCATTATTCACTACGCAGCAGTCTGTTTCCATACTTTTAAGTTAGGCACAATATCACTACTGGGGACATTTGTTCATATTACACGTTATCGTCTGAGCCGTATAGAAACGACATTTACCTAAAAAATTTATCTTCCCTATGCCTCGGAGTATGGTGTCTGTGGGGCTTCTGTCATTACAGATGTTAGCAACCCCTTCATCTATCTGGGCAACAAACAGCCATTCATTATTACTTAGTGGTGTCCACAGACTTTCCTTTAACACTAATAGTTTCTGCGCGCAATCCTTCGGGACTTCTAGCACTGGTTGCAGCATCTTGTCTCACACTTCTCAGGATAACACGTGAACAAAGGTTTTAGCACCTACTGCATATTATGAAGCTCTGATCTATCGCCTTACACTGTAATCGCTCGTTATTGAACTTCGCATACTGACGTTTCATGTTATCAACTAGCAGTAGCTCTTTCTCTGGGGTAATACAGGTAAATGGCTGTCTCGTTCAGTCCACCTCGACGGTAATGGTAGTATTTGTATAGATTATACACATCGTTCTCGACTAGCGGGACATTTAACACATATTCAGTAAAGCCAACCTGTCCTTACAATAACCGATTGCTCACCTTGGAGGAACCTCAGTGCACTCGAATTTCTCTCTCAGTTCCATTAAACTACATTAACTCATAGTTTTCCACGCTACACTGTAAATTTTCAAGCGACCCATATTGTCATATTACGGTTCAGGTGATGACTGCAACTTCGTTACTTGAATGTAAGGTTTTTGTCTAGTATGCTCGACACCAATGAGCAATAGGATAACACCGACTAAGCAGTCTCACGCCGACATCTGGAAATAGAAAAGTTCCTTCAGTCTGTCTGCATGAACTGTGAGATTTTTATTTCGTTTCAGACAGACTGCAACAAAGGCCCATTTTTTCATACAATCAAGTACGGATCTCGCCTTTGTGTGTCTGACTTATTTGATCTGCCTCATCATATGCTCTCGTCAAACAACAGAACCTTATCCTCACAATGGAATTCCTTTGGATTCTATGTCCTATCGTAGTACTCTTTATTTTTTATCTTACATTGACATTATGTGTTCTTGCACATCAGTGCTTTTTTTGCTTGCCCGACCTTAGCTCTGCCACATAATCATCAAAATTATACCTCACTCCAGCCGAATCTTTCTATAGTATCCCTGGAATGTTACATGTTCTTTCAAAGAACATTTCATGTGGCATATAACCTGACGCACTATGCGGTGCTGAGTTATACAAAAACAGTGCGAATTGCACCCAAGTGTCCCAATTTGCCTAAGCTCTATTTATGTAGTGTCGCAACATCTCCGTTAATGTTCGATGCATCCTCTCTAACACGCCGTTTGTTTGAGGGTGGTAACTTCTTGTCTGTTTCTTCTCTGTAGACAGTAATTTACATACTCTTCTCATAGTCTCACTCATGAAATTACTTCCCACGTCACTTGACAATACTGACGGTATTCCTAACCCCGCTATAATGTTGTGCACTAGCACCCTAGCTACTGTATCGGCAACTTGCCTTTCAATGGGTTCAGGTACCATATACTTGTGCATCCTGAAACGTGAGGATACGCCTGTTCCATCTTGTTTAATGGACCTACTATATCAATGTCACACTTTTCGAAAACATGATCAGGCCTCTTCGTGGTCTCTAGAGGCATCTTTATGTGTTTCCTAGTGGGCTTATTCTTTTAATAAGTTTCGCATTTCCGGATACATTCTTCTGTTTCTTCATACTGTTACATACTCCGAAATTTTTTATTCATTCGTAGGTTTCTCCTATGCCTGCTGTCCTCCTGTGGTAGAATGGTGGAACTGTTTTAATATTGTGGCGTTCTTCCTATTTCTGGTGTCTTTCAGTAGGAGAATCGTGAAACTGTTTTAATATTGTGGCTTTTTAAATGGCACTTATTTCTTCCATCTTTCCCAACTCAGCTTTCTCTTGGTTCCGGACATACTTTTCTATATACTTGATGCAGTTTTCACATTCCTGAATAATATCTTACTGTTCTCGGATCAGATGTTTTGTATGCTGTGTCCTTCCCGGCAGCGCCTGCTGCCTGGTCGCGTGCGCTAACAACCTCGCTGTTGGTCGCCTGCCGCTGGGTCCCCGACCCGCGCCACGACTTCCGTTTCCGCCGTGTCCTGACCTAGGTTACTACCACCTTCCGGTCGAGCACCAGCTGCTCTGACCTCTCTCACTCACTAGTGTGTGTCGGTCACTTGATTTTGTTTGCCACGCTTGTACAGGATCTGACAGTCATATTCCTTCAGGTTTAAACTAAATTTCATCAATCTGGATGACGTATCTGATATACTACCTACCCATGTTAGAGGTTTACGGACTGTACATATCAGGGACTTTTTCCAAATAAATACAGTCTAAAATATTTCACTGCCCAACAAATGGCCAATCGTACTGTATACTCTTTCGACCTTCTTCAGCATACTCGAGGCGTACACGATAGGTACGTTGCTTCATATTTTTCTGTGAATTAAAACCGCCCCAATACTTCACTAGCTAGTGCCCGTGGTAATTATGCAGCCCTTTTCAAAGTCCAGGTACTGTAATAAAGGCAGACTGATCACTTCTCTTTCAAATTCTGAACAGCGTTTTCTTGCTCGACACCCAAGGTGTAAAGCACTTCTTTCTTCAATAACTCATGTAACGGCATTGTAATTTTGTTGAAGTTGCTTACAAAGTGCCGGTAGTATCCTACAGGGCCTAAATACGCCTTTAATTGCTTCGTTGTTTTGGGCTGTGGATACTCCTTTATCACCTTGATCTTCCGTGGATCTCAAGCACTGGGCTCATAGAATATGACCCAAATACCACACTTACTTTCGAAAAAACTCGCACTTGTCCACTTGTAGCTTTAATTTGTGGAGCCTAATCCTTTCAAATATCTCCATCAGCCACACATTATGTTCCTCTAAGGAGGAGCCAAATATTACTACGTCATCCAAATAGGTGAACAATTTGTCACCTTTTAGCCCTGTCAAAATGGAGTTCATTAACTTCTGAAATTCATTAGCAGCTAAGATTCGTCGGTATTCGTTTGTACTTGCGGTGCCCATAAGGCGTACTGGAACTCGTCATTTCTCTAGCCTGTTAGTCTAACAAGACTTGATAATACCCCTTCGCTAGGTCTAAGGTCGAGAAGTACTTTGCCTTTCATAGACTGTCAAGAATTTCGTTTATTCTTGGCAATGGATACACTGATTTTAGGAAGATCTCATTAAGACCCCTACGGTCCGCGATTATTCGTCATTTTAGGTTTCCGCTGGCATCCATCTTTTTCGGAATTAAAATCAAGGGAAAATTCCAGCCACTTTTATTTGGTATTTTAATGTCACCTCCTAACATCTTTCCCATTTTCAGCTGATACACCTCCTTTTGTGCTTGCGCTACTGTGTTGGGTCGCGAACATATCATTCTGCTTACGGTAACAGTTTAATTTCGTGCCTATCCATGTAAGATAATATGTCTCTATGCAAATGGAAAACATCGCTGTTCATGGAGCGTAACTCTGTGATTGTTACCTTCTCTTCCACATTCAAGGACCCATGACGGTGTTCTCCTTTAGTACACTTACACTTGATTTCAGTTGTGGCTTATTTTTACTGACACGGTTCACACTGAATGACTGCCGAAAGAACGTCTTCTTTGGAACTGCTTCTGCTATCACCCGTGGGAAGTCTACTGACACACTCGTCTATAGTGTTCAGTACGTTCTTTAGGCTTTCTCCTGAGTCTACTTACACTAATGCCTCAGTAAATACATGCCCTTGGTGATTTTTTGTTTTGGAATGATATCCCGACTCGTTCCATTCGACCCTATTTTTAGTCGAACACCCGTTGCTCCCGGAGTCCTATTGTTAATGCTGAAACAGTTTGTTTGTTCTCTTTTTTGCTTCTCTCTGAAATTACCTGTTGCCTGCCTCTGTTGCGTTCCGACAGATAATTAGTTTCTGGCACTATTCGCTCTTACCTTTCTACACGTATTAGCAAGTTTCCGACTTCTAATACCAATGTCGCTCCGTCTTCATTCTGATACGTTCCCTGCGGATCCAAAGGCTTCCAGTGGCATAACTGATTACGATTCGATGTTCTTTGAAAAAGTCTCGGTCCAACGGCCAGTCAAATGGAAAATCCACATCTTCCACAGTTAGGTGGAAACGATGCCTCACTTGCACCCCGTTTCTCGTCAGTAATTCGAGGGTCAGAGTTCCGTCTGTCTTTGCAACCGTATTAGCGATTCCCCGAATCATAATACATTTGGCTGCATTATGCTTTCCGCCGTTTCTAAAACTACTACTCCTAACTAGGCTTATCAGCGCACCGCTATCCAAAAGAAACCTCAGGAAATTGGTAATGCCGTGCTGACACTCCAGCTGTATAAACTCACTTTTTATTTCGCAAACGACTGTTAATATATTTCCAGGTAAGGCTTAAGGCGTCTGCTTTCTTACGCAGTTACCTATTTTTCCTGGATTTTACTCGTCCTGTGTACATTCTGTGCATGGCGAACGCTTTCTGGACAGTGTCTTGCGTAATGACCGGTTGCATTTAAAACACGTTACGGACTTCAGATGGACAAACGGATCTCTATGACTTGTCGAATTACATTGTGAGCGCCTCGCTACTCGTCCGCTTCCGTGCCTTTTCTTGACACAACCGGGCCCACCTTTCTTACTCTTTTATCTGCACGACACTCTCGCGCCATATGGCCTGGCTTCCCACACGTGGAACACTTGGTGGCTTTCTGCTCGGTCCGCAGCGCTACACCAGCACCTCGAGCGATCATCTTTTCTCGGGCAGAGGCTACCGCGCTCTCCTCTGTCAGAGCTATCTCTATAGCTTCTCCTAACGTTAGTTGCTCACCTCGTGCATCCACTATTATCTTTATCCTGTCGTCGTAAATCCCTTGGGTGAACATCGTTCAGCCTAATTTCCAAAGGAGAGCAAGGCTGCCTTCTAGCTCCGATTCTCACATGGTACAATTATTTCCCTGAAATGGTGGTGCATGGTATCCAACCTCGAGCCCCACTGAGCTACACTTTCCTCACATTCTTACCAACTTGCAAACATGTGACATGCGTAGAAGTTTCTTTTTACTAGCATAGTTTTCTACTAATATGGAATGCACGTCTCGTCAAGTGGCCCTTTGATCTTAGACTAATAACTTGCTTCGTGTTGAGCCAACTATTTTAGTTTAAACAAATTTCAAAAGGGTATCATGCTGCTCTGAGTCTATAAGCTCATACGCAACATCAAAATTGTCAAGGAACTCATTTAGAGTGTTCTTAGTGCATCAAACCATGCTGGTATTAATTTTAGCACATGTGACAAAGTAATGTATCGCATATTTCGTGTCTCAGGTGCATCAGGGCCTGTGCTGGAAACGTTATCGCCATCTCGTGACATGCCAGCTAGTCTTTTAAGACGCCGTTGAGAGTGGCTCGAAGACTTCTTAGATAATAGAACCCAGTACGTTGTCCTCGACGGTGAGTGTTCATCGGAGGTGAGGGTATCATCTGGAGTGCCCCAGGTTAGTGTGGTAGGTCCGCTGTTGTTTTCTATCTACATAAATGATCTTTTGGATAGGGTGGATAGCAATGTGCGGCTGTTTGCTGATGATGCTGTGGTGTACGGGAAGGTGTCGTCGTTGAGTGCCTGTAGGAGGATACAAGATGACTTGGACAGGATTTGTGATTGGTGTAAAGAATGGCAGCTAACTCTAAATATAGATAAATGTAAATTAATGCAGATGAATACGAAAAAGAATCCTGTAATGTTTGAATACTCCATTAGTAGTGTAGCGCTTGACACAGTCACGTCGCTTAAATATTTGGGCGTAACATTGCAGAGCGATATGAAGTGGGACAAGAATGTAATGGCAGTTGTGGGGAAGGCGGATAGTCGTCTTCGGTTCATTGGTAGAATTTTAGGAAGATGTGGTTCTTCTGTACAGGAGACCGCTTATAAAACAGTAATACGACCTATTCTTGAGTACTGCTCGAGCGTTTGGGATCCCTATCAGGTCGGATTGAGGGAGGACATAGAAGCAATTCCGAAGCGGGCTGCTAGATTTGTTACTGCTAGGTTTGATCATCACGCGAGTGTTACGGAAATGCTTCTGGAACTCGAGTGGGAGTCTCTGGAGGAAAGGAGGCGTTCTTTTCGTGAATCGCTACTGAGGAAATTTAGAGAACCAGTATTTGAGGCTGACTGCTGTACAATTTTACTGCCGCCAACTTA
Organism: Schistocerca gregaria; assembly: GCF_023897955.1. Taxonomy (NCBI): domain Eukaryota; kingdom Metazoa; phylum Arthropoda; class Insecta; order Orthoptera; family Acrididae; genus Schistocerca; species Schistocerca gregaria. The sequence continues at coordinate 537,563,104 of NC_064922.1, forward strand.
CGTTTCGCGTAAAGACCACAAAGATAAGATAAGAGAGATTAGGGCTCGTACAGAGGCATACAGGCAGTCATTTTTCCCTGGTTCTGTTTGGGAGTGGAATAGGGAGAGAAGATGCTAGTTGTGGTACAAGGTACCCTCCGCCGCGCACCGTATTGTGGATTGCGGAGTATGTATGTATGTAGAGGTAGATGTAGAATCTGACTGCTGCAGTTACTTTTGTGTGCCGTCTGGTGTGAAGCGTTGCCCTCGCACTGCCGTCCGCCGCCGCCGCCGTAGCCGCCTGTCACCTGGTCCGGCTGTCCGCGCTGCGGCCGCTGCTGGCTGCCGCCACGCCGCGTGTTACCCGCGCCGCTGACTGTCGTTGCCGGTGCCGCTGCTCCGCCTCTGGGGCGTCTGCGACCGAACGCTGCCCGCCGTGGCTGTCGGCTCCACTCGCGCCGTCGTCCGTGCCCTCCCGCTGCCGTCGCCGGCCCCTGGCCGCTTTCCAGCACCTCGTCCTCGACTCTGGCTGCCGTCCGCCCGCTGCTACTGAGGCTGCACCGTCGCTGGACGCCTTCCGGGATGTCTGCCTTGTCCCCAGGCACCGTCTGTTGCTAGGCTAGTCCCAGCCTTTTCTTCTTTCTTTGTGTGTCTTCTGCTTCTTCTCAAAAGCGAGAGAGGAACCTTCTTTCTTTTCTGTCCTGGCTCCTGACTCTGCTGCTGGCCTGCGTACCAGTTATTCGAGTAATGCAAAAGGTTCTCAAAACCGTTCCATCATTTTACGTGACATCGGGCTGAGCAGGTTCGATATTCCAGAGAGAAGGGACCTGTTCATATATCTCGTTGTAGTGTTGTGTGTGCCTCACTGGTTTTCTTTTTTAACTAATTTGTGCCTGATTTTATTGTGAGAAGCTCAATAATGTATGTTGTTGTTGTCTTCAGTCCTGAGACTGGTTTGATGCAGCTCTCCATGCTACTCTATCCTGTGCAAGCTGCTTCATCTCCCAGTACCTACTGCAACCTACATCCTTCTGAATCTGCTTAGTGTATTCATCTCTTGGTCTCCCTCTACGGTTTTTACCCTCCACGCTGCCCTCCAATGCTAAATTTGTGATCCCTTGATGCCTCAAAACATGTCCTACCAACCGATATGTAAATATCGTAAATGCAAATTTGATTCAAAAAGTACTTGAAGTGAAGTGAAGCGCAGCTGGACAGCAGCAAACTCTTTAGCGCGCAATCCTCGCAACGATGTTGTGAATCTTTGAGTATGGACTCACACACACACACACACACACACACACACACACACACACACACACACACACACAAAACTTGGTTTATTAAAAAACGAGAAAATTGTTTATCTATTGTTAGTTGTAATGAAAATTGATATTTTAGTGATAAAACCGAAGAAAGTATGTGTAAGAGTTGCCAAACATTTACGTATACAAATTTTCTGGAAGTGAAGAATAGAAATATCTTGTTTTTGGAAAAGGAGGTGAACTTTATTGTCGTCGCCCTCTACCAATCGACAGAAGTGTAAGTGTACGAAGTTCACTAAAATACAGGAAAAGAAATGCATTCTCTATACTTTTCATTTAATAAGTAACAACCTCTCATAATTTCTTAATTAGAGTAATGTTCTAGTACAATAATATGGTGCTGAACTCCACTGACCAGCCGGCGGCGGTAGCCCATCGGTTCTAGGTGCTTCAGTCCGGAACCGCGTGACCGCCACGGTTGCAGGTTCGAATCCTGCCTCGGGCATGGACGTGTGTGATGTCCTTAGGTTACTTAGGTTTACGTACTTCTAAGTATAAGGGACTGATGACCTCAGCTGTCAAGTCCCATAGTGCTCAGAGCCATTTGAACCATTTGAATCCACTGACCAATTTTGATGTAGCAGGACCCGCTAAGCAATCTCCTTTTCTGACGAAAAGCAGACTTCTGTTTGATCTTATTAACTTAGAACTTGGTCCCTTAGGTATGAAAAGCTACGAAAACTTGCGCTCAAAGCTATCCGCAATACGGCCACGTAACTAACAGAGTCGTATTTTAAACCTTAAAGAACAATAACTTCCTCCAAATTGTAATACGTCACCAACTGGTGCGGAAGCTGATCATACAATGAGGCAGCTACCAAAATTCAGGTACCACATACGACTTAAAGTAAAAATTCAATCAAAAATCAATCTCTCTCTGTGATGTATAACATCTGTGATGGAACAATCTGTCTCTCTCTCTCTCTCTCTCTCTCTCTCTCTGTCTCTCTCACCAAACACATATATAGATATTCATACTATATCAGTTTATATTGCCGCCCGAACAGGGACAGGTGGCGGGGGTGGCCGGGCGGTTCTAGGAGCTACAGTCCGGAACCGCGCTGCTGCTGTGATCGCAGGTTCGAATCCTGCCTCGGCATGGATGTCTGAGATGTCCTTAGGTTAGTTAGGTGTAAGTAGTTCTAAGTTGTAGGGGACTAATGACCTCAGAAGTTAAGTCCCATAGTGCTCAGAGCCTTTTTTTGAACCGAACAGGGACAAATTGTCAGGTATCGCCTAGCATGAAAACTACATGCTGTGCGTGCTAATCCATGACCAATCCCGCATCTGACACACAAAAAAGAAAACTTTGTGTCGCGTCCAGTGACGATCTAGATGCCCAATGGCATTCGAGACTGGAAGAGATCCGTCCAGTCTGCTAACGTGTAGGTGACTAACTGAAACTTCGAAAGAGTTATGAGGCTCAGTGGGGAAATAATGGAACAAATAGGCAACTTGAATAACTATAATCTTGCTCGTTTGAGCAAGAATTGCATAATGACTTGAATGAAAGTACACTGCTCCTGATTGCAAAATCCCATGGAGGGAGGTTCGCGGCTAAGTATGAGAGCGAATGGAGCCCCAACGAATACTGCAAGTCCAGGACTTGGGACTGACCTACATAGTTGTCCTTCCTGGACCGCTGTTTGTACCGAACTCTCTTGTCTGCTATGTTGCCCCCGCCTTTTACCTGTGTGGCAGGCAGTATCGCCTCTTCAACTTTGGCGTTTATGGCCACCGTCCTTTCGGACTTCGTATGTGCCCATTTTTGGTCCCCACCAACACCTTGCCGCGCCTTGTGGCTTCTCTCACCTGGTAACTCCTCAGTCCACGTAACATTGACGGCCAGCGCCCAAGGCATTACCATTCCTGTGGCGTAGCCTTTGTACTCCGAGTACTTTCTAGAAAAAATTATTATTTCTGGTTTATGTTCATTGCATTTTTTAAGCATGCGACATGTTTTCTGTGTTGTATACATTTTGGTGATAGCATATTACAGGCTTTTTACTATTGTGAAAGTATTTTCACAGAAACGAAGGTAGGAATCTAACAAACCCAGTAAATCATAATCACATTATTATTGCGTAATGTGTCACTGGAGACCGTGGTTACTTTACAGCAAAATACTAAAAAATTACACGTGTGTTCAGGAGGAGTTCGGGTTTACTATGTGTATGTATGCCCTTGCAGCCGATCTTAGGAGACTGCGGAAGTTACTTCTCTACACTTATTTCCAGAGGACGAGTGAGCCATTTAGGCATTCCTCATATTTATCTACATCGACACGTATATTTATACGCCAATAGCTCTCATTCGGCGTGCACTGAAGTGTACATCACATCTCATAATTATTTTACCCCTTCCTATGCGAATCGTGGATGGAAAGTGAGCCGCGCGGGATTAGCCGAGCGGTCTTAGGAGCTGCAGTCATGGATTGTGCGGCTGGTCCCGGCGGAGGTTCGAGTCCTCCCTCGGGCATGGGTGTATGTATTTGTCCTTAGGATAATTTAGGTTAAGTAGCGTGTAAGCTTAGTGACTGATGACCTCAGCAGTTAAGTCCCATAAGATTTCACACACATTTGAACATTTTTTTGATGGAAAGTGGGAAGAATTATGGAAGTTCTCTATATGAGCTCAGATGTATCTAATTTTGTCCTAGTGGCGAGTGTACGTTGGAAGAATCAGTGCTGCTTGACTCTTTGAGGGAGGTAATGGACTCCCTTTTGGGAGGAGTAGGATTCAAATCCCAGACGTCCCGGATATCTGGATTTAGGTTTTCCTTCGTTGTCAGAACAGTTCTTTAGAAAACTACAAATCACGTTTCCTTCCTCATACTTGTGTTATCCATGTTAGTGCCCCGTCTCTAATGTGCCTTGTCGATAGGACTCTTAACGCCAACCTTCCTTCCCTTGGATCGTCTTCCCTCGGAAATTTAGACAAAAAAAAAAAAAAAAGAAATCTTCGCATGCCATTATTGGCTGGGAGTCCCCTAACCCGGAATGGAAAATATCACCGACCGAGCTGGGAATCGAACCCATGGGCCTGTGATAGAGATTCAGCAAAACTAAACACAAGACCATGACCTGTTGACTCCGTAGTTCGCAGTACTTTCCTTGCATCGTCTCCAAGTGTAATTTGTTGAGGGAATGCGGATTCCAAGGGGAAATCTAACGACTCGCTTAGTTTTTTTGACCTTCTTAACGTTTACAATTTCATATTCTGTATACAGGGTGAACTTTAATAAAACCGTAAAACTGCGGGGACGGATGCCTGATTGGAAACGAAGGAAAAAGTGTCCTGTGAACATGTGTCCGGAAATGGACGGTGTGCGTGCAGCGACAACAAATCGTCCCAGAACACGGTACAGAGCTCCGTCGCATCCACGTCACAACAGATGTTCAATGTGGCCTCCATGGGATCCAATGCACGCATTCACTCGTCGCGTCAAGGATTGCTGATGACAGAATCCCATAATTCTGACTTTTGTGCAAAAGTCATCGACAGAATCCTTCCCGTAAGGGAAATCCACTGCAGATAATCCTTGCACTCGTTGTGGGTGATAGGGATAGCGGTTGTCATGAAGAATGCGCGTAGTTGTACTTTGGCCTATACCATATTGGCGAGCCACTTGCATGGAGCTTGTACTAGGGTCGTCTCAACATCCTGTAGATTACGGTCCTCCAAATCTGGTGTACACACAGTCTGCCGCCTCCCTGCATATTCTGAAATAACCCATGATCATACACACGCCTAAATAGGGCTTGAAATGTTGTGTGATGCGGCTGGTGTCTGTGAGGGTGTTGCTGTCTGTGTAGCCGTATACAAACACCATCTGGAGTTGTTCCCGCCATGAATACCGGACCGTTCTATTGCTTATAGTACGCTGGGGTTACGCAGCCAGCAACACACAAGGAGCACACGGCACGATGTCAGAAGAACTTCCATTCGGCAATGCCGTAGTAAGGATGCATTGCCGGATACATGTTCAAAGGGCCTTTTTTCCTCCATTTCCAGTCAGGAATCCGTCCCTGCAGTTTGTCGGTTTTATTACTGTCCAGCTTGCATATTATTTGCTTTCACTAGTACAGACCTCTTGTCATTTTCTTATCCAAACTGTTCACATTAATTACGAAGAACTAACTTTAATCTGAAACAAAAACAAAACAATTACGAAAATAAAGGAAACCTTTCTGCAAGTCAACTTCCTTGCTCATCTGTGAAACTAAAAGTCTGCTGGAGTGTAACGTTCAGTAGCGTAGAATGAAGGCTTTCACGACCGGGTGACATGGCTGTTGATATACTTTCCGGGATGTGAGGTCGTGGTCCAAGAACTTTTTCTGCTCCTTACGTCGGCAAGACTCAGCGGAGCAGCGCCTCTGAGGAAGTCCAGCGCAGTCCTGGACGAAACGTAACGAGCAGAAAAAGTTCTTGGACCACGACCTCACATCCCGGAAAGTATATCAACAGCGTTCAGTAGCGTGTTGCTCCAACTCGTGCACTGTAAAATGTGTGTTATCCACAAGGTGGTCAAGACGTTTCTCCTCGAGCCTGTCCCACTTTTCGACTGCCAGCGTCCCGCGATCATCCAGTGCCTGAGGAGCGTTCCTGCGACAAGTTTCAACTGGCACCAAGCACGCACAATCGGGCTCATGTCAGCTTGAGTCGCCTGTCCGGCGAGCACTTCTTGCCCGGCATGTATGCAGGTTAAACATAAAGTGTTATTGCTGCTAAACCTATTGCTGTGGTGTTATGATTACCTGACTTGTTGGATTGGGCTCGGTTAATGTGGAGATGCTTCTGTCCTCCGGCCGCAGCGGCCCAGCGGTCCTAGGCGCTTCAGTCTGGAACCCCGCGACCGCTACGGTTGCAGGTTCGAATCCTGCCTCGGGCACTGATGTGTGTGATGTCTTTACGTTAGTTAGGTTTAAGTAGTTCTGCGTTCTAGGGGACTGATGACCTCAGATGTTAAGTCCCATAATGCTCAGAGCCATTTGAACCCTTTGATTTTGTCCTCAAGCTGTTGCGGAGAAAACATTCTCGCACAATGACTGACCTCAAATGATGTAAGGGTGAGTTGTCCTCAAGATGCCGCAGAGAAAATTATCCTCGCAGCAGATTTGGCCAACGTGTTGTCGGCCTGCGGTGTTGTTGGTTGTCCAGTTCCAGGACTTGCCGACTGCGGTATTGACGCGCCTTCTCGCAGAATGCCGAACAGTCTGTCGGAAGCTCTCCCGCAGCAGCGGGATACCTGTCTATTAGTGCAGCAGACGAGTTGAATATAGCCTGGGAAGGCGCAGATCCAGCTTAAGAGCCCGATTCTGCATTCTCTACAGTAGTACGACGTGAGTGTTGGCGGCCTTTCTCCACACCATGATCACGTCCTCTAACACTAATCTGACCGGGGTTAGGGTAATAATTTGGCGCGGAGGCAGCGATAACGAGGGATTAAGCAGAGGAGATAAGACGTGGAGGCGCCCCACTGCTCTGCTTCTGACGTCACGTATATGCGGCGCGTATCTGAGGCTGTGATCGGCGACCACCCCGAGGTATTTCGCGGTCTTCGTCCATAGGATGGGGCCTACCAGGACGTTGACAGGCAGCATTCTGGCAGCAGCATCCTTCGGGTACGACTAATGCCTGCCTCTTGGCGACTTTGAGTTTAAGGCGCCACTTCGTCGACCATGAAGCCAGTGAGTCGCACCAGGTCTGGAGGTCGCGTCTCATCGTTATGCTGGGGGTGAGCAGCGCTGTATTGTCGGCGTAGAGCGCCGGCTCTACTCGCGCCACCCGCGATGCGTCGGCGATGTACAGGGAGTACAGCAAGTGGCGGGGCATAGACCCCTGCGGCACCCCTGCACGTATCTGGCGCTCGCTGGATGACCCGTCGTCTATCCTCACTTGGAAGGTCGTCCAAGCAAGGTAGGATGGAAGAAGGACCACGTGTGACGTTGGAATCACGTACACAAAGCGTTTGTACGTGACGCAATGTTACATGGAGTCGAAGGCCATGGACACGTCGAGAAGCACCGCCGCAAGGTATTCCCTTGTTTCCAGTGTACTCATCGCAACAGCTGTTGAGAGGTGGAGTAGCTGCTCCGAAATCCAAACTGTTCGTCTCTTATGGCAGTCTCTTGAGTGATGTGTTTCATCAGCCTTTTTCTGTATAGCCTCTCAAACACTTTCGTGAGGGGTGGGAGCATGCTCATGTCAGTAGATACCACAGGTCATTCCTGGAAGTAGAAGTTCACATAGACTGCATGGTCTGTCTTGAAATTACATAACTCTCAAACTTCCTTCAATAACAATGAAACGTGTCGGACATCCGTATTCGACACCTGCCGAAAACATCACCAGAGAGACAGCTTGCCCGAGCCGTGGATTGGTACCTGACTGCCTTCACACTCTTTTACGATCATCACCAGTCGTCAGACAAACCCTGCACTCGTCGACGAAGAGAACCTGACGCCACTCATCGAACTTTTCCTCGCAATCCACCGTGCTGAGAAGTCGATATTGTACTCCATTACACGCCAGGTCGTACATAGTGACTACCATTGGTCAGAATTTTTTTTTTTTAGTCCGCCCTGTGGACAAGACCGCTGCCCTGGGAGAAGCTGACAGTGACAAATAGTCATCAACCCTGCCAACCTGAGACGCTGCACCCAGAAACAACCCTCATTGAGCTCAAGGAGCCGGCCGCGGTGGCCGTCCGGTTCTGGCGCTGTAGTCCTGAACCGCGGGACTGCTACGGTCGCAGGTTCGAATCCTGCCTCGGGCATGGATGTTTGTGATGTCCTTAGGTTAGTTAGGTTTAAGTAGTTCTAAGTTCTAGGGGACTTATGACCTAAGATGTTGAGTCCCATAGTGCTCAGAGCCATTTGAACCATTTTTTTTTTTGAGCTCAAGGGAGGATCTATTTTGATCAGCGAACACACCTGTTATCCACTCACTTGGCTCTTTTACTAGATCTGTAGCGGGAAGCAGAGTGATGAGGTTGAGGAAGAAGCCTGGTGAGCAAATTTCCGACAAATGATTCAGGATGGCTAACTGACATAGATCGCAATTTGTCTTTGCTTACTGTGCAGTCAATAACGGTGTGTGATTTGGCAGCACAGGCGTGAATATGCCATTCAAAGCGAGCAAATGCACCCCTCTTATACGATAATTAATTTGAACTTGTGGCCATCTACAGGTTACGGCGGAGCGTATGAGAATCCCGCTTGGATCGACTGCGCAATGAATTTGTAAGAATGGAGATGCGGTGGAAGCAGTCATAGATAGAACTGATGCCCAAGCACTGTGGAGGTACGGTCATGTCCGACAGATGGAGGAACAACGATGATCTCAGTGTTTGGTCAACTGGTCTCCGCCAGGGAGAAGCAGCTGAGGGAGGCCGAGGGCAACATGGGACTATAGCCATTGAAAGAAGAGGTCTATCGGGAGAAGACTGGAAGGACAGAAGTTTGTGACAGCTGAGTACAGACAGCTGCTGATAAATGGAAAAGCCTGCTAAAGTAAAGTAAGCAAGAAAAGTAAGAACTGAAGTTCCCACCTGATCTTTCTGATGTCTATGTTTTAGTGAGACAGATATGGAAGGGGACAGGCAGATGGAGTATATGGAGAAAGGAGAAGGAGTGTTTGGAGGAGGAAAAGCCACAAGGGGTAAAAGGAATGTGAAGGAGGATGCGAAGAAGACGAAGTGGAAGAAGGGAGGATGGACACAGGAAGAGTTGAGGTGGATTATGTGTTTTGAAGGCTGTGGGTGAGAAAGGTGGAGAGAATGGGAGAAATGGAAAGGGGAGGAATTAGATAGGATTGGTGATGGAGAGAGGGATGTTGGAGATGTTGTCAAGAAGAAAATGGAGCCAAAGCTGGGGACAGAAAGAGTAATTGACTGAGAGGGAGGGAGATAACGAGGGTTGAAGGAGTGAAGCACACAGGGAGAGGGAGAGGAAGAGGAAGAGGATTAGGAAAAGAGAGAGAGAGAGAGAGAGAGAGAGAGAGAGAGAGAGGGGGGGGGGGGGAGAGAGCGAGAGAGGGAGGGAGGTAGAGAGAGGGGGGAGGGGCAGAGAGGAGGGGATATAGCGAGGGAAAACAATCAAAACGATGCAGTAGAGACTTATAGAGATGTCATAACATATCTAGTGTATGAAATTTGTCGTAAACAACGTTTAGCTTGTAGAAAATATCATTTGTGCTGCACCAACTTTGAAACGTTGTGAATCGTTATAGGTCGGTTTTTCTCTTATTCGCTAGGGACGCCGCGAAGTGGACGCACACAAAGGGTTTCTCATTAGGAAGCGTTTCGGCCGAGAGTGGCGCACCACCGTCGAGATTGCAGTGCGCGCTGCGCCGGAGGCTGCGCCCGCGCAACAGATTGCGCTGTGACCGTTCCGACCGCGAATAATTAGCGAGGTCCGCCGGCCGCGCCGCGCCGCGCCGCGACCATCGATCGCCGCGTCTCGCTGTGCCCGAGCAGCAGGTGTGTGCGCCAGTCACGCACGCTCACTCACGACGTACGTCCCGTGTGTATCCTTTTAATCCGACAGTCAACAGCTGCAGATAAAAAGCTTTGCTCAAATGAAAGCGAGTCCTTCTGATAAACGACAGAGCACGCCTGCAAACCCACGTACACCCAAACTCTGCCGATGCTGAAATCCTCAAGTGAACAGTCAGAATTCCACCATAAAGCCGCGTGTAGATAACAAATATTTTAGAGCAGTTTCTGAATTTAAATGTTATTCGTACGAAGTGTTCTGATGCGCAAAGCTCATCAACAAACATTCATAGGGATACAATTAGTATTTAACATAAAAATTATTCCATTCGATCTCAGCATGGTGGTACAGCAACCTATTGCTACTATTTAAAAAACAGTCGTAGGTTGCGCAATGTTCTTTAAGGGGACGAATATATTTCAATAAATCCGGCGTGGTCCTATAATGGACTACTATGAAAGCAAACTGAGCTTCAAAAACCGAATGAATAAATTTATATAGAGAAACGTAATGTAACTCACGTTAAAAAAGCAGGAATTCCCTGCCAAAAAGCATCCGTGAAGGGCATGATAAAACGTATTAAAAGGCAACCTGTAAAAAAAATATTGAAAATCAGTTAAATAAAATCACTGGTATCAGGCATGAGTGAAGAACGAAGGAGAAGCCGAACAACACATATTACCTCCTGGAAGCGACGACAGGCGTCGGAGCAGTCGGCCGGTGTGGCCGAGCGGTTCTAGGCGCTTCAGTCCGGAACCGTGCTGCTGCTACGGTCGCGGCAGCCGACTGTACTGTAGGAAGACCATATTCAAAAGATTTTTTTTTTTTTTTTTTTTTTTTTTTTTTTTTTTTTTTGTAGCTGTAATACGTCCAAGCAGTGTATGACTACAGCTTTGTATACCACCATACAGTTTGTTTTTCTACCATGATTTTGAAGTCTGTGTCAGGTGATAAACCGATATTAACGCATTTCGATCCATTGACTCTCATAGAAAGCTGAAAATCTCATAGTGTAAACTATGCAGCTCCTACAGCACACAGGTTGGTAGAAATAAAAAAAAAAAAAAAACAGATGCGATTTTCCTCATTAACAAAAATGTGGAAGACATCACAACATATGGAAAGTAGAAGAGGTTATGGCGCTGTAGAGCGTTTCCAACAGCTATCTGAAGGTGATGAACTCTACAGTTAATCTCATTTTCCACAGTGACGGGTTAGCGCATGTCTCTGTGTTCGATTTCGAGGAGCATTATTTCTTCATTTTTCAGTCACGTACATCATTACTGTTCTGGTGTTGACCATCGTTGGAAGGTGCTGTTCACAACACGTGCGAGGTAGTAGAAATAAGAAGAGGTATTGTTATCTTACTGGTAAAAAAAAGGATATGTGGAGGGCACTACAGCATATGGAAATAGAACGAGTCTACAGCATTGAGGAACACTTCCAAATAATTGTCTGAAGGTGATGACCTCTACATTCAATACCATGATCTAGAGTGACAAGTAGCAGGTATCCAGTGTTCCATCAAGGCTCTCTCCATCTCCACCAAGTGGTGTCAGTCAATCATTACGCGGTAATCAACAGTGTGCCAGTGGACAGATGGTATGGGAAAGACACTGCTGATATGGGATGATGTACTGCAATATGCACCACAGTTAACAGTGCTATCAATTTTAGCAATTTTACCAGTTGTTCCGTAATTTCAATGTCAACCAGTGACACAGTAGATTGCTTCCCAATTTCAGTATCATTGCTGAATCAGCCCTCCACTCCTTTGCAAGTACCATATACTAAATTGCAAATGCACATAGATGGCTGTGCAGTACATCCATTTGTCCATATAAACCAAAGTATACCAGACAGTGTCCTATACTGATATAATTATCTATATACTTCCAGCACATCAATCATAGTGCAGAATTTACGGTTACGACTCGCCACCTTTCTCTGTGGGGGTCCATAACTGCTGTTCAGTGAAGACTGTTCTGTACCAATCTTACCCATGGCACCCATTCAGAAGCACAAAATCCCTCCAGATGTGTGAATGTGTTGCTGTGATATAACAGACAGTTAAGAAGAAGCATATGGTTTATACTTGATAGAGCTCCAAATGGTTGGAGTTTGAAACATTTCACGTAAATCAACTGTGCTATCAATTCTCAAGTATTATTCCACTGTCTGGAGTTAGTACCAGGATGGTACTGGCATGAGAGAAATGATAGTAGAGTATAAACACATACTCCTATGGTTACATGGTTCTACACCTAAAAATGCTATATTCTTAAAGCCATATGGTTTCTGAAGTATGTAAGTAGGCTGTTTAGGTTTTCTTATTGGTACGCCACTTAGCGCTCTGTATGAAAAATCACTGGCTGTGCTGTGTGCAGTCTGTGGCTAGTTTGCATTGTTGTCTTCCATTGTAGTGTTGGGCAGCTGGATGTTAACAGCGCGTAGCGTTGCGCAGTTGGAGGTGAGCCGCCAGCGGTGGTGGATGTGGGGAAGTGAGATGGCGGATTTTTGAGAATGGATAATCTGGAGGTGTGTCCATCAGAAACAGTACATTTGTAAGACTGGATGTCATGAACTGCTATATATATTATGACTTTTGATGATATTAAGGTAAATACATTGTTTGTTCTCTATTATAATCTTTCATTTGCTAACGATCCCTATCAGTAGTTAGTGCCTTCCGTAGTTTGAATCTTTTATTTAGCTGGCAGTAGTGGCGCTCGCTGTATTGCAGTAGTTCGAGTAACCAAGATTTTTGTGAGGTAAGTGATTTGTGAAACGTATAGGTTAATGTTAGTCAGGGCCATTCTTTTGTAGGGATTTTTGAAAGTCAGATTGCGTTGCGCTAAAAAATATTGCGTGTCAGTTTAAGCACAGTAATTCATTAATTTTTCTAAGAGGACGTTTCAAGTATTAGTCATGCAGAATGAAACGCTCTTAATACTCTAATGCAGGATATATTTGTCCAACATCAGACATACAACCACACCACAAGCATCCTACATCAATCACTACAGTGAAAAACTTATTATTTTAAACTACTTCTTTGTACACTATTTTCATGCCCCAGGAAGGCATCGTCAGTGTATTTCCGCTGTTCGAGCTGCTTATAAACAAACTAGAATGAAGTCAGGAGACTGCTGTTCTGTGTCTTAGGAACTTAATGGATTTTATATGTCTTTTTAAGTCAGGAATGTTCATACCCCCAAACGCACTCCCTGCAACAGACATGCTTATCATTAGTAGTAGTATAAGTTTTGACAATGCATGGCAGTGTACACAGCTGTGGTGATACACTGCTTGGATCTGTTACAGCTTACAAAACAATGTATTAAACTGCTTATGAAGGAATAATACAGGAACCCTCTCTTGTGATTGATAGTCTGTTGGGTATGGTCTTGCTTCAGTAAACAGTTGACAAAACGTAACGCAGGTCCGTGCAAGCTAGCTCAACCACTGGCCACCTACTCCAAATGAGTGATATGTGTATGTGTAATATGCTCGTTGTCAACACGATGTATTAGAACACTTTCAATGTATTAGAACAGTGAGACACAGTACAATCTTATAGGAGGCTATATTACAAACACCCTCTCATGACATGCTTCATAAATTCTAATTTGATATAGCATGGTAAAACGGGATCTGCCATAGTGTACAGAATGGCAACGTCCTCTTGAGTTATAGCTTGTTGTAGTCTAATGTAAAATGATGGTGTTTTTTCGAAAATGCGACCAAATGACGTGAAAGGCTGTATTATGCAACGTTATTTCACTTGCCTGTAATGTTCGTAATACGAACGTACATGACAGTTTATTTACAGACATTGTTTTTGACACAAGAGTCGCTCTCAGGTCGTGTAACTTGTCCATCAAGTGATTGGTAGTTACAGCAGCAAAATATTGGAAGCTTTTCCATTATTTTATGTAGGGTGGGCATCTATAGGCCTCTGCAGTCAATCATTTGCAATCAGTGGCAGTTCAGTTCTGCAGTTTTTCTTTTCACTTTGTTTGATGTTATAAAATAATGAGATGTGAATCATACCCTGTATGTAAAAACTATACCGATTTTGCTCATAAAAATAAAAGATAATGGGCTGCGTCTCTTTTAATGGAAATATAACATTTTTTTATCATGGTAATTGTGTTTTTCTTTTAAATAGATGCTCGATTATAGGAGATACATTGACATTAAATACTATTTTTACAGTGACGTGTTTTCACATTCAGAACAGTGGGGGCCATGTGGGAATGGTTCATTGTGTGAGGTGGCCGACGTAGCTGTGCCCCGACCAAGGGAGCAGTGTGTGGGGCGCTACATTTTAGACGAATGAACTAGCTGCATTTGGGGCAGCCCTCATTTATCTCATGTTGTTTAGTAGGCTTTACATCGTTTTGTGTTGGTGAAGGACCGACGATTGGACTGTCTGTCAAGGTAGGCTGGGTGCTGTTTGTCGGCCAGCAGAAGGATGGTAGGTTGCAGAAAAACTGTTGGTGGAGGGAGGGAGGGAGGGAGGGAGGGAGGGAGGAAGAAGGATGAGAGGAGGTAGGAGTGGCTATAGTTTTGGTAGTTCCTGGCTGTACATTGAGGAGAAAGTGTGTTCAACTACTGCCCTCTCTGCAGTCTTCTGGGATGATGATTTTCCCCAGTACATTTGTTGCATTATGTCCTGTTGATTAAGAATACTGGTTTATTTCATGATAATTATATTGTGTAATCAGAACAGTGAAGCATTTTCCATCAGTGGTGGTAGCATGTATCGGCTTCGGTTACCTGGGCTGCAGGGTGATTGTGGACCTGGCGTATGTAGTGAATTCTGATGTGAAATAGCTATACAAACAGTCCTCAGCTTTATATTTAAAGATATGATTATTAAACTGCTCTCTCTCCAACAACAGCATTTCATCAGCTGAACATATTTACCACCAAAAAAATAAAGATAGTACCTCCCACTCCAGCCTCTTTTCCCGCCAGCTTGTTGGTGAAGTGAAAGTTTGCGCACATGTGTCACTAGTTTCGAGGGCTATTGTGAATTTTTTCTCAGCAGGATAACACCAGTTGCATGGTATCAACAATTTTAAGCTGTATTGCGATTTTAGGCACCCTTGTGTAGCGCTTGCGTATAGTTGTGTTATTAGGACCGACTCTTACGATTAATTACATAGCTAGAACCGATCTTTACTTCAGTTTCCCAACCAAGAATAAACAAAGTACACTAACCTAACTTTCCTTCCTTCATCTGAACAGTTTACATGTGTTGGAGGGTGCACTTGGGCTTTCTGTCCAGAAGGACCATGGTTCAAGTCCCAGAAAGGTCATCAACATTTTGAATTCCCCATCAGTTCCCAGGTGGAGATGCGTGGGACGTCATCACTGGCCTGGGACAATGAACTTCCTACTAAATTGAAATTCCCCAAAATTAGAAATTTCTGCCAATAGGGTAGGTGGGGGTGGGGGAGGGGGAGGGGGAGGGTGTGGGGTGGGGAGCCATGTGCAGGCTGAGGAAAACACACGAGGGTGGAAGTGTTTAGGGGTAGGTGTGGTTGTGGTTGGGGTAGATGTAATTTATGGATCATTTTAATTAATTTGCATAGCAATTTGATGTTAAAGTTATGCTCGTGCTGCCCTTATCCTACTACTTGTATCATATTAATATTGGCGATGGGTGGTTACATCCTGGCAACTGTATGTGACTTTCAGTATTAGTCACGCAGAGACGGCATATTATCAGGCATAGGAAGCAAAATCCAATGAATTGTTGACTGATATTTACCTTTAAATTCCTTTTTAATTTAAAATTGGGAAGAAATGAGTAATATTCTTCCTGTAAATGGATATCTCTATTTCATCATCAGTTCTGATGCAATTAACTTCCCCTTTTCAAAAATAGACATAATGTCTTATGGGATAACAGCAATCAGTGATTTTATAATGTTACTTAAAAACCGTTTGATTGCGATTTTTTTTATTCATATGACCAGTTTCGGTTCATTCAGAACCATCTTCTGATCTGTAAAAATAATGATACTAACTTACCATTTCACGGAAGCAAATCTTTTTCATCCTATCTAATCAACATCAAATGTACCAGAGCGTACCTGATATTTCAGTTACAGGAGTAACCCGTCCAAATCCAGCAATTTTCACATGCTACGTCACATGAAATTTGTTGGCAGAGTGCACGTCATTTATATTAATTATAACACTATTACCGTCTGGTACATTTGTTACATTCCATTTGCACATACTGTATTCAGTAGATCTTTTTTTAATTAAAATATGTAGATGTCAAGGTTAAAATCTCTACTTGTCAGCATTAAAAAACAGTAAAATTATCATTTTTTACGATCTAAAAAACATAGGGCGATTTATATATCTATGGTGATGGTGTGAACTTGTTTTCCTCTACGGTCTGCTTCCGTATTTCCCGCCATTTCGGTGTTGTGCCGCGGTCCGCTCAGTCGTCTGATGTCCATCGCCGCGGGCAAGAGGGCCGCACAGGAGGGCCCCGTCAACGACGCCAGGCACTGCACGCGTCTTCCGGCTTCTCCACCGCGCACCATCTCTCATCCCTCGGCCTGGATCTCCACACGCAACAGTTGTCATCTTAGTAGGTCGTCATAAATGCTAAAATAGGCGTTATGATTGAATTCGCTTTGCTCGTTGAGGATTAAATCCGGATCTTTATTATTGTGGGTGTATATTTCAATTTCTTCCAAAATGTTAAGAAACCGTCCCTTATGAGCTCTATGCAGGATGTCTAAATTGTGTTCAATGTTCGTGACTGAGTGCTTTGTCGCAGCCATATACGCCCCAAAAGCTGTTTTGTTTTGAGAGTAGGTGTGCTCCCTGAATCTGGTTTCAAAGCTCCTACCAGTCTGCCCTATATATTGTTTACAGCAGTCATTACATTTGATCTTATATACACCTGAATCCTGAAATTTATTCCTACTATTACCTATTCTATGCCGGAGCTTCAATTTTAACGTGTTATTTGTTCGGAACCCTATTTTAACGTCGGATTTTCTTTCAATTTTATCTGTAATTCTTCCATTGTAAGTGAGAGATACATATTTTTTCTTGTTGTTCCTCTTAACTGCTACTTGACTTCCTTTTATTTGTTCCATTTGCCTCTTCTTTATCTTCCTATAAATATTCATCACCTGCTTACACGTATATCCGTTCACTACGAACACAATTTAGATTCTACTGAATACAGTATGTGCAAATTGAATGCAACAAATGTACCAGACGCCACCTGTCGGTAATAGTGTTATAATTAATATAAATGACGTGCACTCTGCCAACCAGTTTTGTGACGTAGCATGTGAAAATTGCTGGATTTGGACGGGTTACTCCTGTAACTGAAATATCAGCTACGCTCTGGTACATTTCATGTTGATTAGATAGGATGAAAAAGATTTGCTTCCGTGAAATGGTAAATTAGTATCATTATTTTTACAGATCTGAAGATGGTTCTGATGAACCGAAACCGGTCATATGAATAAAAAAAATTGGCAATCAAGACGGTTTTTAAGTAACTTCCCCTTTTGATCATAGAAACCGGTATACTAAAACATGTTGTAAACAATGATAAGAAGAATGGAGCGGATGATCGTGTAGACTTGTTTGGAGCATTCTTTGAAGGTTCCGAAGAAATTTTGTAGCAAAGTGATCAGCTACAAGTTTCTCTTCGAATTAAACAGCTGGAAGTTTCTTGCATAAATGGACAGATATGAATAATGGCGGGGAAGCTTCAGCAACAAGCGAAAGGTACATTGTGCCAATATTGTCGATTTTATCTCCTATTTCATTCGCGTTTTAAGCGAGGATTTAATGAGCGATGCCGCCCTATTCTCTGTATCTTATTCTCATGATCCCCGCGCGTGAGTTGTACGATGGTGGTAGCATGATTGTAAAAGGAAAAGGTCGCACAACCTTCTTCGAATACAGCTTCTATAAATGTACCCAACAGGATTCCATGAAAACTATGTGGTCTCTCTTCTAAGGTTCAAAAATGGTTCAAATGGCTCTGAGCACTATGGGACTTAACATCTGAGGTCTCTCATACGTTTCACATATATTTGTACGTATATTTTAGCTGTATCGGCCGTAGTGCACGAAGTTTAATGATCCACCTTATTAAGGCGGTTGCTACACGCCCCCATATGGAACCACTGGATTTTTTAATTTCTTATCAGCTAGCTTTTATTTGCGACTGTTCTCAAAAAATGCCTCTGAGCACTATGGGACTCAACTTCTGAGGTCATCAGTCCCCTAGAACTGAGAACTACTTAAACCTAACTAACCTAAGGACATCACACACATCCATGCCCGAGGCAGGATTCGAACCTGCGACCGTAGCAGTCGCGCAGTTCCAGACTAAATCGCCTAGAACCGCTCGGCCACACTGGCCGGCTCTCTTCTAAGGATTCCAGTTTGTTATCCTAGGATTTCTGTTACACTTTGACATGCCCTATACGAACTGTTACGATTGTTTCAACACGTGTCTGAATTTGTTCATGCGTGTGGTCATGCTTTCTAGTTAATGAATCCAAACAGTGGGACAGTATTCTAGAATCACTTGCACTGGTGTCTTGTATGCGAGTTACTTTACGGATGTACCGCACTTCCCCAGTTCCTTTCTAAAAAACCTAAGTCTTCCTAGTACTAGTTTTACATGATAGTCATATTTCATAATCGTCTCGTTTCAAGCCACTTCATATTATCACAAAAAACTTATTCAGTGTTATGTCCTCAAAATACTCACCACTGATCCGATGGTAATGAGATACCATCGGGTTCTTTCTGTTTGTTATAGTCACTATCTTGCACTTGTCCTTATTTAAAGAGAACAGCCATTAACTACTCCTGCTTGGAATTTTGTCCAAGCCTTTCTGCAATTTCTTACGATCGTTCAACGACGGTATTTTGCTACAGACAACGGTATCATCAACGAACCATTTTGCTATTGGCCCTATCTGGTAAACGATTTATGCGTGTTGAGGGTGTCAGAGGTATTATTACGCTTCTTGAGGGGCACCCGGTGTCATATTCACCTCTCTGGAATATTTTCTGCTCGCTAAAATTTACTGGGTTCCATTAGTCAAGTATTTATCGAGGCAGTCACTTAATTGCAAAAATACTTCGTATGACCGTATCTTTGTTCATCTAAAACTTCACCCTTCCAGTGCTTCTGAACAGATATATCTGCTTGTGAGTGAACTATCATCCTACCTTACTTACTATTTCAACATTTGAGTAGGGTGCCAGTAGTTCGAACTGAGTCATTTTCGCCGGACGTGCAACCGTAGCGAGTCAGTGGCAGTAACGGAATGTGAATCACGTTTATGAGGGATGTCGTAAAGCTTCTGCTGATGCTGTACGTCTTTTCGGAATGTGGGTTGTATTTTGTGCGGAAGTATTTCCATACAAGTTTGCTTTATCCAACAATAAATGAAAAGAGCTGTCATTGATAGTATATATGTGCACACAATCATGATTTATTATCAAGATACTTGTGACTATATCACGGAGAAACTTCAGTAACATTAGAAGACTTAACTGCCTCTCCTATTTATAAACGTGTTAATTGACAGTACGTCACTAGCATTTGTAATCCGTGTTGCGGAACTAGGTCGTAAAACGTTCTTAACAGAGCGACCAAGAATTAATTCTGGTCACACACGTGTGATTAACAGTTTTCAAATGTGCAGTAAAATTGATTATTTCATAGAAAGATTTTCAGAACGTACGTGAATATTTTCCTGAGCTTGTGGCGTGTTGTTCGAATGTCGCATTGCTACCTACGTAGTTGACACTTCCAGGTACGACCTGTTGCAGTGTGGACAAGGAGTAATTGTGATCTATCTACCAGCGAAAGGCGAGTGATCGATGTAAACTGTGTCGTGCTGTGGTCGGACATTAACGAACATACAAATACTCCAAGCAATTTCATTTCGTTATGTGCCATGTACAGGTGGAGGCAGCTTGGTAAAATATTCTAACCAGGCAACACTGTTATAGAGCAAAAGATGCTTACAAGCTGTCAATGACTACACTTATCGTACGAATCATTCCATTAGCGCGACGCCGACATCAAACCATAAGTGATACAGCCGTTATTTTGTGGTACATCGTATACAATGAGATGGCAAAAGTTATGGGATACGTTCTAATATCGTGTCGGACCTCCTTTTACCCGGTTTAGTCCAGCAACATGATGTAGAATGGACTCAAAGTCGTTGCGAGTCCTCTGCAGGAATACTGAGTCATGCTGCCTATATAGCCGTCCACAATTACGGAAGTGTTGGTGGTGTAAGATGTGCACGGACTGACCTCTCGATTGTCACATAGATGTTCGATGGGATTCATATCGGGCGATCTGGGTGGCCAAACGGTGCCCTCGAATTGTCTAGAATTATCTTCAAGCCAATCGTCTACAAGTGTAGCCTGGTGACATGGCATCGTTGTTTGATAACATTAAGTCCCTGAATGGCTGCCAATGGTCTTCAAGTAGCCAAACATAACCATTTCCAGCCAATGATCGGTTCAGCTGGACCAGTGGACGCAATCCATTGCATTTAAACACAGCTCACACCATTATGGTGCTACCACCAGCCTGCACAGTGCCTGGTTGACATCAAAGATCCATGGCCTCGTAGAGTATGCGCCATACTCGAACCATATCATCAGCTCTTAGCCGGGCGCTGTGGCCGAGCGGTTCTAGGCGCTGCAGTCCGGAACCGCGCTGCTGCTACGATAGCACGTTCGAATCCTGCCCCGGGCATGGATGTGTGTGATGTCCTTAGGTGAGTTAGGTTTAAGTAGTTCTAAGGTCTAGTGGACTGATGACCTAAGATGTTAAGTCCCATAGTCCTCAGAGCCATTTGAACCATCATCCACATGACTACCATCAGAAATACTTTAAATTTCGATTTCACAATAAATCACGCAAATTTAAAGCCCGACCATTCAATTCTATGGGGAAGACAACCCAAAGATTACGTTCTATTGGCAGAAAGAAAATGCGACATGTTTAGTAACATACTACCTACATTAAGTCTGTTCGTCTTCTGCTAGAGTATTGATGTCCAATGTGGGATTCTTACCTAAAGGAACATTTAAAAAGTGCAAAGAAGGGTAGCTAGTTTTGTATTATCGCGAAGTAGGGGAGAGAGTATCACGTATTTGATAAGCGAGTCTGGGTGCAAATCAATAAAACAAATGCGTTTTTCGTTGTGACGAGATCTTTCAGCCACCAACTTTCTCCTCTGAAAGTGAACACGCTTTACTGTCGACAAACTACTTAGGGAGAAATGATCATGGTTATAAAATAAAAGAAATCGGAGCTCGTATAAAAGATTTAAGTGTTCATTTTTCACAAGCACTTGCAGAGAGTAAAAAGGCTGAAAAAAATTGCTTCAAAAGGCTTTGAGCACTCTGGAATTTAAAATCTGAGGTCATCAGTCCCATAGAACTTAGAACTACGTAAATCTAACTATCCTAAGGACATCACACACATCCATGCCCGAGGCAGGATTCGAAATTGCGACCGCAGCAGTCGCGCGGTTCCGGACTGAAGCGTCTAGAGCCGCTCGGTCACCGGGGCCTGCGTGGAAAGGCTGAGAAATTGTCTGAAGGTGGTTCGAAGCACCCACTACCAGGCACTTAGCTCAGAGTGGCAGAAGTGTGTTTTAGATGTAAATGTAGATTAACCTATAAATTTACAATTACTTCTTTTCCGGGACATCTAACAACAAACATTTGTTGCAAAGGCGCCGCGGTGATTGCTGGCTGCCACGTGCTACCGAACGTGGTCCGCGCCGAGTCCCGGCGTAGAACCTACCGGTGCGGGAGGAAAGCGTCCGTAATCCCGTGAGGCGAAGTCCGTCATGCGGAAAATGCCATCCCGGGACCAATAGAGTGCACGCGCTGAAGGCAGTTGCAGATCGTACTTGTGCCGGCCGCTGTAGCCGAGCGGTTTAAGACGCTTCAGTCCGGAACCACGCTGATGCTACGGTCGCATGTTCGAATCCTGCCTCGGGCATAGATAAGTGTGATGTCCTTAGGTTAGTTAGGTTTAAGTAGTTCTAAGTTCTAGGGGACTGATGACCCCAGATGTTAAGTCCCATTGTGCTCAGAGCCATTTGAACCATTTTCGTAGCTCGTACCAGCGCCAACTATGTCTGTCGCCTGGGATATGGGACTATTCTAGACTCCTGTCGTGACTGGCGGTAGTTGGGGAGGAGCTAGCCTCACTCGCTATTGATCTCAGCATATTTCTGAGGTCTGATCAGAACTGTGTGAGCAGGATCCGAGGGTCTAAGACAGGTTATGTCATCACGAGTTTGGCTGTAGATTCCTTGACATACGCTACAAAGTGCATACTTCTTGTTTATTGTAGACTGTTATAGTAAATAGCAACTATCTGTAGATGTGCATAAACGCATGATAACGCGCATTACGAAGAGAAGGAACTCTATGATATCCTATTTGTAAGGTCTACATCTACATCCATACACTGCAAGCCACCTGACGGTGTGTGGCGGAGGGTGCCCTGAGTACCTCTGTCGGTTCTCCCTTCTATTCCAGTCTCGTATTGTTCGTGGAAAGAAGGATTGTCGGCATGCTTCTGTGTGGGCTCTAATCTCTCTGATTTTATCCGCATGGTCTCTTCGCGAGATATACGTAGGAAGGAGCAATATACTGCTTCACTCTTCGGTGAAGGTATGTTCTCGAAACTTTAACAAAAGCCCGTACCGAGCTACTGAGCGTCTCTCCTGCAGAGTCTTCCACTGGAGTTTATCAATCATCTCCGTAACGCTTTCGCGATTACTAAATTATCCTGTAACGAAGCGCGCTGCTCTCCGTTGGATCTTCTCTATCTCTTCTATCAACCCTATCTGGTACGGATCCCACACTGCTGAGCAGTATTCAAGCAGTGGGCGAACAAGTGTACTGTAACCTACTTCCTTTGTTTTCGGATTGCATTTCCTTAGGATTCTTCCAATGAATCTGTCTGGCATCTGCTTTACCGGCGATGAACTTTATATGATCATTCCATTTTAAATCACTCCTAATGCGTACTCCCAGATAATTTATGGAATTAACTGCTTCCAGTTGCTGAGCTGCTGTTTTGTAGCTAAATGATAAGGGATCTATCTTTCTATTATTCGCAGCACATTACACTTGTCTACATTGAGATTCAATTGTCATTCCCTGCACCATGCGTCAATTCGCTGCAGATCCTCCTGCATTTCAGTGCAATTTTCCATTGTTACAACCTCTCGATACACCACAGCATCATCTGCAAAAAGTCTCAGTGAACTTCCGATGTCAACCAACAGGTCATTTATGTATATTGTGAATAGCAACGGTCCTATGACACTCCCCTGCGGCACACCTGAAATCACTCTTTCTTCGGAAGACTTCTCTCCATTGAGAATGACATGCTGCGTTCTGTTATCTAGGAACTCCTCAATCCAATCACACAATTGATCTGGTAGTCCATATGCTCTTACTTTGTTCATTAAACGACTGTGGGGAACTGTATCGAACGCCTTGCGGAAGTCAACAAACACGGCATCTGCCTGTGAACCCGTGTCTATGGCCCTCTGTCTCGTGGACAAATAGCGCGAGCTGGGTTTCACACGACCGTCTTTTTCGAAACCCATGCTGATTCCTACAGAGTAGATTTCTAGTCTCCAGAAAAGTCATTATACTCGAACATAATACGTGTTCCAAAATTCTACAACTGATCGACGTTAGAGATATATGTCTATAGTTCCGCACATCTGTTCGACGTCCCTTCATGAAAACGGGGATGACCTGTGCCCTTTTCTAATCCTTTGGAACGCTTCGCTCTTCTAGAGACCTACGGTACACCGCTGCAAGAAAGGAGGGGGGGGGGGGGGGGGGGAAGTTCCTTCGCGTAGTCTGTGTAAAATCGAACTGGTATCCCATCAGGTCCAGCGGCCTTTCCTCTTTTGAGCGATTTTAATTGTTTCTCTGTCCCTCTGTCGTCTATTTCGATATCTACCATTTAGTCATCTGTGCAACAATCTAGAGAAGTAACTGCAATGCAGTCTTCCTCTGTGAAACAGCTTTGGAAAAAGACATTTAGTATTTCGGCCTTTAGTCTGAGCTAGTGATAACCTTCCTGAGCACTTTTTCTAGCGCTTTATTTTTTTTTACAAACAAAAAAACTGTCATCCAGAGCACGCCACATCGTTTCAATAATTCCGCTACTGCTAAAAAGCGATAGTAATGGGACTAATGGGTAAAATCTGTTAAGGCGTGTTACAGAAAAAGCAAATGAAGGACACGGATTTGTTGTACTGGTTGAGGGAAAGTGCACTGGATAAATAAAGGAAATCGCTTACAACATGCTAGTGCGATGAATTCTATGGAATACCTCCAGCACATTGACTCATTATTTAGTACACATAAAAACGTACAACAAACAAAATCAAAGATGCTCTGCTAGCATCGTAACAAGATGCGGTCTCTCTTAGAAGGTGTAAAAGATATTTGCTGGAAACAGTGTAACTTAACTACTTGTCTGCTTCTCTCTTTCTGAGTGAATTTTCCTAGAACTGTCTACCAAAACTTCTCAAAAATGATTACCAAACAAACTATTTCGTAACCTAAAGTCGTATACTGTGCAAAACTGACTATACTGAACTACACAACGGCTTTAAGATGATTTGCTCAACACTGTCTGCAAAAAGAATGTAACTCTTTCAACAAAAATACAATGGTATTCTGAACGTAACATGAACTCTGAAGTAAATGCGCAAATGAACTTATAAAGAAATTCCTGGCTCTAAACTGTGTCTTGGTCACCTCGTGTCTTGACAAATATGTTTGCAGGTTTGTCGAAAGCAGCGCACAGCACATGTAACGTTACGCGTATTTATGCGCGCTAATAGGCTGCCCAGTATTGGTAAGAGGTGAACTTGCATGTACGGCTGAGCGCTGATGGACAGCCCCCGGGGCTGTCAAGGCGCCGCAGTCGTTCCAGAGGCAGCGACAATTGCTGGTCGAAGCATGTGCGGGCACAAAGGCTTCGCCGGGAATGGGGAAAATCGGAGGGCCAGCTATGCTCCCAGCAATGGCGGGCCTTGAGACAAACTGAAACATGGCTTCTTACAATTCTTTGAGAATCTATAATAATTTGCAATCAAATATTAATCAAATCTGAGTACATTGGCAATCGCAGAAAAATGAAGTGCATCCATTGACACAACAGTACTTTCAATATCTTTAAAACAACAAAGTTAATATTTCACAATGAATAAACATTTGCACAGTGAAACTCTGCATTAACAACTTTTGAGCGCTTCGTGCGATTTCAACAAGATGACAGCGTTGCACTGTAGCTACCACCTTGAAAGCCACGTATCTGTATCTATTTTATTTATTGATTTATGACTTCTTTTATGTCTGTTTATTTATGCAAATGTTCGTCAGAGTTTCGTTTCCGCCACAATTACACAGTAAATGAACACAGAATCAGTACCTCATATTGTCATACTTGTGTAGTTATTTAATGAACAGTCTACTATTTTGCCAGTAACTTTTCTTAAATGTTGACTGCATGTGCTATTGAAAACAGTGTTAATTTATATACTGTCAGTATTATGTGTTAGCGGACATCACGACTGAAAAGAGAACCAAAAGACGCTTCTGTCAAGAAGGCATAAATACAATACTTAAGGATAATCGAAAGTTATTTATTATAAGCACACTTGTGCAAGAATGCTTGCTTATTTATTTATGAACCATCTATTACTTATATTTATTGGAAATGATCTGAGTGTAACCGAATATTTATATGATTTCTTTATTTAAATATTGTTGTAATATATTAGTTTAGTCTGGGAAGTGATCAGCTTGAATCAAATCATGTCAGTAGAGCTTAAGGATGATGTATTTTTTGGGGGAATGGCCTTCAGCAAATGGAAAACCAGGTGGTAGCGGAGCACTGTGGGAGCAAAGTGCAGACTGCGCGACTTCTCGAGTGAAGAGTTCAAGGGAACGATTCTGGACACTTTTACACGAGTTTTGAAAGAAGGCAGACCTATCTAGAGCAATAGCTCCGATTATGTCGTCGAAGTTATTGATTCTGGGAGGTGAACTGCGGCTACAATACCTTAACTTTTGAAGAGACTTCATATTTCGAGAGGTCTGCATGTGCTACAGAATTGGAGCTTGTATTACGGAACTGGGAATAGACAGAGTACGAGTTACTGTTCTGTGCCCTGGGCGTGTTAATTTGTGAATCATCACGATGAACTCTGAAGTGTTTCGAGCTGGTGAATATTGCGTGTATTGTGATTAAGAAATGGACTTAATCTTCACGTGTCTTCGATAACTATTTAATTTTGGGATTTTGCTGTCATTCGCTTAAAGCTCTCAACATGACTTAATTGCATTCGATTCTGTCTGTATTTTACCTGTATATCATAGGGCCACTTCCTGTGTATTTGAGATGTTCTTTTTCGAACAAACATTATTCAGTATAATTCTCTGTCGTCTTCATCAATTACAGACGTTAGAATAGAACCCTTGTTGTTAAATTATGCTTTTATTTTGCATTTTTGTGTATTGTATTAACTCGCAATTGTGGTGAATGCATAGACTATTTGACTGCTGGATCAAATATACAGGTTATTATTCACGGCGAATTAGCTGCAGGGCATGAAACACGTGCGTGGCTCGACCCTATGACTGAGTCGAGCTACACTTTTTAACGAGAGCCGTGCACAGTCAAAGTACCTGAAGTACGAGTAACCACAGGTAGACACGCAACTGGTTTGTTCATATGGGATGCTGTTTAGGAAGAGCAATTACTCAGCAGTAACCATTAGGCACCGTCACACAAACAGCAGCGAAGCAACATTAAAAATTACCACTGAAAATTCCACACCACAAAGTGCAATATGCGTATGCTCATAATGAACTGAATGAAGGGTGGCTATTTTAACTGGTAAGAAATGACTTCTGACAAAATGAAAACGAAACTCTATATCCGAAAGTATCGCTTTAAAAATTAACTGAATGTTTAAAATAGTATTCACATAACATGACTTTAAGAAATAATTTTAAGCAAAGGCGAATCTCATCTACCTACCAGAGCAATCCATATAACAATCCTACTGTCTGAGCTTCATTACTACAGTCTCAGTAACACAACAATGCTACACACTTGCATGTTTACCAACGTCTCTCAACATTCCAGAAAAGCCCACAAATAATCCCCTTAACTTTTCTCCCATAGTTGCATAAAAAATATTCATACAATTCCACCAGCCTCATACCACATTTGTACAGAAAATTTCCTGACCATTCTTCCACATATGTCTGCTACTCAACACTGCCCACCTTACAATGCGTGTACTTCGCTAGTGCTCTCGGGTAGAAAGTGTTTAGCAGCGCAAAGATATTACAGCAATAGTCAAAGATTACTCAGCTGGATGCTTTTGCCTTGTGTGAGCCACAATCGATGTTTACGTAAGAAACAGAATTTACAGAGTGACTAAAGCAATATACATACCTCACAACAGTATCTACCGAAAAGTAATTAGGAGTAACTACCCAGAGCGACCTTAAGTGGAACTACCACATAAAAAACAAATAGAAGGAAAGGCATACGTCAGGCAGACTCATAGGAAAAACCTTAAGGAAATGTAACTTACCAACGAAGAAAGTGGCTTACAAGGCTCTTGCTCGATCGATTCTTGAGTGTTGTTCACTTGGCTCCCTCTGATTTTTATCTCTGAGAGCGTTACAGGGATGCTTAACACTCTCAAGGGGCAGACGTTACAAGAAAGGCGTTGAGCATTACAGAGAAGCTTGATACTTAAATTTCGAGGGAGCACTTTCTGGGAAGAATTTGACAACATATTACTTTCTCCAGTGTACATCTCACGAAATGACCACAGCGAGTAAATTCTGGAAATTAGAGCTAATACAGAGGCTTACCGACAGTCATTCTTCCCACGCACCATCCACAAGTAGAACAGGGAAAGGAGAATCAGTTAATGGTATCAGAAATCAAAAGTATCCTCTGCCACATACCATTAGGTGGCTTGTGGAGAATGATGTAGATGTAGATGTAGATGTCGTCACCGAAATTTGTTGAGAAAATTTATAGAGGCGGTATTCGAGGGAGAAAGAACGACTTTATCTGCGGCAACTGTCATACGTGTATGTCTAGGTATGATGAGAATATGAAGATTAGCATACAGTGCACACATATACAGACAGGCATTTCCCCCCTCGCTCAATTAGCTATCGGAATGGGGCATAAGACTGCCAGTAGGTGTATGACGTACTGTTTGGCATCAGCAGTATTGGCCTGTATGTAGATGTAGAGCTAGTCACAGTCATAACAATAGGTGTACATGCCAATAAGTAGTTCGTGGCAAACATGGAGCCCATATTTACTAAGAGGGCGTGCTGAAAAGTAATGCTTCCGAATTTTGTGTGTGAAATCTCTTTAAGCTTTTTAAATACAAGAGCTGTTACGAAAGTAACGTACGATCGGTCGTGAAATGGAAACCACAATAAAAATCCGATGCAACATTGCACACATGTGTTGGGCAGTGTCTCTAGTAAGCCTGTAGATAGCTTCATGTCGGTCTTCTCAGCTCTAAGTGCACAGTGAACGCTTAAAGATGCCTAGGACACAGGGTCTGCCACCAAGTATGGGTGCCTGCCGAGAGATTTCGCCTGATTTCATGCAACGCCACATAACGTAAACGTCATGAAGTTTCTTCTCCATGACAGTTCTCTGCCGCACACTGCAGGGGCAATGAGCATGCTCCTGGAGAGTTTTCAATGGGATGTGTTTCATTGACAACCATTCCACCTGGACTTGGCTCCCACTGGTTTTCATCTCTGCTCAAATAAACCACTGGCTGCGACGATATTGTGGAACAGACAACGAGCTGGAGTCCAGTGTAAAAAATTGTTTGAAAGCATAGGAGGCTGCCTTCTATGACGACAGTATTGGAAAGTTGATACAACGCTACAACAGATGTCTAAGTCGGAGCGTAGACTATGTAGAGAAGTAGCTGGAAGATGTGGCTAGCTCTTGCAAATAAAATGGTTTTGATTTTCAATGTGGTTTCTATTTCGCGACTATTCGTTCCTTACTTTCCGAATCTCCCCTGTAAATCAAGCGTTATCAACATTGTACATCCTTATTCTTCATGTCTACATATATATTACTCAACATAGTCACCCTGGCGACGAACATATTTCTCTCAATGAAAGACCACTTTATTGATATCGTCATTTTGAATGTTTGACTTCGTTGATGGAGCCACAGATTAGAGATTAGATTCAATTTTCGTTCCATAGACACGAAAATGAGATGATTCTATTATATAACATCTCAGAAAGTATAACATAAAAAACATAAAACATTTTAATATAAAACTTGCTACCCTGGTCATTCGTTAGGAGATTGTCAAAATAGGTGAATGCATTACAGTAAACTGTAACCGCTAATATTTACAGAATTAATATGCTGTCAGAATGAAACATTGTTACGCACTTTTAATAAATTTATCATACATAAAATACCTAATCTTACCTGTTGTAACCAAGTGCTGTCAAAACTGAAATCTGACAGACATGTTTATTTAAGCTGGTCTAGCAGCCCCCATTAAGATGTTCATCTATAGAGTAGAAGGAGTTGCCTATCAAATAGTCTTTCAGACTCTGCTTAAACCGTGCTGTATCTGAAACCAGATTTTTAATTATTGCTGGCAATTTATTGAAAATTGTGTTCCTGAATATTGGGCCCCTATTTGGACAGTATAAGTGGTATTAGGTCTTAATGTAGATTGTTCTTATTCGTAGTGTTGATATGATCTATTGAGCTATTGGTTGAAAATAGAGATATATTACTTGCAACAAAATTCATTAAGGAATAAATATACTGAGATGCAGTGGTTAGAATACAAAGTTCCTTGAACAGGTTTCTACGTGACCTTAAATTTACACCACAGATGATTCTTAGTACACGCTTTTTGAACACTAAAAACTTTTGCTCGGTTTAGTGATTTACAACACATTATGATCCCGTATGACATAATAAACTGAAAGTAAGCAAAGGATGGAAATTTGTTTATGTTTGTATCTCCTACATCTAACATCATTCTCACTGCAAATATAGACTTAATTAAGCTCTTAGACAATTCTGTGATATGCCCTCCCCAACTGAATTTATTATTGAGTTGTAAGCCCAGAAATTTAACACTGTCAACCTCTTTGTTCTGCATGTCTTAATATGTTATGCACATGCTGGAAGAAAATCTCTTACAGGTTCTGAACTGCATATAGTGGGCCTTTTCAAAGTTTAATGACAGTGAATAAGCTATAAACCATTTCTTAACGTCAGTGAAAATTTGATTAGCAGCTGTTTCAAAATCTGTACTTGACTTGCTACTTATTGAAATCATTGTAGCATCGACAAACAAAACAAACTTAGCATCTGGCACTGTAACAGGCGAGAGATCATTAATCTCCATAAGAAAAAGCAATGGACCCAAGACGGAACCTTCAGAAACACCACATGTAATTAATTCCCAATCAGATGAAGACTGAGTGCTTACTGCACAAGTATTTTGCTGTGACAGCCTTTGTTTCCTGTTAGATAAGACAAACCATTTTGCAGTATTGCCAGTGCCATCGCAATATTCTAATTTACTTAAGAGAATGCTGTGGTTCACACAGTTGAAGGCTTTTGGCAGCTCACAGGAAATGCCAGTAGCCTGTAATTTATTATCTAATGAATTAAGTACATTCTTACTATAAATGTAAATAGCTTTCTCTATTTCGGAACCCTTAAGAAACCCGAACTGTATCTTGGACAATTTATTATTTGTAGTCAGATGCTTAACGAGATGCTGAACACAACCTTTACAAATATTTCTCAGAAAGCTGAAAAAAGTGAAATTGGTCGATAGTTTGATGGTATCTCTTTATCCACCTTCTTGTAAAGAGGCTTAACTTCAACATATTTTAGCCACTCTGGAAATGTTATGCTGATAAGAGATAACATAAGGCAGCACTCAACTCTCATGACAACTCTTTGATTAACTTCATTGATATGTTATCATACTCACTACAATACTTAGATTTAAGGATTTTATTATGAATGCTACTTCTTTGGGAGACGTGAGTCTCATTTCCATTTTACTGAAGTTACTTTTTAAAGACTGGTCTCAGATACTCCATTGCGTTGTTCACCAAACCTGATAACCCCAAGCTGTCAATAACAGAAATGAAGTACTGGTTTAAGAGGTTTGCAACCCTACATGCACTTGTTACTGAAGTCTCATTTATTTTTAAAGCTATCTGTTCCTCTTCCTTTTTGGCCTCACCTCTCTCTGTCTTCACGGTATCCCATATAGGTTTTGTTTTGTTGCCAAATGTAATTATCTTTTCTCTCAATAAAGATACTTTGATTTATGAAGTACTTGCTTCAATATTTTGCAGTATTCTTTGTAATGTATTACAATGGTAACATCAGAGCTTGTCCTAGATAGTACATACATTCTCCTTTTTGTCTCACGTGATATCTTTATTCTTTGTGTAATCCATGGTTTATTTTTTGACTTCTGTGTGATTTGAGTTACCTTTAGGGGAAAACAATTTTCAAAAGTGGAAGTAACCTTATGAGTTTTTTTGTATTTTTCATTTGAGTCAGAAGTATTGATGTCCAGTTTCCCGAATTTCTCAATTTTTAACTGATTTATACCCCTCCTGTACTCAGATTTAATAGAGTTTTAATCCTGAAAAGTTTCAACATTTAACACAAGATGCTGCATATCATGATGAAATAGCCCATTTAATATTGGTTTTGTGATACGACTTTTCTTTGCTAGATTTGTCTGCAAAGATATTATCAATAGCAGACTCAGAGCATTTACATATCCCAGTTGCAAAGTTCATTGTAGGAACTAAATAGAATGATAGTGTCGCTGATAGCAGTAATAGTTCACTGTCATTTTCACTAAATCCACATTAAAATAACCAGCAGCCACTACTACCTTGCCTTGTACTGTGAGATGGGACAACAGAGATTTCAATTTTTTTTTATGAAGAGGTTAGTTTTTTGAAGGTGATCTGTATATACTTATCATTATAAAGGACTTATTATGAAATACTGCTTCTGTTGCACAAGCTTCTAAGTGCTGCTCTGGGAAAAATTTCTTAATATCTGTATTCTTGAAATCAAAACAGTTTCTGAAAAAGGCTGCAACTCCTTCTTATTTTCTCTACAGAAGTACGAAGCTAACTTGAATCCTATAACATGTAACACATCTATACCAGTGGTCACATGATGTTCAGAGAGGCAGATTATATCAACTGGTTTACCCAACTCTAATTCTTCAACAGAAATAAGCAGCTTATTAATATGCCCCTTAGTGCTCGGATATTCTAATTCAATAAGGGCAACTGACTTTTTTGCAGTGGCTGAATTACAACTGTCATTTTTTGAGTATCTCTAGTTTCAATCAGAGGCTGTCTGCATGAACTACGTGCATTAAAATTTGCTTTCTGGTTGCCTGTTTTATCAGTGCGAATGTCATTTTCAACCCGTTTCTGAACATCTTTTGTTTATGCCCTCCCTGCCGTGAAAAACCTGCTGTTCTGTCACTTGTAGGCACTGGTACTTTACCACCTGTGATAGTGCCCCACGTTAAGTTATTTGCTATTAGCCCAGACAGCTTTCCCATACCTTTCCTGTTGAGGTGTAGGCCATGCCTAGTATAGTCCCACCTGCTGATAGACCAACATAAACCACACTGATATGAGACCTCATACCTTATCCAAGCAGCCATTCGACCTCTAAATAAACTGTCCTAACAGAAGAGTTTAAATGAGGCCAGTCATGGCGCCTCAGAACAGCCACAAGTCCAAGACCAGTATGTCTCGTTGCTGACGCTATCTATCTTTACTAGATCACCCTCAATTGAATAATTAGGGTTCCTGTGTCTGCTGTTGCCCGCCCCACCCACTATTACCACAGTGCCTTCCTTTGTATAAATCTTTGCAAAGTGAACCTACATCCTGTATCACATGACATAGACTTGCACTAGGTTTAAAAAAAAATGTGACCGGGTAACCTGACCCTAGTCCATCCTGCAACAGTTGGCCAGCACCTCCACCATGTGAACTGCCTAACAACAAAATTTTCTTCTTCTTCTTCACAACTTTTTCTGATTCCTTACTTTTCAAACAGTTTTTGAAATTTTTTTGTGTCCTGTCTACTCCTATATCCACTTGTGGCTATCAGTTTCCAAATGTGACAATAGATCAAACTTGATTTCCACATTCACAACAACACTGTCTGAGAAAATCATATTCCTATTTCTTCTATAACCTGTTGTCACTTCCCGCCTGTCTTTTCCCTTATCCCCCTTAACCTTACCAAATCTTGTTTCCCTTTATCAAGTTCTGCCTGAAGGGCAGCAGTCTTCTTCTCCTGTTCCACTGTCTTCCTGTCTCTACAGAAAATCCTACATAACCAATGAGTTCCCACGCCACTACAGTCACCCACAGAAAGAAACTGCAACAGCCCTCACACCACACCCCAGAACTAAGAATCTTATGGCGAGTCATACACTTCTCACTTATGGCAAACAAATTTTAGCTTTAGTCTAAGTTAAACAAGAATAAATTCCTGGAGTACTCAATTTATATACGGGTATTACATTTCTTAGAAAGTTTAGGCCTAAAGTTCGGATACTAAGTCAAAACTTCCTGAGAAACAAAAACAGTTTAACCTGTATTGTTTACATGAACAAAAAGTAAACAAAGAACTGAACCTACGCTATACTTTTCACTTCTGCTATTTACTAGAGAATCAAATGGATAGCGTGTAAGAATACACTAACAAACAAACTTTACATCACTGAAACAATCACGTACCTTACAGTGTACGATAACGTAAACAAATCCTAGTTCAAAATTCGCGCCTATGAAATGTTTCCTTTTTCCGTGAAATACGCAAAAAATGCGAAACTTTCAATTGATAGCTGAAATTAGGTATTAATTAATTTATTTATAATGTAATATTGCCTTTATTCGTTATTATTACTCAGCTAAATACTTACGCTTACAATAGCTCTGAATGTGCGCCACTCGTCAACCAAAGATGCTAGACCTCTGGTTACATCGTTTCGTAACTATCAGACTGAACTCCTAGAAGATGTTCCTTAAGTTTTAGGAATAGATAAAAGTCGCATGGGGCCAAGTTGGGACTGCATAGAGGATGGTCGATGACAGTGACCTCATGACGACGGTTGTTGCAGATGTTGCAACGCTGGCATTATCATGCTCAAGGAGAGGGTGCTACATGTGTGGACGAATTCTTCGGATTCGATACTCGATCACAGCAGACTGTATCTCACGCACCAACATAGTTACGTTATACAGCATCGTATTACACACTATAATTTGGAGCCCTCTAGCGGCAGAGGGCTGTAAATAATCACGTAGAAATGAAGAATAAAGGTACAAAATTTTAATAATGTTCGTGTTATATAAAAAGCTTTAAGAGTTTTCACAAAAATCGGAGATATTACTTTTCAGCAGTTGCAAAAGTACTACCATCAGTAACTAAACCCTGCATTCTAGTTTCGTTTCAGCGCACAGTTTTAATATCTTAGGAAATAATAATTTATTGGTGAGATATTCTCAGTTCTACTGTCATAGTATTGAGGAATAAGGCAGTAACATAATGTAAAGGAACTATTTTGCTAAAGCGAATGGTAAGGACAGTATTATGTAAAATCGTGAACTGAACTTCGCGGATATTTCTTCTGATACGTAATGTTGTAGTGCCATTTACGCTGACATATGGCTTTATTTACTATTTTAAGACAATGTCAACATAAAAATAAGTTCCAGGAAAAATATGCTCCCTTGCTTAAGTGAGGTGGAGGGTTTTGTATTTTTATGTAACGATATTAAATAAGTTGTCCCCATGTGAGTATAAAAAAGAAAATAAAGAGGCAGACTTACCAGCTGCCTCGTTTCAGGCATCTGTGACCGTAGATTTAGCTTTTGTGTGTGCGTCTATAATGATTCTAGAAGTAATTTTTTGTTCCTAGTCGAAAAGAACGTAACGTGGAACCCAATTACGGATTAATTCTTCTGAAATGTGTAGAATGGAAGTGTGTGTTTACCAAAGACAGTTTTTCCTGATTCTAGAATATGATAAGGATTACATGTCGAACATTATCGACCTCACTTTCTGATGTTTAGTTTATTCTGAATTAGATGTTTCATAATCTAGTTTTGACACGTTCCAGGAAAATACTATTCCCAAGACCGAGCAAGGTACTGCTGTGGTTACGAAACTGAACCCCTATGCAGGAAGAGTGGTGTTCACTCACGCGTAAGGAGATCCAGCCTCAGACTCTCCAAGATTTCCCTAAATCACCTGAGATAAATACCGACGTCATTCCTCTGCGAGACAAGACCATTTATATCCTTGTCTAATCCGTCCTCTTTGTTCATAGTGATCACCTCGCCGGCAGGACGTTAAGACCTGCTCTTCCCTCTTCTTTTTTTCGTATCAAAGCACCTACGGTGCCGTGTCTTCACATGGTCGTGTCCTTCTGTTATACGAACTCGTTGGCTATCAAAAAATTCCAAACAAGCTCGTACATAATATGCAAGAGTTTTAATATTTTTTGATTGTCGGACAGTATCTGAATATAAATCTGATGATGAATGCAAGTGACAACGCAGCGAAACTGACTTTGAAGACTACTACAGACCGATCACGTAGTTACTAGTAGTCGCAGTAGTGGTTTTTTTTAAGGGGTCCTTTCTCTGGGAGCAAAACCAACTTTGTGCTTTCTCATATTTACTCCTACATGATGGATCTGACATGCCATATTCATTTTCACGTCTGAGAGAAGCGATTTATTTCCCAGTGGGAGCCCTTTTTGCGCGACCGCATGTTTTTGTGGTGGAGCAGAGGCAACTGATTGATGTACCGGGGACGTCCGTGCCGATAGATCGATCATTACGTACGTGGTGCGAACCTAGGCGCTGGCACGCTTTGCCACCCCGGGATCTGTGACTCATCCTTCATACGCCAAACACTACGTCAAAGTTGTTAAAGGAAATGAAACTGTCACTATTGACTTAAGTAAAAACGGGTGGAAACTTCGATCTTTTCCATAGTTTTGTACGGATGTGAATCGTGGACAACGAAAAAAATGGACCGCAAGAAAATCGATGCTTCTAGACAAGGGTTCCGAGGATTTTATGACCTAAATAGTAAAAACAAAAATAAAAGAGTGCCTCATAAAATAGTAGCCAAACTATATTTGGAGGCCAAAATACTCCAGATGAAATTGACGTACTTTGGGCGTATCATCAGACCAAAAGACTCACTCGAAAAAGTTGTCCGGAAGAAAGGAGCGTGAAAGACGTAGAGCACAAACAAGGAGAAGGTGGTTAGAGGACATCAAATAAAGCACCAGAATGACATCGGAAGAACTGAGGACCGAAACAGCATCCATAAGTGCATCGTACATAGTGTCACCATGCGTCGGAGACAACTTAATTGATAACAAAAATAAAAAACTCGACATAAAGATGCCATTTAACATAGATTCTAGTTTAAATTGTGGCGTGCGCTAAGATTTTGAAGCAGTACTCTCCCATTTGGTAGGAGAAATGTATCTATGTTCTCGACACAAGACGGGACAAGAAAAAGTGTTCTTCTTCATAAGACTTTGTTATTAGCACGGCGAGTAATTGGATCCTGACAAAATGTCTTAGAAAAGCCTCATAGAAATGTGTAAGAATATAATGTATAGAACAGTGGACCTTTAGAAAGTTCGACTACTTCCGTTAAATGGTTTTCAGCTACTAGCAGGAACACTAATGTTAAAAGATGTTAGGAGAATGAGTTGATAAAATAAAAACTGAACTTGTCGTTGACTTTTTCCCAGTCGGGTTGTTAAATATGAAATGTATGCTTCAGACAACTGTAGCAAGGACTAAGGACCTGCGATTAAACAGAATACGAACCATTGCGTGCTATAGATTTGTTTTAACGAGATAAATGTAGTGAAAATATAGTCATTAATTCTGGAAATTTTCGAACATCGTTACTGTAGCCCACACTAGAACTACCGTAGGCACAAATAACTGCTAGTCGTGTCTCAATGAACTGTTAATTTTCGTTTAAGTTTCGAATCGTTACAGGCAGAGTCGGCTTATACAAGCGTGAAACCCGTAGCACTAAGGTAGTCCGGGGCTCTTTTTATATGTATTCGTGTTATTTACAAATACAGTAAAACTTCGTTAACACGAATCCGAAGGGACCAAAAATCAGGAGTTCGTGTTAAAAAAATTCGTGTTAAGTGAAAAACACAGGTTTTAATAAGTATACATTTGCAGCAGTACACTAATGTGTAATACACTACACTATCAATCACGTTATTGTAGACTTATAACACTATAAAGTGATTGTAAAATCCAAGTACTCACAAATTATGTACGTTACTTCCTTGGGAAAAATTTGGTCACAGTTCGATGACGCTCATGGGAACGATAATATTTTGTAATTTCACAACCAACTGTAATGATAGGTCCGTAAACCCAGCAGTGACGTCGGATGTTGAAGAGAACCGTTCTAAACAGTCCAAAGCTGTAACATCTCCTGACGGGTAGGTGGAATGGTGTCTGTATTCTCTTCCTCTTCACTTTCGTGTGGTGGCTCTTCTTGCACCTCGTTCACAGCTTTTGGCACATCCGATTCGACAACATCGCCGTCTACACTAACGAATTCTTCGAAACTAATCCCAGGGTTCGCAACGTCCTGCACAGCTGTCCATTCATCAGGTGAAGTGGCATCTTTTAACTCGTGGACATCTTTAGTGTTCCTGTACCTCCAAGCTCTGTTAAAGCCATACCCTATATGATGTGGCGATACTGAGTTCCAGGCTGCTGTCATTGCTTTTATTGCGTCAAGCAGATTCCAATTTGGGATTGCGCTGTTGTTTTCAGCAGCACGAATTGCAGCTCTTACAAGTCGCTTACAATAAGCTCTCTTTATGAGAGAGATTATGCCTTGGTCAAAAGACTGAAGGCGGCTTGTGGCGTTGGGTCGAAAAAACTGAACCTTTATGTTGGATAGGTTCAGATCATGAATGTTATGGGCAGTACATCGGTCCAATGTAAGAACAACATTATTTTGAACAAGCATTCGACTGTTGAAACGAAGAAGCCACTTGTGAAATGATGTGCCATCGATCCAAGCTTTTTTATGGTGGGAGTAGATGCAAGGTAAGTGTCCATATTCATGTTTTTAAAACAGTGTGGTTCCTCGGATTAACTGATAACCCAGGAACGAAACTTCACAGTGCTGTCAGCATTACAGCGCAGTACAACAGTCACACGTTCTTTGCTTCGTTTTCCACCGTGACACTTATCACCTTTTATCCCCAGGGTGTGATTTGGAAAAAGATTGTAGAAAAATCCAGTTTCATTCATGTTAAAGACATCACGCGAGGCACTCGGTTGAATTCATGCAACCACCTGTTTGCACTTTCTTCATCAACTTTATTTGCTTCACCACAAATTTGTACAGATAAAATTGAATGTCTCTTTTGGAACCGATACAACCAACCAACGGAAGTCTTCGATGGCCATATCTTTAGCAATATCATTTGCTTTTGAATGAATCACATGGCCAGTTAAAGGTATGTTAGATGCATGCATATGATTGAACCATATTAGCAGTAACGTCTCGATGTCTTCATACTTGGCGGTACGAAGTCTTTTAGGTTTGTTTCCAGAATCGGTTGCCGCAGCATTAATAATTTTTTCTCGATTCTTAATAATCGCAGAAAAAGTAGATTTAGGTATTCCAAACTGCTCTGAAATTGCTGTTTTCTTGGTACCACGATCTACTTCATCTAGAATGTAAAGCTTTAACTGTACATTTAGAGCTGTCTGTTTCCTCTTTGTCATTTTCGCGTGCTAGGGTACCGGTTGTAACTGTAGTTTTTATTCGATATTCCAACTCGATACGGCTACGACTAACAGAACACCTGTCAAATCTGGCACTGAGTACATTCCTAAATGGTGCTGCACACATTATTGAATGTCTTACAATGTACAGCATACACTGATTGTTGAGGTGATAATCGCGGCTTCCGACCTACAATACGTTAAAAAGATCAACAATAAGTATTATTAGCTTTGTAGCTATATTTCTTACATTCATTTCGCAAACAAAATTACGCTTTAGAATATTCTAAGGGTAAGTTTGTGTTAAAGCGAAATTTAATTACGCTAGGAACTGAAACATAGATCGTAATTCGCGTTAACCGAAATTCGTGTTAACTGGTAAAACGTACCAAAAGAACTAATGTATTTCTGGCGTGACAAATATTTTTTTCGCGTTAAGCGCGAGTTCGTCTTATGCGAGTTCGCGCTAACGAGATTATATTGTATTATTTTTACGTGTAATATATAAAAGTAATGTATAATGACATGGAACTAATTTATACGTTAAGGGCTGCTATATGTACCACGTTTATGATTTTACTGAATGCCGTAGAAGAACGTGTTGTTCCCGTAAATATGGCGACCACAGCACAGTACTTTTGCGACGGCTGATAATTGCTGAATTACTCAGTTCTTTGTGCGTACGTTTCGTTGATCGCATATTATGGACTTTTTCCCTGGTTTGAACCCATTTTTACAAAAACAAAGGTAATTAGGGTAAGAAACCAAATAAATCATAATGTTACGATTACTGTATTTCTTTGCGTGCCACTGAAGACCACGGGTCACTTTTACCCTGAGCAACCTCCGAAATTTTGTCGTAGAGTTCACTGACACACACACACACACACACACACACACACACTCCAATACCACATTATGTTAACAGTCTGAAATGTCTACGTAACTTCCAAGACCTACCAACTCAAACCTCTCAGTCCTGAACTGCATAAACACGTCTGTTAAAAAGGCTGTTATTTTTTGACGACATTTTAAGTGTGATATAAGTCTTGTTGAAATCTGAGTCATAAATAGAAATAAATGACTGGTTCCAGCAATTTATTACAATAACTGAAATAATGACGTGGTTTGCTTTTGTAGAAATGCAATATTCTGAGCAGAATAGATTCCTCAGACAGCAAACCATTTACATTTTAGTGAATGGGTGAAATACTATCGAGAACACATTTCATAGAGTGAATAGGGAGCCTCGGAGCCTTAAGGTGCACTCTGTGTGATATTTTTAAACTTGTTATATGGCTTTAACCGTCGTTGCCGCTGCCACGTGTAGGTCCACGAAAATATTCTTTATGTATGTTTCAACAGCAGGGTACTGCTTTTCAGAACATTTAGTCACAACTTTTCTAGGATAGGAACCAAAGACCGAATAGTGGCACAGATGAAATTTCTGCATCGTCAGTTAATGATCAAGACAGATGCTTGTATTTAATTTTATCGGGCAAACATTCTGTGAGTGAATCAGATATTTGCGAAGACAATACGTACGATCGTATCTTTGTTCTCCATCGAGTCCGTAGTAGGGTTTCGAATTTTTGAATGCGTTTCAGAAATCTGAGGATAATTATCTGCCTGCGACAATGATATACGATAATAACGTGGCAGGACGTGCTGGAAACATCTTAATCATGCGTTGCTCATCTCTTCAGTTTTTAACGCTGCTTTAACATTATTATTATTTGCAGCTGCTGAACAGTGACTCCCAGTCTTTAGAGGATAAACTATTTCCTAGGGCGAGAGGCATGTTACCGAGCACAACACTCTATCTTTCTATTAAAAGCAGTAGCGGTAGCTCGTTTGACGTCATCGCCACATCGATTACCTCAATGTTATTAGAGCCTTATCAGTATCCAAGACGCTGTGAAGTACAGGGTCTGCTTTCACCAACTACGTGTCAACTGGAACTCTTACCCAGTGAACTTTCATAGAATAAAAAGTTTGCCTATTAAAAAACTGCTGCTCGAAACAAGAGCAAATTTCTTCTTTTTTATGCATGAAGTATCTTTATTGCATCGGGAAAACAAATTTCAAAGTTGCGAATTAACATTACACGTGGAACAGTACTGATATTAGGTTATGCATGTCAGTCTACCTTGTTACTCAAGAATCCGAATCATGATGTAAGACAAAGATAAAGTAGCTCTGGGAAGTCTCTTACAGTAATGAATGTAGCCACTTGCAATTAGCGCCGTTCTGAAAAACATATTGTGCGGCGTAAATGTGATGTTCTTTGGCTTTTTCCTTTGTCAAGTGTTTGATGCATTTAGATAATGGATTATATGATGGAGAAGAAACACAGAGGGTCTTACTTCTTCAACTCGAGCAGAATGTCGTTAGCTGTCTCTAAGTAACGTTTTTTAATTCTTGACATTCAGGTGCGATGAAAGGTAATGCTTCCTTGACGCACTTAATTATGTTAATGGCCTTCTCGAAACGTAACTCCTGAAAGACAGGCGTCGGTTATGCGTGTTCTAAGAAGTGCGTACCATATTTCCAAACTGACTGTTGCTTGTTAATTGATCGCCAGGCGACCACTATTGGTAATGGCATCGCAATTATCGTTTGTGTACATCACGCAGATACATGTCACTCTGTAGACCATATGAAGTATTTAAACACAAAAAGTAATAGAAATCAATGTCAGCAGCACCGTAGTTGCTTAACATTACGGGAAGAAGTTACTTCATAAGAGCCGTCTAGGTGTCTCGTTACAATTACAGTTTCCTCTCATGTGTGGTTTGTTTGTCATCCAACATTATTTCACATTTTTACAGTGGCACTTATTTTCATTTGCTGTTATTTAATCGTTTATACGTTGAAGTTATTCTTATTTAACATTTACTCTCCGAGAATGTCTCTTTCTATACCATGTCCACCATGTATATTTATTTTGCTATAAATCGTTAAAATCTGTTTCGATAGCCTGCTTTACAGATGAAAAACTTCATATTAATTACTTCCAAAAGCTTCACTCTCTTTTGCTTTAGACTGTTGACACTTTTCAATTTGTGCTTGTTGGCGACCCAAATATTTTCTTTGAATGGGAGACCTCAATAAGCTCTATTTGTGTTTGAGTCTGGTCATCTTGGACCTCTAGACATGACATTTGTTGAGCCCTGTAAATTATAATTGTAATAACAAACTCTCTGTTTACCCCTCAGCAGCTAGCGTAAGAAGGAACAATGAAAAATGTGTGTTTTAAAGAACTGCCTTAACCAAACAAAGATGATACAATCCAGCGTGTATTGTAAACCTTGAACAGCAAGGTGGGCAACGCTTCCAGGAGCAGAACAGTATCACATGTTGGAACGTTTCAGTCACTGAGACATCTGCCTCAGTGCAGTTGTCCCAAACGTGCAGCTGGCAGCATTATCACTCAACTGTCGGGCAGACCTGTGATGCATAATCCTCCTGAGAAACCAGCTGGAGCACATTCATTCATGCCAAAACAGTGCACACATTTTTCGGATAATAGAGGAGATAGAGAAGATAGTCCCAAATAATGGGCGCCAGTCTTTTCAGAAGTTGCAGGATGCAATCTGTTACAGCTAACAAGTAGCACATTATAAATTAAAAAGTTTACTTTTAAAAAATTGGCACAAAATAACAGAAAGTTACAACAAAATTGCTCCTAGACTAGATCTTCTTTGACTAATTCTTCCTCAGAGAATGGGCGGCTATACAACTTCCTCCAGGTCGACTGGGAGTTGCTTAGTGACAAAGGCTGTGAGGCGAGACCTGTTCCCGGGCGATGTCGGTGACCGGGAGCAGGGCAATGGAATCACGAAGAAGCGATGTTCACTAAGAGAGCACTGTGTAGAGAGCCAGTGAAGGCGGTGATCGGGTCTGTGGAGCGCTGATTGGTTCGTCACGTACCGCGGTCTGAAGGCTTTGCTGTTTTTGATCTTTGGGCTACTTATATAGTAGGCCATTGGTATTTTGTCTGGTGGCCAACCGATGTGACTGACTTCAGTCTTCTACTTTTAGTGCCACCTGTGGCGAACAAGTGAAACACATGCTTGCAATCAATCGACAGCATAGATATTAAATTCCTCGTACCCCGAGTCATCTTCCTGTAGTGGCAGTAAACTGGTGCTGAGGTGAGACTCTGTCTGTGGCAATGGTGATGGTACCCAGTCATAGCAGTAGCTGTAGCTTTGTATAGACGGCGGCACATTGGATTTATTTGCTTCTAGATGACTCCCATTTGGTATCGACAGTGGTCATACCTGTCCCTTGAAGAGGCGTTCGTGCCCAAATCCACAGACAAGGAATGCATACCACGGATGGATGTACATACGCTGGGCTCTCAATAATAGCAGCTGCTTATCAGGCTGTCCTGTACTGTCCTGGGTTGTTGCTCATGAAGCAGATCTGGTGACAGCATTTTCAGAGATTGCCTTCTGAGGTGTGGAGTCGTATTGCATTGTGAAAGTCCACACCAATCATACTGCAAGGTCACTGATGATGAAAAGAACAGCGCTGCTAGAAGATGCCGAATACCATTCATAGGACAGAATTTCTAGAACTCGTGCGTTGTTCACTGAGGCCTGTTGTCAGGTACAATAAATTTTGTCATGCTTTCAATTGCTCATATACTCCCCAATACCTTAATGCTTGCCTCTGCTTATGTGGAGGACATCTGAATGACACTCGGGAAATATGTCACGTTGGTGTCACCACCATCCGCATTCATTTCTAGGATGGGCCCTTGAAGTCAACGTACAGGCGTCTTGGCTATATCTGGAACTGTTGGTGCCTACCATATCGTAGATGTAGTTGATGCCATGCCAATATGCGTAACAGCGTGCTAACTGCTTGTTTCTTGTCCTAGCCGGAAGAATGTAATAGCAAAGGGCCAGAGATCCTGCCTGATGACCATGTGGCGCTTTATAAATGCAGTTCTGTTGACAGGAACTGGCGCCCAAGTGTTCAGCCCCTTTATCTATTCGTATACCACAGCAATACTTGCAATCATAACTGTGCTATACTGCACTCTTCACCCACTGCCCCATGATGCCTTCAGTCTCTTGACACAACACAACTCCTGTGTTGCCCTCACAAGAGTCGTAACATGTGAAGTGTAAAGCACTATCCCTTCAATCCCACAAACCAACCAACCTGTAATGCACTCAAGTTATCAGCACCATTCACATCTCATGATGTCGACAGGGTTAAGAAACTACACTGTTGGCCATCACAATTTCAACAAGAAGAAGAATAGCGAAGAACGAAATTTTACTGATTGTACGTAGATGGTATAGTAGGCAGAATACCTGATGAAATTTGTATGTGATTGGTGAGTGCACAGGGTGCAAAACTTAGCAGCCGGAGCTGCCACCTCTAGCAGCACCAATGGGTCTAACAATGCCGAGCACAGAGTCGAAATGAACTTCACCTCTGTACCAGAGATAAGCAACTGCAGTGGCTGGTGTGTGGTGACACACCAGTCACAGCAAGTCATGACCAGATGAATTAATGAGGTACTGGCTGACAGTTATTGAACTATATGAAATGAAATCGTCATAACTTCTTAACGGTTTGCGTTAGAACGTTCAAAGTGTACGGTTGGTCGCAGGGCATGACGGTAATTAATATGGTTTGGTTTAGCGACGAAGCCCACTTTCATTTGGTAGGGTTCGTCAATAAGCAAAACTGGCGCATTTGCGGTACTGAGAATCTACATTTCGCCATTGAAAAGTCTCTTCACCCCGAACGGGTGACTCTGTGGTGCCCAATGTCCAGTCACGGAATAATCGGTGCGACATTTCTTGATGGCACAGTTACTACCGAACGGTACATGAAGGTTTTGGTAGACGATTTCATCCCTGTTATCCAAAGTGACCCTAATATCAGCAAGATG
Source organism: Schistocerca gregaria (assembly GCF_023897955.1). Lineage (NCBI taxonomy): Eukaryota > Metazoa > Arthropoda > Insecta > Orthoptera > Acrididae > Schistocerca > Schistocerca gregaria. The sequence continues at coordinate 537,607,860 of NC_064922.1, forward strand.
TGGTTCATGCAAGACAGAGCTCGACCAGATCGAAGGAGGAGAGTGTTTGATGTCCTGGGGGAGCACTTTGGGTACCGCATTCTGACTCTAGGGTACCCAGAGGCCACTGGCATGGACCTCGATTGGTCGCCATATTCCCCGGATCTGAACACAAGTGACATCTTTTTGTGGAGCTTTATTAAACACAATACGGACAACAATAACGCTAAAACCAATACTGAGCTGAAAACAGCCATTCTGGAGGTCATCGACAGCATCGATGTTCAGACACTTCAGAGAGTAATGCAGGATTTCGCTATTCGTATAATTCGATACTTGTCACACTGTATGTGTGTGTGTGTGTGTGTGTGTGTGTGTGTGTGTGTGAATTCCTAACGGATAAAACAGCTGAGGTCGTTGGTCCCTAGACTTACACACTCTTTAAACCAAATTATGCTAAGAGTAACATACACACCCATGCCTGAGGGAGGACTCGAACCTCCGGCGGGAGAGGTCGCGCAATCCGTGAGGCCACTCCGCGCGGCAATTGTCACCCTGTAGGTACAGCACAGGAACACGTGGTCTTTCATTATCTTATTGAAAGATAACAGCATTGAGACCTCGAGGATAGGGCATAACCACTGACCTTAACACATCAGAAATGTAACCCCTTCTGCCCAGATTATCGGCTATTTGGAGCAGCGGCAACCATGTTGTGTATCCAGGAGGGTCAGGCCAGGTGCTGGACCCGTATGACGAATGTCTTCTAACAGTGGTCGAACTCCTCGGAGCCGCCACACGTGGATTTGTCCATTACGATTTTCAGCGTTCGTCTGAAAAGACGACAGAGTTTAAGTCCTGTATTCAGTGTTGTCTTTAGACACACCACTTGGAGTTTTTCACCTGTTTACAAAGGTTGACTGAAAGGTACTAGTACAGCGCCTCTTTATAAAAGGGTCTTCTGAAGTGGTAGATCGACAAGCTGCAGTCACGTACCTTAACACTCTGACTCATACCCACCTCTTTTGCTGGACGAGTCTGAGATTTTAATGACCTGCATCTTGAAAAACTCAACTACTTCACTTTCATTGCCTCCTCTCTCTTTGCACTCTTTCTGGCTGAAGTATTCTGATACTTCAAATTCAATATTAGGCCAGTTAATAGCTTGGTTGGCCAGCAAATAAATACTAAGCGTGTCTATTACAAAATATTATATTGTGCAGGCCCTGTGTAAGTTGGTACACATAAGTAGGGTAGATTGGGACACATTAAAGCGGATTTCTTTTCGGAATTTTGTTGGCCAGATTTATCGTGTTTATATTTGTTTCATCTTACAACATGGTTATTAAATTATATCTTGGTATATATGCTCCTAACTTAACTTACATTTAAGAGTGAAAAATAGTTCTTTGTAGTTTCAAGTCAAGGGCGTAAACGGACCCTGCGTATGGGGCAGTTTTACACAAGTGCGGGGCACGTTTGTATGCATACCACAGAACACAATAGTGATTAAAGAAAACACAATAGCAAACTTTTCAAACCATGTTTCATTGGCTGTGAACAAAATTACATTCTTCCTTATACCAATTTATAACTACCATTACTTGATGCAGAAATACATCCATGGTAGAGACAGGAGACCATTCAGGTTTGGGACAACTGTGGAATATGCAAAGGTCTTTATCGCACAGTTCTGTATGAAGCGTTATGCGTTTCAAAATTTCATTATCAGACAGAAGCTGTGGGATGAAACGTACGAAGTATTGAACGACAGCAAATGTATACATACGAGCATAATTTGCATATCAATGATCCATACAGTGAACATCATACTTAAATTTAAATTAAACTTTAGTAAAATGTTCACGAAAACAGCACACAGACTGAATATAATACGGATCTCATCTCATAAGGCATGTTTGACAGTGTCGTTGTCTATTTGAAGAGAACAAGTGGCAAACTAACTGTGGTGTCTAAGCTATCTAAGAAGTAAACGACGGCCAGAAGGTGTCGCTAGCATTCGCCAGAGAAATGAAATCAGAAATCACACATGGTGACGAATTACGTGTCAGTACATTGTGGACAACTTGACAAAGATACATTTATGCTACTTATATAGAGGAGAAAATCATTTGCCTTAAGATAATATTTTTATACATAGACTGTAACGTGCGTCATAGGTAACATCGTGAACGACGTAACAGAGATACTCTTTAGTCAACACTTGAAACAGAAAATGTTATTGCTACCATTAACTGGTGTAGTATAATATTAACATAAAACCTATATCTATCACAAAATAGTACACAAGTTGTGAGAGAATACATTCAGAATAATCAAAAGCTAAAATGTTGCTTGAGTATGACCAAATTTAGTCGTATTACAGTAGTCGAACCTGAAATAATTGACATACAACACAATCCTTTAGGAATGCCTAGGTGAGTGGCAACCTCTCGAAATAAAATAGAAGCCAATATTCAATTAAAAGGATTTCATTTTTCTTAAAAAAAGGATAATGGTATAATGTTGAACTGTAGTGGTTGCAAATATGTTTTCTGTTTCGATTATTGACTAATGAGTATCTCTGTTACATCGTTCAGGATGTTATCTTATAACGCACATTTCATGCTATGTAAAAAAATATATTTAATATCAGTATGAGTTTCTTCTCTGTATAAGTAGCATAAACGTATCTTTTTCAAGTTGTCCACAATGTACTGACAAATAGTTCGTCGCCATGTATGGTTTCTGTGTAAAGTTACTTTCTGATTTCATTTCTATGGTGAATGCTAGCGCCACCTCCGGCCGCCGTTTACTGCTTAGATAGCTTAGGCAACACAGTTAGTTTGCCACTTGTTCTCTTCAAATAGACAAAGGCACTGTCAAATGTGCCTGCATGAGAAGAGATCTATATGATATTCAGTCTATGTACTCATTTTCGTGAGCCTTTCACTAAAGTTTGATTTAAATGGAAGTATGATGTTAGTTGAAAAGTCTGTATATGTATCACTAGTATGTGTACTTGTGTTAGTACGCATATATTTGCTGTCGTTAATTTCTTTGTACACTTCATCCCACACCTTCTCTCTACTAATGAAGTTTTCAAACACTTAACGCTTAGTAAGAACTGTGCGATCAACATCTTTCCATATTTCAAAGTTGTACCAATTTTTAACATGGTAAAATACAGAAATTTTATTAGCAGTAAACAAATATTTTGTCGAACTTCCACCTGTTAGCATAAGCTACATTTAATGTCACCCCCAAAAAAATGTGTTACCGGTGGCACAGTCATCCTGAGCCCACATTCTACTTCTAAGGCGCTGGACCCAATCTTGATTTCTTTTTGATTGGTTTCAAAAAGTTTCATCAGATTCCTGCAGGCTATAAGAGAAAGGTAGAAGAATTAGATGGTACATTCATTGAGAAGGAAGTGCTTGCTAACAAACGCTTTGGAAGGATTAGTTTGTGAAAGGAGATTGAAAGGAAGGATGAGATACAAGATGATAGGCGACATAAAGTGGAGCGGAAATTACGGGGACCTGAAGAGGATGGGAAGATAACCGAGTCAACACCTGTATTTCGGCAAAACACTAATTTTTTCGTGTTCTTGCATTGAGCAATTTCTTGTCCTTGACAGTCTTTGCTACCATCGAATTAATTCTTTATGCTTAAGGTTCATTAAGTTCAAATAGTTTTTATAGTAACTGCTACCTTTTATTCTCCAGTGCCGTAATTTTTTTAGACTGTCTTCCCAACTGGTGTTAGGACTGCAACGCAAATAGAGCGTAAACGTGCCTCACCGCCATGTTTAAGTTATACAAATACACATAGTAAAGTAGAATAATCTCCTGCAAAGAACAAATATTTATCTATTTTCAATTCTAAAAGGTATGCCCCTAGGAGCTTCGATATTTGTGTAACGAAATTTATTCACTTTGCACAGAAACATAAATACATGTAAGTTCTTCGTACTAAGACGTACACTCAAATGGTGCCGTGATGGTCTTGAGAATCCTAAGTAAGTGACAGTACTACTCGTTCATTGTCGATAACTTCTGTCAAGAACGATTCCAGAGAAAAGTGCTCTTTGTAAGCGTGCCTCGTGTGTAAACGTGTCCGCCGGTCGTTGTGGCCAAGCGGTTCTAGGCACTTCAGTCTGGAACCGCGCGACCGCTATGGTCGCAGGTTCCAATCCTGCCTCAGGCATGGATGTGTGTGATGTCCTTAGGTTAGGTTTAAGTAGTTCTAAGTTCTAGGGGACTGATGACCTCAGCTGTTAAGTCCCCATACTGCTCAGAGCCATTTGAACATTTTTTTTTTATTTTTATTTTTTTTTTTTTTTGTAAACGTGTCCCTCCGGTCTTCCTACCATATTTCGAATCAAAGCGATGTGTTTGTAACATAAGAATTCAAGGAACATTCACGGGAGCCGCTAATTCATAATAATCACCTCAACGTACTCTCTACGAACTCGCGATATCCATGGGAAATAAAACACATGAGAGAGAGAGCATTATTTTCACACATTTACCAAAGCCACTTAAAATATTTTGGCATGCAGGATCATACTAATTAAACTTCAGGATAATGAAATAATGTCTGGCACTGCCCACCAAAGGATTCTCTACTTCTATCACGTTATCCACTCAATCGCGATTTTCTAAACAGTGAGAATATGCCGCAGCAAAACAGTTAGCGTAACCCTTGTTACCATTTTCAGTGGCTTGTAACGATTCAGTGGAGCGGCATAAATTTCGCTCGTTATTATCTGATCACATGTGTAGGTGCTGCGTCCGCCCATTAGCTGAGTGCTGCCGGCACTGTAGCTCAGCGTGTTAGGTCAGAGGGTTAGCTGCCCTCTGTTATCAAAACGCTGGCAGAATGGATCAACGATGAACTTTGAACGCGTGTCATGGGGCGTCCGCCTCGAACAAATGTAACGAACAACATGAGATTAAAAAAAAAAAAAGTGGTCAGCACATCTGACTGCCATGCAGCGCGCCCGGGTTCGATTTCTGGGTGGGTCTCGCTTCATAAATCGTCCATTGCTAGTGCTGTCATCTGCCGTGTATGAGTGTTTATTGCACGTAGTCGTCGAACATAGGCAGTGATCACATTAATGTGCAATGACGTTGGTCAGCAATGTCTTTAGAGATGCAGACGTGCTCATCTTTTTTTATCCAGTTACCTCTCCTTCAAAACTCTGACATAGCTCACGGATACTAAGTGCAGGCAGTGAACATCAACGTTTCTGCTAGTACGGATGAGAGTGGCTAGGTCTCCAGATTTACGTTGCGCATACCGCCAGTGTAGCTGCTGTGCGCAGCTGTATTTGCGTCGGCGGCGGCGCGCCGAGGGAGAGGCGGCTGGTGGCTGGCGGGTGTTTAGCGCCGCAAGGTCGAGGGCTGCTCACCGCGGCAGGAGGGCCGTGCTTGAGGTGCACCTCACCCTCACCGCGCCACTGCTGCCGCCTCTGCCGCTGCAGCGCGCCGCGCCACCCTGCACCTGTGGAAGACAAACTACACTGTCTTCTTTCCGTTAAGTATTCTTGTGCACTAGCAATTGTTCAGATATCGCAACGAACTTACTTACTTACAATTCTTGCTTTCAAAACGACCGATACTACAAATATCGATTAGAAGGAAGGTCAGCGTTGGCCGTAATTTTGATGGTTTATTGACAGCAAAATCGATTTTCAATCACATAATGATCATTTTCAGCGCTGTAGTAGACAAACTAAAACTGACAGGCTCTGGTGTCAAGTTATTATCAGTGATCATTATGTGATTGAAAATCAATTTTGCTGTCAATAAACCATCAAAATTACGGCCAACGCTGACATTCCTCCTAATTTCACGTATATGGTCGTTGTGTACACAGCACTCTATGGAGTCGCCAATCAACGAATATCGATGTTGGAATCTCAATTCATAACCTTATCCGCTCCATTATGCAATGGATGTGTCAAAAACTATGGCTCTGCGAATACAAAAATACTACAGAGTAAAAGTTTTTTCACTTTTTATTTTACTGTGCTATCCGTTTCGAGAGGAGAATCATAGTTCCTTATGTTTTCGATTTAATAGTCTTCTGTTTCATAGTTGGACTACGGCCATAAAATTTATTAACTCTATCCGGCCTTTGTCTTTTTACGCCGCATTTACTCAAACTTATTCTTCATTCCACAGTAAGTTCCCTCATTTTATGCCATTATCGAATATTGGCTAGAAAAAGGGGTATCTTAACGTACAAAAATGGCAGTGTATTCGTATTGCATGCTTCCGTTCGTTTTAACTTGCAAATTCTACTCTTTCTGACGGTTTGACAACTTGTCAAAAAAAAAAAAAAATGGTTCAAATGGCTCTGAGCACTATGGGACTTTACTTCTGAGGTCATCAGTCCCCTAGAACTTAGAACTACTTAAACCTAACCTTACTTGAGCAGTGGGGAGTGTCCTTCAGGAACCTCTGATATACTGTATTGCTGGGACGCTTACTAGGCCCAGCGGCAGCGTCTAGGGCACTGGTACAGTCGGAATTGTACAGATTTGCTAGTATCGCAGGCGCCACGCTGTGAGAACATGTTGTGGTGGTCTTCAGTCCACCTCTCCATGCTGCTCTATCCTGTGCAAGCTTCTTAACCTCCCAGTACCTACTGCAACCTACATCCTTCTGAATCTGCTTAGTGTATTCATCTCTTGGTCTCCCTCTACGATTTTTACCCTTCACGCTGCCCTCCAATACTAAATTGGTGATCCCTTGATGCCTCAGAACATGTCCTACCAACCGGTCCCTTCTTCTGGTCAAGTTGTGCCACAAACTTCTCTTCTCCCCAATCCTATTCAATACCTCCTCATTAGTTACGTGATCTATCCACCTTATCTTCAGTATTCTTCTGTAGCACCACATTTCGAAAGCTTCTATTCTCTTCTTGTCCAAACTAGTTATCGTCCATGTTTCACTTCCATACATGGCTACACTCCACACAAATACTTTCAGAAACGACATCCTGACGCTTAAATCTATTCTCTATGTTAACAAATTTCTCTTCTTCAGAAATGCCTTTCTACATTTTGTGTCATCTCTACTTCGACCATCATCAGTTATTTTGCTCCACAAATACCAGACCTCATCTACTACTTGAAGTGTCTCATTTCCTAATCTGATTCCCTCAGCATCACGCGACTTAATTAGACTACATTCCATTATCATCGTTTTTCTTTTGTTAATGCTCATCTTATATCCTCCTTTCAAGACACTGTCCATTCTGTTCAACTGCTCTTCCAGGTCCTTTGCTGTCTCTGACAGAATCAGAGTGTCATCGACGAACCTCGAAGCTTTCATTTCTTCTCCATGGATATTAATCCCTACTCCAAAGTTTTCTTTTGTTTCCTTTACTGCTTGCTCAATATACAGATTGAATAACATCGGGGAGAGGCTTCAACCTTGTCTCACTCCCTTCCCAACCACTGCTTCCCTTTCATGCCCCTCAACTCTTATAACTGCCATTTGGTTTCTATACAAATGCCGGCCGCGGTGGTCTCGCGGTTCTAGGCGCGGAGTCCGGAACCGTGCGACTGCTATGGTCGCAGGTTCGAATCCTGACTCGGGCATGGATGTGTGTGATGTCCTTAGGTCAGTTACTTTAAATAGTTCTAAGTTCTAGGGGACTGATGACCACAGCAGTTGACCCCATAGTGCTCAGAACCATTTGAACCATCTATACAAATTGTAAATAGCCTTTCGCTCCCTGTATTTTATCCCTGTCACCTTTAGAATTTGAAAGAGAGTATTCCAGTCAACATTGTCAAAAGCTTTCTCTAAGTCTACAAATTCTGAAACGTACGTTTGCCTTTCCTTAGTTTATCTTCTAGGGTCAGAATTTCCTCACGTAATCCAAAATGTTTACGGAATCCAAACTGATCTGCCCCGAGGTCGGCTTCTACCACTTTTTCCATTCGTCTGTATAAAATTCGCGTTAGTATTTTGCAGCCGTGACTTATTAAACTGATAGTTCGGTAATTTTCAGATCTGTTAATACCTGCTGTCTTTGGGATTGGAATCATTATATTCTTCTTGACGTCTGAGGGTGTTTCGCCTGTGTCTTACATCTTGCTCACCAGATGGTAGAGTTTTGTCAGGGCTGGCTCTCCCTAGGCTGTCAGTAGTTCTAATGGAATGTTGTCGACTCCCAGGGCCTTGTTTCGACTTAGCCCTTTCAGTGCTCAGTCAAACTCTTCACGCAGTATCATATCTAACATTTCATCTTCATCTATGTCCTCTTGCATTTCCGTAATATTGCCCTCAAGTACATCGCCCTTGTATACACCCTCTATATACTTCTTCCACCTTTCTGCTTTCCCTTCATTGCTTAGAACTGGGTTTCCATATGAGCTCTTGATATTCGTATAAGTGGCTCTCTTTTCTACAAAGGTCTCTTTAATTTTCCTGTAGGCAGCATCTATCTTACCCGTAGTGAGATATGCCTCTACATCCTTACATTTGTCCTGTAGACATCCCAGCCATTTTGCACTTCCTGTCGATCTCATTTTTGAGACGTTTCTATTCCTTTTTGCCTGCTTCATTTACTGCATTTTTATATTTTCTCCTTTCATCAATTAAATTCAATATATCTTTTGTTACCCAAGGATTTCTACTAGCCCTCGTCTTTCTACCTACTTGATTCTCTGCTGCCTTCACTATTTCATCCCTTAAAGCTACCAATTCTTCTTCTATTGTATTTCTTTTCCCCATTCCTGTCAGTTTTTCGATAATGCTCTCCCTGAAACTCCTTACAGCCTCTGGTTCTGTCAGTTTATCCAGGTTCCATCTCCTTAAATTCCTATCTTTTTGCAGTTCATTCAGTTTTAATCTACAGTTCATAACCACTAGATAGTGGTCAGAATCCATATCTGCCCCTGGAAATGTCTTACAATTTAAAAACTGATTCCTAAATCTCTGTCTTACCATATACAATCTATCTGAAACCTTCTAGTATCTCCAGGCCTCTTCCATGTATACAACCTTCTTTCATGATTCTTGAACCAAGTGACAGCTGTGATTAAGTTATGGTCTGTACAAAATTCTACCAGGTGGCGTCCTTTTTCATTTCTTACCCACATTCCATATTCATCTACTACTTCTCCTTCTCTTCCTTTTCCTACTATCGAATTTCAGTCAGCCATGACTATTAAATTTTCGTCTCCCTTCATTATTTTAATAATTTCTTTTATGTCATCATACCTTTCAGCAATCTCTTGGTCATCTGCGGAGCTAGTTGGCATATAAACTTGTACTACTGTGTTAGCCGTGGGCTTAGTGTCTATCTTGGCCACAATAATGCGTTCACTGTGCTGTTTGTAGTAGCTTACCCGCATTCCTATTTTCCTATTCATTATTAAACCTACTGCTGCATTACCCCTATTTGATTTTGTGTTTATAACCCTGTAGTCACCTGACCAAAAGTCTTGTTCTTCCTGCCACCGAACTTCACTAATTCCCACTATATCTAACTTCAACCTATCCATTTCCCTTTTTAAATTTTATAATCTACCTGCCCGATTAAGGGATCTGACATTCCACGCTCCGATTCGTAGAACGCCAGTTTTCTTTCTCCTGGTAACGACATCCTCTTGAGTAGTCCCCGCCCGGAGATCCGAATGGGGGACTATTTTACCTCCGGAATATTTTACCCAAGAGGACGCAATCATCATTTATCATACAGTAAAGCTGCATGCCCTGTAGTTTCCCCTTGGTTTCAGCCGTTCGCAGTACCAGCACAGCAAGGCCATTGTGGTTAATGTTACAAGGCCAGATCAGTCAATCATCCAGACTGTTGCCCTTGCAACTACTGAAAAGGCTGCTGCCCCTCTTCAGGAACCACACGTTTGTCTGGGCTCTCAACAGATACCCCTCCGTTGTGGTTGCACCTACGGTACGGCTGTGTGTATCGCTGAGGCACACATGCGAACGATTGTACAAGATAAACGCAACACTTACTCTGAATTTCATTACAACTCGATAATGTTCTACCATTACCAGAATATGCATACTATTCCTACTGCTGTTTCGTCATTTGTTTCTTAGAAAAACAGGTTATAAAAAAATAATCACATTTTCATTGGACTCGGATATACATCGAAAGAAAAATGACGCAAGAGTACTCTTTGAAACTGAATTTTCAGAAATAAATTAACGCTGGAGTGTTTGTAACAACAATATTATAAACAGAAATGGTTTACCGAGCGTTCTGAAATGTCGCAATAGCCAGGAGCTAGGTGGTGGAGTGGTGAAGAGCTGGATTAGCTAACAAACACATAATACTTTAAAACATCTTCATTACAGATAAAATTTCCCAGAGGATAAACAGGATCTTAATTACATCTTTAATTGATCACTTCGACAATGGAATTAAACAAGCAAGCATTACAGAAGAAAACCCAATTGCAACTTCTCATTTAAACCTTGAAACGCATATTTAACTTTAAACTCCAGACAATTACTGCAGCTAGAAGCCAAAGAGTTCTTATTGTGACAAAATTTGCTAGTGGCCAAAGTAAAATTGCAAGACACTAACGAAGGTAAAAACCAGTTAAACCTTACACAGCATTCTGTTAAATGAATTACTTTCTGAGCCACTCAAAGAATTAAATTTCACACACCAGTAAGGCTGCACATTGTCTCAAGAATTAGAGTAATAACATACTTAGGCATCACTCTCAGAGCAAACTGGCGTAACTGCTAGCATTGGGTAGCGGTAACGAGAGATCACTAAGCCGTAGCATACATAGCGTTCGACAACCATCAGTACAAGCTCTAGGATTTACAAGTACAATTATTAAACTACCTTGAACACGTGAAAAAATTATAAGCACAGGGTCACAACAAACGAAAAAACACTGTTTAAAAAGAACCCATTCGGATTTCCACAAATAAACCAAATTTAACTACCTAGCTAAGGTACTGATTAAAGAACCGATGCAAAATAACCATTTCAATGTAACAACGGCTCCGACCAGTGTCTAGCACAATTAGGTAATTATTTAACCAGTGTGACAGTCTAAGTCTCCAACTCACACGCGCTCAGCACACTTCAATTGCTTCACAAGTATCAGGAAAAAATTTACCACAGCCCGGATCACCGAACCATGCTTGTTCCTGGAGTTTATTCGCCCCCCCCCTCCATCCCCCTCTGCGTTGTGGCAAACAACGAGATTTCGATAAGGCTGGTAGGTATCCCTATAAGATTAACAGTTTCCCAAAGAAATTTATCAGACCTCACTATTAAACAGAGGAAGTCTTCGCAACAAGCTGACAAGTCAAGTCGGATCCATAGAATATTCACTATCCCAGTGAGAAGTCAACATCCCTCTGCCGCATCACAACGGCCATGGCTCATCCCAAGGCGTGCAGTGGAGGTTTTTTCCGTCCGCTATGCCCCAGGTAGAGGCTTACCTCACTAGGGGTAAGATAGATACTGCCTACAGGAAAATTAAAGAGGCCTTTGGAGAAAAGAGAACCACTTGTATTAATATCAAGAGCTCAGATGGAAACCCAGTTCTAAGCAAAGAAGGGAAACCAGAAAGGTGGAGGGAGTATATACAGGGCCTATACAAGGGCAATGTACTTAAGGTCAATATTATGAAAATGGAAGGGGATATAGATGAAGATGAAATGGGAGATTCGATAGTGCGTGAACAGTTTGACAGAGCGCTGAAAGGCCTGAGTCGAAACAAGGCCCTGGGAGTAGGCAACATTCCATTAGAGCTACTGACGGCCTTGGGAGAGCCAGTCCTGACAAAACTCTACCATTTGGTGAGCAAGATGTATGACACTGGCGAAATACCCTCAGACTTCAAGAAGAATATAATAATTCCGATCCCAAAGAAAGCAGGTGCTGACAGATGTGAAAATTACCGAACAATCAGTCTAATAAGTCACGGATGCAAAATACTAACGCGTATTCTCTACAGACGAATGGAAAAACTGGTAGAAGCTGACCTCGGGGAAGATCAATTTGGATTTCGTAGAAATGTTGGAACGCGGGAGGCTATACTGACCCTACGACTTACGTTAGAGGCTAGATTAAGGAAAGGCAAACCTACGTTTCTAGCATTTGTAGACTTGGAGAAAGCTTTTGAAAATGTTGACTGGAACTCTCTCTTTCAAATTCTGAAGGTAGCAGGGGTAAAATACAGGGAGCGAAAGGCTATTTACAATTTGTACAGAAACCAGATGGCAGTTATAAGACTCGAGGGGCACGGAAGGGAAGCAGTGGTTGGGAAGGGAGTGAGACAGGGTAGTAGCCTATCCCCGATGTTATTCAATCTGTATATTGAGCAAGCAGTAAAGAAAACAAAAGAAAAATTCGGAGTAGGTATTAAAATCCATGGAGAAGAAGTAAAAATGTTGAGGTTCGCCGATGACATCGTAATTCTCTCAGAGACAGCAAAGGACTTGGAAGAGCAGTTGAACGGAATGGACAGTGTCATGAAAGGAGGGTATAAGATGAACATCAACAAAAGCAAAACGAGGACAATGGAATGTAGTCGAATTAAGTCGGGTGATGCTGAGGGAATTAGATTAGGAAATGAGACACTTAAAGTAGTGAAGGAGTTTTGCTACTTGGGGAGCAAAATAACTGATGATGGTCGAAGTAGAGAGTGCAGTGTGGAGGGTAAAAATCGTAGAGGGAAACCAAGAGATGAATACACCAAGCAGTTTCAGAAGGATGTAGGTTGCAGTAGGTACTTGGAGATGAAGAAGCTTGCACAGGATAGAGTAGCATGGAGAGCTGCATCAAACCAGTCTCAGGACTGAAGACCACAACAACAACAACAATGCCCCAGGTCAGCGAACTCTCTTGCCGCGACGCACTTCGGAACGCCAAGGCAGTGCAGGTGTGCTCCATCCACTCGCAGCAAGTGCACTGCCACCACACAAGGAACGCACTGGAGCTCATGCTATCTCAACGAACGCCATCCAGTCTTGTTTTTTTTCTGCTGGACGAGCTCTATTGAGCATTCGATCCCATCCATCATATCCTCTGATAGAACGGTAGGTCGCAACCAAAGAGTTGACCACTATCAATATATGAGGCAAAGAGAATATTCGCGCAAAGGTAAATCGAACTGCCGCGCCACGGCTCACACCCTTGAAATTAGTTTCCTGAAACAATGCTTTGTCTAGTCATACTTTTTCTGTACCCGTATCAGACTCTATTACCAAAGTAAATATCTTGCGATAGAAAATAATTTGTGAAAAAATAAGACGCGGAGGCATCATTGAATGGCAGGAATAAGTTAATGTGTTAGGCATGTCCACGACCATCCTTAATGACGCTATACTCCTTTTTGGTGCATCAATGCGGGATGTTCAACTTATTTGCAAAGGATGATTTACCATTCACAGCTCTGTGACGCAGCGTGAGGGCAGTGTTCGCAAAAAGACCTTGACAGACGGGCGTCACGAATTGTCAATGACAGTCGGTTTCGTACACGATAGGGATCGCTGCTGCCAGTGAGTGCAGACCCATTTCAACCAATTTCCGAGCGAACGTTACGAACGGAAGAACATGCAATCGACAGTAAGAGGGAGTATTCGCAAAAGGCGATGACTTACAGCCTCATATAAACTGCCCATCTTGAATAGGCCGACCACTGGTAGCTGACTGTAGGAGGGTAGCGTACTCCGAAGATTCGCCATTTTGAAACTTTTCGAATCGTGTACACAAGGCTGCATGCATCTCATTCTGGAGCCTCAGGCTGTGGCTAAGCCATGTCTCCGCAGTATCCTTGCTTCCAGGAGTGCTAGTTCTGCAAGGTGTGCAGGAGAGCTTCTGTGAAGTTTGGAAGGTAGGAGACGAGGTACTGGCGGAATTACAGCTGAGAGGATGGGTCGTGAGTCATGCTTGGGTAGCTCAGTTGGTAGAGCACTTGCCCGCGAAAGGCAAAGGTCCCGAGTTTGAGTCTCAATCCGGCACACAATTTTAATCTGCCAGGAAGGTGCATGCGTATTTTCCAGGCTCGTACAGTATTCTAGAACTTTATCATACCAGGATTGAACGGCTCAATCACCCGCTCCTTATTCCACAGAAATCGTCTGGGACTATTGGGAGCAGCGGAAGAAACACAGTAATCATACGACCTGGATAGCCGTGCATGCTAAGCGCCACTCCTGGGACGTGGAGATGCGCCGGTCCCAGAGCGAATCCTCCCGACGGATTAACGAAGAGGACCTGTGTGCCTACCTGCCTCGTTGTGGTCTTTAGGCGTTTTCCCACCTCCGACTAAGTGAATGCCTGTCTGGTAGCCAAGTTACGCCTCAGTAACACGATTCGCAAACAGAAAACTTTCTCTTAGTTTCACATGAATGACTCTCCTCGCAGACAGTCGCGGTACACATATTCCGTCGCAGGGGGTAACAGGATGGTAAAAAGAAGGGCACGCTGCTACCCCTTAAGCTGAACATGCATTCCGTTAACACCCACGCTGAACCTGTGTCGATGAGGGACAAAGGCACAATTTGGTAGCAAGGGATCTAATAACCATAGAATTGCATCAGATGGGTACAGCAGACCTGAAGAGCCTTTTAGCCTTCTTTTTTCTCGCTGAACTGTGGCCTTTATCAAAGACGCGAAGTCTCTGCTGGGGTGACTAATTATTTCCTACGATGGGCTTTCAATTAGTATTACCTGTATTTCTTCTACGTACAGTTACAGTTACACGCTCAGACTGGTCAGCACTTTCCGTCATACGTCTATTACCTTTAGAAACCTTATGGTACTAGGTTTGCAATAGCAGAAGATGCCCAAAGTCTTTCGATTAATTACGTCTCGAAGAGATAAAAATAATTGCATAATAAGAGAAGATCATGCTGTTTCTGGAACATAATATGCCATTTCAGTCTTCCGCAGAAATCTCGACGCGACATTTGTTACACTTAATGCAGTTCGACCGCATTTCAACGAAGCACTAATGAATTCCACGCGCTCTCAGGTGGGGTGAACGAACACAGTCACGAACGCCCCGTGAGTCACGCTTATCGAGTGATGTCAGGGCAGTCGTGCTGCCGAGACTGGAACGCCTCAGGCAGCCGAGTAAACGGCCGCGGCGCATAGGCTCATTTCGCAGTCCATTGGCCCGGGGGAGATATCGTTTTCGCAATAAATTTTTACAGTCTCAACTCTCCCAGGAATTTCTTAGAGCACTGGCACCAAGAACTTCATCTACGGGTCGTCGATGCAGTTACAAGATTCTTCCGTCGAGAAACAATAGCTGAAGCAGTTCTAACCTGTGAAACTCGTTGTAGCAGTGAAACACGCTGATGACGTATTCGTAGCAGGGCTTAAAACGTACCTTACCCACATGCTGGTGAATATTCTACAAGTTGTAATACAGGATGCGTGATGTGGCACTGTTGCTTTAAATTTATCCTAAGAAACTGGCACTGCCAAGAGCTGACATTTATTTTCAGCTACTTTAATTGCAACATTTATTTTGAGCTACTTTAATTGCAAACTCTCGCATTCTCTTTCCGCACGTGACGTATCTCCTCCAGCTTCGAACTAAATCATTCCGTTTAGCAACTTCATCTTTATTATCTTTACTTTTGCTCGTATATTTTTTCTCTTACCGGATAGATTACAGTGCTCATTTGCGTCTTAAACTCTGTTCAAAAATGATTCAAATGGCTCTGAGTACTATGGGACTTAAAATCTATGGTCATCAGTCCCCTAGAACTTAGAACTACTTAAACCTAACTAAGCTAAGGACATCACACAACACCCAGTCATCACGACGCAGATAAAATCCTTGACCCCGCCGGGAATCGAACCCTGGCGCTGTAAGCGAGAACGCTACCGCATGACCACGAGCTGCGGACTCTTAAACTCTGTCATCAAACTCATTCTCAAGTGTCAGGCTAAATGAAGACAATGGAATTACACTGCTTCTGTTTCGACTTGGATGCGGACAGATGGGCTTTACATAATTTAATTACAGACGGCGTTTTTGTCAAGGCAATGCTGTATGACCAAAGAATTTGGAAAATACACACAAACAGCAAAACTGATGAGTCCAAAGTGGACTACTTCATTTAGATTTAAATCCTTATAAGTATTGCAAAAGCTAGAGAGATCAAATAAAAACCCCCGTCTGACTCACAACTCCCAGGGTGAATAAATTGGTTGTGTCTGAATTGACGAGTGAAAGGGAAGAAAACAAATGTGGAATCTACATCTACATCTATACACCGCAATTCGCCAATTTATTGTTGATTAAAGGTAGCTGAGTTGTCCCAAAGAGCTAGATAGGCCTCGTCCACAGAAGTTTACACCGCGTCCTTTTGGATGTGACAAAGCTATCCTCTCGATGGATGTCAAGGCATTTAACGATGGATAGGAAACGTATACAGGGTGTTTCTGTAAGAGCGTGCAAAAATTTAACAGGTCATGCTCCACGAACAATTTGAGGTAAGGAACCTGGGGTCAGAGAGGCCAGCTTAAGGAGATAATAGGAATAAAATCACATTACTGTGTGCTTTTTTTTTATTTGCATAAGTTACAGTTAACTGTCAATACCATCACTGGCACAGTGAACGTACATTTGTACTGCATCTTACAAACTACGCTGAAACTGGCGACCATCAACCTCAATGCAGTCATAACATTGGCGAACAAGATTCTGACGCATCTTGACAAATATCCCTGGTGTGTTTCGAATCATGTCATAGGCAGCTACAGTTCTGGCAACTAATTCCATCTCCGTATCCACTGGGATCTCGTACACGTCTTTAGATACCCCCTAGGAAATAATCAAGGGGTTCAGATCTGGTAACCTTTCAGGCCATGGAATAGACAATCCAGCCACCAGGAAATACAGCATTGAGATGGTTGCGGACATCCACACTGAAGTGAGGCGGTGCACCGTCATATTGCATCCCCATTCTCTCACGAACAGCCAAGGGTGCGTTCTCCAACAACTCTTTGCACGAACCTCAAGTATAGAAGATATGAAGGTTCGTCCCCTTTGTTTACTTGCAGGAAATAAAGAATGTACAAGTAAATAAACAGCACAGTACGTGTAAACTTGTACACATGTTAGTTGTAAATAAACTGGAGGACAGTGATGCTAGACAAAGCGGTTGACAAGTTTACTTCCATACCTGCTGGCTTCCCCAATCCCAGGCCCCCTACCTCACATTGTTCAATGGAGCCTTCTCTATGTCCTGTTACATTTTTGCACGCTCTAGTGGAATCACCCTGTATAAACAAATGTTATTAGAAGGAGATTAGGCTTGTTTGCACAAAATTCCAGTGAGGTTGTTCGATATTTCGTAACAGCACAGGAAAAATGTATTAATATTATTACTCTCTGCAGACGAACCAACAGTCGAAACAGTGAGCGGCAAACGTTGAACGTGTACTAAAGCAGAAACGTCTGCGGCGGAAGAAAAGGTCGTCATAATTGTATTACGGGGTTCCCACGTTCAGTGTTCACAGACTGCCTCCACGAGGTGAAAGAAAAAGTTGTTTTGCATCACGACAACGTGCTTACACACGTCTTGGATCGTTGCTTCAAAAGTGCACGATGTTCACTTCAATGGGATCTCTAAATTTCGCTTCGAGCCATTACTTTTTGTTCCTAGCACTGTAGAAATGGCTGGAGAGAAAAAATTTACATCATAGAATGAGGATGAAGTGGTGACTGAGCCTCATTTTGAACAATGGGACATTTTCGCTTTCCATTGGGGTATTAACAAGATTGGAAAATTGTTGTACTGAATCTATTGTTCACAAGGTGCGTATGTTGAAAAATAAATAAACATTATAGCTCATATCTGTCAGGTCGACAACGATAAGAAATTCATCGTTTTTTAATCTCTTCTCTATCTTTACCGTCGTTCTTTTCTAATAAGTTTTGAGAGCTAGCTGCCAAATACACGAGTGTATAACAGCTCACCAGATTGTGTGTGTGTGTGTGTGTGTGTGTGTGTGTGTGTGTGTGTGTGTGTGTGTGTGGGTGGGTGGGTGGGTGGGTGGGTGGGTGGGTGGGTGGGTGTGCGTGCATGCTTGCGTGTATGTACGTATGTATGTGTGTGTGTGTATGTATGCGCAAGCGCTCGCATTTTCGTACTCGCATTTAAGGAAGATTTTTTTTACATTTTGTAAAAAATGATGAGTGACGCTGTTGCGTTCTGTGGAAAGTGAACATCTGTTTTCTTGAAAAGCTGGTCAAAAAGCTCGGCAAGGGGTATGTGAGGCATGTAAGTGGAAGTACGTGTGCCGAAAGCGTCTGGTTCTTCGGTTTGACTTTGAATGACCGAACGCACTGAATTGTCCTCCCCTAGAAATTTAACATTTCTGGTCTCATCGATTTATTTGGTCATCTTTTGCCTTTGCTATATCTGCGTCACAAAATGTGTGCACTGAACGTCGCTGCACTAAAGCAATGATCTGAACTTTGTAAGCTAGAAGTAGTTACTTTACATTCCACAACTTTCATGATGTCAGACGTTTGAACAACCAGTAACTTTTTTATATTTTGTGTTTTTTATTTGTTGTATTTTCGTGTTTACATTAGGTGATTGATATGCCAACAGGCAAGCAGTGGAGACGAACAGGACGCAGAGGAATACCCCTACCCATCAACAACCATTCTCTTTACAATACACTTGAACGTAATCTATATGAAGCAGATGTTCGAAATAAGGTTGCTGTCTGAAGAGTATATGTGCTATCAATCACTAAGTGGGACACGAAGGGCGAATGAAGGGAGGGAAGGAAGGAGAATAAGAAATAATGATCTCGAATTTACCTGATCGTCGGAGTCGGAGTGGCTTATGAGATAAACTTGGAGGTGGAAGGAAATAGGCGATGGACTGTTTCGAGGAACAGTAACGATCAACAAGAGTGACGAATATTTTGCTGTTCTTGTTATTGTTTATTGACACAATTTGTTTTTGTTCTCCATATGTTTCCCTAAAGTAGGCCATAGTGTATTACTTTTGAATATTTATAGGTAGAACAACGCATGTTCAATTATCAATACTTAATGCAGAATGTTGTACAGCACAGCTTCCCAAGAAACTACTGAACGAAATATAACTATTAGAAAAAAATACTGATAAAGTAAATCGCAGTCAAAATAACATTGTAAAAAATTCTAAACAATATTGTTGCCATATTTTAAAATGTGTGCGTAATACGCTGGTGTAGTGTGTCTCGTGGAATACGTAACTTTAGCTTTTTCCCTAGCCGTAAGAAGCCAACAAATATTTTTTTTTTTTAGTTTGAAACTTCACTCCACCGGCCTAATCTTTCTCCTGTAAGCAGATTTCATGCTACACGAATAGTTATTAGACAGTCATATCTAACGTCAGGTGCAGTTTAAACCCATGTTAATACGGATGTATAAGCGTAAATGTCATTTTCGCGATACAGTAGGCTGTATCTTATTGGCAGCCGAATTGCACTGATAAGGATGCCGTCGATGATTATACAGATGCTGTCCCGTCATACTACACGCGATAGGTGGCGGCTGGGGGTTGGGGGGGGGGGGGGGAGGGAGAGGGGGGGGGGGAAGAGGTCGGGGGTGGAACGAATACTTTTGCAGCTGACAACATGCTATGCATTTGTGTACATAGTACATCACCACTCGTGATATTGAATAGGTCTGTTTCAGACGCACTAACACTTTCATGTTAACACTCAATTATTGGGGCTTCTGAATGACTCTGCAGTCTTGGCATAATCCCTCAGAACAGGGTTGCTATAAAATTTTCCCGGAGAATGTGTAGATCATCTTTAGTTCTAAATATATAGTATTTTCGATACTGAAACGCAGTATGTTACGGGGACCCAAATTTGCCACAGTTGCATTTTCCTTTCTGACATCACTGAGTTATATATAGGAGATTCGGACAGGGCAGTGTCCAGTCAGAAATTACATCACATCCCAATTGGGAGAGAACAACGTTTCGGATGGATTTTCTGTCAAACTCTATTGTCGTCCTTTTAACTCTATATGGGTATCGGTCTGTGTGAAGCGGCAGGTGTAACCCGGCGTGACGCAGTTATCGATCGAGAGCCCGTCTCGCGATATACACAGTGGCGGCAGCAGATGAGCGGGGCAGGGCACGGCGCGGCCCGTCGCGACCCGGTGTCCGTGTTCCGCTGGTCGATGCTCGGGGGTTCCCCGCTGCACCACGCCGAACTCGATCGATCTTGGCGGCGAAAACACAGCCGTGCTGTTTCTTCCTCTTTGCTATCCGTACAGGTAACTGCGTCAGGCCCTCTTGTACTACCGGAAGCTCTGTTAACAAAGTCGTTGGTTATTGGGACTGGTTCCATAATTTTAAAATCTGCGAAAATCCCCATGTTTCCGGAACACTCACGACGCGAATCGAGCACATTCCTAGTGTTTACGTTTAACTGCCCTCCTTTCGACTGATTTTCAGTACTGCAATTACTTTTAATAGTAATCTATTGTTAGGCCTCCTCTAAGCGTATTGAATATTGAATACTCATCATAGTGGTATCTTCGCATCCCAATTACGCGACTGTGGTGAAAAAGGTGATGTTAGCCGCATCTGTTTTTGGCTGCACGAATAGATACAGTGCGACTAGCCAACTCCTACGAAGTCTGGTCACCATCGGTTGCTGTTTGCCGACATGTGTCACAGTGCTGCTCTGCTTGGAAGATTTGAGATAATATCGCATTTTATACACCTTTCTGTTTGAGGAGCAGGTCAGCTTTTAATATGTTTCTACTATAATTTGATCTTTATCGTCATGCGTAATGCATTAAGTTCAATGTGTAGGTTGCTCCTCATTGTGTTGAACATTATATGCTGACTGTAAGCGCCCTGATTAGTTGCCAAAATAATAAAAAAAAGAGCTTCATATGCTCATTGAGCAGAGTTTGTAGTGTAATCGGGATACACGTTTGCTTTTTGTTTGGAAACCACAAATTCTTTGTTACAGAAATATGTTCCGTTTTAAATTGCTCTAAGTGGGTCTCTCTGCAGAACAGAGATATGTGGTTCGCACACCGGAGGCGGAGAGATGATTCTTACTCGTTTGATACACATACTAAGCTAGGCCGCCCCGTTGGTACTTTTAAAGAGGATGGAAGATTAGAGTTTAACTTGTCATCGACGACGATGTCATTAGAGACAAAGCAGAAGCTGGCGGTAATGAGGGGTGCGGAAGGTCATCGGGTGTGAGTATTCAAAGAAACCATCCCGAAATTCGACTTACGCGATTTAGGAAGATGTAAATTCGGATGGCCGGACGGATATCTGACCAGCTGTCTTCCTGGATTCGGGTTTCGTGCCTTACCTCTGCAGTACTGTTAAAGGAGGTCCTGCGAACAGTGCTCATCATGTTTTATTCTCTGCTTTCTCTCAACAAAGGGACAAGAATCGCCGCGTGGAGTGGCAACGTGGTTCGAGGCGCCATGTTACGGATTACGCGGCCGGTTCCGCCGGAGGTTCGAGTCCTCCCTCGGGCATAAGTTAGTTCAAGTAGTGCGTAAGTCTAGAGACCGATGACCTCAGCAGTTTGGTCCCTTAGGAATTCACACACATTTGAACATTTAGAACAGGACTTGACTGTTTATGTACTCTTCACCATCAGAAAGACTTAGGGCACGACAATTCATTTCTTGGTGTTGAGGGACCAATGCCTGGAACGACAGAAATCTGTCCCAAGCAGATGCCAGGAGACGTTCTTAGGGACTGACGGACATCAGTGCCATACTACTTTGGTTTTTATATTTTTCTGAAGCCTTGTGGAGAATACTCATAAATAAAATGACAGCATTACGCAAATACTTTGTGATTATTGAACACAGAACAGCTATAATCTGGCTTTTAAAGAAGAAAACCCTTATCTGTAATTGAGTCTGGTAGGCAACGCTGCAGTCTCTAAGTCCCCAGCGGAAGTTCACATTATAGTTTGTTTTCATTACCTTGCTAGGAAAACTGAAGTATCGCAATACATTTCACAACGATTGCACCGGAGAAACAGTGTTATGCTGTGCTCAGTGCGCGAAAATAGAGAAGGGAAAAGAGAAAACATGTTCCATGATAAGATCAGTTCCTCTTAAAGGCACCAAAGGATCAAAGAACTTAAATAGCTCCATTATTGAGAATGTCAATTCCCTCAGTACGTGCAACACTGTATCGCAGTTTTGAAATTGTCGCTGGCTGGAGTGGCCGAGCGGTTCTAGGTGCTCCAGTTTGGAACCGTGCGACAGCTATGGTCGCAGGTTCGAATCCTGCCTTAGGCCTGGATGAGTGTGATATCCTTAGGTTAGTTAGGTTTAAGTAGTTCTAAGTCCTAGGGGACTGATGACCTCAGATGTTAAGTCCCATAGTGCTCAGAGCCATTTGAAATTGTCCCAGGACTTGACCACCAACTCACAGTCACACCAGTAAGCGGCGACGGTAGAGAAATAGCCTGAATACCCCTCGTAGATATGTATGAGATTAATATGAATACCCGTTATCGCCCGGTTTTTCTGTATTGTATTCGGGTGTCTCATTACAATCATAATTTAGGCCTTTACTGTGGCTTTCAGATATTTGTTCGAGAATGCTACTCACAATGGAACTCTCTAAGGATGAAAATATTTTCTGCCCTCCGCCACAGTGTAGTGCTTGAAACGTCCCCTTAGTTTAAACACATTCTTGTATAATTTTTCTGACACACAATATTTTTAGCGCAACGCAATCTGACTTTCAAAAATCCCTACAAAAAAAAAAAATGGCCCTGACTAATATTAACCTATACGTTTCACAAATCGCTTACCTCACAAAAATCTTGGTTACTCGAACTACTGCAATATAGCGAGCGCCACTACTGCCAGCTAAATAAAAGATTCAAACTACGGAAGGCACTAACTACTGATAGGCACAGTTAGCAAATGAAAGATTTTAATAGAGAACAAACAATGTATTTACCTTAATAGTCATAATATATATATATCAGTTCATGACACCAATTCTTACAAATTTCAAAACTCCGCCATCTCTCTCCCCACGTCCACCACTACTGGCGGCTCACCTCCAACTGCGCAACGCTACGCGCTGTTATCATCCAGCTGCCGCTGCCCAACACTACAATGGCAGACAACAATGCAAACCAGCCCCAGACTGCACACGGCACAGCCAGTGATTTTCATACAGAGCGTTACGTGGCGGCGGCGTTACCAATAAAGAAACCTAAACATCCTACTTACATAGCCCCCATGCTCCATACAAAAAAATTTACAAATAGTTTTGGGCAGTGGCCAATACAGATTTGAAATTTTTTTTCATAATTACAATAACAAAGAAATGAAATACACACACTTATCGATACAATGTTGGTCAAAAGCTAAAATTTTCTCACAGTCCATAAAGACAGTCCTGATCATTCATCAAAGTAAAATTGCAGTGTTTTTCTCAAAGTCTGAGTAGTAAAAGAAAATGCACACAGAAGTAGTGGATTTCCATGCAGTCTTGAAGAAGTGGTGTTGTCCTTCCAACGGAAAGACAGTGCTGATTCTTGACATGCAGACAGGTAATGGGCCACAACAGAGCAAACCCACAGCAGAGTCAGTCGAAGTTTTAAAGAATATTGGTAGGTAGGTCGTCACAGAGTAGACCCATTGTAGTCCTGGTAGAGATTACGGTATTGGTGGGCCACCAGAGGTGCAGATCCACTGCAGTCCTTGAAGAAATAATGGTATTGATGGGTCATCCTTGTAGAGATGGCCAGCAGCCATCTGTTTGACTGTGCAGGCGCACAATCACCATTGAAGAGTCTTACGGATAATATAGCAAGTCCATAACCACCACTTGTGCACTCACAAAAATTGTTTTTGAAATGTCCTTAGAACCAGCAATGCTGATATCCAGTCCCTTACTGAATTATTAACACACGTGCAAACACTATCAGTCCCTACTTCTCACATATTGTCCATATACTATGACCAACAGAAACATGTGCAGTGAAACGTAATTTACAAGTTACTTAATTTGATGAACTGGTGTCAATTACAATTTTATAACATAAGAATACAATAAAGAAGGTACAAAATACATCTTTAAAGAACATAACAATACAGATAACATTTGCAGTAGTACAGGCTTTACAAAAGAATCGAAATAGCAAATACATCAGTGTTACAAAAATTATGACATAAGTACATACATAAAAGATCAGAATAACTTTTGAAACATCAACACGAGCATTAGAACAAAACAGAATAAATAATGTGTAAACATCTTTACAAAGTAAATAACATGTTATTAATGCAAATTATATTTGAGGATAACAGTATTCCTCATCATAGTGAATGTAGCTCAGTAATAGAAAAATTCTGCAACATAAGTCTTATCAGATAAACATATAAAGACCGGTAAAACATAAATACACAAGGGTACACAAACACATAGTGGGATAACAGAAGGAAAGGGCAGGGTTTGTTTTCAGTGTAACATTTGGTACTGCAGTCCAATCCAAAACTTCATTCTGTAGGTCTTTCTTTGTATCTCAACATTTGTTTCCACCAAAAATATCCTATCCAAGCATGCTTTCTGTATTTTGTTCACATCCTCTTTCAAAAATAGCTTTTATCCACTGTACACTACCTTTTGTTGGCCAAATCATTTCTTATAGATTCTCAATGCATTTCTTCCAATTCATCACAACTCGTTCTCTTTTATAACCTACCCCATCTTAAGCTAACTTAAAGCTACTGAGCTCAGATGCTAAACTAAGGGACGAGGCAATGCAGCAGCACAAAACAATTAATACAAACAGCAATAACAAAAAAAAATGGAAATTGGCAAAGCAAGCAGCAGTAAATGTAATAACTTATATCTAAACATGACAAACCCACAAGCATAAAAAATAGTACACTAAAGACAACAATGCAGATAAGGGAAATGTATATTCACATCTTAATGTCTATGAAATTAAAGTGGCGCACTACAAAAACTAATTCTAAAAAAAATAACCAAGTACTGGAAAAGAAAATTATATATGCAGTTACTGTTACTAGTCCCTTCTTATTGTTCTTTCCTTTCCAAGTGCTTTTTTTTTTTTTTTTTTTTTTTTTTTTTTGAAGAATATGGATCATAAAATTATTATTTAACATACCTGTTGACAGAAAGTTTTCACATTAGCAAATGCATTTAATTTTATTTTATAAAACCAATGCTGTAACACAGCTGGAAAACAGATATCAAATGAAACAAGGAACTATGAAAGGCAAAGCATAAAAATATCATTCAAGAGTCATGTGACATTTCATAAGTTAGTACAAATTCTCTCAACTCTCGTAGAAAGACGCATGTCATTATCAGGTGTGCAGATGTAAGAAAGTATCTTTCCAAGTAATGAGCGTGTCCTTTTTGCGATGCTTTCTACAAAGAAATGTCAATAGCGAGGATAGTGGCCTCTTTATTTTTGCTCCACCTGTGCCTCTGAAAGGCACACACTAATGGCTTGTTTCCAGGTGGCTGTCGCCCAGCTGGGTGCCCACGACGCATTACGTGCAGGTGGTCACTTAACTTTCTTACCGAAATATTTACGACAGCAGTTTCCGCTACAGTGGCAGTCTCATATAAAATATTTCACAGGTCAACAATTTGCGTTACAAATGTGTAGAAAATAAAATCCTATCCATATAATAGTGTCCAAAAAATGTTCGTCGGCATTGTAATACATTCACGCATTTACATACATTTCATAAATCTTAAAGTACGATTCTCGGTTTCCAACATCTTTTTTCACAAACCAGAGTCCCTAACCACTACTCATTATTCCTTACCTTATTATACATATACATATTCGTAGAGACTTCTTCAATATTTCATCATAATAAATACATAGCATAATCAGATTCCTCATATAGCATCAGCTTATTGATCATAAACATACCTCAGCAGCATAATACACATAGTCATCGTAATAATATCGTAACACCTCAGTCAACTCTCAAAATAGTCGTACCTTCCTCCAATAATTTCAAAACCTAAAAAAATTCTCTGCTCATGTCAAAAGTGTCATCTGCCTCAAACGTACTTTAAAAATCACGATCCCATACCAAATACATCATTCAAAGCTCTTATAGTATCACAATGGTTCCGAAAAAATATGAAAATTTCACAAAGTACAGACAAAATACAATTTCATAAGTGTGAATTTATCCAACTGTGTAATTATGTAAACATCTGTCACTGACGTAGCCAGTGATTTTCATACAGAGCGCTACGTGGCGGCGGCGTTACCAATAAAAAAAACCTTTCCGTTCCACTGCATCGCTCAGTCACCTTCTCCAAAGTCCTTTACAGTACCGGGAACCCGACTCTGGAATAACCTCCCTCGTTATGTTAGAGAACTTAAAAACAAGTCCAGCTTCAAAAAACAGTTAATGACGTATCTACTTAAGCAACAGTAATGCCTTCCTCTGTACATGAATGCACTTCACCTCATTACTTCCCTCTTTCCCCCTCCTTAAATCCCCATTCCCCAAAACACGCTAAACTAGTAAACATCTACTTTACACGCCACGATATTATGTACATCTGCACAAACCTTCGTTACTATTGCCAATCCTTCTCATGTTTGCCATTATTATTTGATTTTTTTACTGTTATTATTATTGCTTATTATTGCTTTTATCATAATCTGTATGTATAGCACCTGCTGTAAAAATACTGCCAGCATTTAATTTATTAAGTCTTAGTCATGTTTATCATTACATTTTATTATTGCTTTTATCATAATCTGTATGTATAGCGCCTGTTGTAAAAATACTGCCGCATTTACTTAATTAGGCCTTAGTCACTACTCTCTATTCATATTGTCACTAGAGTAAGCTAACATTCTCATTTAAACTATTGTCATGATGTAACTCTGATGTGTGAAATGCTGCAAGTGTGGAACACTGGTCCGATGTAAGAGAGGGCCTGATGGCCCTAATCTGATGAGGTTAAATAAATAAATAAATAAAATAAATAAATAAATAAAATAAATAAACATCCTACTTACATGCTCTACACACAGACGTGGGTAACGTAATCGTACCAAGTCCGGCTGTACACCAAGAATAAGCAACTTATCACTTTAATAGTAATGACATATTTATACTTTAGTAGCCCCGCTCAATATCTGTATAGGCTTTGACAACGGGGCAATCGAAACAGCTACGACGGCACCTCTCGCGAAAAATAGCCGTCTGCACTGCCGACACCTTACGAGGCGTAGAGCGCTCTTGTCTAATCGGGCTTAAGTGGGCGCATCGGCTCTCCAGACACCTGTGCTGTGTTCACTCATCTGGCTTTCGTCACCTCCTACAGTGATAATGTATTTCTTGGATTTCTAATTCTGTTTCGTTAGGCTTGTTCTCGGAACTCTTGCTCATCTACGTAAAAGGGCCGAGCGGTTCTGGGCACTACCGTCTGGAACCGCGGGTCCGCTACGGTCGAAGGTTCGAATCCTGCCTCGGGAATGGATGTGTGTAATGTCCTTAGGTTAGTTAGGTTTAAGTAGTTTTAAGTTTTAGGGGACTGATGACCTTAGAAGTTAAGTCCCATAGTGCTCAGCGTCATTTGAACCACTTGAACCTTACAGAATCATCTTGAATGACTGTGTAATAACTGGCTTATGACTGCTTGGCACGGACCATTTATTCTTATCACATTGTAATAGTATCCAGCCGATCGCTGTAACTAGTTTATCTAAAATGTTACTGTAAACAACATTAAATGTTCCACTATGGGAAACATACTGACATCATGTCATGATACTGAATTTGCATTGGGTTTTTACACATTTACGAAATATTTCCTGTGCATTGCAGAGAAAATTCTTTAGCTGTTACGTTGGTTAGTGTATAGGGTTACAAAACGGCAAGAAATGACCATGCAAACTGAAGTGAATAGCAGAATGTGCATCCTACAAAGAGAGTTGGCGCTGCTTATGTCTGCAGATTTCATACGGCATTCATTCCTCTGTGTACTCCAGGTAAACTTTGTAAGCTGCCCACATGTTCGGTGGAGACGTTTTGTGAGTATTCTTTTAAAAATGACTGCCCGACAGGAAGTGTTATTTCTTCGACTTCTGCTTGGCAGCCGTCTTTCTGCCTTTACACGTGAAAGAGTTGAATAACATAGAACTAGTCAAAATGACTTCATTGTCTATGTTTGAGGGCAACAATGTGTCGTGTTGCACTTCAGAAGGAAGCAGATTCGCACAAATGAAAAATAGTTCCCTACCTCAAATGTGCACATCATGCAGGGAATAAATCTTTAAACCGCCAGAGCTGTTACGGTATTAATTTAATTGTTTTAGACCACCTTCGATACCAAATCATTTTCAAGTCAATAAAAAATTATCAGTATAACATGTGAAGATGGCTTGTTATATTAACAGCACAGGCGGGACATCTGCGTTCACTGTAGCAAGCATCAAGGAATTACATTTAAGTTCAGTTTGTTGACATCTAATGAATGGGCAACCACTTGCATTGTAAAGCGGCAAAGTGGCTCTGAATAAACGTCGGGAAACCATAAACCCACAAAGCCTCAAATACGTTCGCACGGCGAAGTGCCGTTCAAGACTTTTTAAGAGTGCTAGTTACATGTGAGCGAAGTGAAATGAACTGAAGGTAAATGAAGATAACACCACCCCAGAGGGCGTACTGTCAGTGCTGAAAATAGTAAAAGGTATTGATACAAAAGCTTTTGACGGTTTTAAGATGTCTTTTTCTGAAGAGCTCTAGAGTACTGCGTGCAGATATTACCTATTATTCTCCCCTTCGGAGACCACAAGTAAAGAACAGAGAGTACAGACACTAAGTCATGACACACTGCATCTCAAGTAGATCCATAATGCATCGCTGTCCATTCTGGCAACACACTTCATTTCTTAGGGATCTGAAACGAAAAACTATTTAATGACAACAGCAAAACTTCAGCAATCCACTTTTGCAAAGAAACATAACTGCTGCCAGTTATTGTAATTTTTTGTTTTATGTTTAGTTTAACGTATTGAAAACCGATTCAAGCGTATTTTGGTCATCATCAAGCGTTTATATCCACCAACAATTGGTACTTAAAAATAAAATATCTTAAACTAAATTAACATAGGACTTTTTGTTTACAGTTCGCTGCGGGTGTGGCTGTTGGGGCATTTGAAGGAGGGGGTAGGGGGCATTGGTTGTCCAGAAATAGATGTCCAGTGGTGTTTTCCTTATTTGTACTATGGGCTACGAAGCCGTTTCTCTTGTTGCCGACGTGTGACAATGAAAAACTGTGTAGCTGATTACTAATTATACTGAGACTCCAAATCCCTAACCTATCTTCCACAGATCTCTTACTTGCGCTACGATACCCCCCCCCCCCCCCCTATTCAGAGATAATTAGTTGCAGTCCTGGTGATGGGAGTAATGACGTAAGATTCC
This sequence comes from Schistocerca gregaria, assembly GCF_023897955.1. Classification (NCBI taxonomy): domain Eukaryota; kingdom Metazoa; phylum Arthropoda; class Insecta; order Orthoptera; family Acrididae; genus Schistocerca; species Schistocerca gregaria. The sequence continues at coordinate 537,637,300 of NC_064922.1, forward strand.
TGGGCACCAGACTGGACGTCAACGACTTGTGCTAGATTGCAGATATTTCTATTGTGTCCCATGCGGATGCGGTGAGAGCATGTGACACTTTTGATGGTTATCCGTCCGTCTAATGAGGACATTAATCTAGATGGTCCTTGATTTGCTCTCCTAGACGACTACGCTACGAGCATGTTCGACACCGCATTCCATCATCTCTACACACACATATCTGAATCTACATCTACATCGTTACTCTGCAATTCAGTCTTGAGTTGTTGGAAGAAGGATCATAAAACCACTTTCAGACTATTTCTCGACCTTTCCACTCTCGAACAACATATGGGAAAAATGAACACGTAAATCTTTCCGTGCGAGCTCTGCTTTTTCTTTAAAATAGCAATATTCTTTTCTCTCTATGTAGATGGAAGTCGACAAAATATTTTCGCGTTTTGAAGAGAAAGATGGTGATTTAAAATTCGTGAAAAGATCTGGAGCAACATAAAACGGCATTGTTTTAGTGATTGCAACTCCAACTCGAACTATCACATTCCTGACACTCTCCCTCCTATTTCGCGTAATTCAAACATAGCTGCCTTTCTCTGAACTTTTACTATGTCCAACTATCCTATCTAATGGGGATCTCCTACTGTACAGCAATACACCAGACGAAGAAGGACTGACTTAGTGAAGGCAATGTCGTTAGTAGATTTGTAGCATCTTTCCTCAACATCATATGATCGACAATGACGTTAGCAGAACATTGCGCTGTATCTGAACTTATCAGAATCAACTGCACTAAAAGTTAGATTCGACACACAAGATGGAGAAATGATGTCAGCTAGAAGAGTTTGGCCCGAGATGACGTACATACCGTTCGCTCGCACGTGAAGGCTCGTAGAGTCGCGTCACATACCTTGAGTCAAGAAGTGGGCTCGTTTGGACCAAGTCGTAGTGTCCGTACGGACAGTTCAAGACGTCTGGAACGCGACGGACAGTCAGCAAAGTGGCGATTGTTGCGCAACTACGAGAGACGCGTCGACAGTTGTGCGCCTAACCACAGTGGATATATAAGTGGCATAAAATTGTCGCTTCATACGATTTCCGGTTGTGACTAAAGCATTGTGATGGATGTATCCGTGTGTGGATGCTCCGACGAGAATGAACTTAGCAAATTGCATTTTTCACCGTCATAGGGGGCCAACACTTTGCATGTTGGTATGGGATACCACTGGGTAGACAACTCGAACACCTGTGCATAGCCAGTAATTTGACCAGCAGGTGCTACGTTTCTAACGTGTTAAAACCGGTGGTGCGCCCTAATTTCGAGGTCTCCATAATGTTAACTTTCAACAAAATAACGCAAGACCACATGTTTCCCGTCCTTTCCTGATATTCTTCGCTGCAAAGTGTGTTCGTTTGTTGCCCTGATCAGCTCGTCCTCCAGATTTCTCGCCCACTGGTAACAGTTTGCCATGGGTTGCCAAGACACTGGCGCGCCTTTATTCACCAGCCACTACTATTGATGAACTGTGACATGGAATGACGTATCCGTATATCGGTGCGCATGCGATAGAATGCGCTACCTAACGTTCCCAAACACCGCTCATAAAAACGAGATATTTCCGAGGCTCATACATCAGGTTCTACTGGTGATAGAGAGGCAAGGTCAAGTGTTTTGGATAGCCTTTGGGTTAGAGATCAGTTGTACACACAACTCAGGATCATCTTACCGTAAGTATCCTACAGTTCAAAGTTTAATATTATACAATTATCCTACCTTAGTCAAATGGAGAAAATCGGTTGGTTAGATGTGATCTACGGTGTGCCGTAAGGGGCTTACGGATGTACCGTTTGGTACATGGGCGGTTACTGGGAAAACCAGAAAACATGATTTTTGGGTACCACAACCGAGATGCGGATTCCAAGACGGCTACGCACAGAAAATGGCTCATCTCGAACAACCTTGAAAATTTCTATATATCTTTGTTCTTTGTGGAGGTCCTGAGTTTTAAATTTGTCCTATTTGTACACTTAAAATGCGCACGTAAAATCCGGTGTGAGGCGTAAACGTAAGTGACATAGTAAGGAGAAATGTGCTGTAAAGTTGTCATCAGAGGGGTTCTGGGAACCGTATGTTGTTGCAGTACTGAAGCACGTTCAAAAACATTTTGTGCATAAAATCCGGTCTAGGATGTAAAATTTTTATAGTTTTCATGTAAGTAAACGACGAGTGACATCGCCTCCTGTGGCAAGGAAAAGAAGGAAATCAATAGAAAAATGCTCCTATCTAAGAATAAAAACGGTGAATTTACTCCTGTTTATTGAAAGGCTGACTGAAAAGTGGAGTGCCAGCTGCCTCATTCTACCTTCCTCAACATCTTTAAAAATGTACCAGAAACTTTAGCATGCGAACGTATTAGCGTTTTTTGTGCTCATAGAGAAGGAAAGAGAGGGAAGAGTGAAAACTGCTGGAAGATTGTAGGCAGTGGTTGTCGTATAGAAATAGCGAAGGAGGCAATGACTGTGTGAGAGAGAGGGACACAGTGACAGCGGAACAAAGTTGACAGTGAAAGAACATTGCTAGGGAAAGAGTGAAGGAGATAGTGGCAGTGGGAGAGGACTGCAGGGAAGAAGAACATGGAATCGGGTGAGAGGCAGTTATAATGACAATGACAGTGACAACGAGGAAGAGAGAGATAGTGACAGAAAAGACGGTGGCAGTTGGAAGGAATGAATGAGTTGGTAACAGAGAGAAAGAGCAAGAGGGAGACAGTGACAGTGAGAGAAGAAAGTATTAGCAGGGCAGAATGAAGAAGGCTGTGGCTGTGAGACGGAAGGGAGTGACAGAGAGACATAGAGAGATAATGATAATGAGTTGGGATGAATGAGTGTAAGAGAATGTGAAAATGGGAGTGGATGGGTACGAGTGACTTGTGGGTGTGTGCGAGTTACAGTAAGAAGAGCTTTCCGGTGTGAACGGTGAGTTGCACGTTAGAAAGAGCGCGAATATGTTCGCGTGGCGCAATTCTTGGGAAAATTTTTTGAAGGTGCTGAGGAAAGTGGAATGAAGCAGCAAGTACGCCACTTTTCAGTCAGGATAATAAACAGTAGCAGTTCGCCATTTTTTGCTCCGACAGGAGCGTTTTTCCGCGAATGCATGAAACTGATGGAAGCGGCATAACGCTGAGGGCCCGCAGGTTGGCTCGCGGTATGGTGGCGCGGCGCGGTCACTGAACGGTACGGAGGGCCGCGCAGAGTTTTGTGACCCGGCAGCCGGCAGCCGCGATAAGGCCAGCGGCCGGCAGGCGCGGCACGCGATCGCCGCAGACACGTGCGCGCCTCCAGGAATTTCCAGTCCTGCACGTAGTCTGGATACTATTCTCTGTAATGTAGAGAAAAGGAAGGCTGCACGACGAGCTTGGCGAAATACGCGGGACTCTACGAAAGTAATTTTGTCATTAGAATGAAATTTTCACTCTACAGCGGAGTGTGCGCTGATAAGAAACTTCCTGGCAGATTAAAACTGTGTGCCGGACCGAGACTCGAACTCGGGACCTTTGCCTTTCGCGGGCAGGTGCTCTACCGACTGAGCTATCCGAGCACGACTCACGCTCCGTCCTCACAGCTTTAATTCCGCCAGTACCTCATCTCCTACCTTCCAAACTTCACAGAAGCTCTCCTGCGAACCTGCAGAGCTAGCACTCCTGGAAGAAAGGATAGTGCGGGGATATGTCTTAGCCACAGCCTGGGGGATGTTTCTAGAACAAAATTTTTACTCTACAGCCCGCAGGCTATGGATAAGCCATATCTCCGCACTATCCTTTCTTCCAGGAATGCTAGTTCTGCAGGTTCGCAGGAGAGCTTCTGTGAAGTTTGGAAGGTAGGAGATGAGGTACTGGCGGAATTAAAGCTGTGAGGACGGGGTGTAAGTCGTGCTTGGGTAGCTCAGATGGTAGAGCACTTGCCCGCAAAAGGCAAAGGTCCCGAGTTCGAGTCTCGGTTCGGCACACAGTTTTAATCTGACAGGTAGTTTAAATTTTGTCTTTTTTTCTCACATAGAAACAAAAGCCGGCCTCTGTGACCGAGCGATTCTAGGCGCTTCAGTCTGGAGCCGCGCGACCACTACGGTCGCAGGTTCGAATTCTGCCTTGGGTATGGATGTGTGTGATATCCTTAGGTTAGTTATGTTTAAGTAGTTCTACGAGGTGCGTCAATAAAGTAATGAGACTGATTTTCTTTGCAAGATGTGGCAACCCTGCAGGCTTGCGTAGGCACAATATCTTTGACCTTGGTCTATAAGCTGCTTCTAGTCCAAGTGGCACATCGCTCCAACTGCTCAGTCGTGAATTCTGCTGTAATAAGTAAACACGTGTTTGTGTCTCTCGTCACGAAATGGGAGCGCATAATATTGCGCAAAGGTATGCCATTTCTTTTTGCGTTAAATTGAGTGAAAACGCGACAACAACTTACTGTAAACTTCAAAAGGCTTTTGAAGAGGAGGTTACGTCAATAGCTCAAGTTTTTCGTTGGCATAAAATGTTTAGTGAAGGCAGAACGAATGTTGAAGGCCACAGTGGACGACAATCAACCTCACGGACGGATGTCAACTTGGCCAGGGTGCGTGAACTCGTACGATCTGATCGAAGGTTATTCGTGAAAATGATTGCAGAAGAACTGAACATCAACCGAGAAACGGTTCGTCTAATAATAACCGAAGATCTTGGCATGAGAAAGATTTGTGCAAAAGTAGTTCCCAAAAATCTCACACCACAACAGCGAGAAACATGGAAAAATGTGGTAGCCGATCTGTTAGAGCAAGCGGAAATCAATCCAGAATTGTTGACGCGTGTTATCACTGGTGATGAAAGTTGGTTTTCTCAGTACGATCCAGAGACAAAACGCCAAAGATCTCAATGGTGCTCAAAGGGATCATCCAGACCAAAAAAAGCTCTCGTGTCAAACTCAAAAGTGAAATGCATGCTTGTTTGCTTCTTTGATTCCAAGGGAATTGTTCATAAAGAGTCGGTGCCTCCTGGACAAACAGTTAACCAATATTACTACAAAGAAATTTTAGGAAGACTTCGTAAAACAGTTCTTCGTGTCCGTGCCAACATTGCTGATAATTGCATTCTGCATCACGATAATGCGCCATCCCATACTGCTCTGTCAGTGCAGCGATTTTTAACCTCAAAACAAATTTCAGTACTGCCACGGCCACCTTATTCACCACATATAGCTCCGTTAATTTTTTTCTTTTTCCAAGAGTCGGAACGGCGGTCAAGGAACACCATTTTCAAACCATTTTCCCACATAGTCCCGACCGACATTGAGACATCTGTCGTAGGGCTCAGTAAATCTGAAGAAACCGCTCTGGTATAACTAGGTGCTCTGTGATGCAAGGAACTGTCACACGACCTGTCCTCGAAGCAATGTTGCTTTCAGTCGTGAATGGGTAGGGACGCCTACTTCGACCTTCATCCTCAACATTCTGACATTCTTTTCTGAACATGCAACATCAGCGACCTACCATTTGACGAGGCATGATCTGTTCACCATACAAGGTCCATAGGCGTTCATGGCATGACGGACACACAAGTTCCACTTGTCCATTCATACCGGATAACAGCACACACTTCCATTATCGACCATGTTGTCAGCACACGTCCATCTATCATCGTGATGTGTACTCGAATAGCCGGAGCCGGCCGCCGTGGCCGAGCGGTTCTAGGCGCTTCAGTCTGGAACCGCGCGCAGGTTCGAATCCTGCCTCGGGCATGGATGTGTGTGATGTTCTTAGGTTAGTTAGGTTTAAGTACGATAGTTCTAAGTTCTAGGGGACTGATGACCATAGATGTTAAGTCCCATAGTGCTCAGAGCCATTTGAACCATTTTTTTCCTGTCGTTGAACTAGCAACGGGTTGTGTCACCTGGTATACCATCTTCTCTTTCAAAAACTAGGACAAAACTTCCTTTCGGATCATCCGTGGTAGCGAATAAGTTCTCCTTGAAGAAAAAAGGACTCTAACAGAACAAAATAAGAATTGGAGCACACACCGCCGAAACCCAGGTAGGCGCTTCCTAGAAGATGGTCAGGGTAAGACAAAAGAGAGTGTGGACAGATGAGGCAGGTGATGAAATAGCAGCAGAGGACTTTGCATGAGGACTTCCGTGGACATGGGTTGTAGCTGGGATTTCTCATGGAACGTCATGGAACTATGGTGCCAGTCACTCTGAGCTGATTAGACAGGTACAGTCGTGGGATGTGACTGCAATGCTATTTGTAGAACCTGAAGAAAGGCGAGACCAAACCAGCCACATACGTGGCAAGGGAGGTCGTTAGCTCATATGCTCTTACCTATCTGTCTCCTGCATTTCACTGTCAAAGTGCCAGAGAGAAACACATCTGCAGCGTGTGGATCAGTTCCGAAAGAAAATACTGGAAAAACTTTGTTTTCCTTTTGTAACTAAAAATGGGAGCTGGAGGTCGTTTCGTAGTGGCAGCATTAGTATTTTTTCTCTTATTTTACTTAACTTTTTCTGATAATATTTTCTTCGATTATTACCTTATATTTTACATGAAGCATCAGAGGCACACCATATGTTGAAGACAGATTGAAACTCTCTGTAGTTCAACAGGACTGCTTTCTGAGAACCAAAAAGTAAAAGGTCTGGATAACACACACAATTAGTAGAGAGCACACAGAAAGTAATGTTTATTAAAAATTTTGTACGTGGTTGGAAAAAAAACGCTGTTCGCAATACTATTTTGATTGCAGGCTATTATAATCAATGCTACATCAAAACAATATGTTTTGTAAAACATACAATGGTAAAGTAAATCAGTCTATCTACTATTAACAAAACTGTAAAACTGCCGTGTCTGTCTGTTTGAACACGCTAATCTCCAAAACTACTTGACGAATTTTCATGGTGTTTCTCAGAAAAAAAGATATCGCAATTTAAAGTTAAATCCATTCTAAAATTATAAATGCAGAGATAACTCAGTCTGTTACGTTTTCACGACTAAATCGCTGGACCGATTTAGATGAAATTTGATATAAAGAAAGCTTGAACCTTGAGGAAGAGTATAGGCTACTTTACATACATATAAACATGTATATATAAAAATGTGTACCCCTAACAGTGTGAGCTGCGCTTGGAACTTTATTTTTTTACTTCAGTGAACATAAACCATATTTATTTATTTGTGCATTTATTTTACCTGGCAAGATTAGGGCCTTCGGGCCCTCTCTTACATCTAACCAGGCAATTACAAAATTATTAAGTTTGTTGCGTAAAGTATACGTTGTATAATGTACTTTAAGGTCACAGAAGTCATGCCATACCTTCTATTATCCTGTCGGACCTTCTTTTGCGCGGAGTAATTCAGCAACTCGATGTGGCATGGATTCGACAAGTCGTTGGAAATTCCCTGAAGAAATATTGAGCCAAGCTGCCTTTACAGCCGACCATAATTGCGAAGGCACTGCCGGAGCAGGAGTTTGTGCAGGAACGGACTTTTCTATTATGTCCCATAAGCGTTCGATGGGATTCATGTCGCACTCATTCACTCGAACTGACCAAAATGTTCTTCAAACCAATCGCGAACAATTGTGATCCGGTGACATGGCGCATTGTCATCCATAGAAGTTCTGTGGTGGTATGGAAACGTGAAGTTCATGAATGGCTGCAAATAATCTCCAAGTAGCCCAATATAACCAGGGTCCAATCCATTCCATGTACACACAGCTCACTCTAGTATGGAGCCGTCACCAGCTTGTACAGTGCCTAGTCGACGACTTGAGACCATGACATCGTTGAGTCTGTGTCACAGTCGAACCTTACCATCAACTCTTACCGACTTAAGTCGGGACTCGTCTGGCAAGTCCACGTTTTCCAGTCTTCTAGGGTTTAACCCATGTGGTCATTAGCCCAAGAGAGGTGTTGCAGGCGATGTTGCGCTTCTAACAAATGCTCTCGTGATGTTCGTCTGCTGCCAAAGCCTATTAACTCCACTGTCCTAACGGATAAGTTCGCCGTACTTCCAATACTGATTTCGGCGATTATTTCATACATTGTTGCTTGTCGGTTAGCAGTGACAACTCTACGTGAACGCCGCTGCTCTCGTTAAGTAGTATGCTGTCGGCTATTGCGTCGTCTGTTGTGAGAGGTGGTGCTTGACATATGGTATTCTCGGCACACTCTTGACACAGTGGATCTCGGAATACTGAGTTCCCTAACGATTTCGGAAATGGAATGCACCATGCGTCTAGCTTCCGCGTTCAAAGTCTGTTAGTTCCTGTCGTGCCGCCATAATCACGTCACAAACGTTTTCACGTGAATCATGTGAGTACAAATGACAGCTCCTATAATGCAGTGTCCTTTTATACTTGTTTATGCGATACCACCGCCACCTGCATATGCGCATATCGCTATACAGTGACTTTTGTCACCTCAGTGTACAGGAAGCTGTGCTGACCCGAACAGGCAGATACGTCAGAGTAGCTGACCTAACTGCACGCACAATAGCTCATAACAAAACTACTCATACATGAGAACAGTCGCAAATAGAAACTAGCTGATAAGAAATAAAAAATCCACTGGTTCCATATGGGAGCGTGTAGCAACCTCCTTAATAAGGTGGATCATTGAACTTCGTGCACTACGGCCGACACATAGGCAGATAGCGTTTAGTGTCATGAAACTGCTGTACTGGTTGATTCGAGCACTGAAATTGATTTGTTATCCCTACCAAATTCATACTTCATTAGACATAATGAGCCACTGAAACATAAAGCACAACTGATTCAGTACCGTGCTGAACAAACGAAACAGATGACCGGGATTTCATAACTTCCATGAAAAACCTAAGAGGGAGAGACGGAAATTTCGTGACTGTTACGAAGATGACTATTGAAACAGCTTTTCAACACTCAGTTATGAAATGCTTGACTTTCTGCACTTATTTCCTCAAAACGTTTCGATTACAGGTCTAGCGCCACGTCGCAATAGCATATTCTTGTCCACAGGAATTATTGTAAAGAACGAATTATCCATCGGTGTAAAGAGGGTTGGGGGGGGGGGGGGGGGGGGGTCACAGGTTTCTGTTCTGGATCAACTGCTCAACTGCTATCAATGATCTGCCACTAAAATGACAGAACAAAATGTTCTCTCTGCAAATGACATAAGTGTTATTGTGAAAGACATGGAATCCATACATATTATAAAAATGTATGTGTGTATGCTCTACGTCTCCTCCTAAACCATCGGACCGATTTCATCTAAACGTGGTATGCATATCATTTACTGTCTGTCTGTCTGTCTGTCTGTGGGAGTAAGAACCACCTAAGTGTCAAAGGAGTGGAGGCGGAGGGGAGGGTAAAAAATAAGCGTAGCCCACGACGTGCGAGTCAGAGCACATAGTGACTTGCAACAAACTAACTTGACGTACGATTTCAAACCTTAAAGAAAATTTTCTCGGTGACAACCCCTTCAAAATGAGGAAAGGGAAAACATTTATCGTTTACTCCATTTTCACTGTTTATGCAGTAAAACTACAGCATCATGCTTATTATTTCTTTGCTACTAACTCTATTCGAACATACTTCGCAGAGAGTATCCATATACACTGATCAGTTAGAACATTATGACCACCTACTTAATAACCGGTATCTTCATCTTTGCCACAAATATAAGCGGCGATGCGTCGTGGCATGGAAGCAATGAGGCCTTGGTAAGTAGCTGTACGGGGTTGGCACCACATCAGCACACACAAGTTACCTAACTTTTTTGTAAATTTGTGGTAAGGTCTCATGGGACCAAACTGCCAAGGTCATTGGTCCCTAAGCTTACGCACTACGTAATCTAACTTAAACCAACTTACGCTAAGGACAACACAAACACCCATGATCGAGGGAGGACTCGAACCTCCGACGAGGGAGGGGGGAGCCGAGTTACATAATTCCTGTAAATTCCGAAGAGGGGGCGATATGCTCTGACGCCACTTCCAGTCACATCCCAGATGTGATCGATGGCGTTCCGATCTGGCAAGGTCGGTTGGGGGGGGGGGGGGGGGGGGGAGGGCAGCACATCAATTGAAACTCTAACCACACCATAAACTCCTGGCCTTGTGAGAGGGCGCATTATCTTGTCTAAAAATGTCACTGTTGTCGGGTAACATGAACGTCATGAAGGGGTGTCTGGTCTGCAAACCAGTGAACGGTACTCCTTTGCGGTCTTGGTGCCTTGCACGAGCTCCACTGGACCCATGGATGCCCGCGTGAATGTTCCCCAGAGTACAATGGAGCTGCCGCCAGCTTGTTTATGCTCCCCAGTACATGCGTCAAGGAGCTGTACCCCTGAAGACGACGGATTCGCACTCTCCCATCGACATGATGAAGAAGTTACCGGGGTTCATCAGACCATGCAACGCTCTGCCACTGAGCCAACGTCCAGTGACGATGATCGCGTGCCCATTTCAGTACTAGCTGCTGATGTCGTAGTGTTAACATTGGCACAGGCTTGGGTCGTCTAGTATGGAAGCTCATCGTTGGGAGTGTTTGGTGCAGTGTGTGTTCAAACATACTTGTTCTCTGACCATCATTAAGAACTGATGTTAGTTTCGCCACAGTTCACCGCCTGTCTTGTTTTACCAGTCTGCCCGGCCTACGACATCCCACATCTGTAATGAGGGGTGGCCGCCCAATCTCACGTCGTCTGGACGTGGTTTCTACTTGGTTTCGCCACGTGTTGAAGACACTCACCGCAGCACTCCTCGAACACCCGACAAGACGTGCAGTTTCCGAAATGCATGCGCCGAGCCTCCGGGCCATCAAAATCTGCCCTCGGCCAAAGTCAGATAGAGCGCGCGGCTTCGTCATCCTGCACACGCACAGTCCGCTCACTGATACTACATGCACTGTACCTGTGTCTGACTAGCAGTCATTCCTCGCCAGGTGACGCTGCTATCGACTGGACGGGTTTATACTGCTATCGACTGGACGGGTTTATATCGATAGCAGGTCGGTGGTCTCAATGCTCTGGTTGATTAGTGTATACCGCTGAATGCGTCTACACGAAATTATATTATTTTACGACACACAGTTCATAACCGCAGTCATAACCATTGAGCTACATTAAAGCGGAACGACAAGGCGAAATTTGCTAGAGAGATACACCTGAAATATACGTACAAATATATATGAAACGTATGAGAAATGTTCGTATGTGGGAAATCTCTGGGTAAAAAATTTCTTTCAGCCCTTAATCGATTTCTACCAAACGTAGTGCAAATATTACTTACTTCCTAGAAAGAAATACGTGGGATAAGAACCAGCAATGCACTATTAGAGTGAGGGTGATAACATGGAGAGATAAGGGGGGAGGAAGAGATGGACGGACAGCGAACGGGAAGGTGGACACGATCTGAAGATGACAGACATGAGGTAGGATGAGATGGGCATGGGAAAGGGAAAATGGACAGACAAAGGAAGGAGGAGGAGATCAACAGAGAAAAGAGGGAGGAGGAGATGAACAGAGAGAGGGAGAGGAGATGGGCAGAGATAAAGGGAGGAAAAGACAGAGAGAATGAAAAGGCGATAGATAGGGCAGTTGGAGATAGATTCTGAAGTGGGGGAAGAGATGGACGAAGGGATAAGGAGCAGGTAGACAAAGGTAAGATAAGCAGGTGGAATGGAAAGTAGGAAGAAGCAGATGGACATGGAGAGTTGGGAGGAGCATGTGGACATAGAGAGTGCGGGATTAGCAGATGTACAGAGAGAGAAACAGGAGGGGATAGAAGGGGGGATGGAGAAGGCGGACTGAGAAAGGGGGGAGAAGGTGGTGAACAGAGAAGAGTGAGGAGTAGATGGACAGAGGGAGAGGGGAAGGAAGAAATGGACTATGGAATAAATGCACGCCCGGGCAACGCCGGGTACTTAGTGTAATATAAATGATGTGGCTGACAGGATAGTAACATCACACGTGGCTTTCAAAGAACAGGTTAACGTTTAATTGTATCAAAATGCAGTGCATACGGTTTCTGATACGGAACTCTTGTAAAGGCAAAATTTTACTGTCCCAAGGTGGTCGAACAGTCAGTGAAGTAGACCACTTTAATTTCTGAGGAATGAGGGTAGATGGAAGGCTTTCTTGGAAATATCACTTTCAAGATCTTGTGCAGAAACTGAACGCTGGTATCTTTAATATGAAAATTATCTCCTTGTATCTGAGAGTGAAACACGAGGGCTAATTTTCCTTTGCTTACTTTCATTATGTTATCTCGTGTGTTGTTTTGCGCGGTATGTCGAAGTCTTTGCACTGCACGTCTAGGAGTGACAGGTCGCATCGTAGCGGACAACTTTTGTTATAGAGAAAATGTTCACTGACCCTTTCCGCGTCTTTTTATTGACTTTCATCGAACTAGGAGGATCTAGTAACCAACTCTGTGCTACATATGCATTTTGCATAAATTGGCAGGGTGATTTTAAAAGAGAAAATCTTCAGAATGAGTGTCTCTAAACGTAAAAGGTATTTTAAAATCGAACCAGGAATTTTAATTTTGCTCAGACCACTGCCTATCTTGCAGAGGACTGACAGGATTGTATGCAACAAACCTTACAGGCGCATGCTGCACAGTGCCTATGTCCAGCTGCCTCTCAGGGCCTTAATTAGTTATTTTTTGTCTCTAGAATATTTTGTCTCCAACAAATGTTGCACCTCGTTATGTTGTACATCCCGCCTAAACGTTTGATGCAAAGACTTTGAAACACATTGTATTTTGGGTAACACTTTGCTGTCGCCAAGAATATTGTTAGCCCAGAAACGGGTAGTCTGACTAATCTGCGGTGTCAGTTCGCAAATTTCGTGCAGGCTGTTGTTCAAGTGTCTCTAAACTCTAGCCCTGCCATCCCTGTACATATAGTCCAAGATGGGACTTACTGTAGGCAATACTTACATATTCAAAAGAAACTGCAACATTCGGTCAGTGAACACTAGGCGGACAAACCGTCTGCACTTGAATTATTCAGAAATATCAGATGCATCACTTGTAGATCTTTTATTGATTACCGGTTTCGGCAGGTCTGTGTTGTCATCATCGGATCTTGTAACGTATTAACAGAAGTTCACGATCTTTAGACACAAGTCACATAGCGATGTTGCGTCGTTTTACAGTAAATGGTAGCAAGGAACGTCAGCATGTGTAACATAAAATACCACAAACATAAAACACACATCATATTGTGCTGATGTTCTAGCGCACTCGTTCACTTAAGACCACAATGGAGTCGCCATGTTTTATATTTGCAGTATTTTAGGTTTGACATGCTGATGTCTCTTGCTACCTTTTATTGTAAAACGACGCAGCATCACTCTATGTTACTTACAAGTTAACTTCTGTTAATATTTTACAAGTTCATATAGTGACAGCCTAGATCTGTCGATAACGGTAATTATTAAAAGACTTCCATTCTTTGCAGGGGTTCCTCGCAGTAGTTGCGATCTTTCTTTCGTAATGAGTTATTTATTCGTATACTCTCTGTTTCTTTGGGTTTTAATACTTCTTTGACATTTCACAGTTTGTACAGAAATTAATAGTAGCCAGATGAATCATGATATCTCAAAAATAAACATGTACATTACCATTATTTGCACGACAATTCTGATGGTGTAATCAGATTTCCAAAATCTAAACGGTTCATCTGATTTTATCGATCGACGTGTCTTTAGAAAGCTATTAGTGTAAACCTAAATTTGTGTAACTTCCAGGCTTGTAACATGAATAGTGCATGAGTTATTGGAGGTCAAAGTGGCCAAGTACTTTTGATCGCGTCAGGCCATAAGTACTACACAGTTACGCGAGAAAACGGGTAGCAGCATGCTTATAAACATATTTATTCATGTCTTTGTTTATACCCGATATATACTATTCATGAAGAAATTGGTCAATTATTTACTGTGTTTCAGAAAGCACAGACACATTAGGCTACTGGCTTACTTATGTTCCATTCCTTTGATATATTTTTATTTAAATTGTTTGTGTGTGTTAGAGCGTGTTTATGGTCCAGCCGTAGGAATATTTATTTAATTTCAAGTTATTTAAATGTAAATCCAGTATTTCAAATGTGTTTCATTATGTTTGTGAGTGTGCGTTGGCTTCGAGACAGGGTGGGAGCCCTCTAGCCAATCACAGCGATCGTTATAAAAAGGACACGTGGGGAGACAGTATGGAAGTGAGGGAGGAGGATCATTTGGAGAGAGGACAGGGGGGTTCTGAACAGTACATCGCGACGGACGGACAGACCGGGAAAGACTTGGACAGTGGAGCAGATTGTGCGTGGGAGCGGGAGATAGAAATACTTCGTAGTGCCAACTTGTGCACTTGTGAGATTTCCGTGGCTTCTGCGGAGAAGACATAGTATGCGTTTAAAAGGGAATATCCTGCGAGCCATGTTGTTGCTCATAACTGATTACGTGAAGTAGAAATCTACTGTTTCCGTGTTATTCAACATACATTTTATTTAATTGCTGGACCACCGACACCAAGAAGTGTTTTACAGTAATAAAGGGAATTCTTAAAGGTACTTCTGCTATCGTACCCATCATTTAAAGTCGTTAAAATAGTACCTGCAGAACTTATTTAATTGCAATCTTTCATTTATAAATGTCTATGTTACGTTCAAAATTCGCAACTGCCGAGTCACAGGAACCTTCTACCATTGGAATCAAGTGTATATTCATATTGTATGCTGTAGACTCAGCAGTATTTGGCTTGAAATCGGCAACTATGTATCCCAGCCCCTAGACAACGAAGCCAGCCAAATATCTCAACGCTGAGTCTGAGGGTATTTACACTCCTGGAAATTGAAATAACAACACTGTCAATTCATTGTCCCAGGAAGGGGAAACTTTATTGACACATTCCTGGGGTCAGATACATCACATGATCACACTGACAGAACCACAGGCAACAGAGCATGCACAATGTCGGCACTAGTACAGTGTATATCCACCTTTCGCAGCAATGCAGGCTGCTATTCTCCCATGGAGACGATCGTAGAGATGCTGGATGTAGTCCTGTGGAACGGCTTGCCATGCCATTTCCACCTGGCGCCTCAGTTGGACCAGCGTTCGTGCTGGACGTACAGACCGCGTGAGACGACGCTTCGTCCAGTCCCAAACATGCTCAATGGGGGACAGATCCGGAGATCTTGCTGGCCACGGTAGTTGACTTACACCTTCTAGAGCACGTTGGGTGGCACGGAATACATGCGGACGTGCATTGTCCTGTTGGAACAGCAAGTTCCCTTGCCGGTCTAGGAATGGTAGAACGATGGGTTCGATGACGGTTTGGATGTACCGTGCACTATTCAGTGTCCCCTCGACGATCACCAGAGGTGTACGGCCAGTGTAGGAGATCGCTCCCCACACCATGATGCCGGGTGTTGGCCCTGTGTGCCTCGGTCGTATGCAGTCCTGATTGTGGCGCTCACCTGCACGGCGCCAAACACGCATACGACCATCATTGGCAACAAGGCAGAAGAGACTCTCATCGCTGAAGACGACACGTCCCCATTCGTCCCTCCATTCACGCCTGTCGCGACACCACTGGAGGCGGGCTGCACGATGTCGGGGCGTGAGCGGAAGACGGCCTACCGGTGTGCGGGACCGTAGCCCAGCATCATGGAGACGATTGGGAATGGTCCTCGCCGATACCCCAGTAGCAACAGTGTCCCTAATTTGCTGGGAAGTGGCGGTGCGGTCCCCTACGGCACTGCGTAGGATCCTACGGTCTTGGCGTGCATCCGTGCGTCGCTGCGGTCCGGTCCCAGGTCGACGGGCACGTGCACATTCCGCCGACCACTGGCGACAACATCGATGTACTGTGGAGACGTCACGCCCCACGTGTTGAGCAATTCGGCGGTACGTCCACCCGGCCTCCCGCAAGCCCACTATACGCCCTCGCTCAAAGTCCGTCAACTGCACATACGGTTCACGTCCACGCTGTCGTGGCATGCTACCAGTGTTAAAGACTGCGATGGAGCTCCGTATGCCACGGCAAACTGGTTGACACTGACGGCGGCGGTGCACAAATGCTGTGCAGCTAGCGCTATTCGACGGCCGACACCGCGGTTCCTGGTGTGTCCGCTGTGCCGTGCGTGTGATCATTGCTTGTACAGCCCTCTCGCAGTGTCCAGAGCAAGTATGGTGGGTCTGACACACCGGTGTCAATGTGTTCTTTTTTCCATTTCCAGGAGTGTAGTTGAGTGCCACCACACCACATTCATTTTCTATTTGAAAGCCCGCAATCTTTATCAAAACATATCATTTCCAGGTGAAATTTCACTGTGAAAGACGATAGTGATACACATTCAGCGAAATATAAAGATGACGAATGTCACTTACTCTTAATACTTAAATATTCTTCCTTGTTCGCGTTCTTCAGAATTTACACATTTATACAGAGTATCCTTCACGTGGGAGTGACAATCTCTGTGCGCATTGCGCACTGCTCAGCTCTATTAACTGTTTGCTGGCTAAGAGAAAACAATGTATGTTACGAACTTCATATTCTGACAAGCATCGAGCTCCCATGTATAAAAGTGCTTAAAGCTTCTGATTCGTTTACAAACGAGTTAATGTGTTAAATACACTGGTGTGCAGAACTACAGGACGAAAGTAACTTAATCGTGTTGTGTCACTGCCAAGTAATACAGTTCCATGAAACTTGGACCATACATAGAAACGACTTCTATAGTACAGTACAGTGCAGTACATAAGATAACTAAAAGAAATTCACAATGAGTCGAACAGAAACGACACTTTTGTTTAAAGACAATAATTACACTGAATTCACCGTAATTTATGATGGACCCCTGGACATTATAAAAGGCAGGACATTGTTCTTAATAGGATGTGTGATCACCACAGACCGCTTGTGGTGCTTGTGTGGTCGTGCTTGCTGCAGTACATCCCCTCAAAGCAATCCGTACGCGCTGGATGGAATTTCAGTCGTGCGTTCCAAAAGCTACTCCACCCGTGCTGCTCGATACGGTCGCGCATTGTCATCCATAAAAATGAAGTCAGGGCTGAATGCACCCCCGAAAAACCGCACATGGTGAAGAAGTACGGTGTCGAATTACGTTGACGGGCGGGTGTGCCGTGTTAAAGGATTTGTATGTCAGTAAGCCTATGCAACATTATGCCACCCCACACAGTAACACCTGGACCACCAAAATGAGCATGTTCGACAATTTTCCTGGGTCCATTACGTGTTCCCACCTCTCGTCATATAATTGTACGTCCAGTATCACTACTCAGCATGAATATACTCTCATCCGGGAAGAGTACGCGAACTCACTCATCGGTGGCCAGAGTCCTTTGCTCTTGGCACCCTCACAAACGCTCTGCCAAAGTGCGGCTGTCAGTGGAACACAAGACACGGGTCGACGGGCAGAGAGACCACCGCCAGGCAGTCCCCGTGCCAATGTGCAGTGTGAGGTTCCGTGCCTTAGAGCACTGTTACAAGTAGTTGAAACTTCACTCGCTTTTTGACATGGGTCCCTTCTTGGCTGCTGCACAATTTATCAGTCATCTGCTGCTCTAGTTGACCATAGTCTTCCACCTCCTCTCCTTCGGGCAGCAGTCCTCACGGTTCGGAACGCTCCCCATGCACGTGAAACAAACTTGTGAGGAAAACCAAACTCCTGGGCTACGTTCGCCATACTTCGTCCTTCTTCTAGTTTCCCGATGATTCTTCCTTGTGTGAAGTAATCCAGAAGCTGTTTCTGCGTCACGATGTAATGAAATACAACTGCTCGCCGACAGACATACGCTGCCTTTTCCCTTACCTTCAACTGCCTTGTATTGCGGGGTCAGCGCTATTTGGCGCCACAGTCACGCTGAGCTCAAGCCAAGCCAATTACCTCGAAGGAAACGGTCCATTGTCACACAGTCCACAAGGACTTAGAAAACATCGTTCTTGTGAAACACAACTACCTCTTTACTCGCATGAAGTGTTGAATGCTTTTGACAAGGGATTTCAGATTTTTCCGTATTTCTCGATTTCCGGAAGGCTTTTGACACTGTACCACACAAGCAGGTTATAGTGAAATTGCGTGCTTATGGAATATCGTTTCAGTTATGTGACTATATTCGGTGTTTCCTATCAGAGAGATCACAGTTCGTAGTGATTGACGGAAAGTCATCGAGTAAAATACAAGCGATTTCTGGCGATCCCCAAGGTAGTGTTATATGCGCTTTGCTGTTCCTTATCCATAAGAACGATTTGGGAGACAGCTTTCTTAGGTTGTTTGCAGATGACGCTGTCATTTACCAGCCAATAAATTCATCAGAAGATCAAAACACATTGCGAAACGATTTAGAAAAAATATTTCTACGGTGCGAAAATTGGCTAAGGAGACTGCCTACTCTACGCTTGTCCGTCCTCTTTTAGAATACTGCTGCGCGGTGTGGGATCGTTACCATGTATGATTGACGGAGTACATCAAAAAAGTTGAAAGAAGAGCAGCAAATTTTGTATTATCGCGAAATAGGGAAGAGAATGTCACTGAAATTATACAGGATTTGGGATGGACATAATTAAAACACAGGTGTTTTTCGTAGCGGCGGAATCTTCTCACGAAATTCCAATCGCCAACTTTCTCCTCCGAATCCGAAAATACCGACCTATATAGGGGTAAACAATCACCATGATAAAATAAGGGAAATCAGAGCTAGTACGGGAAGAAAAAGGTGTTCGTTCTCCCCGCGCGCTATACGAGATTGGAGCAATAGAGAATTGTGAAGGTGGTTCGATGAACCCTCTGCCAAGCAGTTATATGCCTATTGCAGAGTATCCATGTAGATGTAAACGTCCGGCTTTCTGTGCACAACTGGGAGGCTTCCGACAACATGCTCCCTCACTTTCATTCGTTCCATAGGTTAGTTAATATGTTACGTTCATTATCTTTCTGTGCGGCTGATCCCGGCGGAGGTTAGAGTTCTCCCTCGGGCATAGTTGTGTGTGTTTGTCCTTAGGATAATTTAGATTAAGTAGTGTATGAGCTTAGGGACTGATGACCTTAGCAGTTAAGTCCCATAAGATTTCACACACATTTGAACATTATCTTTCACGTCGTTTTACGTTTTTCAGTGCAGTGTAGTACGGCGAAGGGCAGATAGATCTATAGTTCTTATATCTTTAACATAATGCGAACTTGCGATGTGTACAGATACAGATTACTTACATTATATGTAGATGGTTTGCGGAGGAAACTAAATCCAAGAACTTGAACAATACTGTCAGTAATGTAAAGGTTCCGCTTCAAAAACAAGCTTCAATAGGTGGCCTGCAAGACATGAGCAATTTTAGATTCTGCAGTCCCTAGAAACAGAGACTTAATGCCATAATCAAACTTTACTGACAGTTTGCTCCCTCTTATGGACGCGATGCATTTATTTATATTTAAATCGACCTGTTATTCACTATACAAAAAAAATTGTCCGATTCTTTCTCTAATTTTTTCCTAATAACTTTCTCTAAACCACAGCTTTTGTCAGTGAACAATGAGTGCTTCACAGTTCACTTAATGAACTGTTTATACACATGATGTTTCAGATAAATTTTTATAGTTCTTTGTAGGAATATGAATCACTCTGAGGGTAATAATTTCATACCGAAACACCTTAAAGTTGATTGTAAAGAAGTCGCTATTTTGCAATTTTTGAAAGTCGAGAACTATTATCAGGAAGTACCACAAAAATTAAATCGAGTCATCAAATAAGTGCGTGATAAATGTCTACCCCAACTGGTAGTCCTTTATTTCTTCTCGATATTTGTGACCCTTGTGTTCCACAATACACCACATATCACAGTCCTCTATAAAGCCAAAAAGACCTAAATACACTGTCGTACAACACCGTGTAAGTTGAAGGCAGTGTGCGCCACTTTCACACTAACATGTAGTATAGCAAAAGTTACATTGCTTTTTACTTTTTTCAGGCGCAAAGCTGCCGATAAGAATGCAGGATAACTTCCAACCGCCAAAACTTACGCCGTCGAAACTTACGACAGTCACATACTTGATGTATTTTATAAGTAGGACGACCATGTGTGCGTTATCAGTAGACCAAACAGTGTACGAGAAAAATATAAACGAGTCACACTCCGACGTGGATTTACTAGTAGGATTTCCTGCTGTTGGAAAGTGCTCTCCTTTGTTTCGCCGTGTTAAGGTCATTCTGTACGTGTGGGATTTATTTGTAAATCAGCTCGCCGATGCAGATCGAAAGCCATTTGCAAACAATAGCGACGCTTAACCGGCTGCAATTGCTTGCACTCAACGGCGGAGTGCGCGCCGAATTATGTTTGTCCCGCTTTACTAACTGAGTTCACTTTGGATTTTTTATTTCTGTCAAATGATGCGATTATTGCGAAAAATCCTAAAAATATCAACAGAGTTAAAAAGACTCGAATGAAATTACTGTTCGCTTAATTTGTAATACTCTTCCGCGATCACAAGGGCTACATTTTCGTATTTCTTTTTCTTGTTATTTATCCAAGAACGAGAGACAAATTAACACGTCTATACGGTGCAGCAGCTAAAAAAAACTTTTTAGTAACGCATTGTCGTTAATGTCTGGTGTTCTGACTACGCTTACCCAAGAATCGTTTCTGATATGTGTGGGTGTGATATTTGAGTATTATGTCACTTTTTTTTAATCATCAGCAGTGGCGGATTTAAAAATTTTGCGCACCTAGGTACACCATATTATATTATCTAACACATGTTTTTGATAACGACTATTAACCGATCACTTCACAATTGCGGCTTTGGGTGGGAGCGCTGTGAGTTGTTTCCGTACTCTGCTATTCGTTGTTCTGAAGGACGCGTCAGCGGTCTAGTCGATCTCAGTCAGAACGTAATATGGTTCCTGAACTGTACTTGGTGTACGGCAGCGGATAAAACAAACTTAAAACTGCATTGTGTTAACACAGTCTTCTGTCGAAAGAAACGAACACAAGGAAAATAACTTTTATTTTATGACCTAAAAATTCAGCACAGCGTGTAGGAGACAACGGATTTTTATTATACATTCACTTTTAATATTTTCCTTTACACGAAACCGTTGAAAATGAAAATAAAAAAGTTGTGTTACGATAGAAAAATTGAGGCGAACGAGTCATACATTTGAAATTAATACGTACTTTTACAGAGATGAGTTCAAAACTAAAATTAAACTGCCGTTTTACGATCTAATAACTTTAATGTGTAGCAGATAAAAATAACACGTCCGGTATTAATACGTGAATCTAAACGAAAGATTAAGAAATAAAATGAAATAGAGATTTCGGTGCACGAAGTAATAACTAAATACAGACGAACAAACACAGAACTGGATTTGCTGTTACATAATTTTGCAGACTAGTGTGGAAAAATGAAATTTGTTTTATAACCTAATAGTTAACGTGTGAAGCATTATGGTCTGCGCAGCTAGATGCTGCACAATAAGAGTACACAATACCTTTAATCCGTGTAAGGGCTGAACAGTTTTGTACTGCAGTTACTGCTCGCACCATAGCACTTCCTAACGACATTAGCAAAAGCTTTTACGTATTTATCGACAGAACTGAACTACGTTATTTGTTAATACTTTTTCATCTGAGCGTACTCTCTGATAACGGATATTTCCGCGATAACATTACATTTCATCAGACGCCAGGAATACCTATCAGTTGTGATATACTACAGTATTAGTTTGACTTGACTGTACAGCACCGAGCGGCCTGCGTCGTTGGGGGATTGTTTAGTATTGTCGGGCGCCTTCGGTCACGTCTGCACGTGACGAGGTTTAGTTCCGCGTTCTGCCATCGGCAATGGTAAAGTAAACAGGTAATATGTAGTTTGTAAATCCAATGAATGTGCTCTTAGTTATAATAAAAATCATATTATGATCTTACGTTTTCAGAACTAATATGAATAAATAAACAACTCACCGTCAGCAAAGTTTGCGTCTGGCTTTGACGGCAGAAAACTCGTTGATCATATCTTCATAGTTCATACGGTTATCAGTTAGGAGGTCGGCTTCGATGTGAAGACTGGACACGACGTTCAACCTCTCCTCAGACAACGTAGAACATAGGTACGATTTCAGTCTTTTAAGAGCCGAAAACGAGCGTTCTGCTGAACAATTTGTAAGTGCAATACATAGAAATATTTTATGAAAAATGTCAACGTTCGGAAACACGGACTGTAACCTCTCTTTTCGTAAAAATTTACTCATTTCGACTGTTATACCACTAATCTCAGCAGATTTCAAAAGTTCCGCGAAATGTACACATTCACTAGGGAAGAAAGGCCCTAAATTTGCGCCACATGACGCTTGGAGTTTTGCTGCAGGTTCGGCAATATCGTCAGGTGAACTGTTCTTAAGGTTACTGAAAACTGTGAAGGAATCCAACAGTGTTCTATAGCTTTCCTTTCTCCTCACTAATTCGGCGTACAAGTTGTCGAGTACTGGGAAATATTTTTCGACTCTAAATTTTTCCCTTCCAGTCAGAAAAACTTCTTCAGAGTCCGCATCTTCATCATCACGAAGTTTGCGCCTTCGTAATCTTTTATAGGTGCATTCATAGTCTATATCAGTCACAATAATCAAGGATTTATTTTCATAATAGTCGCACATAGCGCAAATAGATGCAATAAATCCTACGAGTGATTCATATAATTCATGCACTATTTTAGTATCAATATTTAGACATTGCAATTTCGGATTTACACTATTAAGTCTCTGGAGTATGTCCTTCCAAACTGTCATCATGAATACTGTCTCTAATCTGCTGAGTTGATTCAATAAAGCTGAAGCCTCATTTTACACAGGTGGTTTTTCAAACGTATTATTGGCAATATGTGTGGTTGATAACACCCTCCCAGTTTTCATATAGACTTACACACGCTTCCTCTCTTGCTGACCAACGTGTTTTTGATAAACTTTTTACCGTTTTGCTTCCTGATTTCATGAAAAAAGTTATCCCAGCGCTGTGTAGAAGCAGAGAAAAAATTATAAAGGCTTTGGACTACACTGAAAAATGAACATGCTTCCCGACAACAGCTTGCAGCACTAGTGCCGACTAAATTCATGGAATGTGCTGCACAAGGCACATAATACGCTTTCGGAATCCGTTCTTTAATGCGTGCCAGGTAACCAGTGTGGGCTCCTGACATATTGCTTACGTTGTCATATGACTGGGCTCTACAGTCAGTAATATCAATGGAATTTGTAGACAGGACTTTTAGTACGGCCTCAGCTAAGTTTTCGGACTTGTGTCCCGGTTTTGGTAAAAACAGAAGGCAACGTACAACAGATTCACCATTCTTCTTCACATATCTTAATATGAAAAATAATTGTTCAACATGTGAAATGGCCACAGTAGAATCTACTATTATAGAGAAATATTTGGCCCGTTTTATTTCGCTTATGATAATCCTTTTTATTCGTTCAGAAGGAAGCTCTGTTATTTCATCACAGATTTTTGAAGAAAGATAACTTGTGTTTCCCTGCCATGGATTTCCATATCGTTCAATGTGCTCTGCGAGAAAAGGATCAAACTCGGCTATAAGTTCAAGAGACATCATAAATTGACCATTATGTAATGAATAGAATCTTTCAGCTTATCCAAGTAGGGGAAGTCCACGATTTGTTAGCTTATTTGCCGGCCGCGGTGGTCTAGCGGTTCTAGGCGCGCAGTCCGGAACCGTGCGACTGCTACGGTCGACGGTTCGGATCCTGCCTCGGGCGTGGATGTGTGTGATGTCCTTAGGTTAGTTAGGTTTAAGTAGTTCTACGTTCTAGGCGACTGATGACCTCAGATGTTAAGTCGCATAGTGCTCAGAGCCATTTGAACCATTTTCTTTTGTTAGCTTATTTACTACTGCAAACAACCTTTTCAACACACTGCGGCCAGTACATTTTTTCTGTCTCAACATATGACTCGAAATGGTTATTTATTGTTGCAAGTGACTTTTTTCTTGTTAACAGTGATAACTCAAATTTGTGTTCAAGTGAAATCTCGTGATGAGATAAAATATTAGAAACATTTTTCCGATCTGCAGTACTATTAGTAGCAATCGCAGCCTTACCTTCATACAATTTACATGGTGTACAAAAACAGCGCCGGTGCTACAGGAGTATACTAGAAAATCACACAAAGTTGATTCACCATTTAAAAGTTTACGGTAAAATACATTTTTGTTCAAATATCTGGTTTTATCGCCTATTGATCTTTTTCAATTAGAAAAATCTCCGTTAAAATTTTGATTAATGCCACATTGTAAGAGAATGTTGATTGTTGATTCATCGAATCACCATTCTGGAGGATCGTCACTAACGAGGTTATTTCTTTTTGTAATGACTGACTCGACACTTAGCTCTTCGTGAAACTCGAAATCAGGAACAATTTGCTTTTCTCCATTTTTAACTTTTGTTTCGTCTGTATTTACTTCTTTTACAACAGCTGCAGTGCCAGTAATGCCATCTGTACTACTTGAACTCGAAGTCGAACCAGCAATATTTTTTTCGAAAAATTTATCTATTCTGCCAAGCGTTTTTAGAACATTAGCTTCTCGTTCTCGCCTTTCTTTCGATAATTTACGAAATGTCTCCCCACTTCATTTAGTAGATTTGCTTTTTTCACTGTTATTCAATTTAATACACTTAAAAAATTGTCAACCCACATTCAAAACAAAAGAAAAAAAATGTAAACGGAAAGAAAGACTGTAGCCAGTTCCAATCGTACTACACCGCACATGAGCAGTAAGCTTTTATACTTTAAACACGGCACACGAGCACAAAGTTTTTTTCCTTTAAACACGGAGCGATGAACTGACCAACACGGATTACTCGGCGTAACTGTGCTATGAAAGAACGACACTGCAGAATAATTTGTCTCCTGTTTCCTTGTTGTCAGTGAACAGTAGAAGCACACCTGCTGGCTGGAATTTGTGTCGTACAGAAAACGGGACAGTCCCTTTTTTGGCTTCGATTTTCCGTGGGACGCAAATATGTTATGAATATTCTTGACAGTCTTTCTAATTTAAAAAACAAATAATTTTGCAACTTCTCGCAGTGAGGTGTGCTGGATCGTCTCTTATCCCACTTATTCTCATAATATTTCAGCGGTTTCTGTGGGCACAGAAGTTTAAGTAGTCTTGTTGGCAGTTGAGGTGGTGTGTTGTCCTTTGTGTGAACACTGCTGTTATGTCTACACGCAAATGCATATTTTGCTCCAACATAAAATAAAAATAGGCTTTCCTCGAAGAAAAAAGTTTAGTTAAGAAGTTTAACATAAAATTTGCAAAGCCACGTACTATTCGTTTGCACAAAGTGGGAACTTTGATATAATGCAGGCTGCAGCACAATAAATGAGATAAACGAACGTTGGTTTCTTCATTTTCGCCAAAAAAAGTAACTAAGTAAATAAATTAATAAATTTTTTAAACTGTTGTGTAGTGTATTTCACACATTTTTAGAGATTCTGCTTATGTTCTTTTCGTGTAAAAAATGTGTTTAAAAATGTAAAACATTCCCAGTATCAACATGTTTTGTTAAGCGGGTGTCATTAAATCAAAGCTCAGATATTGAATACCACAGAGCTTTCACATTAATTACAGTAATTGAGGGTCGACACTAAATACTTCCCTGTAATTTCTACAAGAAATTTAAGTAGAGTCGGGTTTTACATACTGAGTCCCAAACATCTTACAGTATTTAAGAAACTGTTGATTAGTTTATCACAGCTTTTCAGGGGTCCCGGTATTTTCATGGGGAAAATGTGGTAGGGTTAAATAGAAGCCGACAACATTCTCGGAGTAATAACGTTTCAAACATTGTATTGTAGATTGCTGTCCTGACAGTTTACTTAAAAATATTTTGAACAATCATAAAGATGAGACCAGGCAGAAATGCAACGTTAAATTTCTATTTAGTCACCAAGTAAAGTATGTATATTTCCAAACTTTTACTGTCGAATTTCTTTCTTATTTTAGCTAGCAAGTTGTTTAACAATATTAAAAATTTTTGTCGTTTGTAAGCGTAGTTATTTTAAAACGTAAAAGGTTAAAATGAGTACAGAGCAAAAAAATGCAGCCCCCCTTAAGGTGTCGCCCCTAGGCCAGTGCCTAGTGGGCCTATATGTAAATTCGCCACCGATGAGTAGTCACCTTCCTGATTTTATGCGGTCCACCCGCTGTTTTCTTCTGCGTCAACCTCTTCGTCACACAGTAGCACTACCATCAGAAGTCCTCAGTTATTTGGGATGTATTCAAATCTCTGTCTTCCCCCACAATTTTTACTTTTTACAACTCATTCTAGTACCACAGACGGTATTACCTGACGTCTTAACACATGTACTGTCTTCCCTTCCCTTCTTAAGGTTTCCATGCGTTTCTATCCTCACCGATTCTGTGGAGACCTCCTCATTCCTTGTCTGAGCAATCCACCTAATTTTCAACTTGAACTTCAATTCTCTTCTCTTCCTGTTTCCCCACAGTCCATGCTTAGCACTTTCAAACAGAACTTTCCTCCAGACGTGCAATCTCAGAAATTTTTTCCTCAAATTAAGATCAGTATTTGATACCAATAGATTTCATTCAGCTAGTAATGCCCTCTTTGTATGCGCTAGTTTGCTTTTTATGTCCTCCATGCTTCATACGTTATTTTGTTTCCAAGGTAGTAGAATTCGTTCACTTAGTCTACTTCGTGTTTGATATTAACTTTATTTCTAATCTGATTTCTGCTACTTCTCATTACTTTCGTCTTTCTTTGACTAATTCTCAATCCATATTCTGTGCTGAATAGACTTATTTTGTTCACTATGTCCTGTTCTTCTTCCCCGTTTTCACTCAGAACAGTAATGTCATCAGCGAATCTTGTAATTGATATTCTTTCATCTTAAATTTGATTCCACTCTTGAACCATTCTTTTATTTCCGTCATTTGATCTTCGATACACAGATTGAGCAATAAGGGGTAAAAGCTGCAACTCTTTCTTACATCCTTTTCAATCCGAGAACTTCGTTAATTCTTGGCTCTACTGCATTTTATGTATTACCACTCTTTCTCTGTAGTTTTACGCCTATGTTTCTGAGAATTTCGAACATCTTGCACCATTTTACATGGTCGAACGCTTCGACAAATGGTTTGAACATGTCTTGATTTTTCTTCATTGTTGCATCCATATCAAGCGCAACGTAAGAATAGCCGCACAGGTGCCTTTATTTTTTCCAAAGTCAAACCGGTCGTCAACTAAGAGATCTTAAGATCTCTTTTCCACTCTTCTGTATATTATTCTTGCATGATAAGCCTTTTGCACGATAATTCTCGTATTTATCTGTTCCTGCTGTCTTCGATATTGTGTGGATAATATTTTTCCGAATGTCGGATGGTACATCCTCAGTTTCAGAAGTTCTACAAACAAACGTGAATAGCCGTTTAGTTGCCATTCCCGCCCATCCGCCCGCTAACTCCATAAAAATGTTGTCTATTCCTTAAACATTTTTTCATTGCTGTTCCTCCAAAGCACTATCAAACTCTGACTCTAATACTAGATCCTCTATATCTTGAAAAAGTACCTCAATTTCTTCTTGAAATACGAAAGCGGACAACAGGTGTTCCCCATCACAGAGACCTCCAGTGTATTCTTTAGACGTTTTCACTCTACGCTCTACGTTTAACAGTGAAATTCCACTTTCACAGTTAATATCGACGCTTTTACTATTAGTTTCGTCGAAAGTTGTTTTAACTTTTCAGTATGTTGAATCTGTCCTTCCTTGTTTAAGGTTTTTCTTATTTACCCTCCAACCATTTTGCCTTAAGTTCCCTGTACTTCCTATTTAGTTCAATTCTAAGTGACTTATGCTGTCGTGTTCCAGTCTTTTACTGAGTATTTTTGTACTTCCTTCTTTCGTCGATCAACTAAAATATTTTCTCTGTTATTCAAGAACTCTTCACAGCTACCTTCCGTGTACCTATATTTGTCTCTCCAATTTCCTTGATTTTCCCTTTTAGAGATGTCCATTCCTCTTCAACTGAACGGCCTACTATGGTAATCATTGTCACAGTATCAACAGCGTTACAGAATTTCATATATACGTTATAATTCCGCACCACTTCAAGTAGCCCACTTATTTCCACGTTATTTCTCCTGTCTCATTAACTTCAGAATGTTCTTCATCATTACTAAATTTTGGTCGGGTCTGTACCTTCTCCTCAGTTTGCCTTACAATCCAATATCTGATTTCGGAATCGCTGTCTATCCATAATGTAATCGATCTCTAATCTTCCCGTGTCTTCGAACCTTTTCCAAGTATACCACCTTCTATTGTGATTTTCGAACACCTTATTCGCTGTTGCTATCTGAAATTTATTATGGAACTCAAGTAGTCTTTCTCCTCTCTCATTCGTACTACCGGCCCTACATCCTCCCTCAATACCATCAACTCCTTCACCACGATAGAGTTCCTGTCGCCCATGATAATTAGATTTTCATCTCCATTTAGATACTGAATTAACCGTTCAGTGTCCTGATATACTGTGTCTCTTCATTTTCTGCTTGTAACGTCGTCATGTGTACCTCATTTACTGATGTTGCCGTTGGTTTGTAGTAGATTCTAATGAGAATAAGCCTATTTCTGAATTGTTCAAAGTAACTTACTCTCTGCCCTGCCTCCTATTCATAACGAATTATACTCCAGTTATACTACTTTCTGCTGCTGTTGATACTATCCTATATTCGTCGGACCAGAAATCCTTATTTTTTCCCATTTCACTGCTCCCCACTACTTCTAGACTGAAGTTTCGGATTTCCCTTTTCAGATTTTCTAGCTTCTATTTCATATTCATGCTTCTGGTTTCCACGCTCCGACGCATAGAATGTTAACCTTTTGTTGTTATTCAATTTTTTTCTCATGGTTACCTCCCCTGTGACAATCCCCTCCTGGATACCCAAAGGGGGAACAATTCCGGAAATTTTCCCCATTGGAGAGATCACCGTGACTGTTTTCAACTTACAGGCCACATATCCTGTGGATACACAATAAGTGCCTTTAATGATGTGGTTTCTGCTGCCTTCTGACTCATCATGCCGTTGATCATTGCTGATTCTTCCACCTTTTAGCGGTAGTTTCCCGCCCCAATGGCAAGAGAGCACCCTGAACCTCTGTCCGCTCAACTTCTCTCTTTGACAAGGCCGCTGGCAAAATGTAGGTGCTGCCTTATGTCGTACATCTTCTGCTGCAGTTGGTGTTGATTTTTTTTCAGGATTTAAGCTGTGGGGGAAATCGAACCGGAGACTCAGGACTTTTTGATTAGTAGTCAAAGACGCTACCCCCAGATCTGTCAACCTTAAACATAATTTCATCTAATCAACAGAATCTATGGAATTTTCAGATTCCAACAATGAATAGAGTACAATCGTTATAAACAACGTAAATGGTAGGCACCTGGTTCCTCGTTGGACCATGTGGTTCCACGTGAGTTCCCGAAAGTATTTCTGGTTCCTCACCCGTCGCGCCTCATTACTTGTACAACTGGATTCGAGTTCTCCCTCTACTGCCCTCGACGTCAACGAGACTTAATTCCTAAACATTTTCGTTTTCGCCGCAATGCTTAGTGTCGTTTCTATAACTGCAATGTTAACTCTATTTCTCGTCTAGTTGAGTGCAAGAAATTTATTTAGAGCATTTTAAACTGTTGTTTTGATGAGTTCACTCTGGCGACAGTAAAAAGACTAAAAAATTATAAACAACAGAAATTTGTATGTGAAGAAGAGTCACAAAACTTCCTTCACTGAATGTAAAGCTAATGAACAAGTATTACAAGAAATAATAAAAAAAAAAACAACAGGGTATTGAATATCATGTACAAAGTAAAATGTTATCAATTCTACAATTAAACCAACAGCTACTGTACATCTACATACATACTCCGTAAGCCATCATATAGTGAATGGCAGAATGTACCCTGTACCATTGCTAGATATCTCTTTGCTGTTCCACTCACAATTGGAGTGAGGGAAAAACGACTATCTATATGTTTTCTTACGTACCTTGGTTTGTATTTCTAGTGTTAGTGGTCCTTACGCAAGATTTATGTTGGCGACAGTAAGATCGTCCTTCTGTCTGTCACAAATGCCATTTCTCCAAACTTTGTCAATTGTGTTCCGAGAAAAGAACGTTTTATTCCCTCCATTGATTCCCAATTGCGTTCTCGGAGCATTTCTGTAACAATCACATGCTGATAGAACCTGCGAGTGACAAATATACCAGTACTTCTGTGAATTGCCTCGACATCTTCCTTTCATCTGACATGGCGTGGATCCCAAACACTCGAGCAGCACTGAAAATGGGCGGAACGAATCTTCTGTAAAAAGTCTCCTTTACAGATGAGCTAGAGTTCCTTAGAATTTTTCAATAAGCCGAAGTCGACCATAGCCTTCCCTACACCGACATTGTGTGTTCAATTCTTTTCCTACGGTATGTTACACCTAGTATGGAAGGGACGTTTCTGTCCAGGAGCACACCATTGACACTGTATTCTTACACCATATGGTTGTTTCTCATACCCATCTTGATAGTATGGAAGGGACGTTTCTGTCCAGGAGCACACCAGTGACACTGTATTCTTACACCATATGGTTGTTTCTCATACCCATCTTCAACAACCTTCATTTTTTCACAATTACAGTAAGTTATCATTCATCACACCAAATGTAAATTCCATCAAAGTTGCACTGCGCCACCCTGTAGATACCACTAATTCGTAGGAGATATACTGTGTGAACAGGCTATAACAGCACAGCAAAACGTGGGTGAGAAGCAACATTTGACAATGTAATGCTACAATAATTTGTACTTGCAAGACCTTGCCTACACTCAACGACATAATCTGTGTGACTTGAAATAATCGTCTGTACTAACACAATGACATCACGTTAAGATTTGATATTCAGCTTCTCACGCAACAAATCACACTACAGCTCGCTACGACATCACTATTTGCTAAAAGATGGACACAGTAACAGTCGCCGTGGTATAATGGGGCCAATGGTAGCTATCTGCATATTAATTGCAACAACGCATCTATCATGGTTGACTAGGTTCGCAAGATAAACTACCACCAATACTAGCATCAGTTACCAGAAAAATACCAAATGCGAGAGTCTACGGGGAGTAGGAATGATACATTTACATTACCAATAACAGAAACCTATAGCGAAGAATACTCTCAGCACTCTGACAACACAACCGAACACTTTCTCAACAAAAAATGGTTCAAATGGCTCTGAGCACTATGGGACTCAACTGCTGTGGTCATTAGTCCCCTAGAACTTAGAACTACTTAAACCTAACTAACCTAAGGACATCACACACATCCATGCCCGAGGCAGGATTCGAACCTGCGACCGTAGCAGTCGCACGGTTCCGGACTGCGCGCCTAGAACCGCGAGACCACCGCGGCCGGCCTTTCTCAACAACGTACGTGCCAAAACGCCAGCTTTCGTATATAACTGATGAATACGTCATATAGATCCGTGTCCTCTTGTAGTTGCTCCTCTTTTAAAGTTTCAACGAATAATCGTACTTACAAGCAATCACTGTTAACGTTAGAAATTTTTACTTAAATTGAAGAATACGTTCACAAGGCAAAGATATAATTTAATATTATTTATCTTTCGTTGTCAATCAACGACAACTTCTATAAGTACCCCCTTGCTACAATAATATCCTTGACTTTATTGAAATTTTGTCGTAATAAACTATATCGTAAATCTCAGCCTTACAGAAAGAATTAAATGGAATAACTTTTGATTTACGTAAACTTGCTTTCCTTGTCTAAATAAAGATTAATTATTTTTCTTTTGTTGAAAGTTATTAACTGAGAAATACTATACCTTCTCTTTAACGTTTTAATTTCTTTGAACTTTACTTTTACCAGTTTGGATCTACTTTGATCCGAAAAGGTTTATTCGAGATATCAGTCTGCTTTGACCTAGACTTTTGAATATTTTTCTTGTAGTAGTTCAGGGATGAAGGACAAATCGGGTACTGACTTTTTCAGTTTAAAATAGTTAATTTTTTATTTCCTATCATTAATTAATTCACAGCTAAAAGTTAGCGTTTTACTTGACGGATGTTGGCTCTCTATTCGAAGTACCATTACGCGGAAATTTAATAATAATAAAACAAAAAACCAGAGTGTTATACATTCAAAGATATGAACTTTAAATAACAAAACAAAGCTCAACCACTTCCGGCGTTGACTTCCGCGACCCATTAATATTTAAAACTCAAAACACAGCACTCAATGATATCTTTTAGAGAGAATTAGCGTGTTCTCTAATAAATGGTTCTTGATTTGTAGCTTAGGGAGAAGCTGTCAAATTCTCAATTAACTTCCGATTGTTTCCCAACAAATAAGTACTGCGTAGATCGACCGTCTCGTTAATATAGGCTACACGTACAGTGCGTCCAACGAGATTTTCGGAATGTACTACATTACTTGCTTGCAAGCAAATGCCGGCCACTGTGGCCGAGCAATTCTAGGCGCTTCATCCCGGAACCGCGCTGCTGCTTCGGCCGCAGGTTCGAATCCTGCCTCGGGCATGGATGTGTGTGATATCTTTAGGTTAGGTTTAAGTAGTTCTAAGTCTAGGGGACTGATGCCCTCACATGTTAAGTCCCATAGTGCTTAGAGCCATTTGAACCATTTTGAGCCACGTAAGTCAAACAATAAATCCCAACCAAATATTGCTAAGTCATTACTCAGTGCTACACCTGTATAGCAACGCTGCTATCCCTCGGTACGTGCTTTAATCCTCAACCACGAAATAACTAAACGACTTTGAGAGAACACGTGTCTTCACATACACCATCCAATGGATAATCTCCCAAAAATATTGAACCACGGTTCTCCTACAAACACGTGGCTATTAAGCAGCACTGTGCACCATTAATCACAAATAGGAGAACCTAATCTCACACTTCAATAAATCGGAGCTTTACCTGGAGAGTCTAAACTTTGCCAAAATCGGCGAATAACGACTTTCTAAACAAGCTGACAATCCTCTCAAAATATCTTTGTAAACGACTTAGAACTGCTTTGACCACACTTGAGTTCTGTCCCCGTTGCAGACTAATTCACGTATCGTACGTGTGAGCCGATCTCATCACACTCATGAGATAATCTCTCTCGAGGCTCATCACTGGAACAATGCTCGGGTGCTGAACTAAAATTTTGAAAGGATAAGCCAAGAACCATTCTCTGCGAACAAACATACCACGCTAATTCTCTCTTTAACAATAAGTACTCCTCAGCAGTCGGCGGCAAACTGTATCATAGTTGTTATCTTTGCCGCACGCCGCGCTTCAGCAGTCGGCTGGGCGTAGCTAACTCGCTGAATTGACAGGACACAGCTTTTCTCGAAAATTAGGTACCACATATCTGCGACATTTTAACACAAAGAAATGTAAGAAAACTTCACCTCTTAACAATCTCTTAACAACCTATTAACAAACTCAAAACTAATAAAGTCGATTATAAGTTAAGACGATGTTAACAAGTGGTGCGCTTTTTCGAGCTGATGGCGCTTGACACATTACAAAATGATCCTGTAAACTCCTAAGGTGACTCAAATACAACATTTTCCCGTTCACTATAGCGTCATCAGCAAACAGTCGCAAATAGCTGCTCAAATTGCCCGTCAGATCGTTCATGTTTACAGGTAGTCCCAGGAGGAATAGGCACTGTTGCGAAATATGACAGGAACAATCATTCGAATCAAGAAAGTCTAGCAAACTTGGGCTCTAAAACGCATACTTTAAGAGCTATGAGCACGTTTTAGACGGTGTGAAATAAATCTCTTCTACTGTAAGCTCTATGATTTCCGAATTTTAGGTGGTAGTACGGACCAAAAAAAGAAAAAAAATGTCCTGTAAACAAGGCCTCTGAAGGGCATACCTCAAGAGCTGTGTGAACTCTCATCCTCCCCATTGTGAAAGACATCTCTTGTACTGAACAAGTACTCATAGCTCCTAAGATACAAACTTTAGAGTTCATGTCTACTACACAATTTTTTATTGCTCTGGTTTATACCAGCTCCTCACAATGTATGGAAAGCAAAGAGCTTGCAGTATAAGAGATTAATTTCACAGTATTGAAGATGAAGAAGTGCTGTATCTTCTAATGTATGCATTTTTGCTTCAAACAAGCACTGACATATCAATAGATAAAGTTGTGTGGTTTTTATAGAAATTCTCTGTTAACATTGTACCCTTCTTAAATCATTGTTCACTTTGTTAAGCATAGTATTGTTCAGATCAATGTTATGTGCGAAGATAACGCGAAGTTTTACTCTGTCGTTTGGAATACATACTCTATTCCAAAATCGGTGTCTAGAATATCATTTCATAGGAATAGTTACTCTTCCCAACGCACTGTTTAAACAAGGTTTATCATTACGCATTAGCACATTGCGGCACGTAGTATGCAACAGATGGAATATTGTTTGAAAATTTTATTTAATAATAGAAACCTAGCTTAGCCACTGCCTGCTTGCTGTTGTTATTTCGATAAATCTGCATCAATGTTGTGAAGACGTGAAGTAGATGGAAATTGTGATTAGGGCCAGATATTGCTTTACTTCAGTTGCACATGTAATATATAGAAAAGTTGTATTCAGACCATTTAAAGTTCGACTGAAATTAGCATAAGAGTTTAAGTTGGATAACATTTTGTCAATACCTAGTTTTGGTAAAACACAGACCTTTTATTGAATAGGAGGTAAACTTGGGCTAAATTACATAAAGAAACATAAAGTGGGGAAGTTACAACTTTTCACCAGCACCTAATCTACTCTTGTCGGCCAAATACTGACGACGAAAATCTCTTCTGCTACCAGGACTCGAACCCACTACTTTCAGATCGACCGTCACTGCATAAACAGGCGTGAGCCATCGCGGCGGCCACGTACTTCTAATTGTGAACAGCAGAGCAGTCGTGTAGATGCAGATGAGGTAAAATTAAAATTTAATAGTCTGTGTTAATGAGAAAAAATCAATATCTTTTGATATGCTAGATAGACGAGAAGCAAGCTGCATTAGTCTATACATTTGTGGGCACGATTCTAAATGACAGGGCATTAAACCCGAATATTTGCTTCTTCGAGGCTTGCCGATGAAACTCTACGCACGGTAACTTTTTACACCGTCGCATTAGGTACTTGCGTGCGACTTAGCCATACTTCATTTCAAAAGTTCCCAAAAACTTAATGTGTACAGAGTAAGTTCTTTAAACTTATTTGAGGATTCCTGTCGTACTGGTTATGGAATTTTCACTATAGCTACGGAAGCTCACTCATTCGTGACCCGTCCTGGCCAGTTATTAAGGCCAGTAAATAAAAGGCACCTCCGCCACACTTTCCTTTATTAAAGGCTACCCGCTTCGCAAGATTAATCTTCCATCTCTAGCTCTTTTATGGAAGGAAGAAAGATTAATGTTTATCCTCCTATCGACGGAGAAGTCATTACAGACCGAGAACAAGCTCGGATTGAGGGGGGGGGGGGGGAGGAGAAATGGGTTTTTGCGTTAAGCGGTTTAGGGAAACGAAAGGAAATCCAAATCCGGATGGATGGCCCGAGATCTGAACCACTGTCATCCCGAATGCAAGACGGATTGTGTCTGGCACCTCGCCAGTTTCAGGCATTCGACTTCATACATAACCGAACGGCACAGGATGGGCTACCAGCCTTCAATTGCATGGACCGTGATAGTTATTCCTGACTGTCACTAACTGTCCATGATCAAATGCCTGAAGATGACAAATCAGTGTTCCGGAAGTGGTAGCTTTTAATGAAGTGAGGCAGTTGGAAATTGTGTTGCCTTTATTTCGTTTCATAAAAAAGAATCACACAGAGAAAACATTCCGCATTAGAGAAAGATTCTATGAACAGTAATATCAATGTGTCTCAGTTTTTAAGAGTTTGTAATTCGCTTTGATGAATTTTCTGTGGAGATTGAAATAACCTGAACGTGAATTTCCGTAAATGCGTAGACTCTCCTAAACTGGTGGGGAAACTAAATTCAAAAGAACTCTTACAACGGTCGACGAGATGAACGATCGTTTGTTACTGCAGAATCGTGTACAGTTTCCAACATAGTGTCTCAGCACAATTTCAGTAAAATTTTCAGGGTATGTAACCTCACTGTCGATATATAAACCCCTCCGACATTGTTGCCACTGGTGCAAGTGACCATATGCTTAGAATTTTATCCACAATGATAAAAGGCCGTGGAAGGCTACGGTTACGCTTCATCACTCTGTTTTATCTGGAGCTTTATTGACAAAACACATTCACAATGAAAAATCTTTCGGTAAGTAAAATTACTAGCCTCGAGAGTCTGCAATATAGTTTTATTTTGAATCATTTTATCGAATTTTAGGATTGGTTTCTGCGAACTCGCATGCTGTTGAAGCATCAAACACCAAGCGGAACATCTGCAAATGCCAATTACAACGTGTTACTGCGGAGTATTACTGCGAACAGCAGACTGTGTTGCATGCTGTTCGCTCAAGATTTATACTTTCTCCATATACATCTACCTTTAATCGTCGCTATAAGAAAACGTCTCAGTACGTTACTGCTGGATCTCGGGTTGGCATTCATGTGTCCAACGCTTGTAAACATAAACTGATAATACGGTCCTTAGGTAGGGCTCTGAGCACTATGGAACTTAACTTCTGAGGTCATTAGTCCCCTAGAACTTAGAACTACTTAAACCTAACTAACCTAAGGACATCACACACATCCATGCCCGAGGCAGGATTCGAACATGCGACCGTAGCGGTCGCGCGGTTCCGGGCTGAAGCGCCTAGAACCTCTCGGCCACTCCGGCCGGCCAGTCGTTAGAGACATTCATTTGCTGAGTTGGATACATACCATTGTACATAGATAGAATTTGTACAATTTTGTCTCAGTGTGAAGCTACTGACCACACAAGATATTACAATTCTCTGCATGTTTGGTGCCAATCGCCGTTGCGAGCGTAAACATACTTCCTACCTTCGGACTTCGCTGTGTTCCTTATATATGAATATTCCGATTCACACACATGCGATAACGACAGCTGCTTTCGTTGAGGACCACTCTCCATTTAAAGGGGTTTCAAACTATAGCCGGCGAATCACTAAGCCGTCTTTTTCATGACGCATACCACGGCCAAAAACGAATTAAAAAGTGAGGTTGCATTTATTTAGACTGCTTCTTCGTTGCGCAATTGGTTTAGGCAAATCTGCAGCAACTACCAGTTAAATCATGAAAAACAGTACGAACTGCAAACCAAGACGAACAGAAGCAGAGAATGTGCATACGCCGTCGTTCATACTTAAGTAGGTAAACCAGGGTGATGCTCGATTTTGGAACAGATATTCAAGGTTTCTTTCAGTAAAATAAATTACAAAACTGACTTTAGACCTTTATTGTACACGCTTAAGATTATCTTATACTTTTTTGAGAAAGAAACTCGCACCCAGAGGACACGACATCGAAGAAAGGCCTTCGCGGAGTGAGAGGACGCTTGGTGGGAGATCTGAACGCCACAGTTTTCAGCCAAGAACAAAATTTCAAAAACTGCTTTGAAACTCATAAGATTGTCTAACGTAGTACCTAAGCATATTTAAAAGAATGGTTTTTATCAAAATCTCGGACTCTGCAATAAAATTCACTTTTTTTCGATAAAAAAACGTGCACCAAAAATAGAATTTAAAATGTATAGCAAAATCCTACGTACTACAGTAGAAAAAACGCCGACTCACAAGCTACAAAAAGGTAACTGTGTGCATATTTCAACAACAACAGCAGTTAGAAGGAAATTTAAGACTTCCGTGTCGAGGTAAGTTTTTAATTAGCTATTTGAGAGCGTGAAACTATTGAAATATTACCGATTTCGGATTACAGACAATCCATCTTCATTTCTTACAAAGAAGCTCTCCAATTTAGTTGTTAAACAGTTTTACCATATCAAAGAAACTCTCCCTTGTTTGATGTGTGGACGCTGCTTAGGTGATAACTTGATCGCTTTGTAACAAGGACAGATATGAAAAAGAATTGTTCGTAATCCGAAAGCGGCAATATCTGAACAGATTTTGTAATCTCAACCTATGACACAGAACTCTGTAGTGACACAAATGCGTCTATCGACTTCTCTTGAATCTGTCATTACAGTTTACAACGTTGTCGTGCATTCTTGAGGTTGTCAGTGATATTACGTATAGGTGACACGAGTAACTGTTCAAAACTTTGCTGTTTCGGTATTCTATTCTGTGCGACTCCAAGTCCAGTGCTTCCTATAAGTTTGAACACTCAAAAAGAAGGTTAGGGTTTAACGTTCCGTCGACAATCGAATCAGCAGAGAAGGAGCATACGCTCGAAATTGGGACGGATGAGGAAGGGAAACTGGCCATACCCATAAAATTAGTCTTCTCGGAATTCGTGTTAAGCGATTTAAGAAAATCACGGATACCCTGTTGTGTATGGCCGGGCGTGGATTTGAACCACAGTCGTCGCAAATACGACTCCAGTGGCTGGCCACTACTGCCCCAAATCGCTCGGGCTATGCGCACTTCTCCACGGGTACTCAAATGTCATATTGGACCGCCGTCTCGGACCCGTCTTTCAAACACGACAGGAATTGGTGCAGGCAGTGAGTGAAGGTTCATCCCAACCTTTCAGTGAGAAAATATTGTGACGGCAAATATTTGGAGTCACCTCACAAGAGTTCATTGCTCACACAGGCGCATAAAGACAACAGGTTTTCTGAACACTCCACCCGCCCTATTACATCTCGACTGGCCTGCAAAATCACCTGACTTGAATACCATAAAAGGTCTGTGACACATGTCGGAACAGCGGGTAAAAGGCCGGTATCGGCATCCCCACACTTGGGTGGAACTGAGCGATGAAATCCTCAGCGCGAGGCTTAACCTGGATGCGTCATACCTGTACAAACTGGTGGATCCAATCTTAACCGAATGCAGACGGTTATCAAGTCCACGGGGGCTGTTACCCGAATTAAATGTTCCTTGTAACGAGTTCTCTAGGGGTGACTAATTTTTTGCCCGGTGAGCTTATGTTGCAGAAAGATGGGGAAAACACAAATTAACCACAGTCACTTGGTATATGGAGTCAGAAGCCTGTATCAATAAAAGTAAAGAGAGATGGACTTGTATTGAAAGTATAAACAGTCCAATGCGCACCGCTAATTAATCTATTTATAACAAAAGTATCATAGTTCGCAGACTAACTTCACCTTAAGATGATTGTTCTATTTTTTTGAATAACTCATTAATATTAGAAACCGTACGAGGTCAGTGTAATCGCCGTATGTACGTGAACCTATCGGATCGAAACAGCGATTTTTCTTTGATAAACAGACTGACTGCAGTGGTTGATTACATTTGTTTTACATTCAGTAAGAGTACACCTATATTTTAAACAGACAGGTCTCATTACGTAGCTTTTCGACAAATTAGGATTAAGACAGTATAAAATGTAAAGCTTAGCCGGCCGCTGTGGCCGAGCGGTTCTAGGCGCTTCAGTCCAGAGCCGCGCTGCTGCTACTGTAGCAGGTTCGAATCCTGCCTCGGGCACGGATGTGTGTGATGTCATTGGGGTTAGTTAGGTTTAAGTAGTTCTAAGTCTAGGGGACTGATGACCTCATGTTAAGTCCCACAGTGCTTAGAGCCACTTGAACCATTTGTAAAGCTTATTTCGAAAATACAGTAACAACGCGAATAAGCAAATAAAATTTTCAAGTGAATACGACTACGGCGCTGTCACAAGTCATGTTAACTTCGCATTAGAGACGCTTCTGTCCAAAGCTACAATCAGTTGTTAAAGACTGCTAAAGAAGACTGAAAGGCAGCGAGTGTCGACCGTGTATCCCACATGCTTTCAGCGTGATCTCCGACATTATCACGGTTACCGGCAAGAGCCGTCTTTGGGCCGGTCATGGAACGGCCGACCCCTCTCC
Organism: Schistocerca gregaria; assembly: GCF_023897955.1. Classification (NCBI taxonomy): domain Eukaryota; kingdom Metazoa; phylum Arthropoda; class Insecta; order Orthoptera; family Acrididae; genus Schistocerca; species Schistocerca gregaria. The sequence continues at coordinate 537,677,364 of NC_064922.1, forward strand.
CTCCCCATAAAAAACAAGATAAGATCTTCGCAAACCTGTTTCTAGCAGCTCAACGACATATACCTTCTATCTGCGCGGCATAGTAATGTTGTGTGTTTTCGTCGCCATTAGTTGTTCTTTCATGGTGCTGCAATTTAGAGACTCACATAACGCGGCTTATGTTGTAACACTATTATCGATACGTCCTATAATTGTCTTATTTCACTTCTTTGTTTTTATTTAATGTGACTTCCGCACCACCAAGCTAGATGAAGTAGCAACTGTGTAAGTGTTGAATTCATTATTTATGACCATTTATGTAATTGTAATTGTAATTAATGTATGGATGATTTTCTCAAAAGCAATGTGCTCTAAAGGAATGGAAATGTTAAAACGTTACTTGTGGTAGCCGCGCGGTCTCAGGTGTCTTGTCACCGTCCGCGCGGCTGCTCCCGTCGGAGATTCGAGTCCTCCCTCGCGCATGGGTGTGTGTTTCGTCATTAGCGTAAGTTAGTTTAAGTAGTGTGTAAGCTTAGGGACCGATGACCTCAGCAGTTTGGTCCCATAGGAACTGACCACAAATTTCCATTTTACTTGTGGTACTTGTTCACGCACAGGGAAAGCAGGTTTTCAGTCATGTAAAACTTGGAGGGAAGTCCGTCTGCAAGGAAACTGAAAGGTTCATCTGGGAGTTGAACTGCAGTGCTCCCTTGTAGCAAGAGCCAGTCGGTGGCTAGCAGGCAAAGTGTTCGCATCTTGTGAACTGCACGAGGCAAGAACAGCGAGATCATATAATATAGCCTCCGACGTGGACGTTATTTGGCTTGTCGTACATGGCATGCTTTGACTGGCTCTGTATTACGAAAATCCGACGCTAAGAAGAGGATTTTCAGAGCCAGTTTGCACAACGAGAGCTGTGGATACTTTTGCCGCCTTTTTCTGAATGGCGCAGGGAGACAGACACTGCCTCCACCGTCACCTCAAATTACCAGTTGAGTACTGTATTATAGCGCGGAGCAGTTATGCAGCTCCTTCTTCAGTAACAACCTTGTGTTCTGTAAACTTTGTATCTAGCGCCCGTATTTTATCTTTAGTCGTTTGTCTAGACAGGATCTATCCAAAGTGCTACGATACTTCCGTGCATCATATATTTTAAGCTGAAGAAAAGTCATTTCTGTAAGCTTTCACTACAGCTAATAAAACTTGTGGAATATTAAATTTCATAATTACTCAGTGAGCGTAAATTTTGAAGTGTTCCACATATTTGTCATAAAACGGTAGTTATGGTTTCATCCAAGTACAAGTACTAAGAGAAGATTTGAAGTATTCAGTTTAAAGGTTCTTCTCATTGAAATAACAGTAACTATAATTTAATGTTTTATGTTGTGTTGTGACTAAAAATGTGCAGCCTACATCCGAGTCTACTGATAGTCTAGTCTCTGGGTCCCCATGCTAATAGCTGAGCGGGATTTAAATTCCATATTACAGTAGCAGGACTTAAGAAATACAACTTTCATTCTTATAACTTTCGTATACTACAGTCTACGAATAGCTACAACTATTCAAATTATACTGTATTCAGGTATCACATGTTCCATCTGAGTTAAATAGTATAAGGAAGTGAATGCTCCTTGAGAATAATAATCAGTACAAAAGATACAATTACTTGAAAAGTATTTCATAGGTAGTAATTTCCAATAACTAAACTGACAAAAGACCTTCCCGCCCAGTTTAGTTTCCTTCTGTAACGTTCTCTGCCTCGTAATGACTGGGTGTTGTGTGATGTCCTTAGGTTAGTTAGGTTTAAGTAATTCTAAGTTCTAGGGGATTGATGGCCATAGATGTTAAGTCCCATAGTGCTCAGAGCCATTTGAACCTTCTGTAATGTACAGATAGTGTTACTGAGAACCAGTTGTTAGCTAAACGTGTTAATACTCCTGTGTAGTTCATGCCAAATCACTGGTACATTACTTGATAAATCGCGCTACTGCCTTGTATCTTATCAGCAAAATAAAATTTCAGTATCGAGTAAAGTCAGTCCCAAAAGTTAACTTTGTTTATGAACTGTGCCAGCACGTGGTACAACTTTGCCTAATTAGGCTGGCGGCCGTTTCGTTTTACGTAACTGCAGTTTATTAATAATAGAACCTTGGCTCGGTTCCCGTTTGTTCTGCTACTAATCTCCTTCAACAGAAATCCTTAGAGAAAGAAACAGTCCGATACCTTTTCATTACGCCCAATGACGGTCAAGTAAGCATCCTTTCACAGGGGTAACGTTATCGGTGTATTGCTAATTTAGTAGTAGTTGGTACTGTTATAATGTGTACGTTCTGAAACATACCCCTTCCTGGACACTCATCTGCGCTAGCCTTCTTCGCTGTTGTAGTCGCGACTGCCAGTTTTCAGCTACAGGAGGAAGGGAATTCTTGTTTGGACTGAAAATGATGGAGCGGTCTATCTGTACTGCTCATAAATGTGTTGTGGCCAAGAGCGACCATAAATCGGAAGTGCGTCTGGAATTCGGCTGAAGTTGGAAAGAGATCACATGTGGTGCGGTCTTTGCCTTGAAAGGCAAATTTACGAACGCAGTGTAAAGGATTCGATCGCGAAACTATTTGTGATAAGTAAGACTACTAGCACGATTGCTGCGAATGAAACGAGCAGCATTGTATGTTGTTGTCTTCCTGATACACCAAGTATGTACCGTAATTTTACACACACCTCAATAAAAGTTTGAAATATCATAGAGTTTACTACAATGACTTCCAATAGTGCACCAACTAAGGTTTGTACACATTTTTAACAAAATAAACACAATTTATTCTGAAAACAACAAAGATTTTGCTTACTTACAGAAAATCATTACAAAACAAAGCAGGCTCTTTCCTAAGTATACATCTTTAAAACAAAAATAGCGAAAACGTTTATCTCATGATGATGATTATCAGTCTTTAGTACTCAGTATGTCTACCCCACATACGGATGAGTTCTTTCACTCTGCAAGGCATGCTCTGGATGAGAGCATCAGGTTTATCTTAGGGTATGAAGTCCAACTACTCAATGGCAGCTTCCGCGGGGTCCTGAGGATTGTCAGGTGGATTTGGACACTGTGCAATGGTCACCTTCAACAGATCCCACGCATGCTCAGTTGTACTCACGTCTGGGTACTGTGTCTGGTCAATGCATTCGGTTGATGTTGCAACTTTGAGCATACTGAGACACTTCTAGAGTCTGGTGCGGTCTTGCATTCTCATCGACTGGGATGAAGTTGTCACCGACTTCACGTCTGTAGGGCGTCATTATCGTTTGTAGGACCTCGTGAAGTTATCGAGGTCCAGTCAAATTGCCGTAGGTGGGAATTAGAAAGGTCTGCCGTACCACCATTATTGCTGCCCAGACCATTCCACTTCCACTTGCTAACGGATGGACTTCCTGAACGTATCGGCGTTCCTGGTGTCGCATAGCACTTTTCCAAACCGTAACACGTCCAGTGTCCGTTTGCAGACCAATCCTAGTCTCGTCAGCAAACCGTTCTGCAATGATCAGTGTTGATATGCAAGAGCCCAGGTCCTTCGATTGCATCGGTTCAGTGCAAAACTTCTTATTGTTGTTCTAGAATGAAGACCACCATGAAGCTATCTTCTACGCTCTGCTTCGTTTGAGATACGAATCCCTGTAGCCCAGGAGAAGTCATTTCCAAAATTTCTGGCAGTTCATGTTGGGCGCCATTGTGCCGACATTTGGAGGAAACGATCCTGCACTGGTGTTGCCGTACGAAAACGACCACTGCAAGGTCTATCTTTCACATTTGCCGTCTTTTTGTACTTTCTCCACACCAGTTTGAGTGACATGTAACTGATCAACAACAGCTTGCAATGTGTGACGTGATGAAAGTGAAGCCTGATCCTATGGAAGGACTGTATGCTCCTACATGGCGTGTCACCGCAGGGCGGAACACAAACTAAATGAAGCTGTTGTCGGTACTGGCCTGTCACAGCGTACTGCTGCACGGTATGTCCGCCTAACCTTGTTCGTTGCACACAAGTTCTAATACAAAGCCAGTCACAATGCGCCAGCGTGTAACAAATGTAACGAGAAGTAAATAGCTTGTAAAGAGTAGATGGTACAATACCGAATGCATGCTTCTGACACACACAGTGGTTACGGTTACTACAAGCTACACCATAAGTTGGGAAACGGTGCCAAATTTCTAATGGTTTACCGTCGAGTTGAGATTTTCACACACAAATGTTTTATTCATATCTTACAGAAAGTGACAGTACGACAATAAACAACCTTTTAAACACGCCGCTAACGGCAATCAAATCATTTATAGCAATACAACAATTTAAAAAAAAATCTTTTAGAAAAGAAAATAGATAGAAGTAACAGTACGGCAATCATCAACCTTTCAAAACACGCTGCTAACGGCAGTGAAGTAATTTACAACAATGCAATAGTTTAAAAATTTCTTTTAAAAACCGCAATCCTGTCATTTATAGCAATACAACAGTTTAAAATTTCTTGAAAAAAAAAAAGAACCACAGAAGCTACCAGTACGGCAATAACAGCCTTTCAAAACACGGCGCTAACGGCAATCAAGTAATTTATAGCAATACAACAGTTAAAAAATTTGAGAACATTAGTAAACAGGCGACTAAAGTAAATAAAGAACTTTGTTAATAAGGTACGGTGAGGCAGTGAAGCTACCAACAGTGCCATTTAAAAAAAAAAAAAATCAAAAGGCTCAGCAAACACACGATTACTGGCAATAAAGGAATGGAGGAATTTAAAAAGTTTTAAACGAAAGTGTCCTGGAATATCATTAAAACATAACAAATATGACGGACGTATAAGGCGGCCACTCAGGGATGCTCAGGCTAGGGAGAATACTGACCAATTTAAATACACCCGTAAACACAATTGCCACTGTCAGGTTGGTCACTGCACCGACTTTAAGCCAGCGAAAACTTGTAATAAGATGGCTTAACTTGCTTGCAGAATTAGAGCTAACCTTGTGCAAGGAAACATTACCACACAGTCCTGAATGAGCGACCACATGATCAACCAACAAGAAGCATGAATTTAGTCATAATACACGACAGAATAGCGAAACAATTCAACTGCCAAAACTACACCTCCCATCGGGCAGTAACGAGAGGAGGAGGAAAGATCACTGTCTTCAATTACACCGGTGCCAGGGACAGAAAACCCGATCGCCGGAGGCCACAAGGCAGAAGAGACACCGGTTACGCGAACATATCACTTAATGATTAAACCTTCCACTAACGTAACCGCGCTGGCGAACAGGCAGCCAGATGGCCAGGATCCACACATCCGACCGCGCACGCGTCGCCAGTGTACCCAACACGCCATGGTGACGCGACAACACGCTCTGTCATTGGAGTTCACGTCGTCTCTGCAACGTTGACGGGTAGTGACCGCTCCTTCATGTTAAGTGTCTCCTTTTAAAACTCCAGTGTTGAAACGGAGGATTTAAAGAAGCTTATTAACGTCCCACCAAGGTGAAATGAACAGCAGCTACTCGTGGGGCGATTCTGCATACAACCAACCTGCGGGAAGCTCTTCCGTCAACTCGACCCGCTCGTTGCACACAACCGACATACATCACGTGGCGACTCGGTACAACCGACCACGCCTGGTCCGCGCTGGCGAACCACACTGCCCTCCCGTGTCCACCAGACTCCCGGAGCGCACGCCCCTACTTCCGCGCCACCACACAGTTACCACCGGTCAAAGATCTCACTTCCTCCGTAGCAGTTTCCCGGAAGCCGAGGGAAAAGACAACCAAGCAGCCGCTTAATGACAGACGACATACCAAACAAACATGTCAGGGGAAGCAAAGGAAAACCAATGCAATCCAAACAGGTGTCGCACGAGTCGATACACGGCTCAGCTTGTTTAAGTTGATACCTGTGACGGTGTACACAGGCCACTGTGGAGCCGTGCGCAGTCGCAGTGAGCACGTGCCGGATTCTGACCCTGACCGTGCCCCGGCGCTTCGGTTGCGTCAGGCCGGTGCGTGGGGCGGGAGCGCGGCGAGTGGCGCTTAGTGGGCCGCGAGATTCGCAGGGGGGAGGGCGGAGCGCGGAGGGGCGTATTGATTCCGCGCCCGCGGGGGGCTCGTCGCAGTCGCGGCCCAGTCCGTCAGGAAGCCAGCGGGGCAGCGGCTCTCTGCCAACCAGCCCAACCCACCGAGAGCGGCCGCTACGGAGCGTTTGAATGGCGCCTCATATGCGTTAACAGAAAGAAAAAGACTTGATAAAGGGCCAATAAATTACCTGTCCGGGCGAATCTTCCTCGGCCTCGTTATCGGCATTTCCTTTGCGTCACACGGCTGGAATCCGCGTGCTGGTGTCGCGCGGGACAAATCACGCGACGCTCGGATGTGAGGGTTTAGGTGGGAAGTGTATATTGGCGGACCGAGGTCAATTTTAAGCACCGCTACACTATTAAATGTTTCTAGCATTTGTAGACTTAGAGAAAGCTTTTGACAATGTTGACTGGAATACTCTTTTTCAAATTCTAAAGGTGGCAGGGGTAAAATACAGGGAGCGAAAGGCTATTTATAATTTGTACAGAAACCAGATGGCAGTAATAAGAGTCGAGGGGCATGAAAGGGAAGCAGTGGTTGGGAAAGGAGTGAGACAGGGTTGTAGCCTCTCCCCGATGTTATTCAATCTGTATATTGAGCAAGCAGTAAAGGAAACAAAAGAAAAATTTGGAGTAGGTATTAAAATTCATGGAGACGAAGTAAAAACTTTGAGGTTCGCCGATGACATTGTAATTCTGTCAGAGACGGCAAAGGACTTGGAAGAGCAGTTGAACGGAATGGACAGTGTCTTGAAAGGAGGATATAAGATGAACATTAACAAAAGCAAAACGAGGATAATGGAATGTAGTCAAATTAAATCGGGTGATGCTGAGGGAATTAGATTAGGAAATGAGACACTTAAAGTAGTAAAGGAGTTTTGCTATTTAGGAAGTAAAATAACTGATGATGGTCGAAGTAGAGAGGATATAAAATGTAGACTGGCAATGGCAAGGAAAGCGTTTCTGAAGAAGAGAAATTTGTTAACATCGAGTATTGATTTATGTATCAGGAAGTCGTTTCTGAAAGTATTTGTTTGGAGTGTAGCCATGTATGGAAGTGAAACATGGACGATTACTAGTTTGGACAAGAAGAGAATAGAAGCTTTCGAAATGTGGTGCTACAGAAGAATACTGAAGATAAGGTGGATAGATCACATAACTAATGAGAAGGTATTGAATAGGATTGGGGAGAAGAGAAGTTTGTGGCACAACTTGACTAGAAGAAGGGATCGGTTGGTAGGACATGTTTTGAGGCATCAAGGGATCACAAATTTAGCATTGGAGGGCAGCGTGGAGGGTAAAAATCGTAGACGGAGACCGAGAGATGAGTACACTAAGCAGATTCAGAAGGATGTAGGTTGCAGTAGGTACTGGGAGATGAAGCAGCTTGCACAGGAGAGCATGGAGAGCTGCATCAAACCAGTCTCAGGACTGAAGACAACAACAACAACAACACTATTAAACCCACTCTACCTGAGGTTAGCAAACTAACTTGACTGGGTAAACCCTGAAACTTCCTGGCACACTAAAATAGTGCACCTGATGGGAATTCAAACCCAGAACATTGCCCTATGTGGTCAGTGCTCTTACCGATAGTAGAGTAGGTATTTCTGATACAGTATGTCTTACCTTTGTGAAATTAATACTTACAACATTTGGTTGTACTATAATAATAATTTTAGTCAGTTGAAGGTTACGTATAAGGGCGGGGATCGAGGGTAGGAATGCTTGCCTACACCTGAAGTTTGAAAGAATGGGGCAAGCCTTACGTCTGAGTTGCAGTACAGACGTTTTATAAAAGCTATTGTTATATTTTCTGTTTTTACATCTTTATTAAATTATTTTGATTGTGTTTACATTATTCCTTTAAGGGGGGTAGGACGTCAAACGGGCCGGCTTAGAGCAGGAAAGGCGTCAAAGGACACTTTAATTTCCAGTGTCTATACTTTTACATATAAATTCATAAAATTTTGTCGGCATCACCACGAAGGATTCAGGATTCACACTCATTGCAGTGGAACTTCAGAAATATGACTTTGTTTTTTTACATGTGAAATTCCATCATTTTTTCACTTAGTATTGGATGCATTTGTTGCTATGGGTACACTTTTCTTCATAAGTTAGAGAGATTCTTCGATGAATTTTGCACAGCATACATACCATACTTACAGGTGTATGATACTCTAGAACTTATTTAATTTATGAAAAAACGTATGAGCTGCTATATTTTAAAGTTCATGTTTAGAAAAAAAAAATTATAATTAATTGCCTCAATTTTTACCACAGTTTTTAGTAGATTTGGAAAATCTAGAGTTTCATATACCTTTAAGTATGGTTTGTACGCTGTGCTAAATTCATCGAAGAATCTCTCGTACTTATGAAGAAAAGTGTACCTATAGCAACAAATGCTGCCATAGGGAAGTGAAAAAATGATGAAACTTCAGATGTAAAAAAAAATACTTCGTTATGTTTTCGAACTTCCACTGCTATGAGAGTGAATTCTGAATCCTTCCTGGTCACGCTGACATAATTTTATGAATTTATTTGTAAAATTATAGACAGTGCAAATTAAAGTGTCCTGTGGTGCCTCTCCTGCTCCAAGTCGTTTGACGTCCTACCCCCCCCCCCTCCCCCCTCCCCCCCCCCTTAAAACGAAAATACTTACTGACGGTTGTATTAAGATTGGAATATCTTATTCCTTCTCTATACTGATTAATATTTTCCTTATTGACTTCAGATGATTATTTTTCCTTTTTTTCTTGTTTTTCTTTCTTAAGGCTTACATACCTCAGTCGATGAAAACGGAAACCATATACGATCGCTTTGTTGTTCGTCTGTCTATCTGTGCATCCGACTGTTAAGATCTTTTTTTTCTTCTCAGGAACGTGTAGAGGTATCAAGTTGAAATGTCTGTCTTACACTAAGTTCTACCGTCCCTTAAGCTTCTATGTCAATGCAGTCAAAAAACACTGCCAACTACGTTAATTTTTTTTTTGTTACAAACTCACTCATCAAAACCTATAGTGTACTTCCCGTTGACCGACAGCCATGAAATTTAGCAAGAGGGATTGCGTCACGGCACAACTAAAGAAAAAATCCGAAGTTCGTTAATTTGTATTTATATCACATTTTTTTGCCATTTTGTTGTCAGTCTGTCTGCCTGTCCATCTATTAACACACCTTTTTCTCAGAAACTCGGAGCTGAAATTTATGTAAAATACTGAAATCTATGGTTCCTTGGCAGTGTGAGGAATTTAAGGTCTGTCAATGTAATAAGAAGTTACGGCCCTCTGTAAAGATACTTTTTTTTTCAGGAACAGGCGGAAATGTCAAGTTAAAACGTGAGTTACATTCTCAGCTCTTACGGTCCCTTGGCGATGTAACTAATGTGAGCCTGTTAGTCAGTGCAATCGAAATATACGGCTATGTATGACACATATTTTCATACTCGTAAAATCACTCACGAAACGCTAAGGATGAAGTATATATGTCGAGCATGGTGGTCTAGCGATTAAGGCTTGCATGGAAACAGAAGAGGCGGTTTCGAATTTCCGTTGTCCCACGGGTTTTTCAGTCTTCATTTTAATGTGGCCTTCACTTCTTAGTAATGTGATTCGCGTTAAGCTCTAGGTCCCCTTCCCTCTGTTGGATAACTGGGTTCGGGGACACACAAATCACTGAAATGGTGTCCAACAGGACGGATTCTATTGGTACCGTCCGGTTTCTTTCTTTTTTCTTTTTTTTATTCTGGTTCTGACAGCACTTTGCATCTTCCTGTATTAATTTCCATTATCTGTTCTCATAGTCACGATTTTTTTAAAATTCTTGTTGTCTTAGTATTAGAGTATTTTTCATCACAATTTTGTATTTCTCTTTGTTTATTAAATAATTCTTGACGATTAATTAATTCTTTGATGTTTGTGTCTATTTTTGTTTTCTATAATTTGAGTTTAATCTTATGCTAGTTTAAATGTTCTCTGATATTACTTTAGTGTTAAATACTTTTTGCTTAGTTTATATTATTAAGTTTTTTAATTTGATCTTTAATGACTAAAGCTAATTTTTTTATCTTATTACCATTCATTTCTTTTTTGTTTTCATGAATTGATTTTGGTGACTGTGTTGTACTGTTAATCTTCTAGATTAACTTAATTACCATTTGCAATTTTGGTCGGGGGGCACTGTTGGTTTGAGCATTTACTGCGTAAGACAACATTCTGGGTTCAAGCTACAACGCGGCAGACAGTTTGCCTGTGGAAAGAAGTTTCATAACAGAGCATACTCTGTTGTTAAGTAAGACATTAATTTAGGGTTAATCTGATCACTGTTCTAACGTAGGTACATGACTGCATTCAGAAATATTCAGAGATCCGAACAATGGACTGAAAAAATACGCTGCTAATAGTCAGCATACGTTCTACACTCGGTTCGGAACAATTTAAGCCTATAGTCTTCACAAAGGCAAAACAGGTAGACAGTTTGCAGTCAAAAAGAAAAAAAAACATACAAATTGTGTTTCAATTAAAATGCAATTAATTTAACCACATTAGACCTCAACCAGTCAACGTATATTAAACATCAGTTCCAACAAGCTGATGTTTCACTTTCAGATTCTTGTACGCTTTGCCTATTGGAAAAGTAAGTTTGTTGACCACGAAGGATCACTAACTCTCGACTTCAGAAATGTCAAGCACCTTATAGCATCTTCCTGCTCTGGAGGACGCATAGCGTTCCTCCTGAACCTTTGAGGGCTGCTAGCCTTCTCCTTGTTTTCCGTGAACTCCAAACAACTCCGCAAAATTGTTGTAATGTTCTGGCCTTTTAGCCAGACACTCTCAACAGTAGAATGCAGCCATTTTTCGTCGTTATTTACATGCGCTCTTCCGCAAAGTGTTTCTTCCTACCACCACTTTACACTTATCTCTGGTAGGTACAGCTAAACACTTACCTTTATAGCAAAGTAGCTAGTAAATAAATAGGTCTAGCAGGGTCCAACCGTAAAACACATAGGACTACAGAAAGACTGACCGTCCTCCACAAACTGTACAAAGCCCCCTTTAGCCAGGTACCAGAAACTGATTCTGGATCCCCCCAACAGCCGATAAGATGACCGAACGTTAAGTCTAGGAATGATGTGTTATAACTAAATTATCTATACAGACCTTAACTGTACTCCCGGTACTATATATATACAAGGTGAATTACATTGAGGTGACAAAAGTCATGGGGTACCTCCCACTGTAGTGCCGGACCTCCTTTTGCCAGGTGTAGTGTAGCAGATCGACGTGGCATGGACTCAAAAAGACGTTGGAAGTCCTCTGAGGAAATACTGAGCCATGCTGCCTCTACAGCCGTCCATACTTGCAAAAGATATGCCGGTGCAGGATTTTGTGCACGAACTGACCTCTCGATTATATCGCATAGATGTTAGATGACTTTCATGCCGGGCGATCTGGGTGGCCAAATCATTCACTCGAATTGTCCAGAATGTTCATGAAATCAGTCGCGAACAACTGTGGTCCGGCAACATAGGGTATCGTCATCCATAAAAGTTACGTTGTTGTATGACTTCAAATGGTCTTCAAGTAGCTTAACGTAGCCATTTCCACTCAATGATCAGTTGAATCGGTCCAGAGGACCCAGCCCGTTCCACGCAAACACAGCCCACACCATTATGGAGCAACAACCAGCTTGCACAGTGTCATTTTGACAATTTGGGCCCATGTCTTCGTGGAGTCTGCACCACACATGAACCCTAACATCAGCCCTTACCAGCCGAAATTGGGACTCGTCTGAGCTGGCCATGGTTTTCAGTTGTTTGGTCACGAGCCCAGGGAATGTGTTGCAGGCGATGTCATGTTGTTAGTTAAGGCACTCACGTTCTTCAGAGTCTGTTGATTCCTATAGCGCGGCCATAGGTAGTCACGTGGGAAACCTTTTCATATGAATCACCTGAATACAAATGTCAACCCTGCCAATGCACTGCCGTTTTATACTTGTGTGCGCGATACCACCGCCATCTGCATCTGCGCATATCGCTGTCCCTTGACATCTGTCATGTCATCGTAAAACTAAATGTGCGAACTTCATGAGGAAACAGGAGGACTTCATGCACTATGCGGACTATTGCACGACGTTGTTTTCCACTGCAGAACCTTAGCTGTGGGTTCAGCTTTGTAAAACTGCACCATTGGTGATAAGTCATTGGAAGTGGTAACGACAATATAATATCTAGGAATAAACCCCAGGAACTACCTATAGTGGAATGACCACATAAAACTAGCTGTAGGAAAAGCAGATGCCAGACAGATTCAGTGCAAGAAGTTCTTAAGGTTTTTGAGCCTTGATCATGAGTCCAGACTCAGAAACAGTAGACTCAACGAAGAGCGGTGCGTTTTGTCACAGGACCGTTAAATAAGCGCGGAATCGTGAAGGTCTTACTTATGACACTCCATTGCAAACTCTACAAGACAGGCGTTGTGCTTCTTGGAGAGCTTTAGAATTGGCGGCGTATTACTTCCTCCCACGTAAGTCTGTCGCGAAATGAACCCGACCAGAAACTCAGAAAAATTAGAGCTCGTTTAGAGGCTTAGCCAAGTCTCGTTCTTCCCACGCATTACTTTCTAATGGAACAACAAATGATAGAATGGAAAAGATACTTGTACCAGAAATTCCATCTGCTTTAGGTGAGGGTGGAGCCTTCTGAATCGTGGCGATATGTGGAAAGAAATAAGGAAATATTCTACTGCTCAGCCAGTGCGCGCAACTCGGACGCCATTCTGCTATAGGACTGTTGTTAGGTAAGCTGAGCACAAACACCTTGATGCTTTTTCCAAAGACACTAGTGTCGAAAATTAAAGCAACAAACCATATTTCCCCGTCCTCTGTCTAATATACGATCTAATCATACAAACCGTCAAGAGATATGCGTACGATTGAATCCTGCACTTAAGATGGGATTCTGATCAACGGACAATCACGCCGACGATGACGCCAGGGCAGGATAGTGTTTGTAGGGTAGTCCCGCATCCACAGTCGCTGTGTACACAGTCACGGACGGTGTAGTATGGCACAGAGAAGACATCTGCAGTGGAGGTCCGTGGGAAGAATAGAAGCAGGACAAATACAGACTGATGTGGCCTGATGGATTAATGTGAATTGTTCTGCTACTTTTCGAATGTGGCGACAGTTTGTAGAGATCGAAACTGTATCCCGAAGACCAGGGCGCTGCCGACCACGTAACATCTGGAGAAAGAATCGTTATTTGGCTGTAAGGGCACGACGGTACGGCCTTAGCGCTGCACGGGAACTGGCGTCTGACCTCGCCGCACCCACTGGACGAGTTGTGGCGAGGCAAACTGTGTACAGAAGGCTTCGGCAGCGTAGCCTTTATTGTCGCAAAATGGCTCTGAGCACTATCGGACTTAACTTCTAATGTCTTCCGTCCCCTAGAACTTAGAACTCCACGCCCGTGTTCCCGGGTTCGATTCCCGGCGGGGTCAGGGATTTTCTCTGCCTCGTGATGACTGGGTGTTGTGTGATGTCTCTCGGTCAGTTAGGTTTAAGTAGTTCTAAGTTCTAGGGGACTGATGACTATAGATGTTAAGTCCCATAGTGCTCAGAGCAATTTGAAATTAGAACTACTTAAACCTAACTAACCTAAGGACATCACACACATCCATGCCCGAGGCAGGATTCTAACCTGCGACCGTAGCGGTCGCGCGGTTCCATATTGTAGCGCCTAGAACCGCTCGGCCACTACGGCCGGCTTTATTGTCACAGACCTGCTATGTGTATACATGCACATTCGAACATTGGGCCAATGTTCTTTCCACAGATGAGTACCGATTTGGCGTGGGGAGTGATTCTCGGCGAATTCGCAGCTGGAGGGAACTTGGAATACGATTTCGTGAGCCAACCATTGTCGAAAGATACTAATAACTAGGATGATCCCTAATGGTGTGGGTAAGGATTACATCGACCACTCGAACACCTGTTCATGAATTTGTACGGTTAAATTGACAAGGTTTAATTGTTGACAGGAACCGTGACGAGATCTTGGAACCTCTTGTGCGGTTGTTGCAATGTGCTGTGGGCTCATACTTCCTATTGCTGGACGATAATGCTGGACCTTATAGAGCACGCGTGATTGATGTTTTATTGGAAACGGAAAATATTGCAAGCATGGTGTGGCTTGCTCGCTCAGCCGGTTTGAATCCCATAGAGCACGTCTGGGGTGCAGTAGGGACACGGGTTGAATCACGCCGGCGTCCACCAGCACCCAAGACTTGCGAACAGTACTGCAGGAAGAGCAGGCGTAATTGCCTCAGCATGAGATTGATGACATCATTCACAGCATGCCCCGTCGTTTGTCAGGCCCGTATTGCTGCCAGAGATGGTCACACCTCATATTTAGTGCATTAATCAATTTTCGGAATGTGTGTGTAAATCCGTCAAGTTGGAAAAAGGAACATTTTTGTATACCGTTATGTATGTTGCAGTTGTTTACGTTCTGTGTTCTTTATATTGTTTCTACTTTACTATGGTCTGATTATACTGTTTTGTAGCAAAATAAACACAACCTTGCAAAACTGCGGTTTGTAGCTTTAATTTTGATCACCAGTGTATATTTGATCCAGACAGCAATCATCCAGAAGGGAATAAAGTAGACAGTATTGCTGATAACAATCGGCCATGTTATGTGAAGTCTGTTTAAAATGGAGCATGTTTTTGAAATACACGAATGCTAGTTATATATTTGTCTACCAGTTGTATAAGATTCACCAGGTCCGTCAACATAACACCTGGCGAAATCTACTATTAATTTGAGCAATTGATTACATTTACAAAGTAGTAAGGGATGGGGATAGTTGTATCATTCTTCGTGGGGCTTTGTGCATCGCTATACAATATGAATTCTTCCTTCTTTGTTGAAGTATTCGAGTAACCTAATTATATGCAATACTCCCTCAGCGTCCATTACAAAATTTGTTTTTGTTAAAATTTTCGACGTCAACCGGAGACGTAGTGGTAATGTAGGAAATGCTGTGAAGGGTTTTAAGAGTACGGGAATTTTCGCTTTCAGTCACAACAAAATATCATACAAGTTCTTTTCTTCTTCCACATTCTTGAATAACGAGTTCCATCCTGTTAACCAGACTCTGCCACTCCTCCTAATCCTCCAATAAATTCGGAAGACCAGAGCTCAGCAACATTATCATCAACATCATTTTCTTTTGGTTTGCCAACTCGAACGAAAACCCCCGGTATCACATATGCGAGGAGAGAGAGAAATTCAGCTTGCCATCTGACTTTTCCAGTCCATCTCAATCTTACGAACGGGAAGGGAAAACTGCATTTTGATAACTCCCAAAGAAAGGAAGTCGAGGGTTGCAGAAATTCTTTGGATATTCGAGAGATACTTTCAGATCCAGAGGAGGACTCATCTTCATAATCATCTGAAGCAGACTCGGGGGAACAAAACGTACCTTGTAGTTTTTGTAACGTCAAATATTACGTATCTAGATCTGTGAAGAAAGCGGAATGGATCAAATACGATAAGTTCAAGAAGCGGTTCACGAAATTTGTGAAGGGGTAGCTAGTTGTAAACAATTCCTGTGTGGGAAGTGCATGTAACAACTACTGGAACAGTTAAAAAGTGTAATCTTTCGTAGTGTATATAATTGTATGACAGATTTCAGTGATTTACGTAGCACTATTCACGACTTCTATAGCTCCACAAGCTTTTAATTTTTCCGTTGTTTCAACATTTTAAATTTTGTTATTTACAATGAAGAAGAATAGATTTTGAAGCTGTGTACCTTTTTCACAGAAAACGTGTAATGATGATATATTCACCATTACAGGTTAACCTGCGTATTTAAATTTTACAAGCGCTTTAGGGCCCAAAAAGTTGAAACGATTCATTTAGCCCCACCGTACCCCACGTGTACAAATGTAAAGACAGAATACGATCAGAATAGCCTCCAGACGATGCAAAGCAATCGCCCACCCATCGCATCGTTGTGGACTCTTTTCGGATGTCCCAGCGTGTTCCCGAGTATTCTGAAGGCTGGGTTAGTATTGTGTTCATGTGTACGCGTCAGTATCTGGCTCAGAATACGAGGTATCTCCATAACCAGAACTGAAAGGCGTTCGAGTCCGTTAACACGTTGAGAGCGGAGTAGATTTTTCAGGCAGATCGGTGTACCTACTATTTGACGTGTGCTGTGTTCAACGAGGCTAGAATCTGTGGAGATAACTCCGAAAAAGTGAAGCCAGCGACTTACGCAAACCGCCATATGTTTGCGACCAAAACATTGTGAACAGTGTATGTCTGTAGTATTATGAAATGAAATAAAAACGCAAAATTATGTAAAAATTACTATTCTTGCTATCTGTGAGCGCATAAACAGATGCGGTAAATCTGCTGTTACTTTCTACAGTTAAATGCTTTAGCTACAATAATACTTAAAAGATCGACTGTTTGTTTAGTCGTTTTCACTCGCTGACTTACGTTTACAATATGTAGGTTCACAAACGACAGCTCAAGGAAACGATTGTGGATCAAAGTTTTGCGAAGAAGTGTAGCACATCAGTAAAATACAGTGCTATATAATCAAAATGTTTCCACGGCGCTGTTTGGTCGAATCTCAACGTAATGTATTCGCATCAGAGTCCTGCATTTTTTCATCCTTTCTCTCATATATGCAGTAAGTAAGTTCCACCTATTTTTTCGTAAATGACTAATGTTTCAGTGTATGATACCGATTTTTGACAGAATTTAATGTTACACTCGTATTCCTTTGATATTGGCAGCTGGTGTCACAGAAGCTGTCTATGCATTTTATATTTTACCTAAATTCTGCTCTTTGCTAATTGTTATATTGGAAGATTTTCCTGTATTTTGGGAACTTCTGTTCCAGAAAGTAATAGTAAGTGTATCAATAACGTTAACATGTAATACTAATTTTATGCGTCTGTGTGTTTTCGAATGTTGCGAAAAGACATTCCCCCTCAACCCTGCTGCACCATCCTATGACACTGTTGTTCATATCAGGAGAAAGTTGTACACTGTGTGTGAAGTAATCGTGCAAAACAGGAAGAAAACCAAGCTTCTTCAGCAGCCTCAAGCAGTGAAATAGTCATTTGAATCATGCGATGAAGGTCTTTCAGAAGAATAACTACACAGATGTAGTTTCAGTGCAGAACAGTTCGCCCAGTGTAAACGAAGAGTTGTCACGTCAGTTTGTCAAGAGAACATGTTCTGTCGCTCTTGCAAAAATGTGGCTGGGCTTTAAGATCTTTTGCATCAACACATAACTTATAGTATACAAGAGTACACTATGATTATGTCAGGGTTACATTTGATAGTTGCTTGCTAGATTCTAGAACAGTAAGGAGTAACAAAGTTTGCCAGCTGATTTCACAAGTGATGATACGTGTATGTCCACGGAATTACGGCGATTTAATCGTTAGCTAAGTTACAAGTGTGTGCAAGACATTATTTGTGACCTCGAGTTCTCACGCGAGACATCAGTGGTCACTTTATTGTCACTGGGTGCTAACAGTTCAGCACGGCTCATGCAGTGAGAATGCTGACAACCTTTCCTCAAGGAAACAAAAGTGAATGCAAACACAGCGATCTAATTGCATTTTAAGAACAGTGAACTAGATTTGTAATAAAGTGCATTGTTTAATAAGATGCAAAATTATTTTGTGAAAGTAAAATAAAGGTTTAATTTCACAAAGCACTAGAGTTTTTTTGTTGCGTGAAAAGATCATTTAAGCGCAAAACCCATTTGTCGTTCAAATCCTTTCTTACAGACATAATAACTAAATATGTATACACTAGAGATTCTAATAATGGTAACTTAAAATCGTGATTGAAATACATGTTGCTGACTGTGAAAACTGTCAGAAGCCAGTGGTAGTGCGTAGAATGACCTGAACATCCTTAGAAGGGGGAAAAGGTGTGTGTGTGTGTGTGTGTGTGTGTGTGTGTGTGTGTGTGTGTGTGTGATTATATGAGAGAGAGAGAGAGAGAGACAGAGACAGAGAGACAGAGAGAGGGAGACAGAGAGCCAGAGAGAGGGAGACAGAGAGCCAGAGAGAGGGAGACAGAGAGCCAGAGAGAGGGAGACAGAGAGAGAGAGAGAGAGAGAGAGAGAGACAGACAGAGAGAGGGGGAGAGAGAGACAGGGAGAGGGGGAGAGAGAGACAGGGAGAGGGGGAGAGAGAGACAGGGAGAGGGGGAGAGAGAGACAGGGAGAGGGGGAGAGAGAGACAGAGAGGGAGGGAGAGAGAGACAGAGAGGGAGGGAGGGATTGAGGGAGGGACAGAGATTGGCTTTTGATTTAAGAGGTAATGCTTAACTGCACATATGGTCAGTTTCATGCACTATTTTCACATTCCTCTTAGTGCTAACATTCTGAAAATCGTACATTTTGGTAGTTAAATCATTGGATCTTGTGCTGTTCGTACTGTTAAGTACACTGAAGAACCAAAGAAACCGGTACACCTGCCGAATGTCGTGTAGGGCCTCCGCGAGCACGCAGAAGTGCAGCAACACGACGTGGCATGTACTCGACTAATATCTGAAACAGCGGTAGGGGGGATTGATACCATTAATCCCGCAGAGTTAGCCATAAATCCCTAAGGATACGAGGGGGTGTCGATGTGTTCTGAACAGCACATTGCAAAGCATCCCAGATATGCTCAATAATGTTCATGTCTGGGAGTTTGGTGGCCAATGAAAGTGGGCGTTCCTGGAGGCAATCTGCAGCAATTCTGGACGTTTGTGGTGTCACATTGTCCTGCTGGAACTGTCCAAGTCGGTCGGAATGCACAATGGACTTGAATGGATGCAAGTGATCAGTCATTTGTCAGAATCGCATCTAGACGTATCACGGGTTCCATGTCACTCCAACACGTCCCACACCATTAAAGAGCCTTCACCATCTTGAACAGCCCCCTGCTGACGAGGAAGGGTCATCGATTCACGAGGTTGTCTCCATATCCGTACGCACTCATCCGCTCGATACAATTTGCAACGAGACTCGTCCGACCAGGCAACATTTTTCCAGTCATCAACAGTCCAATTTTGATGTTGTCGGGCCCAACCGAGGCGTTAAACGTAGTGTCGTGCAGTCATCAGCGGCACACGAGGGGGCCTTCGGCTCCGAAAGCCCATATCGACGATCTTTCGTTGAATGGCTCGCACGCCGACACTTTTTGATGGCCCAGCATTGAAATTTGCAGCAATTTGTGAAAGGGTTGCATTTGGGTCACGTTGAACGATTCTCTTCAGTCGTCGTTGGTCCCGTTCTTACATATCTTTTTCCGGTTGCAGCGATGTCGGAAATTTGATGTTTTACGGGATTCATGATATTCACGGTACACTCGTGAAATAGTCGTACGGGAAAATCCCCACTTCATCGCTACCTCGGAGATGCCGTGTCATATCTCTCTTGTGCTGACTATAGCATCACGTTCAAACTCACTTAAATATTCACAAACTACCATTGTAGCAGCAGTAACCGATCTAACAACTACGCCAGACACTTGTTGTCTTACATAGGTTGTGCCGACCGCAGCGCCGTATACAGTCTGTTTACATATCTCTGTATTTGAATACACATGCCTATATCAGTTTCTTTGGTGCTCCAGTGTACTACAGGTAATAGTTCGACTTAAACTGCCGCGATATAGTCAGTCCTCTACGAATTAAATTTCTTGTTCACAGATTAAGTTGTCAACTGTCTGGTTATGAGTAAGCCACTACGAACGTATGTGTTATCTAAGTACGTACTTAGATGTGACTGTCAATTCAGTGTCTTTAAGTACAGAGGTCACCCTTGTTTTGGTTTTATCAAGATGGCAGACTAGCCTGCCCACTTACTTCAGCCAAAGCCTGTTCTCAGCATAGCGAATGCCACCTCCCTTTATTCTAACGTCCTTGCCTGAGACTACGAGGGGTGTCCAGAAAGTAAGTGGCATCTTTCGGCGGCACGCCAGAGTGATAGTAGGGACCTGATTAGCTGACGAGAAGACAGCGCCGGATGTCTGACGCAACTGCTCGCTGTTGTTTAAATGTCCCGGGGTTGCTAGTTCACGGTGTCGGACTCTTGGAAAGTGGAGGGTGGTTGCTGGAACGGGAGCTTGATAAGTTATGCTTGCAACTTGAGAACGCTAGCGAATATCACAGTATGAGTCCCGAGTGTTTCACTCAGGAGCGCAGTCCGCAGTTTTGCCAACCACCGTGGCCCGCAGATGCTCTGTGGGCGCAGTGCGAAAAGCAGGTGGACGTAGCCCAAGGCAGACACAGTTAAGCTGCATGAGCTGCGGGTAAACATCTTAGCCATCTCGTGGGAATGTACTTTACAGTTGGCAGTTAGGTTTTGATGTTCCCCTACGCGCCTGGCTGCCGCCAGGTCTGGAAGTTTACTTCAGGCCGTGGGAAACCGAGAGCTCAGCAGCGTTGCTCCAGGACCGTCATAATGTTTGAAGTTAGAATGTACTCTAGTACCATGCAACAAACAGACGTCAGTCATATTGATATATCATTCTATGCATCTGACCTTTTACCCTTTTTGTAAAAGGGAGTGACCTGTGGTCTTTTTCAGTCACACGGTATTATTCGACTACCAAGGACTTTTCGATAAATATGAATTTGGTAAGGAGCTAATTCATGGGCGGATTGCATATCTTCTCACTATATACAGATTGAAGTCGCTTCCTCTCGTCCGTCTGAATTGCAGTCTAATCTTAGGAACTGTGCATGGATTTTAATCTAGTTTGACGAATAGACACATTGATTGACTAAGAAGGTTTTTATATATAATTTATAAATATTTAGTACAAATCTATTAACATGTGATGCATTAAATTTAATTTGTGAAAGCGAGACCTCTGTCGCATACTGAGCAGCCGCCGTAGCTCCAGAGAGCCGCAGTGCGTTGAGGTAGCAGAAAGCGTGACCAGAGTCGTATGAGGTGTTGTGGTCTAGTGGTAGAGAGGCAAGTGGCGCAGTGATTAGCACAATGGACTCATATTCTGGAGGACGACGGTTCATACCCGCATCCGACCATTCAGATTTAGGTTTCCGCGATTTACTTAAATCGCTCGGGGCAAATGCGGCGAGGGTTCATTTGAAAGGGCACGGTCGATTTCCTTGCCCATACTTGACACATTCCGTGCTTGTACTCAGTCACTAATGACCTCGATTTCGACGGGACGGTGAACATAATGTTCACTACTTTATTACTGCGGGGTGGGAACGGGACATGGTGGCCAGGCCTCGGCTTGTTCACTTTGCCCTCACATCTCTCTTTGGTCGACAGGAAGGTTTCATTGAAGAAAAGAGAGAAAAAAAAGGCGTAGAACTTTTTGTTAGAAGCATGTATTTTGTAGGATCGAATGTGGCTAGCTTACCCTTTTCGCACTCTGACTTTTGACCTAACATTCACGTCTCATTGCTGTGGAGTTTCGCCTGAAACGAAACGTGGCTCATAATCCACGTTACACTGTACCTCATTTTTCCCGGTTGTATAGCTGGTTAGGGACATGTAAGTCGCCTACGTGACATCCAGTTGATTGCAAATGTTTCAGAATAACAGCGAAAAAACATGCGAATCGAAAAGCTGGTTTTCAATTATTTAAGCACGAAGTAACACGCAGCATGAGATGCTAATAGCGCAAAATCATGAAATAAAGTCCTCTATTATATTAAACCGGGGACCTAGCAACGACGGAGAGGCTTCGTCTCGCCGTAGGCCTCATGGTACACAACCCCACAACAGGCCACAGCAGTCCACTCACCCAACAGCCGCCCCACACCGAACCCATGGTTACTGTGCGGTTCGGTCCCCATTGCAACCCCCACCCCTCTCCCTGGGAACGCCTCATACCAGACGAGTGTAACCCCAAATGTTTGCTTGTAGAGTAACCATGGTGTATGCATACGTGGAAACAGTGTTTGCGCAGAAATCGCCGACACAGTGAACTGAGGCTGAATGAGGGGAACCACCCCGCATACGCCGAGGCAGATGGAAAACCGTCTTAAAAACCATCCACGGGCTGGCCGGCACATCGGATCTCGACATTAATCCGCCGGGCGGATCCGTGCCGGGGACCGGCACGCCTTCCCGCTCGGGAAGCAGCGCGTCAGACCGCGCGGCTAGCCGGGCGGACTACGAAATAAAGTGTTCATTATAAAAATAAAACAGCGTCTGCAGGACAAGGACTTCCATGAAGACCTTTGAAATGTGGCGCTAAAAAAGAATGCTGAAGATTAGATGGGAAAATTAACTAGTGAGGGGGTAATGATTCGAACTGGAGACAAAAAAATATGGCAAAACTAGACTAAAAGAAGGGATGAGTTGGTAGGGCACGTTCTGAAACGCGACTGAATCATCAACTTGACAACTGAGAGAGGTACAGGAGGTAATACTTGTAAATAAAACCCACGGAATTAAAACAGTAAACAAGTTCAAATGAATGTAGGATGCAGGTTTTATTCGGAGATAAGGCTTACACAGAATAGAACAGTATGGAAATCTGCACCAAACCAGTTTTCAGACCGAAGATTATAACAGATTTTGAACGCCACAGGGTGTATAAATCCGAAAGATGGGTGGAGAATTAAAGAACAGAGAAATGTGGCAAGACATCCAGAATATCTGCCGCACATAGTTCACAGACCTTGCCTTAACGCAGGAGCTACGAGACACGAATTAAATATTACGACGAGATGTTTATGGTATGTTATAAAAGTAACCAATAGAATCCCGAAGTTCAGAAAATAGCAGCCTGTTGACACTCTCGGGATATTCGTTATGCCATGTACGTCTTATCCTACTGTAATTATTTCCTACATATTTTATTAACTAAGTTACTTATCCTGTCAAGAGAGGGACATTTTGATAGGCCGATTCCGATACCACCTAGACGACATGAAGCCACGACTCTCGACGTCAATAGCAGCTTGCTGCAAAGAGCTTAATCATAGACTGAAATTCTGTGCTGGACCGGAATTTCAACTACTGAATCCTGAGGGCCTCGCACTTACTATCAGATGACTCCAAACATCCATTGCGCTCCGTCTCGAAGCTTCAGTTCGCTAGTAATTTTTCAAACTACACAAGCCATTGCTCGTATCGTATTGGGCTAGTACCTCTGGGATGAAGGAATGATCTGATCACGAACTATGTGTCAACGCATCCTTCAGCGTGCGCTGAAACGAAAGAATTGCTGCAAGGTTAAGGGTCTGGGCCGGGATTTGGTACATATCTAACAGTTTACTTGGTAAAAGAACTCTTAATAAACTCGAATGACAAGGTTATGAATTCAATTTTGGGTTCGATTTTGGGTCTGTCGTCCTATTTTAATCTGTTATTTACGCAAAGGCAAAGAGAATTTGACGTCCCGTCAACGATGGAGTGGTTAGAGATGGAACACAGACCCCGGTCGCAAAAGGATGCTGATGAAACTTGACCGTCTCGTTTTCAAGAGAACCGTCCTGGCATTTGCTTCAAGAGGTGTAGGCAGAGCACAGAAGATCTGACTCTCGGTGGCTGGGAGTGATATGAAGCGTTGCTTTCGCGAACCAAGTCCATTGTCTTGCCACTGCGCCACCTCACTTGTTTTTTTTACGAAGACATTTATGGGACACGATACTGAATTCAGTTGACTGTTAATTATTGAGACTATATAACTGAAAATATGAAACTGTTGTCTGTTACAGAAACGATATGCCACTATGCGAGGGCCATTCAATAATTAAAGAGACAAACTGATGTAGAAAAAGTATGTCGGACCCTTACCCAGACAGGACTAGCAGGGAATATTGAACGTATACAGAATAGGGCAATACGACTGGTCACTGGTTTGTTTGACCCGTGGGACAAAGAGATGAAAAAAGTGAACTGGCAGACTCCGGAAGGTAGAAGTAAATTATCCCGAGGAAGTTTACATAGGGTTTTAAGCACCGGCTACAAATGCTTATTTTGGGAGTATACTACAACCCCAACTTGTAGCTCATCTAGGGATCTTAAGGACAAGACCAGATTAATTACAGCAGACACGGAGGCATTTAAACAATCATTCCCCCTCGGCGCTCAATACGTGAACAGAATGGGAAGAAACGTACCGTCTGTCATGCCCTTCACAGTGGTTCGTAGAGTATAGATGTAGATGCAGGTGTTGAAAAAAACTATATTTTCACAAAATGAGACATTTACTGTTTCTCAACATTATCTCCAAGAATATTAATACACTTGTCCCAAGAATGAGCTACTTTTTTATACCTGATGGGCGAAAGTCTTCATCTTCTTGTTTGAGTCACTTTCCCACAAATTCTTGGAACTCCTCGTTGTTGAACTTTCCACGCAGTGCCTCTTTGAGTGTACCAGACAAACGAACGACCTGCTAAAAAAAGGGTCACCTGCCCTTTCATAGCGTTCATTCAAGTCTATACACTTTGAGTCTTGGTTCCTCATGTTATTGCGTTAACTCTCACGGAACACACCTTACACTTGTTTTGCTGTACTCTAGGGTGCCAACACTTACTGCAGTAGTTTTTGCTAAATGTTCAACCGCAATACGTCGGTCTTCACCAATAATGTCTTGAATACATTTTTCAAGTGAAGGAGTTGAAACTTCAAATGGCCGGCTAGAATATTGCTCGGCGGTCACTGAAGTCCTAGCGTTCTTGAACACTTCTACTCACTTATAAAAATTCCCGCTGTTTATACAACTTTCACCATACTGTAAAATTCTCCGAGATAATATTTGGCTGGTTTTTAAACTTCAAAACCCAAAAACAAATCACTGAATGCAGTTCAACTATTGTGGAAACTTGAAGGAGACACGCCATCGTTGAATGGAGTGTTGAGCTTATAAACAAAATAATTTTTATTTGTCAGCTGTTCTCAGCTCATCCCAGTTATGCCAACCTAAATTTATGATAGCACAAATCACCTCCTACAAACTGTTTCTTATCTACATCAATTTGACCCTCATATTTTGTAGTAATAGTTCGATTTACTTGTTGAATCCATCAATTTTCTTCAATTAGCAGCACTTAGGAACTCCTAAGTAATACTGGATAAATGTCTTGTTACACCTTACGTACTGGTGAATGTGTCACGAATTACTTGAGTAAAACAATCATTAATGACCAATAGGGGTGTTATAGCAACAGCCATTTTTACTTCCGTTCCTAATGTTATAAGCCCCAGGTTCGATACTAGTCACTGCTTAGATTTTAAATCAGATATTACATTTGAAGATTTCCAGTATAAGAAGTTTTCCGCATTCTGATAAAGATCTTGTCAAAAGAGGATGCAAGAATCGAATGCAGCCTCATGGTACCGTTTTGCATATGGGGTGATGAACTGATCCTAAAAGCGAAAAATCGGTAATGATCAATGGCACGAGGATGCAGAAGGCTTTGGAAACCACTTCATTAAAGACAAATTAAGTGTATCCACAAGAGACACAGTGTTCCAAAAATAATTTAATGGCGACTTCCTTCGAACAAAATTTGGAGGCAAGCCAGTCCTCTGTTCCGATCTGCTAGTGGAGAGTGCGCTGGAGGGGTTTTTTGGAAGAAGAACGAATAAGCCACGGATTAGACTAGCAAACTAAATTCTAAGAGATTACAGTCATGAGTAACTTAGATTGAAAGGATCACATAGATAGTGTTGTGGGGAAAGAAAACCAAAAACTCTGGTTTATTGGCAGAACACTTAGAAAATGCAACAGGTTTCCTAAAGAGACTGCTTTCACTAAGCTTGCCTGCCTTCTTCCGGCGTATTGGTGTGAGATGTTGGATCCGCATCAGTTAGGACTGACGGAGGGCATCGGAAGAGCATGAAAAAAAAAAAAAAAAAGGCAGCTCTTTCTCTACTGTCACGAAATAGGGGAGAGAGTGCTACGGATATGACACGCGAACATTAAAACGAAAAAGTTTTTCTTTGCGGAACGGTTTTCTCATGTAATTTCAGTCACTATTTTTCTCCTCGGAGGGTGAAAATATTTTCTTGGGCGCCACTTACATAGGGAGAAATGATCATCAGTATCGTACAATAAGAGGAGTCAGAGATTTAACCGCTCCCGAGCGCCGTTCGAGAGTGAAACGCTAGAGAAATAGCTTGAAGGTGGTCCGATGAACACCCTGCCAGACACGTAACTGTGAATTGCAGAGTAATCATGTAGATGTAGATGTAAAGGGTCTGAATGCTGTAGAAGAACTGGAGAGTCTGAAAGGAGAGAGATGAGCAGAGATTAGTCAACTGGAAAGGAAATAAAACAGGGATTTCTGGTCAGATTATTACAGGGTAATAACAACACCGTCGAATGGTGGAACGTTATTACGAACAGTAGAGTAAACTAACAAGGTGAACTGTCACAAAAGACAGAAAAGTTGAACACACTTTTTTCCCTATTTTGAGTTACGATCAAATTATGGCTGCACTGTAGAACTTAAGTGCACGATCAGCCACAGAAGTCTATTCGGTCCTACACACGGGGCACCCCTTCACCGTCAGCCGACCGCGACATTGGATGACAGAGTAGGAGCAGCACATCGTTGTCCTGGTCTCAGAAACCAAACCTGCTACTTTCAATTTTAGTAGGTTTCAGTAGTTCTTGTGAGTGTGAGTAGACCCGATTCCAGTACTCACACTCGCACCATAGCAGTACGGGAGCTCAAACACGGGCCCTTCATGTGGAAGTCTGAGACACTGCATACCCAGCCGCTGGGGCGGACCGCTGTGTTTGGAGTCGAGAGTTGCGATAATTGCGGGCCACGCAGCGAAAGGGGCACAGAAAAAGCCGGCTGTATCGGTTGAGGCGCCGGCCGCAAATGTTTTGGTTCCCTGTGGCGGCGGCACTCGACCCTGAGAAGCTGGCTTCCTCGCAGTCCACAATCGATAGGCGAGGGCCGCGCTGGAGGACCGCCTCCCCCTGGGGCGCTTCCGCCCTCAGACTGCAGCCGCGGCGAGAGGTCCGCGCCACTCGGCGCTGGCGGTGGCCACAGGCTGCGGCCGCAGCAGACTTCTTACAGACGGCAAAAACCGACACCGGAATTTTAGTTCTCAATAAATAATATTTAACGGTATTTGCTTGATCTCGATTGTAACAGGTATTTTCGTATTTTTACTAATAATCGGTCAAAAAAGAAATATCAGCGTAATTTTTTCCCTTTTTAAATAAACCTATTTTTTAAAATGAGTAAATTTTATTCGGAAAGTTCGCATTGCTATGAAATATTGCATTTATATAGAAAGTGGGAAAAGCGATCAGTGCTGTCTTCAAAACAAAGCCCTACAGAAACGTGCAACAAGCACATGGCATGTTGTTGTTGTTGTCTTCAGTCCTGAGACTGGTTTGATGCAGCTCTCCATGCTACTCTATCCTGTGCAAGCTGCTTCATCTCCCAGTACCTACTACAACCTACATCCTTCTGAATCTGCTTAGTGTACTCATCTCTCGGTCTCCCTCTACGATTTTTTCCCTCCACGCTGCCCTCCAATGCTAAATTTGTGATCCCTTGATGCCTCAAAACATGTCCTACCAACCGATCCCTTCTTCTAGTCAAGTTGTGCCACAAACTTCTCTTCTCCCCAATCCTATTCAATACCTCCTCATTAGTTACGTGATCTATCCACCTTATCTTCAGTATTCTTCTGTAGCACCGCATTTCGAAAGCTTCTATTCTCTTCTTGTCCAAACTATTTATCGTCCATGTTTCACTTCCATACATGGCTACACTCCAAACAAATACTTTCAGAAACGACTTCCTGATACATAAATCTATATTCGATGTTAACAAATGTCTCTTCTTCAGAAACGCTTTCCTTGCCATTGCCAGTCTACATTTTATATCCTCTCTACTTCGACCATCATCAGTTATTTTACTTCCCAAATAGCAAAACTCCTTTACTACTTTAAGAATCTCATTTCCTAATCTAATTCCCTCAGCATCACCCGATTTAATTTGACTACATTCCATTATCCTCGTTTTGCTTTTGTTAATGTTCATCTTATATCCTCCTTTCAAGACACTGTCCATTCCGTTCAACTGCTCTTCCAAGTCCTTTGCCGTCTCTGACAGAATTACAATGTCATCGGCGAACCTCAAAGTTTTTACTTCGTCTCAATGAATTTTAATACCTACTCCAAATTTTTCTTTTGTTTCCTTTACTGCTTGCTCAATATACAGATTGAATAACATCGGGGAGAGGCTACAACCTTGTCTCACTCCTTTCCCAACCACTGCTTCCCTTTCATGTCCCTCGACTCTTATGACTGCCATCTGGTTTCTGTACAAATTATAAATAGCGTTTTGCTCCCTGTATTTTACTCCTGCCACCTTTAGAATTTGAAAAAGAGTATTCCAGTCAACATTGTCAAAAGCTTTCTCTAAGTCTACAAATGCTAGAAACGTAGGTTTGCATTTTCTTAATCTTTCTTCTAAGATAAGTCGTAAGGTCAGTATTGCCTCACGTGTTCCAACATTTCGGCGGAATCCAAACTGATCCTCCCCGAGGTCCGCATCTACCAGTTTTTCCATTCGTCTGTAAAGAATTCGCGTTAGTGTTTTGCAGCCGTGGCTTATTAAACTGATAGTTCGGTAATTTTCACATCTGTCAGCACCTGCTTTCTTTGGGATTGGAATTATTATATTCTTCTTGAAGTCTGTGGGTATTTCGCCTGTCTCATACATCTTGCTCACCAGCTGGTAGAGTTTTGTCAGGACTGGTTCTCTCAAGGCCGTCAGTAGTTCTAATGGAATGTTGTCTACTCCGGGGACCTTGTTTCGACTCAGGTCTTTCAGTGCTCTGTCAAACTCTTCACGCAGTATCGTATCTCCCATTTCGTCTTCATCTACATCCTCTTCCATTTCCATAATATTGTCCTCAAGTACATCGCCCTTGTATAAACCTTCTATATACTCCTTCCACCTTTCTGCCTTCCCTTCTTTGCTTAGAGCTGGGTTGCCATCTGAGCTCTTGATATTCATACACGTGGTTCTCTTCTCTCCAAAGGTCTCTTTAATTTTCCTGTAGGCAGTATCTATCTTACCCCTAGTGAGATAAGCTTCTACATCTTTACATTTCTCCTCTAGCCATCCCTGTTTAGCCATTTTGCACTTCCTGTCGATCTCATTTTTGAGACGTTTGTATTCCTTTTTGCCTGCTTCATTTACTGCATTTTTATATTTTCTCCTTTCATCAATTAAATTCAATATTTCTTCTGTTACCCAAGGATTTCTAGCAGCCCTCGTCTTTGTACCTACTTTATCCTCTGCTGCCTTCACTACTTCATCCCTCAGAGCTACCCATTCTTCTTCTACTGTATTTCTTTCCCCTATTCCTGTCAATTGTTCCCTTATGCTCTCCCTGAAACTCTGTACAACCTCTGGTTCTTTCAGTTTATCCAGGTCCCATCTCCTTAATTTCCCACATTTATGCAGTTTCTTCAGTTTTAATCTACAGGTCATAACCAATAGATTGTGGTCAGAGTCCACATCTGCCCCTGGAAATGTCTTACAACTTAAAACCTGGTTCCTAAATCTCTGTCTTACCATTATATAATCTATTTGATACCTTTTAGTATCTCCAGGCTTCTTCCATGTATACAGCCTTCTTTCATGATTCTTGAACCAAGTGTTGCCTATGATTAAGTTGTGCTCTGTGCAAAATTCTACCAGGAGGCTTCCTCTTTCATTTCTTAGCCCCAATCCATATTCACCTACTATGTTTCCTTCTCTCCCTTTTCCTACACTCGAATTCCAGTCACCCATTACTATTAAATTTTCGTCTCCCTTCACTATCTGAATAATTTCTTTTATTTCATCGTACATTTCTTCAATTTCTTCATCATCTGCAGAGCTAGTTGGCATATAAACTTGTACTACTATAATAGGTGTGGGCTTCGTATCTATCTTGGCCACAATAATGCGTTCACTATGCTGTTTGTAGTAGCTTACCCGCATTCCTATTTTCCTATTCATTATTAAACCTACTCCTGCATTACCCCTATTTGATTTTGTGTTTATAACCCTGTAGTCACCTGACCAGAAGTCTTGTTCCTCCTGCCACCGAACTTCACTAATTCCCACTATATCTAACTTTAACCTATCCATTTCCCTTTTTAAATTTTCTAACCTACCTGCCCGATTAAGGGATCTGACATTCCACGCTCCGATCCGTAAAACGCCAGTTTTCTTTCTCCTGATAACAACATCCTCCTGAGTAGTCCCCGCCCGGAGATTCGAATGGGGGACTATTTTACCTCCGGAATATTTTACCCAAGAGGATGCCATCATCATTTAATCATACAGTAAAGCTGTATGTCCTCGGGAAAAATTACGGCTGTAGTTTCCCCTTGCTTTCAGCCGTTCGCAGTACCAGCACAGCAAGGCCGTTTTGGTTAATGTTGCAAGGCCAGATCCGTCAATCATCCAGACTGTTGCCCCTGCAACTACTGAAAAGGCTGCTGCCCCTCTTCAGGAACCACACGTTTGTCTGGCCTCTCAACAGATACCCCTCCGTTGTGGTTGCACGTACGGTACGGCCATCTGTATCACTGAGGCACGCAAGCCTCCCCACCAACGGCAAGGTCCATGGTTCATGGGGGGGGGGGGGGGGGCACATGGCATAAGAACTGGTAATCCACTGTTGACACAATAACGAACCTTTGCCATGTGGTGTGGCTTATGATATGCGTGTACACGCAGCGTGCAAGACTTGTCCCTTCTGGTCTATAAGATATTTGCCCACTGTCATCCATTGTAGATCAGAATGGCAGATACAGTGCTTCACTTGCTTTAAAAGATTAAACATTTATCTGCCATGTCTATGAAATAATAAAACAGGAAGAAAATTATGCTAACAGTAATGAATTAAAAACTTAACAACAACTCGTAGTTTACAATAAAAATAGAAAGTAGCTAATCTGTTGCCTGCGTCTGCTTGTAGCCATCGGAAAAAACAAATTAACATGAAAAACAGAGTTCTGTAACCTCAGTTTTCCCCCTTTAGCACTGCCTATTCGTAAGGCTTAAATAGTGGTATGATCCCTGATTACAAAATGATTTTTTGACCAGAGTTTCAAAAAGTTAGAACCCACTGTAGAATACTGGTGATTTTTTGTAGTATTTAACTATTTATAAGTTTTCGAGAAAATGAGCGATCGGTAAAGGAATTAAGTTTTCTTTTATCTGCTTACTTAATTTTATGTTTTGATTCTATGTATCTTGAAACTGGTGGGGCCAAAATGTTTCAATCGTTTTTCGGTTTCTAAGTTTATTACAGGAAGTAACAGGTTCAAAATGGCTCTGAGCACTATGGGGCTTAACATCTATGGTCATCAGTCCCCTAGAACTTAGAACTACTTAACCTAACTAACCTAAGGACATCATAGAACACCCAGTCATGACGAGGCAGAGAAAATCCCTGACCCCGCCGGAAATCGAACCCGGGCGCGGGAAGCGAGAACGCTACCGCACGACCACGAGCTGCGGACGAAGTAACAGGTAAAATATATATTCACGACATATTGCCCGTAGAACAACGACCAGCACTGTACTAATAATGTGTATGTTCGTTTCTACAGTCGCAGTTAACTTAGTTTGCCTACTTGCTACTGTTTCCGGTACGCAGTACCATCCTCAGGTCATCCCCTGGCAAACAGGCGTCACGCTTCCTTCCCATGCTGCTACGGTCGCAGGTTCGAATCCTGCCTCGGGCATGGATGTGTGTGCTGTCGTTAGGTTAGTTAGGTTTAAGTAGTTGTAAGTCAGATGTTAAGTCCCCTAGTGCTTAGAGCCATTTGAACCATTTGAACTTCCTTCCCAGATAAGTGTATCAAAAACTTGACTTGTATTTGAGGAACCTATTTGGGAAGCAAGTGTACGCCTGCGTGGCGGGAAATAGCTTGAGGATGGTACTGCGTACCGAAAACGTTAGCCAGTATGCAGACTAAGTTAACTGGGACTGTATACGCGAACATACACTTTTTTAGGAAATAATAGGAATAAAAAACCGAAAAATGTTATTTCAGAAGCCGGTTATTTTAGTAACTGTTTTGGCAGTCGGGTTAAACCAACGTGGAAAGAAACCCATATAACCGAATATCTGTTACTTCAGTAATAACCGTCATCCCTAAGACGTCTTCTACATTTACATCTTCACCGATGAGCCAAAACGTTATGATCACCCGCTTAGAAGCGTGTTGGTCCACCTCTGTGACGCCATAAAGCAGCAGTTCCGTGTGTCATGGATTCGAAAAGCTTTACGTACGTTTCTGAAGGTACTGAAACGTGTCTGTCGATTCAGCCACCCTTTATTTCGATTACGGGAGAGTTCGTAGGTATGTTTCCGGACCGCTTGCTGTTAGATTTCGAGGTCTCTCAGCAACATGGGATATTTAGGTTTCACTGGCGATCTTTGGAGTGAATTTTCAGCCGATGAACAGCTAGAGCGTGGTAGTGCCACTTGAGCGCATTGTATTTGAAGGAAGGAAATGAATCAGTTGCAAAGTGGCAGTTTAAAGAGTCAATTGTATGGAAACAGTTGTACTGAGGCAGTCAGACCTGTTGTCGGACGTGTGCGGTCCGATGTGTGCTTGCCATAAAGTGAAGGTTATTTCGGGCCCGAGCTGCATGTTATTAAGGGTTGATGC
Organism: Schistocerca gregaria; assembly: GCF_023897955.1. NCBI lineage: Eukaryota > Metazoa > Arthropoda > Insecta > Orthoptera > Acrididae > Schistocerca > Schistocerca gregaria. The sequence continues at coordinate 537,710,148 of NC_064922.1, forward strand.
GAGCAGGCAGTGCTGAGCTGGAAGTTGTTTGTACCGGACAAACTGTGATCTGATAATTCTGTTGCCACTCAGTTGAAGAGGAGTGCATGCTATTGGTACTGATACTGAGAGTGGCTGCAGTATTAGTGTTAAGAGAGCAAGCTAGTTTTTTAAACTGATTTCCACAAACACATGTCGCTCCACACTATGCGTTCTGCTCAGCGATGTGTTACACTGCTTCCCTTTTATTACGGTTCGGAATGTATCTAGTGGCAGTGTGACTGTTTAGGTATTCAGATGAACAACGTAGCAGAGTGACGTTAAGTCTGAGATCAATATTGAGCAATGTTTAGGTTCGCGTCCAATATTTAACCCGCGATCGGAACTCAGTAAACCATTGTTTTCATTCACCAAACAGATGGGCAATATTTCTGTAGTTTCTTAATATTGCCGATTGAGCAATCAGGCCGAATGTAATACTGAATTACGTGTCGGAGACGCTGCGTGTTATGTTAATGTACGAGATGGTTTGTTGCAGTAATTATTCTAATAAACCAGAAGTTTGTATGAATTTTCCAATTTCCTTACCTCGGCCAGCTTAATGCTCCCATCTCATGCTTTTTCTTAAATACTAATCAGTAAATATTTTTTGAGTGACGATAGTAGGTGTTATGAACTTTTGCTCCTTCAGTACGGTGTCTACGAGGAGTCTCAGTTTTATAAAAGTAAGGTAAGTCACGCTGCCGGACGACGAGGCAGCGTCTGCCGAGTTCTTATTCTTTTCAGGTGGTATGGCGTTGTTAGTCCACGTATGAGTAAAAATGTCTGTTATTTTAATTTTTATTCACAAATATAAAATAAATATTTCAGAATTCGAAACCAGAACAGCTGTTAACATGAGTGACATAGTAGATATCTTAGGTGTTGCGAAACAACTCAAATCACTTAAGAAAGGCAAGTCTTCCGGTCTAGATGGTATATCAATCAGGTTCCTTTCAGAGTATGCAGACACAATAGCGCCTTTCTTAGCACTCATATACAACCACTAACTTGACGAAATGTTTATTCCTAAAGAGTGGGAAGCAGCACAGTTCACACCAGTGTTCAAGAAAGAAAATAGGAGTAACCGATTGAATTACAGACCTATATTACTGACCTCAATTTGCAGTAGGATTTTGGAGCATATACTGTACTCTAACATTATGAATCACCTTGAAGAAAATGGCTTATTGATACATAACCAACACGGATTCAGAAAATATCGTTCTTGTGCAACACAGCTAGTTCTTGAATGAGATTTTCACTCTGCAGCGGAGTGTGCGCTGATATGAAACTTCCTGGCAGATTTAAACTGTGTGCCCGACCGAGACTCGAACTCAGGACCTTTGCCTTTCGCGGGCAAGTGCTCTACCATCTGAGCTACCGAAGCACGACTCACGTCCGGTACTAACAGCTTTACTTCTGCCAGTACCTCGTCTCCTACCTTCCAAACTTTACAGAAGCTCTTGGAAGTTTGGAAGGTAGGAGACGAGGTACTGGCAGAAGTAAAGCTGTGAGTACCGGACGTGAGTCGTGCTTCGGTAGCTCAGATGGTAGAGCACTTGCCCGCGAAAGGCAAAGGTCCTGAGTTCGAGTCTCGGTCGGGCACACAGTTTTAATCTGCCAGGAAGTTTCATATCAGCGCACACTCCGCTGCAGAGTGAAAATCTCATTCTGGAAACATCCCCCAGGCTGTGGCTAAGCCATGTCTCCGCAATATCCTTTCTTTCAGGAGTGCTAGTTCTGCTAGGTTCGCAGGAGAGCTTCTGTAAAGTTTGGAAGGTAGGAGACGGGGTACTGGCAGAAGTAAATCTGTAAGTACGGGGCGTGAGTCGTGCTTCGGTAGCTCAGATGGTAGAGCACTTGCCCGCGAAAGGCAAAGGTCCCGAGTTCGAGTCTCGGTCGGGCACACAGTTTTAATCTGCCAGGAAGTTTCACAGCTAGTTCTTTATTCCCATGAAATAATGAGTGATGTCGACAAGGGATCTCAGATCGATTCCATATTCCTAGATTTCCAGAAGGCTTTTGATACCGTTCCTCACAAGCGACTAATAATCAGTTTGCATGCATATGGAGTAACGGCTCAGTTGTGTGACTGGATTTGTGATTTCCTCTCAGAGAGGTCACAGTTCGTAGTGACAAACGGTAAATCATCGAGTAGAACAGAAGTGATATTTGGCGTTCCCTCTGCTTTTCTTGATTTACATAAATGACGTAGGTGATTATCTGAGCATCCCCCTTACACTGTTTGCAGATGACGCTGTAATTTACCGTCTAGTGAAACCATCTGCCGATCAATTCCAATTACAAAATGATTTAGAGAGAATTTATGTATGGTGCGAAAAGTGGCAATTGGCACTAAACAAAGAAAAGTTCGAGGTCATCCACATCGGTACTAAAAGAAATCCGATGAATTTTGGGTATACCATAAATCGCACAAACCTAAGGGCTGTCAATTAGACTAAATACCTAGGAATTACAATCACGAACAACTTAAATTGGAAAGACCACATAGATAATATTGTGGGGAAGGCGAAACAAAGACTGCGCTTTAGAAGATGCGACAAACCCGCTTAAGAGAAAGCTTACATTACACTTGTCCGTCCTCTGCTGGAATATTGCTGTGCGGTGTGGGATCCTTACCTTTTAGGATTGACAAAGGACATCGAAAAAGTGCAAAGAAGGCCAACACGTTGCATGTTATCGCTCAATAGGGGTGAGAGTGTCACTGATATGATACGCGAGTTGGGGTGTCAGTCACTGAAACAAAGGCGGTTTTCTTTGCGGCGAGATCTATTTACGAAATTTCAATCACCAACTTTCTCTTCCGAATGCGAAAATGTTTTTTTTTTTTGACACCCACAGTAGGGAGAAACGATCATCATAAAAAAAAGAGAAATCAGATTTAGGTGTTCCTTTTTGCCACGCGCCATTCGAGAGTGGAATGGTAGAGCAGTAGTATGAAAATGGTTCGATGAACCCTCTGCCAGTTACTTAAGTGTGAATTGCCGAGTAACCAAGTAATTGTAGACGTAAGGGAACGAGCTGGCCGTTAGCAGCCTACAGAAGCTTTTTGTTAATCAAACCACACCAGAATATCTCTGAAATACTGATGGGTTGTACCGTTGCGTAATACATATATAGGTGTCTGTAGAACTGTCCTTAGATTTAGTCATATGCTGACCATCGATACAGATACGTTGTTTTTAATGGATGCTACGCAGTGTGCGGCGCCATATGCCTACGCACAGAACGGGTCGTTCCCGTAAACTACGGGCTGATTGATTGATGTTACGCAGCTGGCGCTCGAAAGCGTGCAAAACGCGGTCCATTGGGATGGATCAGACGAATTGAAACGTCCCCTTAGAAAAATTATACATGACTGTGCTTAAACTGACACACAATATTTTTAGCGCAACGCAATCTGACTTTTAATAATCCCTACAAAAGAATGGCCCTGACTAACATTAACCTATACCTTTCACAAATCACTTAACTCACCAAAAATCTTCGTTACTCGAACTACTGCAATACAGCGAGCGCCACTACTGCCAAATAAATAAAAGATTCAAACTACTGAAGGCACTAACTACTGACAGGCATAGTTAGCAAATGAAAGATTTTTATAGAGAACAAACAATGTATTTACCTTAATAGTCATAATATATATATATAGCAGTTCATGACATTCAGTCTTACAAATTCCAAAACTCCGCCATCTCTCTCCCCACGTCCACCACTGCTGGCGGCTCACCTCCAACTGCGCAACGCTACGCGCTGTTAACAGCCAACTGCCCAACGCTACAATGGCAGACAACAATGCAAACTAGCCACAGACTGCACACAGCACAGCCAGTGATTTTTCATACAGAGCGCTAAGTGGCGTTACCAATATAAAAACCTAGACAGCCTACTTACAGAATTTGCTGGTAAAGATATCAACATGATACTATTATCTCCTGAAAGCACTGTAGTGCGAATCTGGCCTTGTGAAATCGAGTATGACAGAATGCATGTGCAACGCAACAATGTTCACGTGGTCCGTAGCTGTCATAGAACTTGATCACTACAGCAGGTCCGATGGAAACTCAGGTAAATCGTTCCTGTAGCATAATGCTGTGCCCAAGCGCCTGCGTCAGTGGCGCGATGCATGTTTCGAACAGCTGTTCGCGTGGATTATAGTGTACCTGGACACGTCCATTGACGTTATTTATCAAGAAATGTGATACAGCCCACCAGGCGGCACATTTTCATTAATCCACGGCCCAGTTTCGATGAACCTGTATGCACTGCAATCGTAAATGTCGATTTCGTTAGGACGACAAGGGAACACAGTCGTCTGCTGCGGAGTCCCAAGTACAGCAGTGTGGGTGAATGGTGTGTTCTGAAACACTGGTACCTCCACTATCAGATCTGCCACAGTCGCCGCCTATGCTACTTTGCAGAGCGTTCAATCCTCCGACCTCCACATTCTGCATTGAAGAGTGGACAGACACTCCTCGTGGCCACCTCGCAGTTTCAGACGCCTTCAGTCCCTTTTCACTGATGCTCACGTCAGTAGCATGCGATCAGCAGAACAATTCGCCGTCAGCGAGCTACAGCTAACTGTCCTTTGCTAAATCACTTGAGTCAGTAGATTTCCCCATCTGCGGTCTGTCTTGTCGCTGGAATGACGCCACATTCGTCTCTGTTCTACTTGAATACTTTCCTTACCGCCACGAGGTGCACGTTTAAACTTCGCAAGCCAACTTATGACGAGCGGCGGAGGTTACTTCGTATACCATTTTCACATTCCCCCTTTGATGTAGCAAATGATGCGTCAAGTTCCGTGATAGTTATGATTCGACACGAGACCCCGGTCGATCTGGGAGGCCAGTCTCATCCATTACGGACAACAAAAGGCTCTGAATACTATGGGACTTAACATCTGAGGTCATCAGTCCCCTAGAACCGAACTACTTCAACTTAACTAACCTAAGGACATCACACACATCCATGCCCGAGGCAGAATTCGAACCTGCGATCGTAGCGGTCGTGCGGTTCCAGACTGAAGCGCCTAGAACCGCTCGGCCACCCCGGCCGGCAGGTACGTAGTCGTTCGTGCGCTAGCAAAGGACCTCGACATCAACTGCACACTTTCCGGCTGGAGTTAAGCTAGGTCTGCCAGTTAGTGGATGCGCTGGGCTTTAAATGCCGAGTAAAACCAAACCGGATGGCTGTTTGCATGATGCACCTGATACGTTTCAATGTTAAAGAAAACACGTTCCTTGGCGTAATATTGCAGGCGACAAAAGCTGGTGCCAGCCCTTGGAACAGGAGTCGAAAGCGTCGACGATGTAGTCTGACATCCATCGTCCGCTCGTCCCAAGAAGTGTTCCTTGATTACAGGGTCCAATTGCGGTCTCAAGGAACCTTGTGTCTCTATCATTGGGGAACAGTACTGCGCAACACTGGAGAAATTACGACTTACAATTAAGGCGAAGCGTCCGGGAAAACTGCTCCAAATGGTGCTGCTGCTTCGTGATAACGCACGTCCCCATTTCACGAATGTCGAGCACCCACCCTATAGTCCTAATGTCTCCACATGCGATTATCACGCCTTCGGTCCCTTAAAAAAAGCCTTGAAGGATCGGTGATTCGCGTCGGACGAGGATGTGCAGCAAGCAGTTACGAACTTCTTCACATAGGACACAGTGTTTTACAAATGGATGCTTTCAACCTGGTGCTTCGGTGGGATGATAGCATCAATTCTGACGGCGAATTTGCCTGCTTGGCACTCTGATTCTGGACTATACGGTCTTCGAAGTGAAAATTCTTGACTGCTCCTTATATATGATAGACTAAAGAAAGGCAAACATACGTTTCCATCATTAATAGATTTTGAGAAAGGTTTTGGTGATGTACGTCATAACACATTCTTTTTAAATTCTGAAAGTATTAGGGATAAAATACAGAGACCTAAAGGTTATCCACAACTTTTATAGAATCCAGACTACTATATGAGCTGTTGTTACAAGAGATGAAGGACAAGAAAGGGAGTCAGCAGTTCGTCCACGTTTTTCAATGTGCACATTGAGCAAGCAGTAGAGGAAACCAAAGAGAAATGTGAATGTGTGGAAAGACAATTAAAGTTCACGGAGTACAAAGAAAAATGTTCAGGTAATTCTGTTAATGGGACCAAGGATTTGCAAAATTAATAGAAAAGAATGGATAGTGTCTTGAAAAGAGTTTATAAAGTGAACGTAAACAAAGGAAAGATAATGACAATTGAATGTAAGGAATAAAAGGTAATCGATTGCGGTAACATTAAGTAAAGTGATACTGATGGAGTTAGAATAGGAAATGGGACACTAACAGCTATAGAAGAGTTTTGCTACTGGTACAGCAAGATAATAGACCGTGGCCAAAGCTGAGAGAATATAAAATTGAGAACGAGAACAATATATGTGTTTTTGAAAAAAAAATTAACGTTTAATGTAAATGGCTGACAAACCCAGCATTGCCTGGGTATTTATTTAGTCAGTTTTCTATTAGAAACGAAAACAAATAATGAACTGTGTTTGTAGCGTAATATAGAAAAAATTCATTTCCATCTATTCGTTAAAACAGCTTTAATATTATGCAACAGAATCGATGTGACATGATTTAGAACAGTTTCTATATTCTGGGCGTAGCTGCTTCGCATGTGCAATTTTGTAAACGACTCTGTGTCAACGCCTGTAACGCCTCTTTGTAGTCTATTGTTGCTGTTTGAAAGCTGTCGAAAGCGCTGCCCGGCGTCAGGGATTTCCTTGACTCGACAATATATATATATATATATATATATATATATATATATATATATATATATATATATATATATATATACGTGTCGTAAAATGATGTATTTGGTACGTACATTCAGCGGCATGTGCGAATACTGACTACAAAATTTGTTGATGTGAATATAGTTAGTAGCAAAGATGTAATAAATTTAAACGTCATGCATGATGCGCCAGTTTTTCATTCATCTCAGTGTTTATGACTCCATATCTCCTGAACTATGATAGGTAAGTGGTTCTTACCCTATAGCAATCGTTGCCTGACAGTAAGGGATACGTGTACCATGTTTGGCTGAAATCTGATCATTGGTTTAGGAAGAGATGTGGGAGGTACACACATACATACACACACTCACCAACCACATACACACACTTCCACTTCTGTAGTATGTATGGATTTAAGTTTAAGCAAGTGGACTACAAACAGTCAGACAAGAAGTGAGTGGAAACTTTTGAAATGTATCGAGAATGAGATTTTCACTCTGCAGCGGAGTGTGCGCTGATATGAAACTTCCTGGCAGATTAAAACTGTGTGCCCGACCGAGACTCGAACTCGGGACCTTTGCCTTTCGCGGGCAAGTGCTCTACCATCTGAGCTACCGAAGCACGACTCACGGCCGGTACTCACAGCTTTACTTCTGCCAGTATCTCCTACCTTCCAAACTTTACAGAAGCTCTTCTGCGAACCTTGCAGAACTAGCACTCCTGAAAGAAAGGATATAGCGGAGACATGGCTTAGCCACAGCCTGGGTGTCACGGATTAAATGTGTAGACGGTGTAAGTACTGAATAGGTATTGAATCAGAGTAGGGAGAAAAGAGCTTTATGGCAGAGCTCGACTAAAAGAAGGGATCGGACTATAGTGCACAGCCTGAGACATGAAGCAGCAGTCAATTCCGATATGGAAGGAGATGTGGGGATAAAAACTTCCGAGCGAGACCAAGGCTTGAATACAGTAGAAGGTTCAAGTGTACGTAGATTGCAGTAATAATGCAGTGACAAAAAGGCTCGCTCACGAGAGACTGTGTGGAATGGTGCACCAAAACGCTCTTCGTCCTCATGAGCGCAACAACAACAACTGATGAGAGGTATCATTATCAATCAATTGACGTCCACTGCTCTCCTAGAAATTTCCACATATTCATAGTGATGCTGATACTGCATGTTTTCTAATCTATATCCCAGCCGAAGCTTGAGAAACTGCAGTGACCTTGACTAAATTTTTTTCTGCGATATTTACATCGTCATGCGAAAACGACTTTCGGAGTTATAGAACTCAGTTTTCGGGAAGAAATATAGACCTCCATTCGTGTATGTAACAATAATAAAGCCTAATGCTGTCAGGGAGGACACTGCGATTGAAAATTGTGACTTCTCACCTACAATTTTGTCATTAGAATTTCTAAGCATGTGTTACAGTTTCATTCGAATAAAGTAAGCGAGATTAAAAGTAGATGCCGACTTGTAGTGAAGTAAGGCATGGCCCAACAGTGCACATGAAATCTGACAGGTAATGGGAAGCATAAAAATGCCGATGTCGAAGGGATTGATTGTTTTTGTATGAGTCTATCAGAATACTCTTGATTTCACAGATAATTATGCATAAGTATAATGAGCAAATGTCGGTACCGTACAGATATACCGTAAAAATATATTATCGGCGGATAGTTGGCGAGTTCCCCACTAGGTGGTGAGACGGCCAGTGGCTGGTGAGCGATTTTGTGCCAGTATCGAGGATCAGAAATGTGTTGAAAGAAGGTGAGCGGAAATGGAGCCCTTTGGAAGACGGCCAACATCCACCCTCCAGCAGTGTGGACGTGGAAAAAGAACCATAGAAGGGAAACTGTGAACGAAAGAGCTGCAGAACGGCTGATAAGGCAGACGTGGCTACTCGCTGTGCACGAACAGGCGCCATCGTATCGTGGTGGTAATACTGGAGAGTGGCACCCACTGTGATTCCCGGAAAGTCCAGAACTGTGCTGCCGTGCCGCGTCGTACTTACACCTCATACACTGCCTGGCAAAAAAAGTGAGCACCCAAACGACATGATCAGATGTCAGTGTCACTTGATTCTCGTACACGTCTGTTTTGTAAATAATTCGAGTTGCAATCGTCTGTGACAGGCAGAACGGCAATCAGGTTGCTTTAGTGTTGTTTGTGTTTAGTGTTGTTAACGTGCGTGGTAGGGTATATAAGGAGCGTGAACAGTGTCAGATGTTGAGCGATCACTGTGAAGGACACGGAAGCACAGCATACTAGTGTGAGACATCGTTATCAGCGCCTGACGGAGAAACCACCCTGGTCAGTGCTGGGTAATCTCCGATACGCTGGACCCGATTACAGTCTCACGTTCAAGGGTGATCGTCTCGCGACGCGCTATCACGTTCTCTGCGCAGCGGTCTGTAACAAACCGCTCTGGACTCGCATTCGGGAGGACGACGGTTCAATCCCGCGTCCGGCCATCCTGATTTAGGTTTTCCGTGATTTCCCTAAATCGCTCGAGGCAAATGCCGGGATGGTTCCTTTTAAAGGGAACGGCCGACTTCCTTCCCCGTCCTTCCCTAATCCGATGAGACCGATGACCTTGCTGTCTGGTCTCCTTCCCCGAAAAAACCAACCAACCAACGAACCGCTCGGGCACTGACTAGACTCGCACCATTCACCGCATGTAGCTGCAACATACAGGGCAGCCTGCCCTCGCCTTTTCAGCCACTCACTTTATTTTATCTGACTAAAAGAACACTACATTAGCCGAAAATGTTTAGAGACTGGATTAATAAAAAGTGGAGGGTAGTTAAGCTGGTGGTTTTAATACTTCAGCCTTCCTCCACTTGGTTGCAACGTACAGAACGTTCATACAACTATGTAAAACTCTGAGAAATCGTTCCATTGGATGTCGGTAAAGTTGCGCGTGCCGGCTGTTGTGGCCGAGCGGTTCTAGGCGCTTCAGTCTGGAACCGCGCGACCGCTACGGTCGCAGGTTCAAATCCTGCCTGGGCATGGATGTATGTGATGTCCTTAGGTTAGTTAGGTTTAAGTTGTTCTATTCTAGGGGACTGTTGACCACAGATGTTAAGTCCCATAGTGCTCAGAACCATTTGAACCATATTTGAAAGTTGCGCGTCTCATTGGCGTGAATGTCGGTTATGTCGTCGAAGCGCTGGCAGTTGATGTGAATTTCAGCACTTCGTCGTTCTGTGGTAGGTTCGTATTGATAACTCCAGGTATCGTCATCCGTGATGACTTATTTCCAGAAAAGAGCTGTCAGCGCTTTGCATTTCAGCCAAATCCTGGCAGATGTCAAAGCGACGATGTTTTCGTTCGGGAGCCAGGGGGTGCAGGACACTTGGCACACCTTTCTCTCTTCTTCGAAACATCCTGGAGAATATATTGAACATTTTGTTTAGAAAAATTACTCTGTCACCATTTGTGAGACGACGTTGAAACAATACATGCCGCACGTCCACTATTTAATATTGTCTGCTAACAACTGAGTGGTCGAATTCACATTTGTTGTTTAAAGTTATTAGTTGAAGCTGCCACCGTTGTTACCGAGCTGACGTCGCTTATACGGTAGAATAAAATAAGTTTGGAAACTTTCTGGACTGGCGGTGTAGTTACGTTAAAAGAGTTAGCACATTACTGCGAATGCTCTTGGCCACACGCAATTAGTGTATGCTACCTCGATGAATACAGATTCTGAGCATTTGAAGATGCAGTACTGGCAGCTTTTAGACATTAGTCGCTGAGAATGTACATTTCCTTGCAACAGCCTTGTAAAATATAAATGTAGGGAGCTGGAGAATATAACAAGAAATTCGAAGTGGCAAGTGCAAGCAGCAAGTCGTAGGGCTGGTGCCGAATGTAGTTTTACAGCAGTTTGTTACAATGTTTATACTGATTCTGGAATTATTTGTTTAAGCGCTGTCGTACCTGGGAAAAGCAAGGCAGATACATCTGCTGATAAGCGTCCGAGTCGTAATACGATGCGTCTGGAGCAAATATGATCTGATTTGGTTTAAGGACATGCTTCTGTTTGCTTCATGTCATATATTAGTAATATCGAATTATTATCTCTGAATGTGCTTCATTAATTTCTCATTTGAATTGTATTGCATCTGGAAGCTCCAAAATATGCCTCATGTTTCAGTATATTAATTCCGAGTGACCAAATATTGAAGTCAAATGAGTGATGCAGAAGCATTCAGAATACACATGGAGCGCTATCGGTATATGTGACATAACAAATAATGATCCCATCAATTGATCTCTCCTAGCAGACACTTACGTCGCTGGTGCAGGTGGGACAGTCGGGCCAGATTTAATTATTTATTGCAGAAGAGAAAGAATTCTGAAACGGATGCTTGTAGAAACCTATCTACAAATGCTTAAAGAAAGCTCACATTTGTTAAAAATTAAGGGTTGCATTCATTGGTGACTCAATATGGGCAAGAAAGCAGCGTGGCTGCTGAGGGAGACACAGAGTTCGTACGGTTTTGAAGTTGCGCTTTAGTCTCAGTCAGTATGGAAACAAAGTTTATTGCCCCTCAAATTTCCATATTATTGCTGTCAGCAGTCGATACGTGCAATACTAGACAATGTATTCAGCATTAACAAAACCAATTTATTTCAGCGTGCTTGCTGTTCGTTCTTCTCTGCCAACAGTCATAGCCTCCTGAATATGTTAATTCAGAAGAGGATATTGTCACTCAGTAATTTCGTAGCAGGTCAAAATCAGGACGGACGGAAAACTAAAAATCGACATCGCAGGTTCAGCAAATGTTTTTGCAGCACTATCGTAGTCTGATATAAGCCAGACAATTCCAACTAAATCTTCTTCGTACTTTTGCTGTGTTTCCGAGAAAATTGCGCTCTTACTCAGTTATGGTGCCAGATCAAAGATCGACATTTAGTATTTCTGTAAACTCTATCGGGCTCGTTTTGACTGGGTAGTTCATCTACTATTGCCAGCATGGAACTAAGATCTCATTACTTTGAAGTTTACTAAATAAAAGGGTGTTCTAACTAGAAGAAAACTGGAACTGGCTTTGACTCTTCCTTTGACACTAAAAGAAACTGTCAACTGAGCGTGGAGTTGTCATTAGAGTGACAAAAATGTAGCAGTTTGAAGACAAAATGAAGAAATTCTACGATGATAATAGTCGCTTGGAAATGAAACATGACAGTAGCTTTCCACGAGAAATGACGCTAATCATCAGTGCATCATAATCAATAAATATATCGTGACACGCTTGATTGTGTCGTAAGATTTTTGCTGCTGATTAGCTTTTACTGGATGACTTACCGATGTGCAAAGAAAATCAAAACACATGTATGCTGAAAGGACTCAAAAAGTTACGTATTCATACCATTTTCCACACAAAACGTTATCTGCATGGTTCACGCTACTTTTTCGTTGCTAAGAAAAGACCATAAACCTAATTCATATGTAAAAGACCACGTTTATATGCTGCCTACCAAAACAGCGAAGCGTCCAGGAGGGGCGGAGGAAACGAAATGAAAGTTCGCGGTTTGAGAGAGTACGTTATGTTATTTAAGTTATTACAAAATAAAGTCAAATTTGCAGGAACTGGGCAGTATGAAACCGCTTATTAGTGTGAAGTTGCATCCTGGCCTGGATGCATGCACTAATTCGGTTGAGAAGAGTTAACAAAGCTGTTGTTTTCTCTCCTGAACGAGGTATATCAACTGTTGTAACTGCTGCTTGATGTCATGGATACTGGCGCAGGGAAGGAATTGACGGCCGAGATCCACCCAGACACTTTCTATCGGGGACAAACCTACGGATTCTGTTGACCACGGGAGTAACTCAACATTATGCAGACAGTTCATAGAGACAGTTTCCATGTGTCGACGCGCATTCTTTTGTTGAAAAATGCACAACGACCATCTCACATGTGGGTTAATACATAAGGACGCAGGGTGTCCATTATTTACCGTTGTCTCGTAAGATATACAAGGTGAGTCTGAAAAGCTCGGTGAATGGTCTTATAAAATAAAGGAAACAAAAAGTACAAACAAAAAACCTTTACTCGCCTTCAAATTAATCACAATCATCTACAAAACACTTGTAAGATCGGTTGTAAAGCTGTTGCAAACTGTCAGCAAAACCTTTTTTGGGAATCGATCGAAGTACCGTGGTCATGCATTGTTAAACATTCGCATCATTAGAGGAGATGAGACCTGGTGCTCTCAATACGATGCGGAGACCACCAGAGGCTGCGCGGAGGAGTCGCGAGGTCTTAGGCACCTTGCCACGGTTCGCACCCCCCCCCCCCTCCCCTTCCCCACCCCCCCCCACCCACCCTCCAAAACCGGGCCACTGTCACATCACACTAGCCCACTGCATATTACACTATTCGACCAACCTGACAAATGGAAACGCACAATGAGGCCCCTGCGACACCCTGTTAACGCTGTCTCATACACCTCTGAGTCCTTTACACTGATCAAGCTGTCGGGCGCTGTTCACGTCTCTAATACAGCCTACCAGGCCTGTTAACAACGCTACTTACGAATAATGGCAATGCGCGCTGGTGACCGTTCTACCTCCTAGTGATACTTACATCTCTAACTGGCGACGGCATGTACGCGTACTTAGCTGCATTATCATCCGACTATGTCTTCTGTGTGCCTTACTTGTTTTGTCAGGCAGTGTTGATTTCATGCAGCTGCTTCTCTAAACGGAGTACGTTAGTCACAAAGTGCACGAAGAGGTTTAGTCGTCATTCAAGGAAACGATGCCCGCAACTTAGAAAACATTGTACGTACGGTCTGCGGTTTCAGCTGGCAGCGCTACCTGGCGAATGTCATCGACCGAATGTAGCATACTTTTCCTTGCGTGTATCCGCCGTGTATTGTCAACATGAACCAGGCAGTCTCCCACGCGACTGTTAGTTCCGACACCCGTGCACGGCTGCATGCTGGTGTCACAGAAAGTTTTCAGAAGCAATATTCGATGGTTGTTCGTATACACAAAAATTTTTTACATTAATTTTGGGTAAAAGGAAGAGGAACATACGCCTCTAAATTATTTGTAATTTATGCCTGCAACGTTTTCGTACGTATCGAAAGTCGCCCCCATATAATTAGGTAGGCACGAGGCGGGTAACGTAGACACTGGCACCCGGACGATGCAGGAGCAGCAAAGAGAGCTGTGTTCTACCGTATTTGGAAGCCGAATGCGCTGTCTAGTCAGTTCTGCTTCACCTGGCCTCTCTCCTCCGTTAAGGAAACAAAACTCCTTCAGCTAAGTAGTATAAGTGACGTGGCAAAATGTACAGTTTTTATGACACTGAAGAGTTCGCATTCAAGCCGTGAATCTCAAAATCTCATGGAACAATTGTTCAAAATGGTTCAAATGGCTATGAGCACTGTGGGACTTAACATCCGAGGTCATCAGTCCCCTAGAACTTAGAACTACTTAAACCTAACTAACCTAAGGACATCACTCACATCCATGACCGAGGCAGGATACGAACCTGCGACCGTCGTGGGCGCGCGGTTCCAGACTGAAGCGCCTATAACCGCTCGGTCACAACGGCCGGCGGAATAATTGTGAAATGGAAAAAAATTGCAGACTATTTTGAGACCGCATATAAGAATGCAATGCAATTGAGAATTTTCTTGGTGTAATATTGGACTTACAAAATTCTCAATTGCATTACATTCTCATATAAGGCCTGAAAATAGATATAATATTGGACTTCACCCCCCCCCCCCTCCCCCCCACGAATCGTGCACCCTGCCGTTGGTGGGGAGGCTTGCGTGACTCAGCGATACAGATTGCCGTACCGTAGGTGCAACCACAACGGAGGGGTATCTGTTGAGAGGCCAAGAGGCCAGACAAACGCGTGGTTCTTGAAGAGGGGCAACATACTTTTCAGTAGTTGCAGGGGCAACGGTCTACATGATTGACAGAACTGGTCTTGTAACGTCAACCAAAACAGCATTGTTGAGTTAGTGCTGCAGACGGCTGAAAGTAAGGGGAAACCAGAGCCGTAATTTTTCCCAAGGCCATGCAAAATTTACTGTATGATTAAATGATGATGGCGTCCTCTTGGGTAAAATATTCCGTACGTAAAGTAGCCCCCCATTGGGATCTCCGGGCGGCGACTACTCAGGAAGATGTCATTATTAGGAGAAAAAAAACAGGCGTTCTACGGTTCGGAGTGTGGAATGTCACATTCCTTAAACAGGCAGGTAGGTTAGAAAATTTAAAGAGACATAGGTTAAAGTTAGATATAGTGGAAATTAGTGAATTCGGTAGCAGGAGGAACAGAACTTCTGGTCAGGTGAATATAGGTTTATAAATGCAAAATCAAATAGGGGTAATGCAGGAGTAGGTTTAATAATGGAATGCGGATAAGCTACTACGAACAGAATAGTGAACGCATTGTTGTAGCCAAGATAGACACGAAGCCCACGCTTACCACGGTAGTACAAGTTTATATGCCAACTAGCTCCGCAGATAATGACTATATTGAAGAAATGTATGATGAGATAAAAGAAATTATTCATATAGTTAATGGAGACGATAATTTAATACACGTGGGGGACCGGAATTCGATAATAGGAAAAGGAAAAGAAGGAAAAGTAGTAGGTGAATATGGACAGGGAGTAAGGAATGAAACAGGAACCCGCCTGGTAGAATTTGGCACAGAGCATAACTTAATCATCGCTAACACTTGGTTTAACAATCATGAAAGAAAGTTGTATACGTGGAAGAGACCTGGAGACATTAGAAGGTTTCAGATTGATTATATAATGGTAAGACAGAGATTTAGGAACCAGGTTTTAAATTGTAAGACATTTCCAGAGGCATATGTGGACTCCGACCACAATTTATTGATTATAAACTGCAGAGTAAAGCTGATGAAACTGCAGAAAGGTAGGAATTTAAGGAGATGGGCCCTGGACAAACTGAAAGAACTAGAGACTATAGACAGTTTAGGAGCGATGTACTTGAGGGCAATGTTACGGGAACGGAAGAGGATGTAGATGAAGATGAGGTAGGAAATATGATACTGCATGATGAATTTGAGAGAGCACTGAAAAATCTATGTATAAACAAGACCCCGGGACTAGACAATTACTGATAGCCTTGGGAGAGCCAGCCAGGACCAAACGCTTCCATGTGGTGGGCAAGATGTATGAGACAGGCGAAATACCCTCAGGCGTCAAGAAGAATGTAATAATTCTAGTTCCAAAGAAATCATGTGCTGACTGGTGTGAAAAATACCGACCTATCAGTTTAATAAGTGACGGTTGGAAAATATCAACACGGATTCTTTACAGATGAATGGAAAAACTGATAGAAGCCGGCCTCGGGGAAGATAAGTTTGGATTCCTTAGGAACACCCGATGCAGTACTGACCCTACAACTTATCTTAGAAGCTAGGTTAAGGAAAGGCAAACCTGCGTTTCTAGCATTTGTAGACTTAGAGAAAGCTTCTCACAATGTTGACTGGAGTACTGTATTTCAAATTCTGGAGGTAGTAGGAGTAAAATACAGGGAGAGAAATGCTATTTACAATTCGTACAGAAACCAGATGGCAGTTATAGGAGTCGAGGGGCATGAAAGGGAAGCAGTGGTTGAGAAGGGAGTGAGGCACCGATGTTATTCAATCTGTACATTGAACAAGCAGTACAGGAAACCAAAGAAAAAATTGGAGTAGAAATTAAAATCAATGGACAAGAAATAAAAACTTTGAGGTTTGCCATTGACATTGTAATTCTCTCAGAGACAGCATAGGACTTGGCAGAACAGTTGAACGGAAGCTGTGTTGAAAGGAGGACGTAAGATGAACACCAACAAAAGCAAAACGAGGATAATGGGATGTAGACGAATGAAAACAGATGATGCTGACGAAATTAAATTAGGAAATGAGACACTTAAAGTAGTAGATGAATTTTGCTATTTGGACAGAAAAATAACTGAGTATGGTCGAAGTAAAGAGGATAGTAAGGGCTTATTTCAATAGTGCTACAAGTCCATTTTTGTTCATTTAGAGATATAGAGTCCTAAAGTTAAATGAGCGCTGAAACATCTGCAGTTGAGATACCAGAAATATTCAAGCATATGGGTCCTTGCTAGAGATGAACCTTTATTTCTGTTTGTTTGGAGCATTAATTTCAGAATCGTTATTGGCAGAAAAGTGGAGGTAATGGGCTTGTACCACTATTGAAATAAGCTCCTCATATAAAATGTAGACTGGCAGTGGCAAGAAATGTGTTTCTGAAGAAGAGAAATTTTTTAACATCGAGTATAGATTTAAGTGTAAGAAAGTCGTTTCTGAAAGAATTTGGAGTGTAGCCATGTATGAAAGTGGAACATGGACGATAAATAGACAAGAATAGAATAGAAGCTTTCGAAATGTGATGCTACAGAAGAATGTTGAAAATTAGATGGGTAGATCACATAACTAATGAGGAGTTATTGAATAGAATTGGGGAGAAGAGAAATTTGTGACACAACTTGACTAGAAGAAGGGATCGGTTGGTAGGACATGTTCTGAGGCATCAAGGGATCACCAATTTAGTATTGGAAGAAAGCGTGGAGGCTAAAAAAACGTAGAGGGAGACCAAGAGTTGAATACACCAAGCAGATTCAGAAGGATATAAAGGCTGCAATAGTTACTCGGAGATGAAGAGGCTTGCACAGTATAGAGAAGCATGGAGAGCTGCATCAGTCTTTGGACTGAATATATAAAAAACAACAACAACAAGACTAGACTTATGATTATGTTTTTATTATTATTGGTTTTACACGTAAATAAACTTATACTGCTTGTAACTCTATAGAAAGTCCTAAAAAGTGAAAAATTGTCAGACTATAGATCCGGACGTTTCGGGTTCGGCCCCTGGTCACTACTGGGATGTTTATTTATCACATATCACTTCTTTCACCACTGACAGTGACCGTTACTGTGAAAAATGTTGAATGCACCGTGATCCAGAGTCCACATTAAATTGTAGCTCCCCTGTAATTTACTGGGTAAGTCAGTTCAGAGGTGTAGGAAGACATATTGACAGTTTGGCCTTTAACTTACTTTCTGTGTTGAAATAATGCTGCAGAGGATGTCAATTAAGAAAACTTTCGCTACTTGAGAGGGCCTACATGGAAATCCAATGATAAAAGGACAATGAAATTTTGTGGAAAAATCTGTAAGGACATGCGGACGAAAATTAAGGAAACCATTGAAAAATACATATTTTAGTTTCTACGTGAGGGGATAATATTTGTTAATTGCGTACCATGTTTACGTTCCAGGCTACAAACGTTACTCTGTGTGACGACCATCTGCGTCCACGAGAGCCTGGAACCGCACTAGAGACACCATTTCACAATTGTTCGCAGAACTTTTCGCACGGTGGACCGTGAAATGTTCAGCTGTCGTGACGCAGCTCGTGCACTGCTTGAAGATCGTACACTGCGTCCAGCATTCTCAGGCATGGCAACAGAAACTTCTTCAACAATCTGTGGCGCAATTGAGCGTCAGCCTCTCCCGGGAGCAATTCCCAAATCGTCAGTTCATTCGAATTTACAAACCTTTTTTTTTTTTCAACTCTGATGCGCAAAGCAGATCTCTCCATAATCCCTTAATGTGTCGATTCTCTCGAAAAGCAGCAGCACTATTGCTGTTGTTTTGATAAAAGAGCGTTACGAGTAAAGCCCTGCTCGGACCAAGGACCATAAACAAAAACGTGGTAAGGTAATAATGCCCAAGCTATGTTTTAAAAGCAGCTCTATAATCCTGGGATTGAACAAGAAAGAGATCAAACTCATGACTGGACTGATGACCGGCAATGGGAATTTCAAAAAACACCTACACGCAATGAGTATAACGGAAGATGACCGTAAATGTAGGATCTGTGATGAGGGTGAAGAAACTGCATCACACCTAATCTTCAAATACATGGCATTGGAGAGTAAAAGATAAAGAATCTTCGGGACTACTAGACCTGAAGAAACTGTGTCTAACAAAATACTGGTAGAGGCACTCCTTGCACTATTTTAGGGCACTGGTTGGCTTTACTAGATATACAGGGAGCGATACCGCACAATAAACCTAGTTTCGGTGCGGGAAGTGGCGTATCAGACCTAAGCTGTATCAGCTTCCCTGTTAAAATCAATCAATCAATCAAAGCCCTACTCACCTGTCCAGACTGACTGCAACTGTAATACACCCTGATGCTAGTGTTTGAGCTCTACGTCGCTTATCAACATCGGCGACTATCGACAAGTCATTACATTAAAACTACTAACAAAGCAAATCATGCAGCGTACACACTGAACATCATTCTTATAAAATTGGGTACCGATAGGGTAAATAGTTTTCCATATACACTGGCTAAAGTAGAGAATGTTTAAATAAAACCACCCTTATTTTTCATGCTATCCTTTTCAGATCATGGCACTGTAACATTTCGTCTTATGTCACCTATTCATCGTACGAGACAGTCATTAATATTTTCCTACATGTAGATTTGCAACTTAGCTATAACGCCTACATCAGCAGCGCACAAGCTTTGTTTTTCTTTTCTCTGATAATTTGGAGGCTCCTTTGTTTGTTATGTGCTTTATCTATTAGTATGGGCACATCCACGGTTTCAAAACTTTGAAAGCGTCCTGTTCTTTTATCGGTAGAGTTATCGTCTTACATTAATTTACGATCACAACTGAGATGAAAACCTTTAATAAATTATTTTTCATTCCTTCTATACTGGTAGAACATTTCACTAATCATATCTATCTCAAAGATCCCCTAAACCGACTGGACTCGCTGTCGGGAGATGCGGGAACTAAATCCTCGTCCGGCCATACTGATTTAGGTTTCTCGTTTTTTTTTTTTTTTTTTTAATTTGTTAAACGTGAATGCTGAGATTTGGGCAATTTTTATCCCCATCCTTGCAGAACCCGAAGATGAACTCCTTGTAATGTTCTCGCCGTCAGCACTATGTTAACTCTATGAATATCAGTGTTTTCTGCCTGAAACCACTATTTTATTAATTTTGTTTTGAAATACCAGCGTCTTTCGCGTGAAGCGACCGATGTTATTCCAAGATAGAGACCTCTAGCGGCTCACTGTGGCACTTCAACGAATTTAGTGCATTATAGCACTTAATTGCATTCGGCCTGGAGATCGCGCCACGTCTTTTTAGGAGATTGTGACAGGTGCTTTTGTTTTGAAGTGATCGTACTGAGGAGGTTATTGACAGTGAAAGCAAGTATATCTAAAGGTATTTTAGTGGAAATATGGGAAATATGAGTCTGTACTACTTCTTTTATAATTGGTTTGCAAATGAAACTACGGGGACACTTTTGATATAAATTTATTAAATTTTATGCAAATTTTTGCTTGTTATTTAGGACTATATATTTTTTGACATCAAGAGTTCATGCAGGTTTCTAGGAGCGGGATTGTGTCCAGGAAAAATGCGAAATAGGTTTCAAATATATCTCAGGGATTCCAAAGTGTAACCACCTACTCAAAACAATTTTTAAATTTTTGCGATTTTCGTGTTGTATTTGTTGCTTACTATGATGATTAAATTTTTTATGTTAGTGGGACACAAAGGATTAAACACTAATCTCTCTTTTCATGAGTGATAGTATTTGTTGCGAACTGCACGGAGTTATTGGTAGATGGGTGAGGGCTTGCAATACACTAGTGATTAGCTGCGCGTGTTCTAGTTCACACTGCAACGCAACGACCATTAAGCAGTCATGCGTCGGGAGTCGAACATGCATGTTAGTGAGGTACCACAAACGACGAAATAGAGCCCCAGATAATCCCTAATCAACATATGTCATTGCAGATTACCGACCCATTCTTAATCTCTGAGTCACTGATGAACTTGTTATTGTATTATTAATTTTATTTGAGGTTCCCCAAACGTTAAAGCAAATTTACTCATTATTAAAAAATTGAAGACAAAAGAGACCCTAACACAGATTTCTTATATGCTGAGGAACAGTATTTCGAAATCTGAAATCAGATTCTGAGAAGATTTAATTATTTATTCAAAATGGCGGCAACGATTAAATTCAGGCAAAAATTTAAACCTCTCTTAATCTCGAAGCGGGGCGCAACGGTAAAAGACGACTGTGTTTCGGTGGATCCAAGGCAGGATGTGAAACCTTTATGGCCGGAAAACTTTGTAGATTCTGGTAAGTCGCAGGAGTCAGTCTTTGGCAATCGCACCGCCCAGCAATATGTACTATCACAATATTTTGAGGTCGGAATTTTACCGGGGAGCTTCAAAAGTCATGAAACCTCAGAGTACAGCTGACCCAGCTCCAGTCTGCCAGCATCCCTTCGGACCAACCGCGCTAACGTGATACTTGGTACTTGTATCCTTAGTCAGATTACAGTTTGCCTCTTCATTAGCTTTAGTGGAAGGGGCATCCACAGGACTAGTGACACAAATCCGTTAAATGGCAGTTACACGTTAATTTACACAAAGTTACAGGCCGGAAATTCAACTTCATACGTAGGAATTACAGTTACAAATAACGACCACACAGATAACGTTGTGAAGGCAAACCAAAGGCTGCGTTTTACTGGCAGAACACTTAGAAGATGCAGTAGGTCTAATAAGGATACTACCTACACTACCCTTGTCCGTTCTCTGGTATAGTATTGCTGTGCGGTATGAGACCTTTACCCTACAGGACTGACGGAGGACATTGAAAAAGTCCAAAGGGAGGCCACACGTTCTGTATTATTGCGAGGCAGATGAGAGAGTGTCACAGATATGATAAGCGAGTTGGGCAGGTGGTCATCAAAACAAAGGCTCTTGTCGTAGCTACGAGACCTTTTCACAAATTTTAATCACAAACATTCACCTTTGAATATGAAAAAAAATTTATCGGAGCCAACCTACATAGGAAGAAATGATCATTGTAGTAAAATAAGAGAAATCAGAACTCGTACACAAGGATTAAAGTGTTCATTTTACCAGTACGCTGTTTGAGGACGGAACGGTAGGGAAGTACTCTAAGGTGGTTCGAAGAAACCTCTGCCAAGCACTGAAGTGTAAATTTCAGAGCATGATATCGATGTAGACGTAAATGCAGAAGACATTAATGTCGCTCGCGTATAGGCGTGCCGCTTGCAGTCGGCATGTGGCTACGTTGTGCTGTTGCCGTGAGGCGACCCCCTCCACCACGTGATAAGCAGTCATCACAACTACCCCACGTCCATCGCTACCTCATGGGTTCACCTCTCTCTCTAGCATGTAGGATTCTCTCAGTACTTTTCCTTTAATAATTAATTATGTTGGTTCGTGCTTTCTATGATTATTTCGTGTGCTAGTAGTTTTATCTTGTTAATGAAGGCTGCTCTCGGCTGTAGTAGAATGTGTACCATTCTTAAACTTTAATCTGTTTTAATTAGTGTTGTGGTCTCCTAATTAACTGAGACGCCAGTATGAACCATGTTGCCTGCTACAGTCGAGACGTAGGTAGATCCCATGTTAATTCCCGGCAGCATGCAACTTTCCGCCTCAAAAGGCACGGCCAGTGCTACGGCCTGAAAACTTTATGGCGAACAGCTTACGAGTGGCTGCACGGCGTGTAATGACACAGCAGCGGGGCTACAGCAGATTGCTAGTACGTAGTCCGCTGCAGGCGTGGGTTTTGGACCAGCTCTGTCACACTACCACAGTCAAATAATCGGTTGTCCCTCAATGTACACCTCATCCGTTACGCACTGAAATTTACACCACAATTTCTTTTGAGCCAAGTTCGCGGTAAACTTCTTATCTTTTCTCTTCCTTTTGTATTACTTTACCTCCAGCTTTAATCATTTCTCTTGTAATCCTATTATCTTCAAATGTCTTTCAGCATGCCCCAGACGGCTTTATGTACTTCATCTGGACTGTCACTATTTTCATTATTAATTATTTGTGTTTCAGTTAATTTCTTGCACTATACAAAGCATCGAATGCTTGTTCAATTTTATCTCCGTTGTTAGCTATTGTGTTATCTGCCATCTTCACTACTGACATCTGCCCAACCTAAATTTCTGTATTATCTTCTTCATACACTTTTTAATAGTTTCCCTTGCCAAACTTTCATTATTTCTTTTTGCAGGCTCTCAAAGGCGTTGCCGAATACTGTTGTTTAATTCAGCATGTTCTACGATATTCCTATTATCGGATCGGGAATTCAGACAGATGAACGGATAGCGCGCACCCAAGGAGAAGATGATATATGAATATGGGAAGACAATTTTTAGGCATGAACACTAAAATGAAACAAGGGCTGTTAAGGAGAATTGACAGAGAGAAAATAGAGACATAAGATGACAACGCTAGGCCACCATGGGCAACCTACTCTGAAACGAAGTATCGTATCCCAACCATCATTCAGCCCAAACTTGGTACTTTGATTCCTATCTTTTGAATAATTCAGTTTTTGATCTCAATGATATCAACAACAAAATAAATTCGCATGACATGATTGGCTGGAAATCCCACAAAAGGGATGTTCAGCTGCCCGTTCTCAAGTTCTTTCAATTGGATAGCACTTCGGCGACTTGCATGTCCTTAGGTTACCCAATAAACCTACTGCGGACAGCGGACCTACGGTTTAAAGTCAAACCCGAATCACGTCTTGTTCCTGGCACATGTTCACATTACTGATAGTAAAGGCTAGCGTAAAGTTCGACTGAAACTTACGGGATTCGATATCGCGGCCTTACGGTTTCCAAACTTCCAATTTACCAGTAGACCACCAAGCCCAACATACACTGAAGAGCCAAAGAAACTGATACACCTGAAAAATATGGTGTAGGGCCACCGCCAGCACGCAGAAGTGCGGCTATACGACGTGGCGTGGACTCGGCTAATGTCTGAAGTAGTGCTGGAGGAAATTGACACCATGAATCCCGCAGGGCTGTCCATAAATTCCTAAGAGTACGAGGAGGTGGAGATCTCTTCTGAATACCACGTTGCAAGGCATCCCAGATATGCTCAATAATGTTCATGTCTGGCAAGTATGGTGGCCAGCGGAAGTGTTTAAACTCAGAAGAGTGTTCCTTGAGCCACTCTGTAGCAATTATGGACATGTGTGTAGCATTATCCTGCTGGAATTCCCCAAGTCCGTCGGAATGCACAATGGACATGAATGGATGCAGGTGATCAGACAGGATGCTTAAATACGTGTCACGTGTCAGAATGGTATCTAGACGTATCGGGGATCCAATATTACTCCAACTGCACAGAGCCTCCACTAGCTTGAACAGTCCTCTGCTGACATGCAGGGACCATAATTCATAAGGTTGTCTCCATACCTGTACACGTCCATCCGCTCGACATAATTTGAAATGAGACTCGTCCGACAAGGCAACCTGTTTCCAGTGATCTACAGTCAAATGTTGATGTTGACGAGCCCAGGCGAGGCATAAACCTTTGTTCCGTGCAGTCATCAAGGGTGCACGAGGGGGCCTTCGGCTCCGAGAGCCCATGTCGATGATGTGGCCCATCATTGAAATCTGCAGTAATTTTCGGAAGGGTTGTACTTCTGTCACGTTGAACAAGTCTCTTCTATCATCATTGGTCCCGTTCTTGTAGTATCTTTTTCCGGCAGCAGCGTTGTCGGAAACATGATGTTTTACTGGAGTCCTGATATTCACGGTACACTCGTGAAACGGTCACATGGGAAAATCCCCACATCATCGCTGCCTCGGAGATTATGTGTCCCTTATCTCGTGTGCTGACTATAGCACCAGTCTCACATCTTGATAATCTGCCATTGTAGCAACAGTAACCGATCTAACAACTGCACCAGACACTTGTTGTCTTATATAGACGTTGCCAACCGCAGCGCCGTATACTGCCTGTTTACATATCTCTGTGTTTGAATACGCTTGCCTATACCAGTTTCTTTGGCGCATCAGTTTATATAAATGAAATTCAGTCTCAGTGTTTCTTTACGCTTTCAGAAGGTGCCGTTGTTCCATGACAGTTTCAATAAATTATTTCATCTGAGCGAAATGCATAGCTCTGTCTGAAGGTTGCGTAAGAATGATGTAATGTCAATAAATATAACATTCTGAAGAACTTGCTGTTACATCAATAAAATTATTCCCATTTATTCAGTCTTAATGGACACGAAGGCTTTCGTTATTAGTCAATCCTCTTCATCATCAGTGAAACATTTGCTTCTTGTCAGCCTGGGAGACCTGCAATGAGAAGAATGTACAGCTAGTATCATTGTTTGTATATCGTTCTCTTTCCGATGTTGAGAGATCTGTTCTCATACAGCGCCTATTAAAACTGCCACTTGCGACAGGAGAGGTCGAGAATACAAGCTGAAGACGCTCAATATAAAAAAAAGAAAAAAGTCGCTAGTTCGAATACAACGTCGGCTATACCTCTTTCCATTTTAGCTCACAAGTTATCAGGCGCATTTTTATGCCTTCTGAATAGCAATACACAGTTTGTAATTGGAACCAGCCAAGAGAAACACTGCGTATTACGTTTCTTGCGACGTACTGCTTTAAGTGGAAAACATCTGTTTGTTTCTGATAGTAAGCAAACTGATTTTTAGCGTGGAACTGTATGTGCCCTTTCGATAGTAAACAAAAGCAAAGCTTCACGTTCTCTCCCAGATGACTCAGTGGGGCCTGACTGCCCTGGGAATGGTGTCATTCGGTTGTGGTATGGAATGTCGTGGGGTCAGCTGACTAGTGTTCCGGTCTTCGTAGGCGTTCTTGATCATGGAGCCTCTACTTTTCACTCTAGTAGCTCCTCAGTTGGCATCACGAAGAGGCATGCAGCCCGTTCTAGACCTCCCACCAAGGGAAAGTCTGTGGCGCTACCGAGAACTGAACTGGGATACACAACAGAAAAGCCAGACAAGCTGACCACTGATTTGCAGAGGTGGGTCTATTTGATACAGCGGTCCCAATGTGTGTAGTGAATTATTTCGTTTATCGATATCTATTTAACACTTTCTTATCCAGGGTGAGGCAGCTACCACAGTCCACCCCAAATATATCCAGAATGACTAGATGTATCGAGGTCAGGTTTTCGCTGGGTTGTAGAAGACAATATGGCGAATTTCCTGACTTTCGCAAGTAATTTTTATCGTTTATAATTACCGAATAACGACAGCGACTTTTTTTCTTTTTCTAATGGGAGAACGTAATTTTTTCTGTGGTATTTCAAGGACACTTCTAAGAGAACCACAACGACGTAACATGTATTGGATTTTATCAAATAGTATCAAGATAACAACGCTGCAAACCACTCTCTCTCCGTCAGGAGAAGACTTTCTACAGACTGCTGCCCAATTTAACCAGATGTAAGCAAACACGTAACTCAGGTATGGTTCTTGTGTTTACCTGCCCTTGAAGCCCGTCAGTCTGCGTTCTGCTGTTGTAGCAATCCCATAACTAGCTCGTAAAGC
The DNA here is from genome assembly GCF_023897955.1 of Schistocerca gregaria. Lineage (NCBI taxonomy): Eukaryota > Metazoa > Arthropoda > Insecta > Orthoptera > Acrididae > Schistocerca > Schistocerca gregaria. Next base: position 537,736,427 of record NC_064922.1, read on the forward strand.
TGTTGATACTTTCAAATGGCTGTAAGCACTAAGGGGCTTAACATCTGAGGTCATCAGTCCCCTAGACGTAAAACTACTTAAACCTAACTGACGTAAGGACATCACACACATCCATGCCCGAGGCAGGATTCGAACCTGCGACCGCAGCAGGCGCGCGGTTCCGGATTGATGCACCTAGAATCGCTCGGCCACATCGGCCGGCGTAAAGCTGTTGAGACATTCACAGTGTATACGACAGTTGAAAAAGCGAATATCGTTTATGGTGAATGTCGCCAAACCATTAAAATAACCGTACAGTTGTATGCTGAAGAGTATCCACATCGTGGTAAGCACTCATGCACAGTTGCTGCAAATATTACAAAAAAAAGTTCGAGAAACTGGAAGCGTGGAGAATAAAATTCGCTAAGCAAAAAGAAGAGCCACTAACGAAAGAAATGAAACTAACCCTTTAGCAGCAGTAACACACAATGCAGATGTCACTAAGAGGCACCTCGGAAGTACGAGAGGGATCAAGTGAACTAGTGGTCTGCGAACACATTTTCCATCGAATTTCATCCTCACCACATTTCGCTGCATAGCTTCCCGGCAATGACATCCAAAATTGGTTACGGTTCTCCGAAAAATGCAAAGTGATGTGACATAACTATGCAAAATTTTATTTAAGGAAGAAGCATGGTTTGCAAACCATGGGCGAATATATCTTCGCAACATGCACTAATCATCAGTTGAAAATCCACGCTGAATCAAAGAAGCGGATGAAAACAACTCTCTTTGTCTATCAACGGTTGGTGCATGTTTTTGAAGACCCGCATCACTGGTCCCTACTTTATTGAAGAGAATCTTAATACACGCAAGTTTCTCGACCTCCTAAGACATGCAGCTGCCACAGTTATTGGAAGAGATCGCACTGGAGATACGGCAAGCAGTGTGTTACTTACATGACAGATGTCCCTCCCATTCCGCCTATGTAATGACAAATCTTTTTAAGAGAACATTTGGAGAGCATTGGGACTATCGTTCAGAAAATTCAGAATGGTCTGCAGACTCATCAAACATAACAAATCTATTCTTCTGTCTGTGGGGAAATTTAAAACAGGCGGTCTATTTGGAAATACCGGCAACTACTGAAAGGATGAAACGCCTTATAACACGCAGTCCGCTACAGATATGTAATTTAACGTGCTGTATTGCTCCTCCAGAATCACATTCTAGCGTGCAGCAACTAGAAATAACAAAGTCTGTGTCGTAATTCGGCGAGTATAAACGATAAAAATTACTTGCGAACGTCAGGAAATTCGCCATATTGTCCACTATAACCTTGATAAAACCTCACATCGATCTATTTATTCATTCTGCATATATTTGGGGTGGCCTACCTTAGCTGCCTTACTCTGTACTAATTTTAAAGTGCTACAGGCCTAGGACGCGGACATGTCCCGTCTGCAAAAATTCTGAAAAGCATTTGGCCGTTCGCGTCTAGACTGTGGGTATACGAATTATGGTTCAATTAGAAATTATTATATATTTTCTCAACACTTCCAAATGTCTTCGAAGCGCTTTGCAAGTATTTCCAGTTATTGGTGTACTGAGACCAATACTCCGAAGCAAATAATGGAATTTGACTGGCCTTTGGTGTGTCCTTGAAGGTCTAAGAGAAATTCTCTGTTTTAAAGAAATTCTCCTGTACCAGAAGTTGCGACATCGTCGCGGATTAAAACAGTTATGCAAGAAGTGTAGAATGAATTTCTTTTATTTCTGCAATGATAACAAAACTTTTGGTCCTTTGACTACCGGTTTCGGTCGGCAATGGCCACCCTCAGATCTGCAGCAAAACATGGGAAATGAAATACAAGTAGTGAACTGGTCTTACAAGAATAAAATTTGCCGTAACCAAAAGTTATTACTTTCACGGATGTGAAAATATGCGATTAAGATATGACGAGGCTCTAATATAATAAAGGCATGGTGGAATCGTCACAAAATATATACAAAATCAGCATAGCATCGTCGCACATATTTAAAATATGGTGTAGTTCCACTTTGTTTTAATATAAAGTTAAATAATTTTAATTATTCAAAACTGAACTTTTCAGAATTTTTGGCTAAATTGTCCAATACCGTTATTAACCTGAGATATTTTCGAGTGGGACACTGTTGGCATTGATCTGTGTTACAGGGTCTTGCCTCTCAAAGATATCTGTATTCGTCCTGAATGTTGTCATTGCCTCGAAAATGTCTATTGTCTAACATACTTCCATGGTACACCAATACAGTTTTATTATTCGTAGGAGACTTCTGGCTCGCTTCATATAATATATTTATTCAGACAGATCAAGAGTACTGATAACCTTGCCGCTGAGCGCACTACACAGAATCATCGATCAATCATCATCATCATCACCACCACCACCACCACCACCACCACCACCACCATTAGCGTCACGTGGAACTGGGAATTCCCTCAGCTGTCCCTCGGCAGCGCCGCGCTCTAAAGGAGGTGAAAGCCCCCGCGGCCAGGTGAAATCGGTCGGCAGTGAAGGCGGCGCGCCATGGCGTAGGGTGGCCGCCCTAAACGCCGAGACTGCTGCATAAGGCATGCGGCCGGCGCGCGCTGTGGCCATGAAGGGACCCCGCACCCTCCAGCCGCGGCCGACAGGACGGTAGCGATGGGAGAAAGCGACCGGTTAAACTGATACCAGCACTTGAGTTCCAAATAACGACTATTCTTCGGTATTTGCTTGGTCTCGTTTATAACACGTATTTTTAATTTTTGCTAATAACCGAGTGAAAAACGAAATATCAACTAGCAAACTGCTGAAATATTTCGTTTTTAAATAAAACTTTCTTAAAAAAAGAAGTAATTTTATATGTAAAATTTGAGTTGTTTTGGAGTATTGTGTTGTTACAGAAAGTGGGAAAAGCGAGCAGCGGTATTTTAGTAACACTGCCGACAGAAACGAGGAAGAAACACGTGGCATAAGATTTGATACGACAATGCTGACACGGTAACGTCCCTGTTGGTGTGTTTCGTGTCTTAAGGCGCGCGAGTACGTGCAGTGTGCAAGATTAGCCCCCACCTGGTCTGTACGGTAGTTTCTCGTTGTCGTCGGCGGACGTCCATTGGATTGCAGAATGGCACCTAACTTAATCTGGGAGTATTTTTGCGAAATGTGGTAACAGCGAAGTGCATTGCTTCGTTTGCTTTAAAACACTGAAAATTTGTCTCTGTTTCTATGAAATAATAAAAGATGAGATTATGGCAACAGTAACAAATTAAAAATTTAACAACTATTCATTCATAATGCACAATAAAAATAGAAAATAGCTGATCTATGGCGTTGTCTACATGATACACACTTATCTGCTTGTAGCCCTTGAAAACTGACGGGTTAACACGATAAACAGACTTCGTCAACCTCAGGTTTCGTCCTGTAGCACTGACTATTCGCAATACCTAAATACTGATGTGATCCATGATTAAAATATGATTTTTGAGCAGAACTTTTAAAAAAATTACTATCAGTACTATAATACTAGTGATTTTTGTAAGTATTCAACCACTTAGCACTTTTCGAGAACAGCAGCGAATAATGGACAGACGAAGTTCTCTTTTATTTGCCTACTTGTTTTGGAAAAAACGATATAACCGAAGACAGGTTGTTTCAGTGAAAGCCAGCATCCCTACGCGACGACTCACTACGGTATCCCTAGCTGCTCGCCGGCTGCCGACTAAGAATTAGAAGAAAAAAAATGCGTCCGTAGCATAATTATCGTGATAAAGTTTGTATCATAATTAGCAACGAAAACTGTCGCAGACAGGTTCGGTGCAGGTCCTGAACTGGCCCCCTCCTAACCAAACATGGCAATCACTGGCAGAGGAGCAGAACTAGCTTTTATGAGAAAACACAACAGGCCTCCACCCTGTCCTCCAATGAGCTCTCGCTTGACACCACGGAAGTCGCAAACGGTGATGGTTTTGGGTCAGTGGAATGCACGCTACAAGGTGTGTGGTTCGGAGCTGTCCTTGAGGTAACCTATTTGTAATAGCTCATTCTGTCACTGTGGCGCCAATTGCTGCTGCAGATGCAATGTGATGCGCCAGAGCCATACACCGGACACGATGGTCTTCCCTCTCGGTAACGCCACGTGGCCGTCCGGAGCCCGGCCTTCTTGCCTCTGTACGTTCTCGTGAGCACCGCTGCCAGAAATAATGTACAGTGGCTACACTCCTGCTAAGCCTTTCTGTAGTATCGCAGAAGTAACATCCAGCTTGTCATTCCGTATTACAGGACCTCGTTCCAACTCAGTGATAATGACGTGTTTGTTGCCTTAAAGGCATCCTTGACTGTCACCAACTCACCGCGTCGAATCTCAAAGGTAACTCACGCTCACGGCAGTTACAGCGTGTATTTAAAACAAACATGATTTGCATCCTGATAGTGGTGCAGCTAGCGCCACTCTAATGCCAGTGGAGCGAAATTTGAACAGGTATCATCTTTTAGACATGGAACACGCATATCAGCTTTCGTTTACGTCGCTTAAATGCTTCTTAGCGTTGCGATATTTTTTGCTGCCAGTGTATATTCGTAGTAACTAGTGTTGTAACCAGACGAAACTACCCCCGTCCGGCCACAACTGTTGGTTCTTTGATTTTTCAGTGAGGTGGCACGTTAAACTGGAATACATGAAATATTCCAGCTCTTTATTACATAAAAGAATAAAAAGACTTATTTCTCTTTGACAGCGCTCTGATATTTACTATTAAAACTGTGGTGTCACCGCCAGACACCACACTTGCTAGGTGGTAGCCTTTAAATCGGCCGCGGTCCGGTAGTATACGTTGGACCCGCTTGTCGCCACTATCAATGATTGCAGACCAAGCGCCTCCACACGGCAGGTCTAGAGAGACTTCCTAGCACTCGCCCCAGTTGTACAGCCGACTTTGCTAGCGATGCTTCACTGACTTCTACGCTCTCATTTGCCGAGACGATAGTTAGCACAGCCTTCGGCTACGTTATTTTCTACGACCTAGCAAGGCGCCAGTATTCGTACTATTGATATTGTGAATCATGTACCATAAAGAGCGACGTTCTCCATGAATGGATTAAAGTTAAGTATTCCACCAGCTACGTCCGTTTTTCTCAATTCTAATTCCCTTGTCATGTTCCAGACCTCAAGCCAGCCTGCGTGAGCTGAGACGCGTGCATTTCGGCCTCCTTTAGAAATACGGGGTTGGCTCTCCTGCCAACCACAACAAAAACATCACTTGATGCATAGATTAACAAATTGTTCTCTTGCAGTACAGTGTTCCACATTTACCCCCTGCGGGTTCGGGGGTTCGAATAGGCCCCCGGTATTCCTGCCTGTCGTAAGAGGCGACTAAAAGGAGTCTCAAACTTTTCGGCCTTATATGACGGTCCCCTGTTGGGTTTGACCTCCATCTCTCAAAATTTTCCGAAGAGCGAGCCGATTGGGGAAGGGCGCCTTACTTGGTGCATTGTGTCCATCTTACGATCAGACTTTTCGCCAGCTTATGCACCGTTGAATTGCAGTCCTGTCCGCTCTCCATCTCTTGGGCATGACTGTTTCTGCGTGCAGATTATACCTTGCACTGTGCAGTGCCTCTTTCTGCACCGACGGCGACCATGGACCACATGTTACCTAACATCCAGCACGGTAGCCAGTCCGTTGTGGTGGGGCCGCCATGTACCCTGTTGGTTGTAGCCCCCTGACAACACAGGGATCGCTCTACTGATGCCTGCGCCGTTAACTCCCCACGTATGCCAAGGAGTAGATGCCTATCCTCCTAGGGTATCGGGACTCCCGGCAACGGCCATCCTGCCAGGTGGCTCTTGCCGTGGCTGGGTGGCGCCCGTGGGGAGGGCCCTTGGTCGGAGTAGGTGGCATCAGGGCGGATGACCCGCAATGAAGCTTGGTACATCGTCTCTCGCTGGTGGCCAGCCGCCAGTAGTCTCTAAGCGTTCTCGGGTTCAGTTTAACGCTCAGAAGTACGATCCGAAAACGTTCCCCTCCCTGGCCACACCGTGGGAGGAACGTAAGTCTCAGGATGGCAGTGGCAGTAGCAGTTATTCGCCCCGCTTCTTAGTTTGTACGAGGGCTGATGGGGAGTCTTTTCTCTCCACAAAGCCTCAGTTCTTCGTCGAGCATTTAGAGGACAAGTTTGGGGAGGTGGAGCGCTTGTCAAAAATGCGCTCTGGGTCAGTCCTGATACAAACGGCATCCTCTGCCTAGTCGCGACGGTTACTCGCTTGTGACAAGTTGGGGGATGTTGCCGTTACGATCACACCCCATAAGAGTTTAAATATGGTCCAGGGAGTTATTTACCATAGGGATCTTCTTTTGCAGTCTGATGAAGAGCTGCGCGCCAATTTAGAGCGTCGAGGTGTACATTTCGTCCGGCGCGTTCATCGGGGTCCGAAGGAAAATCAGATTGCTACCGGTGCCTTTATCTTGGCCTTCGAAGGGGATACCTTACCGGAAAAGGTCAAGGTGATGGTCTACCGATGTGACGTTAAGCCCTATATCCCTCCCCCGATGCGGTGCTTTAAGTGCTCGAAGTTCGGCCATATGTCTTCTCGCTGCACTTCCAGCCTCACATGTCGAGATTGCGGACGCCCATCACATCCCAATACTCCATGTGCCCCGCCTCCCATCTGTGTCAACTGCGGGGAGCACCATTCACCTTGCTCGCCAGACTGCCGAATTTTCCAGAAAGAGCGTAAAATCATGGAATACAAGACCCTGGACCCACTAACCTATACTGAGGCCAAAAGGAAATACGACCGACTCCATCCTGTGAGAATGACATCTTCCTACGCTGCTGCTACAACACCTGTGCTAGCCCCGTCTGTTTCTCAAATTGTGGCCGGATCGACGAGTAGTACAACTCCTCATGCCCCCTCGCCAGTGGGGGGCTCTACCCACCGGGTTGCTCCTGCGCCACCTACCTCAGGAGCAACACCATCCCACCTGTCGGGGACGTCCGTCCCCACTTCTAAGCCGGAGAAGTGTCCAACTTCTTCGGCTTCTCACGCTCGCAAGGGGTCCCTTGGGTCCCTCCCTTCCCAGGTTTCCGCCAGCGAGAAGGCTGAAGACCGACAGTGGCGTGTGCCCGCGATTAGCTGGTCGTAGGGCTTCACGATCCTCCTCTGTCCTGGAGACTGAATCGGTGAAGCCCTCCCAGTCGGTGCGACCCAAGGAACGGCGTGAGAAACCCAAGAAGAGCTCTCAGCGCAAGGAACTCGCGGTGGCAGCCATCCCACCGCAACCTTCCACCTCTGCGTCTGAGGATGCGGTGGAGATTCTGGGGTCCGCTGAGGACCTCGATCTCGCAGGTCCATCAGACGCCATGGAAAGCACTATCACAGGTGCTAAATTGGAGGCAGCAGGTGACCCAGCGGCGTAATCTCCCTTCCCAGTCCCATCACGCCTTTCTCAGCCATGGACAACACCATCCTCCAGTGGAACTGCAGCGGTTTCTTCCACCATCTATCTGAGCTCAGCCAACTTATCAGCCTTCACCCTTTCCTCTGCATTGCTCTGCAGGAAACTTGGTTTCCGGCAATGCGAACCCCCGCCCTCCGTGGCTACCGGGGTTATTATAAGAATCGGGCAGCTTATGAAAGGGTGTCTGGTGGCGTCTGCATATATGTCCTGAACTCTCTTCACAGCGAGTCTGTACCTCTCCAAGCACCTTTAGAGGCTGTCGCTGTTCGGGTGTGGACGCCACAGGCTGTTACCGTCTGCAGTCTTTACCTTCCACAGGATGGTGATGTCACACAGCACGTCCTGGCTGCTCTGATAGCCCAATTGCCACCACCTTTCTTGTTGCTGGGCGACTTTAACGCCCATAACCATCTGTGGGGTGGGTCGGTGGCAACAGGTCGAGGCGCCATCGTTGAGCATTTATTGGCGCAGCTCGATCTCTCGATATTAAATGATGGTGCCTTCACACACTTCAGTGTGGCGCATGGCACATACTCCGCCATTGACCTTTCGATCTGTAGCCCTAGCCTCTTACCGTCTGTCCAATGGAGAGTGCATGACGACCTTTGTGCTAGTGACCACTTTCCGATCTTTCTGTCACTACCACAGCGTCAGTCTTCTGGGCGCCCTAGCAGATGGGCTCTGAATAAGGTTGACTGGGACTTGTTCTCCTCCACTGCCGCTATTGAGCCTCTCTCTAACGATGACATTGATGCAGTGGTTCAATCGGTCACCACCGGCATCGTTACTGCCGCCGAATCTGCCATTCCCCGTTCTTCTGGGTCCCCTCGGCGGCGGACTGTGCCTTGGTGGTCGCCTGAGATCGCTGAAGCGATTAAAGCTCGCCGGTGGGCGCTCCAGCGTTACAAGCGACATCCCTCAATCGAACACCTTATCGCCTTCAAACGGCTGCGTGCGCGAGCCCGCCGCATTATCCGCCAACGCTAGCAGGAGTGCTGGGAGCGGCATGTCACTCCATCGCAGGTCTGGGCCAAGATTCGCCGCCTCTATGGCTATCGGACCCCTGTCAGCGTCCCTGTGCTCTCACTGAATGGAGCAGTTTGTACTGACTCCGACGTCATTGCAAACCGCTTGGCAGAGCACTTTGCTCTGAATTCCGCTTCTGCCAACTACCCCTTGGGCTTCCGCTCCATTAAAGAGCGGATAGAACGTCGGAGTCTTTCTTTTCGCACCCACCGTCCTGAATTGTACAATGTTCCATTCAGTGAGTGGGAATTCCGCAGTGCCCTCGCCGCTTGCCCTGATACCGCTCCTGGCCCAGATAGCATCCACTCTCAGATGCTGAAACACCTTTCAGTGGACTGCCAGCGACGCCTCCTCGACCTTTACAACCGCATTTGGGTCGAGAGTGAGTTTCCGTCGCAGTGGCGGGAAAGTCTTGTTGTCCCCATTCTGAAACCGGGGAAGAACCCTTTGGAGGTGGACAACTACCGTCCCATTAGCCTCACCAACGTTCTTTGCAAGTTGCTTGAACGGGTGGTGAGCCGGCGCTTGAATTGGGTACTGGAGTCTCGGGGCCTTCTGGTTCCGTTTCAGGGTGGGTTCCGTAAAGGCCGCTCGGCCGCCGACAATCTGGTGAGCCTGGAGTCGGCCATCCGTACTGCCTTTGCCCGCCGTCAGCATCTGGTCGCTGTCTTTTTCGACATGCGGAAGGCATATGATACGACATGGCGTCATCTGATCCTTTCTACGCTTCATGGATGGGGCCTTCGGGGCCCTCTGCCGATCTATATCCGCAATTTTCTGTCGTATCGTACCTTCCGCGTGCACGTCGCGGACTCATATAGTTCCTCCCAAGTCCAGGAGAACGGTGTGCCACAGGGTTCTGTTCTAAGTGTCTGTCTGTTTTTAATAGCCGTTAACGGGCTCGCTGCGGCCGTGGGAAATTCTGTCTCTGCTTCGCTGTATGCTGACGACTTCTGCCTTTACTACAGCTCTATTGGCATTTCAGCTGCTGAACGTCAGCTACAGGGCGCAATCCGCAAGGCGCAGTCTTGGGCTGTAGCGCATGGTTTTCAGTTTTCGGCAGCCAAGACCTACGTTATGCATTTCTGCCGGCGACGCACTGTTCACCCGGAGCCGCGGCTTTATCTTGACGGCGAGCCTCTTTCAGTGGTGGAGTCACATAGGTTTTTGGGGGTGGTTTTTGATGCCCGGTTGGCTTGGCTGCCTCATATTCGGCAGCTTAAACAGGCGTGTTGGCGGCATCTAAACGCTATGCGATGCCTGAGCCACACCAGGTGGGGCGCCGACCGATCTACTCTCCTACGGCTTTACCAGGCGTTGATCCAGTCCCGTCTGGACTATGGGAGTCTGGCTTATGGCTCAGCATCCCCATCTGCGTTGCGGCTGCTGGACCCAATCCTCCACAGCGCGATACGCCTTGCCACTGGTGCCTTCCGGACCAGCCCTGTGGACAGCATACTTGTGGAGGCAGGTGTCCCTCCACTGCGGTTACGACGCCAACAATTACTGTCTGCTTATTCTGCCCATGTTTTTAGCTCGCCCGGGCATCCAAATTTTCGTGTCCTGTTCCCGCAGTCAGTCGTCCGTCTGCCAGAACGTCGGCCCCGGTCGGGTTGTCCGATCGCCGTACGCGTCAAACAGCTTCTCTACGGGCTTGAGTGTTTCCCTGTACCACCTCCTTTCCGGGCCCCTCTGCGTACACGCCCATGGTGTGTGCCTCGCCCTTGCCTTCGGCTCAACTTGGCACATGGCCCGAAGGACTCAGTCCCTCTGGAGGCCTTCCGACGCCGCTTTTATTCCATCCTGGCCACGTATCAGAGCTCTGGCGTTGTCTCTTACCGACAGTTCGATGGTTGCTGGTCGTGTCGGTTATGCACTAACTCTAGGGGACCATTCTGAACAACGTTCGTTGCCGGCTGGCTGCAGTGTTTACACTGCTGAGCTGGTCGCCATCTTTCGTGCCCTAGAGTATATCCGCTCCTGCTTAGGTCAGTCCTTCGTTATCTGTAGCGATTCCCTGAGCGGTTTTCGAGCTCTCGACCAGTGTTTCCCTCGTTCTCGTCTGGTGATGGCTATCCAGGAGTCCCTGCATACTCTTGCCCGTTGCGGCAGATCTGTGGTCTTCGTTTGGACCCCGGGCCATGTTGGGATACCGGGAAATGAAACTGTTGACCGCCTGGCGAAAGAGGCCACCAGTGCACCATCTCTGGAGATTGGCCTCCCGGCGACTGATTTGCGGGCACTATTACGCCGCAAAGTTTTCGATTTGTGGGACACTGATTGGCGCAACCTGCCCGTGCCAAACAAACTCCGCCGTATCAAGGAGACGACTACTGTGTGGCGGTCATCCATGCGAGCCAACCGCAGAGAATCAGTCGTCCTTTGTCGGCTCCGCATTGGCCACACCCGACTCACGCACAGTTATTTACTGTGTAGTGAGGATCCCCCTCTTTGTCGTTGTGGGGCGTCCTTGACGGTGGTCCATATTCTGTTGGAGTGCGCCCTTTTAACTGTGCTCAGGCAGACTTTTGCGCTGCCTGATACGCGCTCTGCGCTTTTATCTGACGACTCTCCCATAGCGGACATAGTTGTGCGTTTTATTCGGGCAGGGGGATTTTATCTCTTAATGTAAGTCTGTGTTTTTGTGTTGATTCTGGCCTATGGCCTACGATTTGTCTGATTTTTTTTCATGTGTTTCTCGGTGGTTGGCTTTTCCCCTTTTGTTTGTATGGTCGGCCAACCACCGTCACACTGTGTGATTTTAGTTCGTCTTGTCTGGTCTTTGTCTACGTTTCTCTTGTTCTGTGTCGTCTGTCTTATCGTCTGTTGATCGTTTTTATCCTCTGTGATTGTTTTTAGTATTTGGAAAAAGGGACCGATAACCGTAGCAGTCTGGTCCCTTTAACCCCCACAAACCAACCAACCTGTTCCACATTTGAATGAACATGTCCATCAGAAACTTCAACTATCACGTTATTCCTAAAGTATGATGTTGACTCCTTCAGATGAGACCACGAACGGGGTCTGAGCTCTTGAATGCTCGTCTGTATATTGACCTCAACGTGAGGGCGCTGCAGCGCTGACAGGGGAGGCGTGGCTTTTCAGGAGCGCGGACTGCACCGAGTCTTTGCAGACTGCAGCGAGTCCTGGCTAAAATCTGTGCTATTGATTCGAGTTGCCAATTTTAGTGCGGCAACGCAATGTCTAATGATACAGTGTCCGGCGACTTCCGTGGCCAATATCCGTGACGGATGCTGGTGACTGATCAGTGAAATAAGTAAGATTTAAGACACTTCTTGAGTGACAAAATATGCTAAGCACCATAATGCTGAAAGAACACACCTAGTCAAGGTGACCTTTTGTATTAACTGCAGTGGCTCATTCTACAGCTCATCTCTATTTTCAGTCCCTCAAATGATTTGCTAAATCGACAGGATCAGTTAACAGATAGTTTCCCAGAAACTATGTGAAATTGCCTCACAACGGCCTTGTGTGTTTCCGTCCCATCACCGGTGTGAGTTACTGACGTTATTACTGACGCCAAGTCTATATTTACTTTCATCATTGAACAGTATCAGCTAAATTAATCACCAATTTGCCATTGCCCTTTGATAAAATTTAATCTTCGAGGCACTCCGCCAGCATGAAGGTGGTGACCTCACTGATAATGAAAAATATACTCGTGATAATGACGTGGTGTTCGCCCAGGGGAACACTGATACGTTAAAAAAAGATTCGAGTGCTTTTTTATAGGACTACGCTATCTAGTGAGAACTATTTTTCTACTTCATCACATTTCACACGTTTCGCAACCCAAGCTGCATACCGCAACGGTCTTATGAAGTTTGTCTGGTATCGGTAAACTTGATGAAAGGTATTTTGTGGCTAGAAAACTGTACTTATTATCAAGCAGGAGGAGCGTAGGCATAAGTACCACGTCGGTGTGTGAGTGTATGGATAGACGGTTCTGTTCTAAGTACTTGTACCAGCCTACAATCACAGCTCTAAATTGCACTTTCTTTGAGTCAGACATTAGGTTCTCCTGTACTAATCGCCTCTTTCGGTCTTCTACTTTAATCAGCGGTAACTCTATGTACAGTATGATTCAGCTAAGTTGTTTACCTTAGATGTTTCCGGATCCGTGTACGATATCGTTATGCTTTTTTGAGCCAGATGAATTGTGAGGAAGTCCTCACTAAATGTCAAAATCTCTTTTCATAACTGTATTAATTACCGACATGTCATTATCAATTTCGTTTTTTATAACAAAGCTATGGTATTTTTGATGCTAATATTGCAGTTCTAAACGAAACAAATTAAACGGTATTTCACTCTTCAAAGTCCCAGAATGTTTCAGGGAAATTACAATATAGAACTGAGCTATTATTTCTACGGAACGTGAAACCGATTGCTATTTTATGCGGAAGTTCATGTTGTTACACAGTACGCAACTGTAGTTTCAGGCTCATCAAGCGCTTCAGCTACAAAAGCGGAATAGGGAAAAAAGTTTAATGTGAAACCGAAACTAATAACACTTCGATACATCGAGTTGGAATGTCATAGTAACTGGAGGGCGTAGAGCGTGGCACCCGAGAACGATTCACCAATTAAGTACGGCAACAGTTCTACTCTTATTTCTGACAGAATCTAGAGAGGAAGGTGCCAAAAACTGAATGTATTAGAGAAAAGAGGAAATTCAATTTTGTTGTTATAGTTGTTGTCTTCAGTCCTGAGACTGGTTTGATGCAGCTCTCCATGCTACTCTATCCTGTGCAAGCTGCTTCATCTCCCAGTACCTACTGCAACCTACATCCTTCTGAATCTGCTTAGTGTACTTATCTCTCGGTCTCCCTCTACGATTTTTACCCTCCACGCTGCCCTCCAACGCTAAATTTGTGATCCCTTGATGCCTCAAAATATGTCCTACCAACCGATCCCTTCTTCTAGTCAAGTTGTGCCCCAAACTTCTCTTCTCCCCAATCCTATTCAATACCTCCTCATTAGTTACGTGATCTATCCACCTTATCTTCAGTATTCTTCTGTAGCACCACATTTCGAAAGCTTCTATTCTCTTCTTGTCCAAACTAGTTATCGTCCATGTTTCACTTCCATACATGGCTACACTCCAAACAAATACTTTCAGAAACGACTTCCTGATACATAAATCTATATTCGATGTTAACAAATTTATCTTCTTCAGAAACGCTTTCCTTGCCATTGCCAGTCTACATTTTATATCCTCTCTACTTCAACCATCATCAGTTATTTTACTTCCTAAATAGCAAAACTCCTTTACTACTTGAAGTGTCTCATTTCCTAATCTAATTCCCTCAGCATCACCCGATTTAATTTGACTACATTCCATTATCCTCGTTTTGCTTTTGTTGATGTTCATCTTATATCCTCCTTTCAAGACAGTGTCCATTCCGTTCAACTGCTCTTCCAAGTCCTTTGCCGTCTCTGACAGAATTACAATGTCATCGGCGCACCTCAAAGTTTTTACTTCGTCTCCATGAATTTTAATACCTACTCCAAATTTTTCTTTTGTTTCCTTTACTGCTTGCTCAATATACAGATTGAATAACATCAGGGAGAGACTACAACCCTGTCTCACTCCCTTCCCAACCACTGCTTCCCTTTCATGTCCCTCGACTCTTATAACTGCCATCTGGTTTCTGTACAAATTGTAAATAGCCTTTCGCTCCCTGTATTTTACCCCTGCCACCTTTAGAATTTGAAAAAGAGTATTCCAGTCAACATTGTCAAAAGCTTTCTCTAAGTCTACAAATGCTAGAAACGTAGGTTTGCCTTTTCTTAATCTTTCTTCTAAGATAAGTCGTAAGGTCAGTATTGCCTCACGTGTTCCAACATTTCGACGGAATCCAAACTGATCCTGCCCGAGGTCCGCATCTACCAGTTTTTCCATTCGTCTGTAAAGAATTCGCGTTAGTATTTTGCAGCTGTGAATATTAAACTGATAGTTCGGTAATTTTCACATCTGTCAGCACCTGCTTTCTTTGGGATTGGAATTATTATATTCTTCTTGAAGTCTGAGGGTATTTCGCCTGTCTCATACATCTTGCTCACCAGCTGGTAGAGTTTTGTCATGACTGGCTCTCCCAAGGCCGTCAGTAGTTCTAATGGAATGTTGTCTACTCCGGGGGCCTTGTTTCGACTCAGGTCTTTCAGTGCTCTGTCAAACTCTTCACGCAGTATCGTATCTCCCATTTCGTCTTCATCTACATCCTCTTCCATTTCCATAATATTGTCCTCAAGTACATCACCCTTGTATAAACCTTCTATATAATCCTTCCACCTTTCTGCCTTCCCTTCTTTGCTTAGAACTGCGTTGCCATCTGAGCTCTTGATATTCATACACGTGGTTCTCTTCTCTCCAAAGGTCTCTTTAATTTTCCTGTAGGCAGTATCTATTTTACCCCTAGTGAGATAAGCTTCTACATCCTTACATTTGTCCTCTAGCCATCCCTGTTTAGCCATTTTGCACTTCCTGTCGATCTCATTTTTGAGACGTTTGTATTCCTTTTTGCCTGCTTCATTTACTGCATTTTTATATTTTCTCCTTTGATCAATTAAATTCAATATTTCTTCTGTTACCCAAGGATTTCTAGCAGCCCTCGTCTTTTTACCTACTTTATCCTATGCTGCCTTCACTACTTCATCCCTCAGAGCTACCCATTCTTCTTCTACGGTATTTCTTTCCCCCATTCCTGTCAATTGTCCCCTTATGCTCTCCCTGAAACTCTGTACAACCTCTGGTTCTTTCAGTCGAGGTACAAACTTAAATTTTAACTTTACATCAGCAAGAGCAACAGAAAAGAAATCACAAAAAATTTAGTCATAAACGGTTCAGATTTCATTTATGTTGTAAGTGTTCGAAATGCCCACCGCCTACTGCACTACACTTTTGCGGACGCCGACTCAAATACTTTTGGACTAACTGAAGAGAGTCCGTCGATATAATTTCACATGCTGTAACAATGTGGTGTTTAAAGTCCTCTTTGGTCGTCTGAACTTGTGCGTAGTCTTCATCACCGATTTTACTTTAGAGAAAGAAGTTCAGTGACAACAAATCAGGGGAAAGCGTAGGTCAACTGACTAAGTCTTCGCGTCCAGTGGAGCTACCAGGAAAGGGCTGGTAGCGTGCTATCGTAGCCACAAGCTGGTGGTGAGCTGGGTCCCATCGTGCTTGTACCACAGACACATGTACGTATTTCAAGTTGTACTTTCTCTAGGAGAGCCAGTTGCATTTTGGCAAGAAACTTTGTGTACCCTTCACCTGGTCTCTGTGTCTTGTTCGTGGTCTTCCAATTGGTCTTCGCCCATTCTAGGATTCTTCTCGGATGTCTTTCTGGTCCCATTCCTCTAATGTGACGCAGTTATTTGAGCCTGATACTCTCCATACTTTCTTTGAGGGGTTGATCTGTAGGGTGTTTCGTATTATTTCATTCCTTATCCTGTCTCTTCTCGTCTTACCCAGGGTCGGTCGTAGAAATTGCATTTCTGTTGCTTACATTCTGGTGGGATCATACTTTGTCTAACATTCCGATCTATAGATCAGAATTATCTGGTAATACGACATGTACACCATGCTCTTTGTTTTGGTAGGTATTTCTTAATTTCCAATTATGAGTGATACGCTATCTCCTAGTCTCCAATAACCCTGCAGCAAACGATCACTGCATCTGATGTTCATCTTGCCTCAGATGGTGCGGTTTCTCAGCGATCCAATAATACATACTTCTTACAGTCAGCTTTCTATGATTTATAAAGGTGGCTTTATCGGTAATGAAATTCTTTGAAGGAAAAAAACCGACTGTCCTGATGTCGTATCATCAGAAACGAATCGTAGAATTCCATGCGTCCTCTACACACTCGGTGGTTAATCTGCTGGTGAAGTAATACGTGCTCGGATGGAAGCGGTATGTGGTAAAACGCGAACACCACTGGGCTGACTTATTTCTGAGGCACTCGCTGTCTCTGGAACAAACGTGCGCATTATCTGAAGCCGCGCGGGATTAGCCGAGCGGTCTAGGAGCTGCAGTCAGGGACTGTGCGGCTGGTCCCGGCGGAGGTTCGAGTCCTCCCTCGGGCATAGGTGTGTGTGTTTGCCCTTAGGATAATTTAGGTTAAGTAGTGTGTAAGCTTAGGGACTAATAACCTTAGCAGTTAAGTCCCATAAGATTTCACATACATTTGAACATTTTTTGATTGTCTGAAACAGTAAGCAGAAGATCTATTCCGTTCTCTCCGCTCTTTGCATGCTTGCTTCTTACCCTCTGTGTAATATTCCAGTGCCTATCCAATAATAAGTTTTAGCACGTTTGCTGAATTGTCATTCTCGTTGGACACTGTCTGTTGGGAAACCTTTGCTCGCACAGCTCAACCGTACGCTTCGTGCTCCTACTGCAATTTCCACAAAGAAATGGTATTTCTAATTTCTCTCGGTTTAGTGGATGACGTTTTTTGCAGATTAACCAGCAACTGGCGCATATGGACGACGCAGACAAAGTCAGAGGTGCATATCCTATGTGCTCCTATAACGGTACCACGCCAGTGGAACACTCCTTCATCCTACGTGACGTATTTCCTTATTTTGTATGACATTAGGATATTTCACCTAACACATCAACTGTTTTCGTGTTCCAACACATAAATATTAAGATCTAAATATTGTAATTATTCCGAAAGAATTAATCGGATTGGGAACAGTAAAACGCTGTTGAATTCGTCTCCTTTGAACTACGATACTAGTAGCGGAAATTATTGTAGTTCCGTTGTATTTATCAACCAATTCAACCTTTACAAGGCGCAGCCTCTGTAATCTTAAGCTAAGAAACATCACTTCAATCGCTGTTTCCATGTCTCTGCGTCTCCTGCTGTTTTCTGTCAGTTGAGGCCTGCTGCTTTCTTCTCTTCTTTACTTCAAAGACCTTTTCGTCTTTGTCTTTCTCTGGAACTCCGCACTAGCACTGCCTTTGTCCATCTTCTGTCATTTCTCAGGGCGATATGTCTGGCTCTTTTCGAGTTTAAACTCTTTGCTCTTTTCAGAACATCCTGAATTTCTGTTATTGCTTTTAATTGTTCACTTCTTTTCCGATCCTTACTAGTGTGACCTACGAGTGACCTTTCCATAGCTCTCTGAACTGTTAGTAGTTTTCTTTTTTGACAAACCCGTGAAAAATCCAAGTTCACACCCATATGTTAGGACGGGAAGAACACACTATTTGAAATCAACTTATTTTACACTGCTGGCCTCTAAAATTGCTACACCACGAAGATGACGTACTACAGATGCGAAATTTAACCGACAGGAAGAAGATGCTGTGATATGCAAATGATTAGCTTTTCGGAGAATTCACACAAGGTTGGCGACGGTGGCGACACCTACAACGTGCTGACACGAGGAAAGTTTCCAACCTATTTCTCATACACAAACAGCAGTTGACAGGCAATGCCTGGTGGAACGTTGTTGTGATGCCTCGTGTAAGGAGAAGAAATGCGTACAATCATGTTTCCGACTTTGATAAAGGTCGGATTGTAGCCTATCGCGTTTGCGGTTTATCGATTCGCGACACTGCTGCTCGCGTTGGTCGAGATCCAATGACTGTTAGCAGAATATGGAATCGGTGGGTTCAGGAGGGTAATACGAAACGCCGTGCTGGATCCCAACGGCCTCGTACCACTAGCAGTCGAGATGACAGGCATCTTATCCGCATGACTGTAACGGATCGCGCAGCCACGTCTCGATCCCTGAGTCAACAGACGGTGACGTTTGCAAGACAACAACCATCTGCACGAACAGTTCGACGACGTTTGCAGGAGTATGGACTATCGGCTCGGAGACCATGGCTGCAGTTAACCCTTGACGCTGCGTAACAGACGGGAGCGCCGGCGATGGTGTACTCAACGACGAACCTGTTTGCACGAATCGCAAAACGTCATTTTTTCGGGTGAATCCAGGATCTGTTTACAGCATCATGATGGTCGCATGACGTTTTCATTGCCATTGGTGTGCCATTGGTTACACGTCTCGGTCACCTCTTGTTCGTATTAAGTCACTTTGAACAGTGGACGTTACATTTCAGATGTGTTACGACCCCTGGCTCTACCCTTCATTCGATCCCTGCGAAACCCTACATTTCAGCAGGATAATTCACGACCGCATGTTGCAGGTCCTGTACGGGCCAGTCAGAATACAGAGAATGTTCGACTGCTGCCCTGGCCATCACATTCTCCAGACCTCTCACGAACTGAAAACGTCTGGTCTATGGTGGCTCGTCACAATCCGCCAGTCACTACTCTTGATGAACTGTGGTATTGTGTTGAAGCTGCATGGTAAGCTGTACCTGTACACGCCATCCAAGCTCTGTTTGACTCAATGCCCAGGCGTATCAAAGCCGTTATTAGGGCCAGAGATGGTTGTTCTGGGTACTGATTTCTCAGAATCTATGCACCCAAATTGCGTGAAAATGTAATCACATGTCAGTTCTAGTATAGTATATCTGTACAATGAATACCCGTTTATCATATGCATTTCTCCTTGGTGTAGCAATTTTAATGGCCAGTTGTGTAAATCTGTCGGGATATTACATTTAAGAAGGTTGCGTTTCTACAGTGATATCCCACCTAGCTTCATTCGGTGAAAAACTTCAGTCTCCTTGAATACCAGTTAACTATCCCTTGTCAAAACATTCGTTAACATTTTTAGACAGTTGTTTTTCAGTGTTATTTATCTTGCAGTTACTCACTTGTGCGTAGAACGTGTTTTGAATGGATTTATGTTAAGACCCACTTTTTCTCTGGTACGTTCTTTGTAGACGATTTGCAATTCTTTAAATTTTTTGGCTAGGACTGCTATATACCGCTCGCAAATCTCAAGTTAGAGACTCTTTTCCCGTTTGTTCTAATTACCCTTTCTGTCAAAATAATTTTGGACATTGCCATCTGAATGATAGTTATAAACAGTTTAGAGGATATAGAATCACCATGCTTTACTCCTCGTCCAATGGAACACTTCGTACAGTCGATGCCTGCATAACAGCAGTTGGCTGACATAACCAAAAGAATATATATATATATATATATATATATATATATATATATATATATATGTGTGTGTGTGTGTGTGTGTGTGTGTGTGTGTGTGTGTGTGCCAGTTTCAGGTTTTAAGGTTTTAAGTTGGTCCTCAGCATCTGCGACAATCGTATAATTTCACGTCCGCAGCTAGGAACCAGTATATAGCCACTAGTTGTACACTTGTGGTGATCCAAGCCGTGAGAAATCGTGTCAAGTCCAGGAGGCAAGTTCCTGTAACGAACCACTCAATATACAAGTCCAAGAACATTTTATTTACAACGTCAGGTATATTATCCTCTCAGCAGTGTTATTTATACCGATGTTCAAATCATACGGAGGTCTACTTCGGAAATAAAACACCTTCTTCAGGTATCTGAAAAGGTTGTTCTGAGCAATCGGGAATCCAAAAGTTAAACACTCATCTACGATTTCAAGAATAAAAACTGGCCTTGGTCAGGATCACGACCAAGCGCCGCAACTAGTGACCACCTCGAACCTACTTACGCCAGAAATACTTCCTACGTTTCAGAACAATGGCAGAATTTGCGGTCCAAGTGGGCTCGTTGTGTAGCCTCTGCCGGGGAATGGAGCGGACTTGCCAGGAGCAGCAGAAGTTTCTGTTTATGCATAGGATTTATTTTACTTATTCTTCTCACGTGCTTGTGCGAAGAAGTGAATTGTGTCTGTGTTTTACTGCTTTGATTATTGTATATTAAGTTACTCTAAGTACACTTAAATGCATTTGCATAGTGTTACCTTATGTTCTAGAGTAGCTTCACGCAACCATAAGTGCTACTATTCCCTGCTGATTCAGTTTGAATCTCGTGACCGTTGAATACAGTGCTCGCAAAGTCAATGTAGCCGCAGCTGGGTTTCTCCCGGAAAATTCTCGACTGGAACAGGAAAGGGGGGAAGTGACAGTAGTATAGAAAGTACCCTTCACCACACACTGTAAGGTATCTTGCGGAGTATAGATGTAGAAGATGGTATCTAGTTACATGTTGTACATGTATATCCATACGTCACAATACACCTTATGGTTTTTGGCGGAATGTTCTTTGTATACCACTATCACTTGCTTCCCTTTCCTGCTGCTATAGGTAATGGTGCGAGAGAAGACGGATTGTTGGAAAGCCTCAATGTGAGTTTGAATCTCTCTAATTTTATCTTCATGGTCGTTTCGCGAGGAGGAGGCAATACATTCGTTAAGTAGCAGGAAGCGATACATTGTTCGAGTCTTTTATTAACGTAGGCTGTTGGAATTTTAAAAGTAAACTACATCCTTATGCAGAACATCTCTCATGTAACGTCTGACTCAGGAATTTCGCACTTTTTTATGTATCAGTGGCGAAAGCGCTGCTCTTCTTTCGATCTCCTCCATTTCCAGCGTCCATCTTACCCGGTAAGATTTCCAGACTGATGAGAAATACTCACGTGACAGTCTAACTAGCGTTTTGTACGCTATGTCCCTCGTGAGCCCATCTCCTGTAGCTTCTGACTATCAACGTCCTGTGATTGGTTTTATGCAATCATCGCACTTTAAATTCCTCAGTAAGCATGCGTCCTAATATGTGTTTGACTGCTTATAGTTATTGTTTGACAATCATGCAACCAAATAACAACGGGTCGTTCTCACTATTCATGCATAACACGTTACATTTGTTTCTGTTCAGGGCCAACTGCCAATCCCTGCACCAGGTGTTGATCCTCTGCATCTCTTCTTATACTTAATTACAATGTTCTACTGATTTACCTTTTTGCTTACACCAGGATCATCCGTGAACTGTGTCACTGTTTCCTACGTTCCCACTAGAGCAGTATCCAGAGTGGTGGAGTGATTCCGTTATGATGTTACATTCTTTCAGGGATGATGAAGGCGATTAAATGTATCAATTTGAGATAAGGACTCTGGTCTGGAAAATATCAAGTTTCAAGTTACAAGCGAAGATTGTTCTGACACTTCTGACAGTGAACCTCTTCTGCTGCAAGCTCTTCTTCAGTTCTCATATTTTGGGAGGAATTAGTATGGATCAAAAGAAGAAAAAACCGTCAAGTAAATATGAGCTCTAAAATGCGTTCCTTACATACTAAGAGCACTTGTTCCGTGCAAGGGATGTGTTTCGCAGTAGCAAAGATAAGCAGTTGCTTATAGCTATTAAGGTATGTTCTTCAGAACCCATGTTTACTCGACTTCTTTTTCTTGTTTTGGTCCATACTACCTGCTTAAAAAATACGGAAATCAAAGAGCTTGCAGTAGAAGAGGTCCACTGACTGAGATAACAGAACGATTTTCGCTTATAATTCCGACTCGGTCGTTTTTGGAGCAGTGTCTCCTATCTCAAACCGACACATATACACTTCTCCATCATCCCTGAAATATCGGAACATCATGACGGAACGACCCTGTATATATTTTCAACTGTCATCGTCCTCTAACACTTCTTTGAAATACGTAACAAGTTATTTTACGTATGAAGATTTCTCCACATTACGAAAGGCATGCTGCTTCTGTTTGTTAGGTACTCTTCAGTCTAACCAGAAAGCTGGGCAGGTTATCCTTTCGCTCGTAGTCCGCACGTTTTAAACCAGCATATGGTACACCATAAATATCTTGACATAAAAATACACTCCTGGAAATTGAAATAAGAACACATTGACACCGGTGTGTCAGACCCACCATACTTGCTCCGGACACTGCGAGAGGGCTGTACAAGCAATGATCACACGCACGGAACAGCGGACACACCAGGAACCGCGGTGTTGGCCGTCGAATGGCGCTAGCTGCGCAGCATTTGTGCCCCACCGCCGTCAGTGTCAGCCAGTTTGCCGTGGCATACGGAGCTCCATCGCAGTCTTTAACACTGGTAGCATGCCGCGACAGCGTGGACGTGAACCGTATGTGCAGTTGACGGACTTTGAGCGAGGGCGTAGAGTGGGCATGCGGGAGGACGGGTGGACGTACCGCCGAATTGCTCAACACGTGGGGCGTGAGGTCTCCACAGTACATCGATGTTGTCGCCAGTGGTCGGCGGAAGGTGCACGTGCCCGTCGACCTGGGACCGGACCGGACCGCAGCGTCGCACGGATGCACGCCAAGACCGTAGGATCCTACGCAGTGCCGTAGGGGACCGCACCGCCACTTCCCAGCAAATTAGGGACACTGTTGCTCCTGGGGTATCGGCGAGGACCATTCGCAACCGTCTCCATGAAGCTGGGCTACGGTCCCGCACACCGTTAGGCCGTCTTCCGCTCACGCCCCAACATCGTGCAGCCCGCCTCCAGTGGTGTCGCGACAGGCGTGAATGGAGGGACGAATGGAGACGTGTCGTCTTCAGCGATGAGAGTCGCTTCAGCCTTGGTGCCAATGATGGCCGTATGCGTGTTTGGCGCCGTGCAGATGAGCGCCACAATCAGGACTGCATACGACCGAGACACACAGGGCCAACACACGGCATCATGGTGTGGGGAGCGATCTCCTACACTGGCCGTACACCTCTGGTGATCGTCGAGGGAACACTGAATAGTGCACAGTACATCCAAACCGTCACCGAACCCATCGTTCTACCATTCCTAGACCGGCAAGGGAACTTGCTGTTCCAACAGGACAATGCACGTCCGCATGTATCCCGTGCCACCCAACGTGCTCTAGAAGGTGTAAGTCAACTACCCTGGCCAGCAAGATCTCCGGATCTGTCCCCCATTGAGCAGGTTTGGGACTGGATGAAGCGTCGTCTCACGCGGTCTGCACGTCCAGCACGAACGCTGGTCCAACTGACGCGCCAGGTGGAAATGGCATGGCAAGCTGTTCCACAGGACTACATCCAGCATCTCTACGATCGTCTCCATGGGAGAATAGCAGCCTGCATTGCTGCGAAAGGTGGGTATAAACTGTACTAGTGCCGACATTGTGCATGCTCTGTTGCCTGTGTCTATGTGCCTGTGGTTCTGTCAGTGTGATCATGTGATGTATCTGACCCCAGGAATGTGTCAATAAAGTTTCCCATTCCTGGGACAATGAATTCACGGTGTTCTTATTTCAATTTCCAGGAGTGTATTTCGGATGCATTAATTTGCATACAGTTTATTTTCATTTACCGAGACAATCTGTGATGTAACAGTATGTTATTCGCCTGCTACTAATTTGCTGCAAGCTTCACACAACAGTGTTTTCTAGACTTAAATGTTTGTGGACGGGACGGCAACGCGGCGGCCAGTTGTCACAAGATTGATATGCCGCTCTGCGCCATTCTCAGCGAATGCAGAAGGCTGCGGAAGCACGTCACAGGTGTGGCGCACCGGACTGAGTCTCGCTGTGTTGCAGGTGCTGCCCGGGCTGTACGTGGGGAACTACCGGGATTCCAAGGACGCGGCGCAGCTCGAGCGCTTCCAGATCACCCACATCGTCGCCATCCACGACGCCGCACGCAAGCTGCACTCGGTATGGTTTCGTTTTGTTTCTGCTCCTCGCTTCCTTAGCTCCAGCTCTACTCATTACACTGAATTCATGCAACAATAACTGATCATTTCATGAGACATATTACCTGCAGCAGTACCCTTCCGCAAACTGCTGCAAATGTCACTGCTGGGCCATCAACAAGTATCAGGATGCGAACCACTGAACGAAATATCATTGATATGGGCTTTCGGAGCCGAAGGCCCACTCGCGTACCCTTCACGAGTGCACAGCACAAATCTTTACGTCTCACTGGGACCCGTCAACCCCGACATTGGTCTATTGATGACTGCGAACATGTAGCCTGGTCGGACGGGTCTCGCTTCAAATTGTATCGAGCGGATGGACGTGCACTGGTATGCAGAAAACCTTATGAATTATGGGCCGTGCATGTCAGCAGAGGACTGTTCAAGCTAGCGGAGGCTCTGTGCAGTTGGAGTGATATGGGACCCCTGATACGTCTAGATACCATTCAGTCAGGTGTCACATACGTAAGCATCCTCTTTGATCACCTGCATCCATTCATGTCCATTGTGCATTCCGATGGACTTGGGCTATTCCCAGCAGGGCAATGCGACAACCTGTACGTCCAGAATTGGTACAGTATAACTACAGGAACATTCTTCTGAGTTTAAACACTTCCGCTGGCCACCAGACTTCCCAAACATTGTTGAGCATATCTGGGATGCCTTGCAACGTGCTGTTCAGAAGAGCAGGATTCATGGTGTTAATCCCCTCCAGCACTACTTCAGACATTAGTCGAGTCCATGCATGTCGTGTTGCGGCACTTCTGCGTGCTCGCGGGGGCCCTACACGATATTAGGCACGTTTACCAGTTTCTTTGTTCAATGTAGTTGGATTCTTCTGGTACCAAAGATCAACTGTTTACGATGTTGTGGCCAAGTGTAATGCTTTGGAGAAGTCTTGGGGAAGGTTCCCTAACCCGGCGAGGAAACATCATTCGAGGAAACGCGTGTCACGGACTGCCACAGTCATCGAAAAAGCTCAGGCGCTGATTTCGGAAGACCCGGGGTAATTGCTGAGGAAATTGGCGTCAGTATTGAATGTCAGCAAGCGAACAACTTGTCGGATGGCAGAGGACGACCTAATAAAAGCCATTCAGTCCAAAACTGGCTCTCGGATAACGTTGACGTGTTTTGGTGAAAGGAGTTCTGGCCCCAAAAAGCCCGGATTTGAACCCCCTCTATTACTATGTTTGGAGCGTAGTAGAAAGAGATACTGATACGACTAGGCACCCTTATGCTGCTTCTCTACGTACCGCTATCTAAGCAGCATTCGCGAGTATGGACATCTCTGTTTTAAACAGTGCGTGCGAACGATTCAGGACAAAATTGGAGGCTCTCATTGCGGCTGAAGGGGTTACATCGGGCAATGTTACGCTTGAAAGGTACCACTTCTCGTATGTAAAAGGATTTTCATTAGTACTTTGTTTTAATAAATGTTTCATTTATCCGGATTTAAGCGCCGCAACCTGTTGTTTCGTCAGTTTGACTAATACGTGACCGCTCGTCGGCCACACCAGTTTTTCGGAAAGCATCCACGCCCTGCGGATTGCATACCTTTGGCCGCAGGGGCTCCTCCCTTCGGAGGCTGTATACGCGCCCCGCTAATACATCGCTATTTGGATCCTATACAGAATACAAACTATCTGTCGCAAATGTATGATGGTTGCAACGTTAATAGTGGCAACTATTTATTTACATGTCGTACAAAATAGATAAGTGTTTCAAAGTTTTACTGACCTTCAAGTAGCCACCAGTATTGTGTATCACCCGTTGCCAGCGACGTGGAAATCGTAGGATACTCTTAGCAGTGGCAGTTGTGTTGACAGTTCGAGCGGCGCGGTGTATTGCCCGACGAATTTGTAGCAGTTCTGAAGCGAATGCCGTGAAGTGTTCCCTTCAGTTTAGAAATCGAGTTGATCGAGGACTTAAGTCAGGGGAATGTAGCAGTGGTATAGCGCTTAGCAGTCCTATCAGTCAGACAAATCAGCAACAGCTTGCACTGTACGTGCTTGAGCATTATCCTGCAAAACGATGGTCAGGTCCTGCAGAAAGTGTCATCACTTCTGTCTCTAAGCTGGGCGTAGATTGTGTTCCAAAAATGAAAAGCACGCTAACCTAAAACATGGTAAATGTGTAGCAAAATTTGGAAATCTGTGGTAAGATTTTAAGGAACCAAACTGCTGAGGTCATCGGTCCCTAAGTTTACACACGATTTAGTGTAACTTAAACTTACGCTGAGGACCACACACACACACACACACACACACACACACACACCCATGCCCGAGTGAGGATTCGAATCTCGAACGGAGGGAGCCGCGCGGACCATGAAAGGGCGCCCTAGGCCGCGCGGCAAATGTGTAGCCCACCCATTACGTCGAGAAGATGAAGCAGTACGTCTAAAGAATGACAATGTGAGTACGTCTAATATCCTCCACAAACAAGGTAAATACACGTACAAAATATAAACGTGTGCTAATTCCTACTCTTTTTCCTATTGAAGGTATTCTTGAAATCACTATCCGTTTTGCCGCATTTACAGATATACTGTCAAATTTAGCTTTACAACCACAACCTATTTCAGCCAGATGGACTACCTGGACAAATGCTGCCAGCTTTTTCTGTGTTAATCTTCAAGTTAAGTCGGCAAGCGATCATAAATTCCCTGCTAATTTGTTGAAGTTAACACCCGTTTGCTTCATTCTATTGAAATGCATTAGCGTTTCGCCTCCCAATTTTTTCCCCCGTTTTGGGTGGTAGATGCTTTCGAAGCCTGTCATGTGGCCTACGTTAAAGACGTGGAAGTGACATTCAAGAAAGCAGATGTGAAGCAAGACGTGATCTACATAAAATTCAATTTTGTGAACTTGCCTGCCACAGGTAATCGAATAACTGTTGAAGAGTTAGAAAAATCTTCGCAGCTATTCTACGGAGAAGGGGGTATTGCAGCAAAAGAGAGGACGATTAAAGTTATCGGATCACATCCTGATTTTGAGTTTATGAAGATGACAAAAAAAGAAACTTTGGCGAAAATGTAAAACGCATTCAACTTTTTTTTGACTTTGTCCGAAATTTGTTCACTTAAGTATGCTCCTGTCACTTCTTGTGACGCAAAAGCTCATTTTCTATGTACAGAAATCTTCTGTCTGATAAATGCATGGGCATAAGTGAAGAAAATTTAGAGAAACTGGTTGTTATGTAGTGTTTTAGAAGGAAATAGAAATAAATATAGAACTCAATTCCGATTCGCATAGTCCTCACTTCCCGCGCCCGGGTTCCCGGGTTCGATTCCCGACGGGGTCAGGGATTTTCTCTGGCTCGTGATGACTGGGTGTTGTGTGATGGCCTTAGGTTAGTTAGGTTTAAGTAGTTCTAAGTTCTAGGGGACTGGTGACCATAGATGTTTAGTCCCGTAGTTCTCAGAGCCATTTGAACCATTTTTCGATTCGCATATTTGTCTTGATGGTCAACTGCATATGAATGACAGATGTCGCTGTACACACTTGTCTGTACAACGGACAGGTGACCCAAAGTGTAGCAATGATGAAAATGGAGACAGTAGCAATATCAGAGATTCTTACCATTAGAGGCGAGCTGAATTATCGCCCCCGACGCTCCTTTCTGCTAACTGCGCATCAAAAAGTACTAATAACAGCAGGAAGGTTACAAATGTACAGTCGAAACCTGGATCAAGACTGAACGATAAGCACCTGAGTTTCCCGCGTATTATCTCAATCTTTGTTGGATATGGTCGCCCCTTGCAACCTGCTTCTAGATTTTGTATCTTACAAGCCACCTTACGGTGTATGGCCGAGAGAACTTCTCGTACCTCTATCATTTCTACCTCCTTCATGCTCTATTCACGGATGGTGCGTGGCAATAATGAATCTCGCTTAATCCTCTGTAAAGGCTCTACTTTCTCTGATTTCCTTGTAATCATCATTTTGCGAAGATTATCTGGAAGGAGTTAGTATGTTGCTTGACTCTTCTTGGAATGTACGCGCTCGGAATTACACAAGTAAACGTATGCCCTGCTTGTATCGTCTGGAATTTGGTGAGCGTCTCTTCCACGACGAAATATACCTCCCGTCTCTGTAAATTCAGTCATTTCTACCTGGTAAGGATCCCAGACTGGAGAGCAAAACTCAAGGATTGGTCTAACGAGTATTTTGTAAACTACTTCCATACACTTCTTCCAATTTCTATTGTCGTGGTATATGTTTTTCTGTTCACTTTAGGTCACTCACATTACTGCGTGGTATTTTATTGTTGGTACTGTTTCTGGTGACATATTACCCATAGAATAATCGAAGAATAATCTGTCTCCCTATTGTCTGTCTTTAAACACAGCTAAGTACATGTATCACAAGAAAATAACTGTGGGTTTCTCCATGCATGCTGTTTGTATACAGCCAATATATTCTCATTCGTAAAATATAATCAACGTTTATATGATCGTTTCCTGAAATCAGTAACTCTGGCACGAGGATCTGTTACAAGCTTTACTCGATATTCAAGTTTTCTTTAGACTTGACAAGCCTCTTTTGCATTGTTACATGTCACAATCTGACTTTTGTGACAATTCTGCTAGACTAACCTGGCAATGAGATATACTCGGAATTTTGAGAAATCGAAACAAACCTGTAACAGTCATTTTAATAAGGGCCGATGTAAGGGTGTTATATCAGTTGATGTCCGCTGGACACTTAGTGGTGTTGCTACGGTCGGTGGCATTCCACTCCCAGCGGCTTAAGAGATGAGCCGTAGCGTCAAATTCTTCTAGGGCCCCACGGATCCAACAAACAGTCGAAGAAAGCAGTGCGCGTCGCTAGAGAACATATCCTTTCTGTAAATAAAAGAATTGGGCAAGAGCGAGTAGGAATCACGCGCTGCGCATTCCGTACAATCCTTATTACGTTTGTAGGTGGTTCATTCATCCTTGGAATTAAGAAGCTCGACGATTTTTTTTTTTTCCTGGTATCGATACTGATACTGGCAAGATACCACTTCCAGGAATTGTAAAACTACGCAGGAATGTTTTAATTTTAAGTTTTAATCTTAAAACAAATGACAAAAACATTTTTCTTTCTTTGATATAATTACAAAATAACAATTTTGGATTTTTTCTTTATTTATTCTGTGAAATATTGCTTCTTGCTAAATTTAATGATTATAGAGCAAAGGGAAATACAATATGAGTTCCGAGGAATGAGTTTGCAAGTGTCAAAATATGAGACATATGGCTGTGTTAGGGTGCAGTACCACAAGCGGTAGAAACGGAACTCCTACTCGATCACTTTGTTGTCGGTCTGCCTGGATGTCTGTTTCAAAAAATGGCTCTGAGCACTATGGGACTTAACAGCTATGGTCATCAGTCCCCTAGAACTTAGAACTACTTAAACCTAACTAACCTAAGGACAGCACACAACACCCAGTCATCACGGGGCAGAGAAAATCCCTGACCCCGCCGGGAATCAATCCGGGAACCCGGGCGCGGGAAGCGAGAACGCTACCACACGACCACGAGCTGCGGACGATGTCTGTTTGTCTGACTATTAACAAACCTTGTTCTCGGGATCAGGTAGACGTATAGAGCTGAATTTTGTCACATACTAACGTCTGCGATCCCTTGGCGGTATGAAAAACTTCAGCTTGAAAGTCAATGAAATCGATAGATACGGTCATTTGTGTTACATATTGTGATACTCCCAAACTCAGTCATTAAAACCTGTAGGGTACTTCACGTCGACCTAGAGTCACAAAATTTGAAACAAGCAAGGTTTTACAGCAAAGGAAAACATACCACGAAATTATTAATTTGTAATTATATAACACGAAAAAATATTTCTTTTGTCATTTGCTATCCGACTTCAGAATTAAAATTAAAACTTTTTGGAAGTACTATAAATATGTTTGACAGTGTGTCAATTGTTGGGGTCGATCTGAATTGTTACGTTACTCTTAAAAATACAGGTTCGCCAAGATCGCTAATAGATCTTTTTACTGATATTTGTTTTTCTAAGAGTAATATATCCTCATCAAAAAAAAGTTTATCGCCCCGGTTCCCAGGACTCCTGAAGACAGACGTTGACTGTGGATTTTGTATCACAAACACAGTCCCATTTTGCTCTTCCTGTCGATTTCGTTTTTGAGACGTTTGTATTCCTTTTTGCCTGCTTCATTTACTGCATTTTTATACTTCCTTCTTTCATCAGTTAAATTCAATATATCTTCTGTTACCCAAGGATTTCTACTAGCCCTCGTATTTTTACCTACTTGATCCTCTGCTGCCCTCATTATTTCGTCTCTCAAAGCCACTCATTCTTCTTCTACTGTATTTCTTTCCCCCATTCTTGTCAATCGTTCCCTCGTGCTCTCCGTGAAACTCTCTACAACCTTTGGTTCTGTCAGTTTATCCAGGTCCCATCTCCTTAAATTCCCAGACATATATTTTCAGAAATTTCTTCCTTAAATAAAGTCCTACGATTGAAACTAGTAGAGCTCTCCTGGCCAGAAAAGCTCTTTTTGTTAGTGCCAGTCTACTTTTGATGTCCTCCTTGCTCCGGCCATCGCTGGTTATTTTGCTAAATAGTAGAATTCCTTCACTTGGTCTACTTCGTGACATCAGTCCTGATGTTAAGTTTCTCACTGTTCTCATATCTGCTGCTTCAGATTGCTTTCGTTTTTCTTCGATTTACTGTCAAGCCATATTGCTGGATGCCCTATGCCCCCATAGGAGCCAAAGGAATTAAGTCAAGTCATATTCTGTACTCATTAGATTGTTCATTCTATTGAACAGGTCATGTAATTCTTCTTCACTTTCATTCAGATTAGCAATGTCATCAGCGAATCGAATCGTTGATATCTTTTCATCTTTAATTTTAATTCCACTCCTGAACCTTTCTTTTATTTCCATCATTGCTTCTTCGACGTACAGGTTGAACAATTGGGGGGGAAAGACTACATCCCTGTCTTACACCCTTTTTAACCCGAGCACTTCTTTCTTGGTCGTCATTCTTATTAATCCCTCTTGGCTCTTGTACATAGTGTATACTACCCGTCTCTCCCTATGGCTAACCCCTTTTTTTCCCTCATAATTTCGTACATCTTGCGTCATTTTACACTGTCGAACGTTATTTCCAGGTCGACAAATGCTAAGAAGGTATCTTGATTTTTCTTTAGTCTTGCTTCTATTACCAACCATAACGTCAGAACTACCTCTGTGGCGCCTTTACCTTTCCTAAAGCCAAACTGGTCGTCTTCTAACACATCCTCAGTTTTCGTTTCCATTCTTCTGTGTAATATCCTTGCTAGAAACTTGGATCCATGACCTGTTAAGCTGATTGTGCGATAATTATCGCACTTGTTGGCTCCTACAATCTGCGGAATTGTGTGGTTGAAACCTGCCGAAAGTCAGATGGTTTGTCGCCAGACTCATACATTCTACACTCCAACGTGATTAGTCGTTTTGTCGCCTCCTCCCCCAATGACTTCAGAAATTGATGGAATGTTTTCTATCCCTTCTGCGTTGTTTGATCGCAAGTCCTCCAAAGCTCTATTAAATTCTGATTCTAATACTACATCACCTACATCAGCTAAATTGACTCCTCTTTCTTCTTCTGTCACATCAAACAAATCTTCCCCGTCATAGAGGCCTTCCATATATTATTTCCACCTATTCGCTCTCTCCTCTCTATTTAACAGTGGAATTCCCGTTGGACTCTTTTTGTTTCCACCTTTTATTTTAATGTCACCGAAGGTTGTTTTGACTTTCCTATATGTTGAGTCCATCCTTCCAACAATCATTTTTGCTTCGATTTCTTCACATTTTTCGTGCAGCATTTCGTTTTAGCTTCCCTGCACTTCCTACTTATTTCATGACTCAGGGACCTGTATTTCTGGGTTCCTGAATTTCCCTGAACATTTTTGTACTTCCTTCTTCCATAGAACAACTGAAGTACTTCTTCTGTTACCCGTGGTTTCTTGCCAGATACAGCTTCTGTGATTTTCCTTTTTAGAGATATCCATACATCTTCTACTGTACTACTTACTGAGGTATTCCTTACCTCTATATCTATAGCTTCAGAGAACTTCTGTATCCCACTTCTTTGTGGATTGATTCTTCCTGTCTAATGTTTTAAACTTCAACCTACTCTTCATCACTACTACATTGTGATCTGAGTCTGTATCTGCTCCTGGGTATGCTCTACAATCGAGTATATGATTTCTGAATCTCTATCTGATCGTAATGTAATCTAACTGAAATCTTCGCGCCAAATCCAGCCTTTGCAAGTATACCTTCTCCTCTTGTGATTCTGGAACAGAGTATTTGCTACTACTAACTGAAATTGATTACAGAACTCAATTAGTCTTTATCCTCTCTCATTCGTTGTCCCATGCCTACAATTCTTCTGTAACCTTTGCTTCTATTCCTCCCCCTACAATTGTGTTCCAGTTTCCCACGACTATTAGATTTTCATCTCCCATTACGTACTGTATTACCCTTGCAATATCTCTATATACATTGTCTTTCTCTTCATCTTGCGACGGTACAAACCCCCGTTACTAGATGAATAGGTCCCGTATGCAAGGACTGCTTTGTGGAGAGCGAGCGCGCTACATGGCGCGCGATTCGCGGAAGCGCGTGGCGCGCCCGCGCGAGATTTGCAACGGTCGGTGTGATGTCTCTGCAGCCGGGAGGCCACGTGGCCCGCAGCTTGGGGCATTGTTTGGTGTTGCGCGCATTACGCGAAAACTATGTAACTTACGGTGAAGAGCGATGCGGCAGTGGATTGTGGTCAGCAATATACACCTTCTGAAAGATCGGTCTTTATTTTAAGTCACGAGACGCAGAAGTTATAGTAACGTCAAAATCGGTTAATATCACGAATACTGAAAGATTAATAAAAATAGTAAATAACAACTTACAGAGATGAGCGAGCACTCACTAAAAACGTTTCGTCATAGGGGATGGAGTGCTGCAGCCATATGTTAAGATTAATAAATAATTAACCCCGTAAAGAGCAATAAACAAAGTTCGATGAAAAATTGTTTATAAAATTCAGTAGAAAACTCATGACGTAAAGAACGGCATTATATAATATTTTCAGTGACATTACACGTATTTTAAACTAGTTAAGTTATACTATACACTTAACTTGCAATAGTTTTCATTGTTTGCAAATTATTATTAACATTTATCGCCCATAATTAATTATTATAGATATGAAGATTTTGAGCAGCGCAATGTGTAGATCGCTATAGATTACGTCTAAAAACGGTGCTATATGCAGTTCTATGTTAAAACGTTGCAGCACAGACGTAAACAAACAAATTTACGCTAAGTGGAGAAATTTTGCAAAAACTAAAACTTGATTTACGGGCGATAGAATAATCCTAGAATTTAATGTAACATAGTAAGTAAGATGTACTTTTTTGTGTGGTTCCTATGGTGAACTTACTTCTGTCGAGGGATGTCTGTATCAAAATTTGTAACCTAAACTGGTGAGATTGGGTGGCCCATGTGGTCGTTTGAGAATTTTTTTTCGCGCCGATTTATTTCGACAAAGAGTATTGTTTAATAGTGCAAGTGCGCAAGCATATATTTGGTGAACTTGAAGTGCTACGATTATTTGTGTGAGTACGATTTACGAGGTATACATTGTCGTAAGTGAACATGTGGCGAACTGTGATTTCGCGCCAAAACTGTTTGAAGAAATAGGACAGTGGAACTTGTGGTTCTGTTCGAATTGATTGAGTAATTTTCGTTTATAGCAGCCTACATTACTGCTATTGGGGGCTCGGAGTCAAATTATTATTAAAGTAAAACTGTAAACCGTCTCACCAGTGCTAATTTCATTGTGTGAAAGAAAAGGACAACGCCAATAAATAGTGATTGAACTGTGTCGTGAAAAACTGATTTACTCCCGTATTTAAACATTTAAACCGTCTTCGAGCTTGTTGTACAGAAGAACAGACTTTTCACAGGATTCCTGTAACATTGCATAGGGCTCCACTGAAGATCCGTGGAAACGAAAGCAGAATTTCAAAGCAACAGATGTCTGAGTGAATAATTAGTTCAAAAACTATAAGAAATGCGCGGGTGTGGAAGTGTACTAATGCACCAAATGTGGAAATCATCCCCTGAGACTTACGTGAGAGCGAAAATTTGCAATAACATTTTTAACCAACATTTGTATATGCACATTTCGTGTGAGAACGCTACAACCGCACTTCTTTATTTATACCGCCCCGTCGTAATCTTCAGCTTGCGCCGTCGGCATGTATACTTGTACTATCGTTGTCGGTGTTCGTTTGCTGTCCATTCCGATAAGAACAACCCTATCACTGAGCTGCTCACATAAACACACCCTCTGCCCTACCTTTGTATTCATAACGAATCCTAATCCCGCTGTACCCTTTTCTGCTGCTGCTGATATTACCCTATACTCATCTGACAAGAAATCCTTATCTTCTCTCCATTTCACTTCACTGACCCCTACTATATCTAGATTGAGCCTTTGCATTTTCCTTTGCAGATTTTCTAGCTTCCCTACCCGGTTCAAGCTTCTGACATTCCACTCCCCGACTGATGAAACGTTACCCTTCCGTTGGTTATTCAATCTTTTCCTCATGGTCACCTCCCTCTTGACAGTCCCCTTTCGGTGACCCGAATGGGGGACTATTGCGGAATCTTTTGCCGATGGAGAGATCATCTGGACTCTTATTCAATTACAGGCAGCATGTCCTGTGGATACACGTCATGTGTCTTTAATGCAGTGGTTTCCATTATCTTCTGCATCCTCATGGCGTTGATCATTGCTGTTTCTTTTACCTTTAGGGGCAGTTTCCCATCCCAAGCACAAAGAACCTCTGTCCGCTCCTCCGCTCTCTTTGACAAGGTCATTGGTAGAATGAGACTTCTTATGCAGCTAAGGATAGAAACTTGAAATTGGAGAAGGGGGGATCTCCTACTGTAGGCGTTTTTTAAGAAGAGATTTAAGATCCAACCTTAAGGGGTTGCAATAAGGGATGAACGGTTTTGTTTTAAAAAAAAACGTCGCTATTAAGGCAATTTTGAAGCTAGACCTAAGAAAATTGGTAGTTGGTTTCTCGGTCAGAAATAAAGAAATACGTGTTTCAATACTTAGAAATTTATCGCTGTGGGGGTGAATCAGCATTCTTGGAACCCATCTCTTACAAATACGTCTCATGTGCAAATTTTCTGCCGCCACCGTGTGGGTGGCAGCCAATGAAATTCTCATTATTTCAGAAAGGGTTATTCGTCGATCCTCTCTCACAATGAGAATTGCAGTGTTAATGTTTTCTTCAGAGCAGTAACTTTAGCGACGAGTCCTCTTTCTTTTGAAATTATTGATTTTCTCCCGTATTTAAACACTTAAACCGTCTTCGAGCTTGTTGTACGGAAGAACAGACTTTCCACAGGATTCCTGTAACATTGCATAGGGCTCCACTGAAGATCCGTGGAGACGAAAGCAGAATTTCAAAGCAACAGTGTTCGATGCGCGTCACCTCCATTGTTACAGTAGGCGATACTGTACGTACCAGCCTGCCCACCTGTTATAAGTGGGAATCAGGAATGGTGTGTTTGTCACACATTAAGCTAACAGACAGCCATTTCTAGTGCGAGAAATCACGGCCGTAAGAAAATTATGATCAGTCTTCACTGATCAAGGGCAACGGCCTTACCGCAGTGGATACACCGGTTCCTGTCAGCTCACCAAAGTTAAGCGCTGTCGGATGTGGCCGACACTTGAGTGGGTCATCATCTGGACCGCCAGGCGCTGTTGCCGTTTTTCGGGGTGCACTCAGCCTCGTGATGCCAATTGAGGAGCTACTCGACCGAATAGTAGCGGCTCCGGTCACAAAACTATCATAACGACCGGGAGAGCGGTGTGCTGACCACACGCCCCTCCTATCCGCATCCTAAGCTGAGGATGACACGGCAGTCGGATGGTCCCGATGGACCACTTGTGGCCCGAAGACGGAGTGCTTTTTACTGAACAATCCCACTAAAAGGTCGTGGGCTTGTTCATACTTCCTCTCTTTTTGATGCTCTCGCATCTTCTGCCACCTTTAATTTCATCCATGAACTCTAGACTAGGCCCTCGTCCCTACCATCTTCCCTCCGTCATATCTTTAATAGGAATAGTGAAATCGGATGAATGGCGATTTAGATAGCTCAGCACGTCGCTCCTCCTAGCAGTGAGTGCTTAGCATAGGCACCTTATCTCTCTTCCTCTTGTTGAACATCCCATCTCGGAAACATGTGATTCTTTCTTTCCCGTCTTCATCAGCATCCAAGTTTCTGCGCCAAATAATCATATACTCCTAACGTAGCTCTTTGAGAATCGTTTCCTGGGAGTCAAGGAGATACTCTTCGGCATCAGTAATATTCTTTTGCGATACGTGATTCTTTTTCCAGTGGTGTTATAACGTTAACATCTATTACACTTGAACCAGCCGCGGTGAGACATCTTCCGAAGAAACTGAAGCTACTGACAGCTTTTAGCCTTAAAGGTCCACGACTGTGTTCTGCTTTCCATTTCTCGTGTACATAATTAATTTCTCTTTTTTTCTATTGATATTCATCTTGCATGTCTGTTAATGTCTGTACGTATGGAGTGCACATGGGGTTTTTTTAGGTTAGAGAATTCCCTCCCTAGGCCCGACAAGACGCCTCCTAAGACGCGGCAAGGTAGGAGTAGACAAAATTCAACAGGGAATAACAATATTAATCTGCTAATAGTAAACTGCAGGAGCGTCTATAGAAGTGTCCCATAACTGCTCTCATTAATAAACGGTCACAACGCCCATATAGTACTAGGGACAGAAAGTTGGCTGAAACCAGACGTAAACAGTAATGAAATCCTAAACTCAGATTGGAATGTATACCGCAGAGACAGGCTGGACAGTGAAGGGGGAGGCGTGTTTATAGCGATAAGAAGTGCAATAGTATCGAAGGAAAATCACGGAGATCCGAATTGTGAAAAGATTTGGGTGAAGGTCACGGTTAAAGCAGGCTCAGACATGGTAATTGGATGTCTCTATACGCCCCCGGGCTCAGCAGCTGTTGTGGCTGAGCACCTGAAGAATAATTTGGAAAATATTTGGAGTAGGTTTCCCAACCATGTTATAGTTCTGGGTGGAGATTTTAATTTGCCGGATATAGACTGGGAGACTCAAACGTTCATAACGGGTGGCAGGGACAAAGAATCCAGTGAAATTTTTTAAAGTGCTTTATCTGATAACTGCCTTGAGCCCTTAAACAGAGAACCGACTCGTGGCGATAACATATTAGACCTCCTGGTGACAAACAGACCCGAACTATTTGAATCAGTTAATGCAGAACAGGGAATCAGCGATCATAAAGCGGTTACTGCATCGATGATTTCAGCCGTGAATAGAATTATTAAAAACGGTAGGAAGATTTTTTGTGTTTAGCTAAAGTGACAAAAAGCAGATTACAAAGTACCTGAAGGCTCAACGCAAAAGTTTTGTCTCAAGTATAGATAGTGTTGAGGATCAGTGGACAAAGTTCAAAACCATCGTACAATATGCGTTAGATAAGTATGTGCCAAGCAAGATCGTAAGAGATGGAAAAGAGCCACCGTGGTACAACAACCGAGTTAGAAAACTGCCGCGGAACCAAAGGGAACTTCACAGCAAACATAGATATAGCCAAAGCCTTGCAGACAAACAAAAATTACGCGAAGCGAAATGTAGTGTGAGGAGGGCTATGCGAGATGCTTTCAATGAATTCGAAAACAAAGTTCTATGTACTGATTTGGCAGAAAATCCTAAGAAATTTTGGTCTTATGTCAAAGCGGTAGGCGGATCAAAACAAAATGTCCAGACACTCTGTTACCAAAATGGTACTGAAATAGAGAATGACAGACTAAAGGCGGAAATACTAAATGTCTTCTTCCAAAGCTGTTTCACAGAGGAAGACTGCAATGTAGTTCCTTCTCTAGATTGTCGCACAGATGACAAAATGATAGATATCGAAATAGACGACAGAGGGATAGAGAAACAATTAAAATCGCTCAAAAGATGAAAGGCCGCTGGACCTGATGGTATACCAGTTCGATTTTACACGGAGTACGAGAAGGAACTTGCACCCTTCTTGCAGCGGTGTACCGTAGGTCTCTAGAAGAGCGAAGTGTTCCAAAGGATTGGAAAAGGGCACAGGTCATCCCCATTTTTATGAAAGGACGTCGAACAGATGTGCAGAACTGTAGACCTATATTGTAGAATTTTGGAACACGTATTATGTTCGAGTATAATGACTTTTCTGGAGACTAGAAACCTACTCTGTAGGAATCAGCATGGCTCGCGCTATTCGTCCACGAGACTCAGAGGGCCATAGACAAGGGTCCACAATCGGATGCCGTGTTTCTTGACTTCCGCAAGGCGCCCGATACAGTTCCCCACAGTTATTTAATGAACAAAGTAAGAGCATATGGACTATCAGATCAATTGTGTGATTGGATTGAGGAGTTCCTAGATAACAGAACGCAGCATGTCATTCTCAATGGAGAAAAGTCTTCCGAAGTAAGAGTGATTTCAGGTGTGCCGCAGGGGAGTGTCATAGGACCGTTGCTATTCACAATATACATAAATGACCTGGTGGATGACATCGGAAGTTCACTGAGGCTTTTTGCAGATGATGCTGTGGTGTATCGAGAGGTTGTAACAATGGAAAATTGTACTGAAATGCAGGAGGATCTGCAGCGAATTGACGCATGGTGCAGGGAATGGAAATTGAATCTCAATGTAGACAAGTGTAATGTGATGCGAATACATAGAAAGGTAGACCCCTTATCATTTAGCTACAAAATAGCAGGTCAGCAACAGGAAGCAGTTAATTCCATAAATTATCTGGGAGTACGCATTACGAGCGATCTAAAATGGAATGATCATATAAAGTTGATTGTCGGTAAAGCAGATGCCAGACTGAGACTCATTGGAAGAATCCTAAGGAAATGCAATCCGAAAACAAAGGAAGTAGGTTACAGTACGCTTGTTCGCCCACTGCTTGAATACTGCTCAGCAGTGTGGGATCCGTACCAGATAGGGTTGACAGAAGAGATAGAGAAGATCCAACAGAGAGCAGCGCGCTTCTTTACAGGATCATTTAGTAATCGCGAAAGCGTTACGGAGATGATAGATACACTCCAGTGGAAGACTCTGCAGGAGAGACGCTCAGTAGCTCAGTACGGGCTTTTGTTAAAGTTTCGAGAACTTACCTTCACCGAAGTGTGAAGCACTATATTGGTCCCTCCTATGTATATCTCGCGAAGAGACCATGAGAATAAAATCAGAGAGATTAGAGCCCACACAGAAGCATACCGACAATCCTTCTTTCCACGAACAATACGGGACTGGAATAGAAGGGAGAACCGATAGAGGTACTCAGGGTACCCTCCGCCACACACCGTCAGGTGACTTGCGGAGTATGGCTGTAGAGTAGATCCAGCGAGGCGCCTTCTGCAGCTTGTCTTCGTTTCTGACCAACAAGGCAATGTCATCTGCAGAGCGGATCGTTTTGAAGCATACTCCATTAACTGCTATGTAATTGCTGCTCGTTTCTGAGAATTCTCTATTTACAAATTAAAATAATGACAGAGACAAACGGTATCGCTGCCTTACACTCTTAGCCTGTGGCTCATCCTCCCATAGAGTAGCATTCTGACTCTTGTGAGGTTCAGAATTACTCTTTTGTTACTGAGGTCGTTTCCTATGTTCTTCCTCTCTTTGAACACTTTATTTCGGTTAATATTTTCTAACGCTTTCTCAATGTGTATGAAAGCGATTAAGACTGGTGTGATGAGCCACAAATATGTGTCAAACTAATCGTGAAGTGAATACTGCCTCTCGTGTTTCTCGGTTCCTTCGAAAACCGTGCTGGTCATTTTGTAAAGAGTCTTCTACTTTCTGCTCCATGCCAAGACAGATAATCCTGATTAGTACTTTTGTGGTACGTAATATGAGGCTGGGTGTTCTGTACTGTTTGCACTCCTTGCTTTGATGATCTTAATAGGCATCATACCTCTCTGCTCAAAATCGTGCGGTATTACTTCCTTCATGTACACATTATTTCGCATCTGAAACATGTCTTTAGGTTTTTTCTACTGGTATGTTCTCGTGGAGTTTTAAGATCTTTTAGTATTTAATGCTCCACCGAATTCTCTCAATATTTGTGGTCCTAGTTCATTTCCATCAACTTCATTCAGGTTTTTCAGAACTGTGTGTATGTTAACAGATTTTGATGTTGCCGAGCATTCGTCATAAAATAATTGTTTCCTTGATTATTTATTTATTGTTATTTATTATTTATTTATTTATTATTTATTTATTTATTATTTATTATTTATTGTTTCCTTGATTATTTATTTATTCCTTGACTATTATTCCTTGATTATTACGACCCAGGTTTCAGCCTTTTATGCCATTTTCAAGTGATGACATTAGCTCAGTTACTTGAAAATGGCATAAAAAGCAGAAACCTATACAATTAATTTTTAAATGAACACACTACCATTTGACTGTAATATTGTTTATTTAATTACAATCCAGGTTTCGGCCTTTTATGCTATTTTAAAGTTAATGTTAATGATACAAACTCAGTCACCTGAAAATGGCATAAGAGGCCGAAATCTGGGTCGTAATTAAATAAAAAACAATACAGTCATATAGCGGTGTGTTCATTAGAAAATTAAAGAAAGTCGATGTTATATGTAGCATAGTACTTCTAATGTTTTCATCTATTATTTTAATTTGTTTTCAACCCATTCTTCGCATCCTTTCTTCCTCTCTCTGTTAAGAGTGTTTCAGGAACACCAATAAGGGAATTGCTATTTTTCGTTTTTTCCTCTTTTCATTCATCATGTTTAGAATGTTTTCCTTTACCCAAAGATTTTCTCCTTCCCAAAGCATTTTCTTGCTGTCTGCACGCTCAAATAATTTCCATTTTTTCTGAATGCTGTCTTCATCGGTACATTTGCATATCAGTTCATCCGTCATATTTTCGAATGTGTCAGATGCATCTGTGTTATTGATTTTTATTTAGATTCCACCTCTTTCTATTGGCGTGTATAGTTGTTCTTCTGGAGCGCAACTGACTGTGCAAGCCAAACGGATTATGATTTGAATTTTCGTCAGCACCAGTTAAGTTTTTAGCATCTTTTATTTGATTCTGGCCTCTGATTTTTTTTCACTAATACCTAATACAGTCGGTAACGGCTACAGTCACTTGGTGCAGTCGAGGTGCATCTTGTTCTTTACGGCTCCTTGAGTAATGTGTGTGCCACAACAAAGATGCGGCCTCTGCAGAACTACAGCAGCTCATTCCTAACTGAGATCTCACATTTACCTGCTGTGTCTTCTTTTGTACCGTCTCCTATCACTATATTCCAGGAACTGAGAATGACGGTGTTGTCCCTTCCTTCATTTTTCATTAAAAGGTCTTCGAGCTATTCGTAAACTTTTTGTACCTGGCAGTCTGCATCAGCCTGAGGTAGGTATATATGCCTAAAGAAGCAAATATCCTTGAGTTCTGCCCTGATTCCAACATGGTTATTCGCTCATTGTATCCTCAGACGCTGATTGTGCGTTGTTCTACTTTCTTTACCGATACAAACCCAACTGCTCCACTTCAGCA
This sequence comes from Schistocerca gregaria, assembly GCF_023897955.1. Lineage (NCBI taxonomy): Eukaryota > Metazoa > Arthropoda > Insecta > Orthoptera > Acrididae > Schistocerca > Schistocerca gregaria. Next base: position 537,778,179 of record NC_064922.1, read on the forward strand.
AACATTCTACGACCGATACAAAGAACAAGTCAGAGAATGGAAACATGGGACAAGCCACTAAACGTCTGTAGAACAAAGAATAACCTGCCAACTTTTCAAGAATATGATGAAATATACAAAACAAAGGCAGAAAACAAGCTACTACTAAAGGACCAAGTGAATATGACTAAGGACTCACTATTTACACTAACTGATTATATAATGGGCAAACATCCCAATAGATAATCACAAATCCCATTCCTCTCCTAAGTATATTCCTAAAAAAGTATATGCACAAATTCACACACACACACACACACACACACACAAAGTGACATCCAGGCATCACAAAAAACTGAGACAACTAAATCGAAAACCGGAAGTTTGGCAACACTTATAGAAAGAAAACACTCTAGACACAGGAAATGTTATGTTATGGAAATACAGTGACCACACAAAAAATTGGAGACTTTCAATTGGTTTTTCTCATGAGGGAAAGCTGCTTGGTCCTCAAATAATGAATTAGGCGCCGATCTGTAAGTACTTTCCCATTTTATTTTAAAACACGTCCATGAACTGCTTTAAATCTATAAGCAACAAGTGACCAAACATCAACTAATATCCACGAAACCCACTGAAAATCCTTACTGAAAAGTCGAAACGCGTCTGGGTGCATAAACAAAATAGAAATATAAATTAATGTGCAGTGTGCAAAGGGCGTTTTTTCTGTAAACTACTGCAATTTATATACAGCTGCTATGGAAGTAGCCACCACAAGAAGCTTGTTAAATGAATTTCTTTTATCTCATGTACATCGACGGGCAACTGAATGGAGCAGTCTGTCCCTAGGTCCTTGAGAACGATAGTGTGTATCGGCTCACAATAACAAGTTTTGGATGAGTGGACCCTCTTGCCTATTATTCCACTAGTAGAGCAACGGAATTATAAATGTAAAACACAATATTATGTATGTTCTGTGAGATTAATTTATTTAATTCACAGGTTTTCGGCTTACAAGACCATAATCAGACTTTACCTATCGTCGCCAAAGAAGTTACATGTATGCAAACAACGCTGCAAGCGATGTTACTCATCTGATTGAAGACGCAGACTTATTACTAGAATGGCAATACCATGGAGGTAAAACAAGGAGGAAGCTGATGTCCGCCATCTTAAGTGGCCCAAAACATTAGGTTCACCGCATTCTTACCCCTATAGTTCACCTCGGTGACACTTCCCCGTGACGTCACTCTGGCTATGTCATATTACGAGAGCAAATGCGCTTTCAAGAACAGCGAAACATTCAAAATTGCCTTTCTGACACTATGTTGTTCATGCAAGCTCTATAATTTTTAGTATATGAAACTGTTGTTGCGCGCACACGACAGTAATAATGAACAGGAAGCACTCGTATACAGTAGTCTGCTAATGTTTTGGGCTACTTAAAATGACGGCTGTCCCGCCCACTCTGATTTCAAAACTACGTACAGTGTAAGTCTGTAGTGCCACCTCCCTTCTTTTTTTTACTTCCATGGGCAATACCATACACACTGTCATTGATTACTGAAGCGAGCACATGTGATGTCTGTGACTGAAGCACGAACGCAGAGTAAATACCATCTTTGGCAGTGCAGCGGTAATGCAGTTAAAAAAGATCAAAAGGAAATAAATATACAGAGAGCAAACAAGGAAAAACAATGCTTGTATAACAGTGATAATGATACTGTTTTTCGAGTTTTGTGTTAATGGTTTTTCTTATTTGCTCCCTTTATATTTACTCACCGTTCCTGATCAAAGTTTTACGTTTTAAACTGCATTACCGATGCACTACCAGAAATGGCCTTTATTGTGTGTTCGTGCCTTCGTTGAGATGCGTGGCTTCCTTTCCAAAGGTGTTTACAAATACTGTAACTTCTTAGAGAACGACAGTTAGTTTCCCGATGGCTTCGTAAGCCGAAAACCTTTCAATAAAATAAAAGTTTATCATGTAGAACATACACAAAATCGTGCTTTTAATTTATAAAATAAATCTCACAAACTAACTGCGTGCAGACAAACAAACATTAGCAAAAGTTTTCCAACCCTGCTGCGCCTACGTTGAATGTGAGAGTATAAACGAAAACTCGAATGAAGTGTCGTTAACGATAACTGCACAAGGATAAAGTGCCTGTATCGAGCTCGTCCATCAATATGCATCACACTCGGCTACCAGTCCCTTCGGCATACGTTCACTAGTTAGGCAGGACAGTGAATACAGATATTCAGTGAAGTGGAATAGGACAGAAAGAATGATCTATAATTCATCAGTTCCTTTGTGAAGGCTTTTGACAAGCCACAGCACAGAAACTATTGCCGACACCGAAAGTGGAAACGTCAAATATTGGACACACAGAAATTTAACCGAGCGAGGTGGCGCAGTGGCTAGCACATTGGACTCGCATTCGAGAGGGCGACGGTTGAAACCCGCGTCCGGACATCCTGATTTACGTTTTCCGTGATTTGCCTAAGTTGATTCAGACAAATACTTGGATGGTTCCTTTAAAAGTGTACGGCCGACTTCCTTCCGCATCGTTCCCTCATCGGATGAGATCGATGATCTCGTGTTTGGGCCCCTCTTCCAAATCAACCAACAGCTGTTTACAGAACCTACGCTCTGCCACCTACCGTTTTGTTGTAGTATGAGGTTTCTTAGGTAAAAGTTAGCCTCTTACGAGAACGGTGGTTAGTGTAGCCAATGCCATAAGCCAATATTTGTATAAAACTTTTCTGTTGTTTTGAAGTGGTTGTAACAGTATAAAGCCTTAATCTGATCATATGTTTTGGGATAAACGGTGAAAAAAGATTTGTGGCCAAACAAACACTCAGCAAGAAAACTCGACATGTTCATAAAAGTGTCGGGTAGTATGGGTCATACAACAAAATATAGGATTTTAAATAAAAAACTACTGTTTTTCTTAGTACACAAACGAATGTAATCCGTTTATACATTAAATGTGCAATATAATAAAAATTAAAGTAAAAACTTACTCTTAGAAAGTAAAATTTACTATGAAAAATAAGATTTTGGTTGTTTCACGCAGTGCCAATTAGCAGAACAATACTTTTAAAGGTTTCTAGAAATAACTGCAACCAGTAGCTTTTTGTGTCTCCCCAGTTTCCATTTACTATGAACAGTTTCGAATCACCTAGAGATTCAGCATCAGATGGTACATATTTATTGAATGTTTGCAGCGGGTCGTGTAGCTGTGTTAAGATACAAAAACGAAGCAAGTAAGCACGAAACAGGGGGAGAAGCACTGACGAGATCCACTTAAACGCATTCCGATGGTATACTCCTGCCTTCAGGTGGATTTCATGATCTATGTAATGTCCGTTGCAGTCTGCGTTGTTGACGGGTTCTGCTCAATGCAAGCTGACGCAATGACATTTGTGTCACCAGTGCAGCCCGCAGCAGACGATGTCGAACCATCGATGTAGAAATGTCAACGCCCGTTGCAGTGTTCCAACGTCCTGGCAACACTGTGGACGAAGTTGTGCTGTCCGTTACAGCCGAGTGGACAAGACGGCGCTCATCTGGCGCTTTGGTCACATTATATCGTCCAGTACCTCGTCGGCGCCATGTATGGCCCTCTTCTCTCCTCTGCTTCTGCGTATGCCTCACTGTTGAAGTAGAGTGCCCTTCGCGAGCCGCACTGCCACCGAACAACAGACCCGCCTTCTGGAGAACAATCATTCTGCTCCGTTCTAACGCACTCAGGTGGCGATATTCCACCCCGCGATGTCGACGAGGAGTACTGGAACTTGGTTACACGTTTCCACTTCGTGCGACGGCACCGACTGAGCGTTACATAACATTGCTGACCTCTCCGGTCACATAAAAGGGGGCGCTGTTGAGCTTATGTGCACGCCACCTCCCTGCCATTTAAATCACTAATTATGGTTCCACTGTTCTACACGTCCTCTTATCGTGGCACGTTGCAGACTATTGCTTCTGCGTGTTACACTTTTTACAAACAGCAGTGTATTAGAATTCACGCCTCTGTCCTAGGCGTCTCCTGACACGTCTTCGGCCAGGAACCTCATTGATTGGAGTAAAATTGTCTTCAGCCGTGAGTCCCGCTTGAGATTTAGCACAGATGACCAGCGAAGACGTGTTTGCAGACGCCCTGGACAGCAGTGGGATACCAATGCGACTGGCGTTCACCATACGGCCCGACAACCAGAACTTATGGTCTGGGGTGTGATTAACACTACTGGTCACTAAAATTGCTACACTACGAAGATGACATCCTACAGACGCGAAATTTAACCGACAGGAAGAAGATGCTATGAAATTCAAATTATTAGCTTTTCAGAGCATTCACACAAGATTGGCGCCAGTAGCGACACCTACAGCGTGCTGACATGATTTAAGTTTCCAACCGATTTCTCATACACAAACAGCAGTTGACCGGCGTTGCCTGGTGAAACGTTGTTGTGATGCCTCGTGTAAGGAGGGGAAATGCGTATCATCACGTTTCCATTCCCATTGGGGTGCCATTGGTTACGCGACTCGGTCACCTCTTGTTCTCATTGACGGCACTTTGAACAGTGGATGTTACATTTCAGATGTTTTACGACCCGTGGCTCTACCCTTAATTCGATCCCTGCGAAACCCTATATTTCAGAAGGATAATGCACGAGCGCATGTTGCAGGTCCTGTACGGGCCTTTCTGGATACAGAAAATGTTCGACTGCTGCCCTGGCCAGCACATTCTCTAGATCTCTCACCAATTGAAAACGTCTGGTCAATGGTGGCCGAGCAACTGGCTCGTCTCAATACGCCACTCACTACTCGTGTTGAAGCTGCATGGGCAGCTGTGCCTGTACACGCCATCAAAGCTCTATTCGACTCAATGCCCAGACGTATCAAGGCCGTTATTACGGCCAGAGGTGGTTGTTCTGGGTACTGGGTTTTCAGGATCTATGCACCCAAATTGCTTGAAATGTAATAACATGTCAGTTGTAGTATAATATATTTGTCCAATGAATACCCGTTTATCATCTGCATTTCTTCTTGGTGTAGCTATTTTAATGGCCAGTAGTATATTTTCATAGGGCGCCTTTGATTGTCATCCGTGGTACCCGTAATGCACAGCGGTACGTCGACGATATTACATACTCCGTTTTGTTGCTCTCCACGGCAAGCCATCCTGGGCTTACATTTCAGCGAGACAATGCCCATCCACACACGGCGAGTTTGTACTGCTCGGCTTCGTGCTTTGTGAACACTACCTTGGCCAGCAAGAACGTCTGGAGCATTATGGGCAGTGCTCTCCAAGTAGTTCGGGATTTTGAGAATATAATAAGCCAGTTTGACAGAGTTTGGTACAATATCCCTCCGGAAGTCATCCAACAATTTTATCAACCAATGTTAAGCCGAATGACAGCTCGCATAAGGGTCAGAGGTGGATTAATGCGTTACTGACATCGCTCAATGTGTGAAGCTCTTTCTCTTGGGAAAATCATGAATTTTTTTCGGAAACTATAATAAATTGTTTATTTGTACATGTACGTCACATCTACCAATTTTCGTCCCATTTGGATAATTCCATAGCAATACGTTTTTTTTTATCTTAGTGTGCATGTAAAGCCGTAATACTTATTGATTTGTTACAATATGTAATCTGTTTCATCTGTACAAAATTCATAGATATTAGAATCAATAATTCGGAAGAAATTTGATTCAATGCTGATAAAATTGAGAAATAACCTAAACACTGAATATTACCTAAACTGGTCAAGAAACGGTTTGCTTGAACCGAAAGGCAAATGAAAGAAAAATGGTGCAAACAAAACAAAATGTCGTAATGTCCGATGGTAAGCGTAACAGAGCTTACAAACGTTGTGGCAGTCATACAACTCTAACTGCTTTCGCAGTTAGTCTCTAAAAGCCACTCATAGTACATAAAAATAAGCCGTCTGCTACCGAGTCATTACACTCTACAGAAGGATTACACTGAATTCAAAATGCCCTCCGTTAGCACTGACACAATGGCCCCTTACTACTAAATTAACGGAGCAGGTAGAGTATTGTCTAAGAACACATTGTAAGTTCGTCCTTTGAGTTTGGGTATAGGAACAGGGAACCCTAACAGTCACAAACAATGTCTCAAATATTAGTGGTGTACAAGGCTGCAATGTCTCTATTTTTCAGTGTCTGTGTAGTACTATGCAAGCATGTTAGCATGCAAGTCCGCTGACGATCTACAGCCGTATGAAACAGGAGAAATGTATCCAAAATTGCGAATATGATTAGACATCAGCCATAAAATTAACTAGTGACACATCAAAATTTGCGCCAAACAGAACTCGAACCCGAATTTTCCGCTTAAAGTGAGTTACTTACTTTTTTTATTTTTTAGATTTTGTGTCATTGCAGTCATGAAATACTTAAAACTACAAAAAGAGGAGAAGCTAATGCCACCTCCACTTTTAACCTAAAATTTTAAGAGGCAGCCTGATCTCCCAGTTGGTGCGCAGAAAGATACGTACATAGCTTCTTTTCTGTGTTTACTTCGTAGATTCTTACTTAAATTGCGTGTGAGTTTCGTATAGGAGGTGCAATTTCGAGTTTTAGCTACTGAGATCGTAAATTCAGGCAGATTGTAGGGCAGTCGTTTGGCATTTGTACAGGTTAGTTCAGGGCTTCCTAACCTTTTTAGCTGGCGGACCCCTTCTTCATTCTAAAATCCATGGCGGACCCCTAGGCAGTCCAGAGCACAGTAACTTTAAATTTCAGAGTGAAACCCATGGGAACTGAAAGCTTCTTAATGAGGTACCATGTTCCCAATGCCCCCCCCCCCCTCCCCTTCCCTAGTATCAATGGTCTAATTTAGAGATGAATGAATACAACTTTAAATTAACGATCCAGTTTGAATTCCCACTGTATCGAGACACTTACTAGTGAATTTACTCCCTTTGTTCAACACACAATATCCTGATTAAAATTACTTCATAGATGACATTTCACACGTTGGAGCTGCCTTCCTCCAAGAGCAACGTCACTTCCAAGTTGTTCGTTGTTGACAAGCTGCCGCTTGTGGTCTGTTCACTTCCACTGTTTGGCTACTGTTGTGTAAGGAGCATGCATATTTCGTAACAGTCGTGTGTGTGTGTGTGTGTGTGTGTGTGTGTGTGTGGTTTATCGTGAAATCCGAAGAAAAATGTTCAAATGTATGTAAAGTCTATGGGACTTAACTTCTGAGGTCATCAGTCCCTACTCTTACACACTATTAACCTAAGTTTAACTTCCGCTAAGGACAACACACACACACACACATGCCAGTGGGAGGACTCGAATCTATGGCGCGAGCGGCCGCGCAATCCACGAGACTGCACGGCCATTCCGCGCGAATGTGAAGAAAAGAGGCAGACCCATTAATTCGGGCCAAGGAATTGCCTTTAAAGGACTATTGTGACATCTGTTGTGCAGTGTATGGGAATACATTCACCCACTTTACATACGTTTCCAAAACCGGATTTCGTAAACCGATGTCCCAGTTCCGCTTTTGGTTGGTCAGGTAAACACTTCAAAATCTGCTTTTATAAAGCCTTTTCAAGTTCCGCAATCGATTTTCGTGCCCATGTAAACAGGTCGGAAAGTCTAGTTATTTTTACGTCTATCCGTATCTACTGAACGGCAGTTGGTAGCTGGCAACTGGCAGGCGGCATGACAACAGTTTAGCCACAGCTGACAACTTCTACTTGGACACAATATCTTGGCAGTCAGCCTCGACTGTAAACAAATTAGGAAAACAGACTCTCTTATTTCTATGTAGCAAAACATTTCACAGAATGTAAGACTTTTTTTCTCAAAGAAAACAATTCTGGCAAAAGGAGGTTTACATTTTACAAGGTGGCACCTGAAAAGTCCTCGTTTGTTTACGCTCGCAGCCAGTTGCCCCAATATAGTGTAAGCAAGTAATTGTAATTGAAGTATAGGCAGGCAATATTTTTAACTGAGAGGACGGAATATATTATGAAGAAAAGAAGTTTGCTTTAGAGATCATTTTAATTTTCGTAACAAAAATATGAATGCCAACAGAATTCTATTAATAATTATTTTGTAAATGATTCCTACAGAGTTATAGTTCAGGTGCGTTCACTGAGCATCTACAAAGAAAAATGCTTTCTTCTTTACTATACTTGAGTTTGTAGGAATAATAATGGACTCCTGATGTGATCGTTGAGGGTGCTTCTGCTGACAATTTTGAAAAGTTGGGGTTCAGTTCTTGACAATTAGAGACGAATGTCTGTTTCGGCATCTAGACAGCTTCGGTACTTAGTTTTGTGGGCAACATAAATCGAGAATCCAGATTCACACAAGTATGTTGTGGCGAACTGAAGAAGTACACGTTTTGCCTTTTCAACAAAGGGGTAGTATTCCTTGTTATCCAAACGTATCCAAAAGTGTGAATAACCGTCAATGTCAAAACGTGATTTCAATGTAGGGCCTGTGGCAATTTCGATTCCCGGCGGGGTCAGGGATTTTCTCTGCCTCGTGATGACTGGGTGTTGTGTGCTGTCCTTAGGTTAGTTAGGTTTAAGTAGTTCTAAGTTCTAGGGGACTGATGATCATAGATGTTAAGTCCCATAGTGCTCAGAGCCATTTTATGGCAATTTTTATCAACAACTCATACACATTTGATGATAGGATATTCGGTTTTTTGGATACAGTGAATGGGTTGACCACCCATTCGTATTTCTGCAGCTTCTCATCTTCAGCTGTTGGGAAATAATGCTCCAACAATGACATCAAGCTTCGGAGATGTTCCAGGATCTGATGAAACAAATTCTTCCCAAGTGCCAATGTTTTGTTTTTCAAAAACTCCTTGAGAAGAGGAAAACACTCGACCACCCCCTCCTCGACACTCTCTGCCCAAAAATTGATTTTACTCTTGAATGCTCGAACTTTGTCGATAGCAGTGACGTTTGTTTCACTTTCCCCTTGGAGTGAAATATTCATTTCGTTCATTTTGGAGAAAATATCTGGCAAATAGACAAGTATACACTGCCAATTTTCATCGTTAATAAGGTCTGCTAATTTCGTGTTATGCTCCAAAAGGAAAGCTAAGACTTCCAATCTTAATTCGTACAACCGAGAGAGTGCGTTCCCCCGTGCGTGAGAGCCATCTCACTTCTGTGTGGAGAAGCAGGAAACGATGAAGGATTCCGAGATCTTCACACAGTATTGTGAAAAGTCTTGACTTCAACGGCCTTGATTTTATGTAGTTAATGATTTGAATGGATTCGTCTAAAACTTTCCTGAACGAGCACAATGACTACTGCTGCAAATCTTGGCGTTTTCTTTTATTTTCGTTATTGCTACGACTGTTGGACCCGTCATAGCTTTTGCACCATTGGTGCATACATCGATGTAATTAGACCATGAAACTTCGTTAGTCCTTAAAAATTATCCAATAGACGGAATATTTCAGCACCTGTTGTGTTGGCAGGTAGTGGTTTGCACAAGAAGGGGTCCTCCTCAAAACATCCAGAATATTCATAACGGACAAAAGCCAATAAAATCGCTAATCCTGCAACATTGGTGGATTCATCTATCTGCAGAGAAAATGAGTTGTGTTGGATGCGAGAAACAAGAGTGTCTTTCACCTGTCAACAATGCTTTTCTTGACAGTATTATCTGATAATGGCACCGAAGATACAAGCTTTACTGCCTTTTCGTCTAGCATGCAAGAAACAATATCATTAACACACGGCTTTATGAGATTTTCTGCAATAGTATGAGCTTTGCCCGTTTTTGCCACTTGATAACTAACCAAGACAGAAGCTTTTAATGAATTTTCGTTAATTGTTTTTGCATGAGTTTTCATGCAATGCTGAGAGGCAGCTAGTTCAGCACTCTTGCTTTTGAAAAAATCGATGTCTTTAGCCTGGAAATCCGGGTGAGTACCTTCGAAATGACGGCGCAATTTAACTGGAACCATTGAACTGCTCGGGAAGACTTGCGCACAAATTACACACTGAGCTTTACCCTCCTTTGTCTCCATAAAGCCCATTTCTTTCGATGTACTTCTTGGTTATTCCACTTCACAGGATATTGCAACCAATGGATTACTTGCAGCGTTTTCACGTAATAAATCTGGCTGTGGAGCTTTTTGTGATTGTTCTTCCTTTGGTCGTCCTCCCTCCTCATTCATTTCAACTGGAAATTTCCCTTGTTGTGAAGGCGATGGAGAAACTGCACCCTTCTTCAATGATCCTGACTTAAGACACCGATCCCTATTAGAAGTAATAAACGAATCAAAAATCGACGTATGAAATAGGTAGTGCACTGACAAAGCAAGTTTAACATTTAATGATGTCTGGGGCCGCATACGTGCCAGCGAACGCTGTGATTGGTCGACAAAGCTCGCTCCGCACAGTCGTAAAAGGTTTCAGCGCATCTAGCGCCGTGAGTCGGCGTACAAACGACCTCCGTATTGTTGCGAAACAGTCGATCAGAGAAGCCGCATTCTCCGGCACTAAACTGTGTATGCGTTCTCACTCAGAAACCGCAAAGGCTGCTTGGGAATACGACCTGAAGTAAAAGTACAGATGTTTTTCACACGAAAAAAATAGTTATGAATTTGATTTTCACATATTTATTCAATAATTTTACTCATTATTTTACACGATTTGGTGAAAGGTGGCCGCGGACCCTCTAGAAAGAGCCGGCGGATCCCTAAGGGGTCCGCGGACCACACGTTGGGAAGCCCTGGGTTAGTTCATACATTCTTTGCGTGTTTCCCTTGCGTTATCTAGGCACGGACTCGTGTTTCAGTAACTGTTGTTCAACATAGATTAGAATGGACAGGGACTGTGATTGCTGTGTTCGGATGAGGGCTGAGTTGGCATTCCTTCACTCACAGCTGCAGGCGGCGCTGACTTCGGTCACGCAGTTTGAGGCTGTTGTCAATGGGCACCACTGAGGGGAGCTTGACTTGGGTATCACGGGGATTTCAACCCCTCCGTCTGTCCCCAGATCGGTCTGCCGCTGTGGTTGCCCCAGTTGCTGCCCACAGTGGGGCTGAGACCTCGCCTGTGGTTGATTGGGAGGTCGTTCCAAGGCGTGGCAGGCAGCCAAAGACGTCCGTGGAGGCTGATCAGAAAGCCTCCCCGGTGCGTCTGACAAACAGGTTTCAGGTACTGTCTCTGGCTGAGCCAGATGCAGCAGCCTGTCTCTTTCAGAGGATGATTCTCAGCCTTCAAGGTCCGGGCAATCACAGAGGATGGGCTTACTGGTAGTTGGGAGCTCCAATGCTAGGCGCGTAATGGGGCCCCTTAGGGATATGGCGACTAAGGAGGGGAAGAAATCCGGTGTGCACTCCGTGTGCATTCCGGGTGGAGTCATTCCTGATGTGGAAAGGGTCCTTATGGATGCCATGAAGAGCAGAGGAAGCAGCCAGCAGCAGGTGGTGGCACATATCGGCACTAACGACATATGTCGCTTTGAATCTGAGGAAATTCTCTCTGGATTCCAGCGGCTATCTGATTTGGTGAAGGCTGCCGGTCTTGCTTAAGAGATGAAGGCAGAGCTCACCATCTGCAGCATCATTGACAGAACCGACTGCGGACCTTCGGCGCAGAGCCGGGTGGAGGGTCTGAATCAGAGGCTCAAACGGTTTTGCGACCGTGTTGGCTGCAGATTCCTTGACTTGCGCCATAGGGTGGTGGGGTTTCGGGTTCCACTGAATAGGTCAGGAGTTCACTACACTCAGCTGGCGGCTAAACAGGTAGCGGAGGCTATGTGGCGTGGACTGGGCCGTTTTTTAGGTTAGAAGGCCTTGGGAAAGTTTGGGATGGGCTGCAATCTCAAAGGGTGCATGGCAAATACACGACGTGTTTGGATCAAGGAACGGTCAGAATTGTAGTTGTAAATTGTTGTAGTTGTGCTGGGAAAGTCCCTGAGCTTCAAGCGCTAATAGAAAGCACAGAATCTGAAATCGTTATAGTACAGAAAGCTGGCTAAAGCCTGAAATAAGTTCTGCAGAAATTTTTACGAAGTCTCAGACGGTGTTCAGGAAAGATAGATTAGGCAGAATTGGTGGTGGAGTGTTTGTGTCTGTCAGGAGTGGTTTATCTTGTAGTGAAATCGAAGTAGATACTCCGTGCGAATTGGTGTGGGTGGAGGTTATACTTAACAGCCGAATTAAGTTAATAATTGGCTCCTTCTACCGACCCCCAGACTCCAATGATATAGTTGCTGAACAGTTAAGAGAAAATTTGAGTCTCGTAACAAATAAATACCCCACTCATACGATTATAGTTGGTGGGAACTTCAATCTTCCCTCGATATGTTGGCAAAAATACTTATTCAAATCCGGTGGTAGGCAGAAAACATCTTCCGAGAATGTCCTAAATGCTTTCTCCGAAAATTACTTCGAGTAGTTAGTCCGCGAACTCACGCGAATTGAAAATGGTTGCGAAAACACAGTTGACCTCTTAGCCACAAACAATCTAGAGCTAATAGAGAGCATCATGACTGATACGAGGATTAGTGATCACAAGGTCGTTGTAGCTAGGCTCAATACCGTTTCTTCCAAATCCACCAGAAACAAACACAAAATAATTTTATTTAAAAAAGCGGATAAAGTGTCACTAGAAGCCTTCCTAAGAGACCATCTCCATTCCTTCCGAACTGACTATGCAAATGTAGACGAGATGTGGCTCAAATTGAAAGATATAGTAGCAACAGCAATTGAGAGATTCATACCTCGTAAATTGGTAAGAGATGGAACTGATCCCCCATGGTACACAAAACAGGTCCGAACGCTGTTGCAGAGGCAACGGAAAAATCCCGAAGATTGGCTAAAATTTACAGACGCGCGAAATTTGGCACGGACTTCAATGCGAGATGCCTTTAATAGGTTCCACAACGAAACATTGTCTCGAAATTTGGTAAAAAATCCGAAGAAATTCTGGTCGTATGTAAAGTACACAAGCGGCAAGACGCAGTCAATACCTTCGCTGCCCAGTGCCGATGGTACTGTTATCGACGACTGTGCCGCTAAAGCGGAGTTATTGAACGCAGTTTTCCGAAATTCCTTCACCAGGGAAGACGAATGGAATATTCCAGAATTTGAAACACGAACAGCTTCTAGCATGAGTTTCTTAGAAGTAGATGCCTTAGGGGGTGCGAAGCAACTCAAATCGCTTGATACGGGCAAGTCTTCAGGTCCAGATTGTATACCGATTAGGTTCCTTTCAGATTACGCTGATACAATAGCTCCATACTTAGCAATCATATACAACCGCTCGCTCACCGATAGATCTGTACCTACAGATTGGAAAATTGCGCAGGTCGCACCAGTGTTTAAGAAAGGTAGTAGGAGTAATCCATTAATCCATCGAACTACAGACCTATATCATTGACGTCGGTTTGCAGTAAAGTTTTGGAGCATATACTGTATTCAAACATTAAGAATCACCTCGAAGGGAACGATCTATTGATGCGTAATCAGAAAACATCGTTCTTGTGCAACGCAGCTAGCTCTTTATTCGCACGAAGTAATGGCCGCTATCGACATGGGATCTCAAGTTGATTCCGTATTTCTATATTTCCGGAAAGCTTTTGACACTGTTCCTCACAAGCGACTTCTAATCAAGCTGCGGGGCTATGGGATATCGTCTCAGTTGTGCGACTGGATTCGTGACTTCCAGTCAGGAAGGTCGCAGTTCGCAGTAATAGACGCCAAATGATCGAGTAAAACTGAATTGATATCAGGTGTTCCCCCGCGAAGCGTCCTGGGACCTCTGCTGTTCCTGATCTATATAAATAACCTGGGTGACAATCTGAGCAGTTCTCTTAGGTTGTTCGCAGATGATGATGTAATTTACCATCTACTAAGGTCATCCGAAGACCAGTATCAGTTGCAAAGCGATTTAGAAAAGATTGCTGTATGGTGTGGCAGGTGGCAGTTGACGCTAAATAACGAAAAGTGTGAGGTGATCCACATGAGTTCCAAAAGAAATCCGTTGGAATTCGATTACTCGATAAATAGTACAATTTTCAAGGCCTTCAATTCAACTAAGTACTTGGGTGTTAAAATTACGATCAACTTCAGTTGGAAAGACCACATAGATAATAATGTGCGGGAGGCGAGCGAAAGGTTGCGTTTCATTGGCAGGACACTTAGAAGATGCAACAAGTCCACTAAAGAGACAACTTACACTACACTCGTTTCTCCTCTGTTAGGATGTTGCTGCGAGGTGTGGGATCCTTACCAGGTGGGATTGATGGAGGACATCGAAAGGGTGCAAAGAAGGGCAGCTCGTTTTGTATTATCACGTAATAGGGGAGAGAGTGTGGCAGATATGTTGCGCGAGTTGGCATGGAAGTCATTAAAGCAAGGACGTATTTCGTCGCTGCGAGATCTATTTACGAAATTTCAGTCACCAACTTTCTCTTCCGAATGTGAAAATATTTTGTTGAGCCCAACCTACATAGGTAGGAATGATCATCAAAATAAAATAAGAGAAATCAGAGCTCGAACAGAAAGGTTTAGGTGGTCGTTTTCCCGCTCGCTGTTCGGGAGTGGAATAGTAGAGAGATAGTATGATTGTGGTTCGATGAACCCTCTGCCAAGCACTTAAATGTGAATTGCAGAGTAGTCATGTAGATGTAGATGAAGAAAAGCTGCACGACTTCAGGCGTTGACCCGTTTCAGGAAAAACTCCAATAACTTCTTCTACAAACAGAACGAAACCACTTCGGCTGTATGTGTACGTCTTCCGGACTAATCTAAATCTAGAAATATCGTAGTGTGTACGTTTGTTAGTGCTCGCACACTTTTAGTTATTCCTGCACAAGGAGAGACAATATTATCGCCGTTGTGGCCTGTATTTGCCTGTAATACCAAGTTGCAATGCCTATATTTTTCAGTGTCTCTATAGCACTATGCTGTGTCCTTCAGACATGCACCTACGTATCAATAATATGTAAATACATACCTTAGAGACACTGCATAATCTTATACACATAGTCAAAACTAAAACATTGCAAACTTTTATTACACGCAAGACACACAAAGGCGAAGATAGTTACATTGTCTCTCCTTGGGCGCGAATCACGCGAATTACGGAAATTGTGCGAGCACTGAGGGACGTAGACTGCGGCATATGGAGGTTTGGAAGGCGACTGAGTTAAGTGAGAAATCTGCTTCCACCTATCCGCGTATTAATATGTAATGCAGCCAATGAGATTGCTGCTAACGTAGAACCTTTTCTCCTGGTGGATCACACTCACGCAGTGATACCTGAACGCTCGAGGTATTACAACGAGTGTACAGACCTCCGATTAGTCAGTCTGCATTTGTCTACGTTAGTCTGTACCAATCTGTACGAGGTCTACAGTTGTCTGTACCAGTCTATAGTCAAGTTTCAGTCTGCGCCTAATAAGATTACCATGTTCCTGTACATAGCCATGAAAATAAATGTATAGACACTTTTGTCAAGTATCAGAGATATATGTGAGAATAAGATTAACGTACCAATACCAAAGGAACTTCAGATTGTTAATTGTAAATAGAATCCAGAACCAAATAAGTAATTTTTATGCTTGTTATTATTTTAATAAATGTGTGTGAAAATTAATCAAGTTCTGTTTGAAGTTGGTCACCGTCAATCTGCTACTCTAAGCGTGCAAGTGGCATTTCTATCGTCTGACTTAACGGCAGAAGATAAACACGCCACGATAAGACCACGATACATATTGCTGACACTCGCCTACTTCGTTAGAGCGACTAGTCAATCTGATGGTGTGTGTACTGAAGGTCTCACAGTACGCACACCACAGTAAATTACTTTCAGTTATAGCGTATTTTGGTCGAAGATACTGTTCTTTCTACTAGTGAAATGATTGTATAGCATTACTGGCCGGCAGACCCCATCTGGACTGTTCGGTTGCCTAGTGCAACTCTTTCTATTTGACGCCACTTGGGGGACTTGCACGTCAGTGATGGGAACAACACGACACCCAATCTCTGAGCAGAGAAAATATCCAACTCAGCGAGGAATTGAACCCACAACCCCAGCATCTAAATCAGGGCAGGCTACGGCGTGGCAAACTTCCCGTATGTTGGTTATGCGGACTGCGTGCTTGCAGAGGCTGGCCTGTCTCGGCTTTGCTGGATCCTTCCCAGGAGGAAGCCGTACAGCACGACATTTCATTGAGTAGTCGGTGAGGCATTTACAATCGGCATTACTCTCTTCTGTTTGGCAGGATCGTGACGTCGGCGCTATTAAACCCTTCGCCATTTGAAGATAGTAACTGTTCCGAAAGATCAGATACCAACGATGACCATGCAGCTTCTCTAGAAAGAAATTTTAATTATTCGAAACCCTCAGCTGCCAACAGTTGTCGTTGATATACCTCAATGGGGACAGCTGTAAATGTGTGTACCAGCTGGGGCTCGAACTCGGGACCTCCCGCTTACATGGCAGGCGCTCTATCCATCTGATGAGCGACTGCAGGGACTTATCCCATGCACGCTTCCCGTGACACCCATTTCCTAGCTGTCCACAACCTACATTCGTAATGTTCCTAAAGGATATTTGCTCATTCACTCATTACTCGCGCCAACTAAGGTGACGATTCCCGTAAGAGTTCGGACAAGGTGTGCGCGTTCGCACTGAAGAAGATCAATGGTCGGGTAGCCTTTAACTATATGAATATAGTAACTGTACGTTGTGGACAGTTGGGAATGTGGGTCTCACGGGTAGCGCGCAAGGGATAAATCCTCGTAGTCGCTCAATCCTCTGTACCCTCTGTGGCTCAGATGGATAGAGCGTCTGCCATGTAAGCAGGCGATCACGGGTTCGAGTCCCGGTAGGGACACACATTTTCAGCTGCCCCCATTGCTGTATATCAAAAACACCACTTCTCAGCTGAGGATTTCGATTAGTTATCATTTCCTTCACTATTTGTTCATGGTATGAAGGACGTTTACAGGTCCAATGGCTGTCTGCATGAAAAGAGGCAGCCTAGCGATCTATCGTCACAAACCTTTAAAACTGAATGGCAACGAGAAATTCGAGGGATAAGAAATTTTAATGTTCATTATTCAGTCGCATAATAGGCAGGTACTGCAAATTTCCTATCAAGTGATCTTATAATACTGTACTAAATGAATTCAGACATTTAATTGACTGTGAGAGAGCAAAAAATTGCGACTGACAAACGGAAGCAATTCTTCTGTACGTCAAGAAGCACTTTGTGCTAAATTTGTAGGTATGGAGCGCGTGACGGATAGTAAAATGTTTGAAGTCGCACGCATTATTCCACTATCAGCTGCAACAGTTTTCGCTGGAACTGGACGAAGAGTAAGGAGAATTTATATTTTACTGCGAATTTCCTTGGTTAAGTGAAGGGGCGTGCTAGGAACGATTAACCTACTATTGTAGAATTTATGAAGGAAACAGGAGGGCAGGAAAGAAAATTAAAACATCCAGAATGAATTGATGACATCACATTTTAAGTGGAGTTGACTGCACACTGCCCACAGTAGGACATCGCAAGGTAATGAACAACTTATTTCTGACTTAATGGGGATGCATTTAAAAAGAAACGCCCTAGAAAGCACATTGTGGAAGGGACGAATTCTGACAAACACAGTCCACTTCCCTAAGCTGATTTACGTTAAAGAAAATGAGAGGTCTGGAGAATTAATGTTTGGCCATAAAAGAATTACAAGGATGGATTTGTAGACGCTTTGAGGACAGTGCCCATCTTACATCTGTTGGCTAGTTTTAATAGAGTCCATTTTCCATTTCAGTTGAAAGCACCCCTGTGCAGATGTAACTGATTGACCTGAGAGATAATTCCCTTTTTACCTTCAAACTGTCCAGGATGTCTACATTGTTTTCCTCAGACACAGTTTTCACTTTTTCATACTAAGGTTGCAGAAGTGCTACAATATTTCAGTCAAGGTGTGTGTGTGTGTGTGTGTGTGTGTGTGTGTGTGTGTGTGTGTGTGTGTGTGTGTGTGTGTGTGTGCGTGTGTGCGTGCGAGCGTGCGTGCGTAGACCCTTTTTCAATTAAAAAAACTAAATAACTGATGAATAGACGGCAATGTGAGTGCAAAAAACTGCGATATTGTCTGCAACTGTTTGTATGTCAACTATTTTGTACTACACTACTGGCCATTAAAATTGCTACACTACGAGGATGACGTGCTACAGACGCGAAATTTAACCGACAGGAAGAAGATGCTGTGATATGCAAATGATTAGCTTTTCAGAGCATTAACACAAGGTTGGCGCCGGTGGCGACACCTACAACGTGCTGACATGAGGAAAGTTTCCAGCCGATTTCTCTTACACAAACAGCAGTTGACCGCCGTTTCCTGGTGATACGTTCATGTTATGCCTCGTGTAAGGAGGAGAAATGGTTACCATCAAGTTTCCGACTTTAATAAAGGTCGGATTGTAGCCTGTCGCGATTGCGGTTTATCGTACCGCGACATTGCTGCTCGCGTTGGTCGAGATCCAATGACTGTTAGCAGAATATGGAATCGGTGGGTTCAGGAGGGTAATACGGAACGCCGTGCTGCATCCCAACAGCCTCACATCACTAGCAGTCGAGATGACAGGGATCTTATCCGCATGGCTGTAATGGATCGTGCAGCCACGTCTCGATTCCTGAATCAACAGATGACGACGTTTGCATGACAAAAACCATCTGCACGAACAGTTCGACAACGTTTGGAGCAGCATGGACTATCAGCTAGGAGACCATGGCTTCGGTTACTCTTAAAACTGCATCACAGACAAGAGCGCCTGAGATGGTGTACACAACGACGAACCCCGGTGCACGAATGGCAAAACGTCATTTTTTTTTTTTAGGTGAATCCAGGTTCTGTTTACAGCATCATGATGGTCGCATCCGTGTTTGGCGACATCGTGGTGAACGCACATTGGAAGCGTGTATTAGTCATCGCCATACTGAAGTATAACCCATCGTGATTGTATGGGGTGCCATTAGTTACACGTCTCGGTAACCTCTTGTTCGCATTGACGGCACTTTGAACAGTGGACGTTAAATTTCAGATGTGTTACGACCCGTAACTCTACCCTTCATTCGATCCCTGCAAAACCCTACGTTTCAGCAGGATAATGCACGACCGCGTGTTGCAGGTCCTGTACTGGCCTTTGTGGATAAAGAAAATGTTGGACTGCTGCCCTGGCCAGCACATTCTCCAGATCTCACACCAACTGAAAACGTCTGGTCAATGGTGGCCGAGCAACTGGCTCGTCACATTACACGTCACTTCTCTCGATGAACCGTTGTATCGTGTTGAAGCTGCATGAGCAGGTGTACTTGTACAAGCCATCCAAGCTCTGTTGGCTCAATGCCCAGGCGTATCAAGGCCGTTATTAAGGTGAGAGGTGGTCGTTGTGGGTACTGATTTCTCAGGATATATGCACCCAAATTGTGTGAAAATGTAATCACATGTCAGTTCTAGTATAATATATTTGCCCAATGAATCATCTGCATTTCTTCTTGGTGTAGCAATTTTAATGGCCAGTAGTGTAGATTAAAAACTATTTAACGCCGTGAGCGTGTCGATGAAAAATAATAATCAAAATTTGTTTTTTTTTCCGTGATCTTTGTTGTTTAGAAATGTGAAATACAAAAGGAAGTCATAAGCAGTGTATATGCATTGCCGTTTAAACGCGACGCATTAGCAGTTTTCCCATCTTCTTCCTCCTCACGTTCAGACAGGGTGCCCTGGCGGTAGCGCAGAAGTACAGTGCTATGGCACTCGTGCCACGACACGGCTCACGAGCCAAATCCGTGAGTGCCCTGGGCTAGGGGCAGCGACGCTAACCACTGGTCGGCGAGCTGTGGACTAGTGGACCCCTGACAAAGAAACAAGAAAATAACGACATAGGATGCTCTCTGAACACGGATCGAGTGTTATGTGTAAGGGAGTTTAGGCAGGTAGCGATTTCTCGTTGATTGCAAGAAACGTCTGCTGTAAATGATAACCAGTGCAGAGGGCGTCTCCCCATGAGAGCGGGGCCGAGTTTCGTTGTAGCCTGAGCCGGCGAGTGAGCAGAGCAACTGCAATGAAGGCGCGCCGTCAGAGATTTGTGGCGGCCAGCTGTCAGCTGTCAGGCAGGAGGGCGTGGCCTGCTCGCCATTCTGACGCAGTGCGACGTGGCCTCCCGCTACCGCCAGCTCACAAGGAGCGCCGCCAAATTTCCCATCTGCCACCGTCCTCCGTCCTAGGAATTCCACTCTTCCCAACTGTTCATGAACAGTCAGGAAGTGTGCAAATGTAATGAAACCTTTGCTACATTCAAAGCAAGCGATCAGGGGAAGGCAACGGTATTGATATCAATGAAATGGTGTTTTCAGAATGCTGGTACATATGTAACAATACGCTTCGCTTGCTCAACGGCGCGAAAGCACTCCCGTGCCGCGGTTCACGCGCTCCAATCTACACTGATTCACGCGGTCCCGCTATACACAGAGGTGACAAGTCACAGGACAACAATGTGCACGTATGGAGATAGTATCGCGTACGCAAGGTATAAAAGGGCAGTGCATTGGCTGGGTTGTCATTTCTGCTCAGATGATGCATTTGAAACAGTTTCCGAGTGATTAAGGCCACCCGACCATAATTAAAAGACTCTGAAGGCGGAATGGTAGTTGGAGCTAGACGCATGGGGCATTCCATTTCCGAAATCGTTATGGAATTCAATATTCCGAGATCCACGGTGTGAAGAATGTGCCAAGAGTATCAGATTCCAGGCATTAACTCTCATCACGGGCATCGCAGTGGCTAACAACCTTCATTTAAGGACCCAGAGAAGCAGCGTTTGCATGGAGATATCAGTGCCAACAGACAAGCAACATTGCGTGAAATAACAGCAGAAGTCAATGTGGGGCGTACGACGAATGTATCAGTTGGGATAGTATGGTGAAATTTGGCGTTAATGGGCTATGACAGTAGATGACCGCCGTGAGTGCCTTTGCTAACAACACGATATCGCCTGCAGTGCCTCTCCTGGGCTTGTGACGTATCGGTTAGACCCTAGGCGACTGAAAAACAGTGACCTCGTCAGATGAGTCCCGCTTTTAAGTTGGTAAGAGCTGGTAGTAGGGTTTGAGTGTGGCGCAGACCCCACGGAGGCCATGGACCCAGGTTGTCAACAAGGCACAGTGCAAGCTGGTGGTTGCTCAATAACGGTGTGGACTGTGTTTACATGGAATGGACTTGATCCTCTCGTCTACTGAACCGATCAATGACTGGAAATGGTTATGTTCGGTTACCTGGAGACTATTTGCAGCCATGAATGGGCTTCATTTTTCCAAACGGCTATGGATAACAATGCGCCATGTCATCGGGAAACAGTTGTTCGCGATTGGTTTGAAGAACATTCTGGGTAATTGAAGCTAATGATTTGGCCACCCATCGAACATTTATGGAACATAATGAAGAGGTCAGTTCGCGCATAAAATCCTGCAGCGGAAACACTTTCACAGTTATGGACGGCTGCAGAGGCAGCTCGGCTCAGTATTTCTGCAGGGGACTTCTTCCACCGACATGTTGAGTCCATGTTACGTCGAGTTTTGCACTATGCTGGGCAAAAGGAAGTGCGACACAGTATTAGGAGGTATGCCGCGACATTTATGACCTTAGTGTACAGTGGAGTTGTACCGCTATCGGCGGATGAGAAAATAAGCTCAGCGCACAAAACATTAGTGCACCTTAAAAGACCAGCGTGGTCGCTTTGGAGAGCTTCGGCGGTGCAGAACTAGTACCCGGCGCTCACGTAACCCTCCACTTACTCATCATGACAGCGAAAGGTGTTGATAGTCGCGTAGTGCTGGACGAAAAATACACTGGAGACACTAGCTTGGGCGCTGTACTACAGCAAGCCTAGATTTACTTCTAGATGAGATCGAGCTGATACTGCAACACACACGAAATGTTAGCTCACTTTACTAAGAGTTGAAAAACATGAACTACTTAACTTGGAGACAATCCATCTCAACAGAAATTTCTATGTACAGGTTGGATCAAAAACAAAGAACGGATTTCAATTGTTTGTTAAACACAAAATATGAAAGACAAAAGCATTGTGTATATCACTGAATAGACCCAGGTTCAAAGTTTTATGGTCGCACAGACTTCATACCATACACTCATCATGAGCACCATATGTTGCTCGACAGACATCTGAATGTTAGTCCATTTCATTCCACACACGAATCGCCAGCTTCAACAATTCGATTTCTCAGCTCTTGAAGGGTGGTGGGACACAGACACTCTTATGTAATCCCTACAGTCAAAAATCGCAAGGTATGAAGTCTGGTGACCTGGAGGGCCAAAAGCAATGAACAGGAATTAGCTGTGCATCTCTTCCAATCCAACGTTGTGGGATGGCGTTGTTAGGATGACGCCGCACCTCAAGGTGAAAGTGAGGCGTGATGCCGTCATGCATAAATGTAAGCCGGCCGCTGTAGCCGATCGGTTATAAGCGCATCTGTCCGGAACCGCGCTGCTGCTACGGTCGCAGGTTCGAATCCTGCCTCGGGCATGGATGTGTGTGATGTCCTTAGGTTAGTTAGGTTTAAGTAGTTCCAAGTCTAGGGAACTGATGACCTCAGATGTTAAGTCCCATAGTACTTAGAGCTATTTGGACCATAAAAGTAAAATCATTGGAATCTTCGTGAAATTGAGGAAACAACCAATTTTGCAGCATCTCCGGGTATGCCATTCCATCCCGCATTTCCCTCAGCAAAAAGAATGATCCTTAATATTTGTGACCAGAATGGCACAAAATAAATTCAGTTTCGGCGGGGCTTTTTCATGTTCGAAGGCGAGACCAGGATTTTGTGACCTCAAATTTTTACATTATGACGGTTTACTTTACCCGTGGGATGAAACGGTGATTCGCTCGAAAACATCAGTCGTTCGGAGAAAGTGTTGTCTGCCATATCCTGGAGATCTGAAATGCAAAACTCGTACCTTCTGTTACGGTGCTATGACGCAGTTACTGCAGTAACTGCGACTTATAAGGCTTCACATGCAGTCGTCGTTGCAGAATACGCCACACCGTTGTTTGGTGGGGTTGACATTCGTGGCCTGCCCGTCTTGTGGACTTCCGAAGGCTCTGTGTGAACGCATCTCTGGTACGCTCAGCATTTTCTTCAGACGTGCGTGGCCGTCGAGTACTTTTCGCTTTGCATATGCAACCAGCTTCAAAAAATTTTGTATGTCACTCATAAACCTGCTTGTACAAAGGCGGATTCGTGCTGAACCTTTTATAGTTTGTCTCAAATAAACAGTTGAAATGTGTTATTTCTTTTTGAATCATACGGTATTTTTTACTGTCGCTGAACTCAAACGTATCGCTCGATACAATTCAGGATGATAGTCCCTCGGTGCACCGTTGCCTGTCAACTTTACTACACAGTTCTGACTAGCTTCACTGTGTAATTTGGGTTTTTCCGAGGCAGCTCTGAAAGCAGGCAGATCGACGTTTGTCGCTGTAACTCAGGTTCTGGTTATCTGAAACATGAAATTAACATATCACGCTTATCCTTACAGATGTAATTTTAGCTCACCTTAGGGATTAGCTCAAATAATGTTTTCGGCGAGATTAAGGATACTTGAAAGAAAATGACCGTTTTTGGATCCCTCTTTTATAGACCGAAATAAATAATAAATATTAAAAAAAGAAAACAACTACGGCGAACTGAAGAGAATTAAACTTACTTTACGGGAGACCAAAAACCATTAAAATCGGATGAAAACTGTAGCGTGGGAGACGACAACCATGTCGAAAAACATGGTTTTGAGAAAGGCGCGTTTTAAGTTTGACAAGTATATATCATATTAAGAAAAGGACAAAGCTTTAAATTGACGGAATGTCACGATGCCTGGGTCCATAATAACTGTCCCCCCGGCTAGTGGATAGCCGCTTTCTGGTACTTTGATCTGATAAGCCCTCATTTTCGTTCTCAAAGCCTTTTTCGTCCCTGAGCGCATAGCCGCTGTCGTCTCTTACCCTCACAGAATCTGTGCGTTTCATCGCCGATTTTGATTTTAGGGGCATTAACGCAGTATGACCTAGACTAAATAGACATACGGCCAAATTTGAAGCAGTGTTGATAATTTCGCCTCGGCTGGATGTTATTTTTGAAGCGTATCTCCATATGAGACGGTTGGAACTTTCGTTTACATTTTGAGTAAAACAGCCCAAACAACACTTCAGCAAATTAGGTTTACTCAAATCGATGTAAATAGAAGCGTGAGTGCGGAACCGGTTCTGTAACGCCGAGGCGTGCCATGCATGCTCGGCTTCAAACGCTCACAGAATCGTTACTTTTTGGAGTTCGCGCGTAATATTTTGGGGAATAATTCTTCAACGTATATACATTCTGATTCCAAAATAAAAAAATCGATTTTCTCAACAAACCTGTCGTTCCTCCTTAAGTACTCTTCCATAAGCAGCGGCGTGTGGATCCTCCTGAAGGCGTGTCTACGCCGACGTCTCTCATCATTTGCTTCTTTAGACAGAGACTTTTCTAACTTGTGGTTCCTTCGTGAGGTACCAACATTGATATGGTACCTCGTTCTTTGGACGGTTGCATAGAATCAGAGTAGTAAGATGTGTCTAAGTCTGAACCTGCCAAAACGGCATTAAGTAGCTGTCATTTTTGAACGTGTCAATATGCTACAACGTGAATTAGGTTGCCCCGATACAAAACTAGCTGACAATAGCTAGTGATGCAGCAATCTTACTTCAGTCCATTCTCGCCGTGAAGAAGTTGCTGATGACGATACTGCTGCTGGCTCCTTTCCATGATAATTAGCGAGCACGGGAGTTATTGGCAATGATATTGGCGTGGCGGGTTCTTGATGTTGCTGCAGCCAATATTTCCACCGCCCACGCTCATTACTTGCCACGTGCCGCTAAACAGTCACTCCTCTAATACAGTGCACGCCATCCATGCGTCCGCACTTCACCAAATCTCCCACCAGCGTTCTCTCTCCGTGTAGCGCGCGCTCTGACGTAGCATCCTGCCGCGTCCAGAGACGCCGTTACTCCAACGATACTTATTCTATGACAAGAAGCTAACGTTTCCCTAACATTCCCTCAGCGATTACTCAGCGATATTCACATAATTGATTATGCAGCAAAATAAACAAATTAACTCCCAATTAATTCATATATCGTGTACATATAATTTTTACATAAAGATAAAAGCAAGTATATGTACAATAATAAATGGTCAAAGAGCACATCGAAATGAAAGTGTTAAAAGTTCCCTTTCTTTTCTCAACATTAAATCAATGACTGCCAGAGTTCAAACGTGGTTTCACTAAATTCTAAAATAATCCATATAAAGCACAACGAATAGATGCACAAAGATCACAGTGGTATTAGATCATCTACCATTAAAGGCCTATGCAGTAGATGATGTGGGCATCTTAGTAACGTAGCGTTTCTGTTACATGAGGACTTTACTGGCACAAAACCTTTGTGTAGTGCCGGATTTGCTAAATACCGAGAAAAGAATAGGCAAAAACCATTATAGTAGCAATTTTTGGATCAAGTGTTGCTGATGGCAAACGCAGCCAGACACAGATTCCTTTGATAAGCTATATTTTTGTGACCTGACTAGTTGCGGGCTATCATGCCATCTCTAGATCGCTACACGTGTTTTACTACAGTATTAGACTCGTCAATAGTATGACATCTGATCCAGTTCTGTTTAGCGCAACTTCTTGTACAGTACAGCAGCAGGAGACATTCCACTGCAGAATCAAACTCACCCATCTCGACACCTATGCGATACCCGAAACCAGTCAGGGCACTAAAATGAAGCTTCTTAAGAGAATTTGTGGCTGCGTGCTTTCTCCTTTAACAGTCCTTAGCCGAATAACTGACACTGAGCTTAAAAAGGACCAGCACTCATAAAATAACAGTGTTTCGATTGTTTTATAAGGATCATTTCATGCACCGATTTTTAATGTGTGTATGTCGTTTTCAAAACGCAGCCGTGAATTAATAGAGCAAGGTGGTGTTGTGGTTATTAAGGTACGAGCTTCCCATTCGAATGAGGGTAGTTTTCTTCCAACCCCTTTGAAGTAACACGCCTTTGAAGTAACACTCATGTCCGAAACGAGACTTAAAGCCGTGACATCCGTTCTACGATGTATCGACACTGTGCCTGAACGATAGCGTAAATGGCCTAGTAAACGTCAAATCAATACACCTTCGGCCATATGTATTTCGAATTTTATTTTATTGATACGACCAGTTTCGGCGATTCACTGTGTCATCTTCGCACCCCCTGTCCGACGTGTGGGAAGAGTCCCAACTCATGTGCGATCGAATTAGGGACCAGTATTTAGTAACTGATTACTTTTTAGCAACGCGATCCCTTAGTTCATCAATAGCAAGTGTTTTTTCTCTGAAGTCTTATATTGAACAGCGGAAGCCCCTTAACCATCCTGTATAAAGATGGACTTACAGATAGCAAAGTATTGTCTTAAGGTTCAGAAACCAGGTTCTTAACAATGTAACTTGGAAAGTCGTCGTACCAACTGCACTCAGCACTACCACTTCTGATCTACTTACCTAACAGAACCACTCATGAGAGACAGGTACTAGAGATATGAAAATATCACAAGATTCTCATAACAGTACAGTGAATAATAATGTTCGTATGTCACAAGATTCACATAAAATCACAGTGAAAAATAATATTAATGTGTTGCATCAGAATAACAGGGGATTGAAAAATAAAGTAGATGATCTTCCTGTTTGTTTAGAAGATTTAGAAACTGATGGTGGAATAGATATACTATGCCTGTATGAACATCATATAGTCACAGGTATGGAAATGGTAAATGTAGGTGGATATAAGCTTTCAGCACATGTAAGTAGAGGCACTATGGAGAGAGGAGAAGTTGCCATAGACGTTAAAGTCTACCATAGTGTGAAAAATTTGGAAACTAAAAAATGTTGTGTAGAGCAACATATAGAAGCATGTGTATGTTATCTTAAATTAAATAATGGCACTTTTATTATTTTAGTTGTGTATAGGTCCCCAGTGGCAAATTTTCAACTATTTTTGAAAAACTTGGATTCTTGGTTGAGCTATCTGTCAGACAGAGGGAAGCAAATTACTGTTTGCGGGGATTTCAATGTAGATTTACTGGAAGAGTCCGATAGAAACCTTGA
The DNA here is from genome assembly GCF_023897955.1 of Schistocerca gregaria. Lineage (NCBI taxonomy): Eukaryota > Metazoa > Arthropoda > Insecta > Orthoptera > Acrididae > Schistocerca > Schistocerca gregaria. The sequence goes on from NC_064922.1 coordinate 537,805,410, forward strand.
TCTTGAAGTATTACTTGGATCTTTTAATTTGATATCAGGTACTGATTTTCCTACTCAGGTAGAACAGGAAAGCAACACACTGGTAGATAATGTTTTCATAGACCATGATACATTTAATAAAAAAAACTTTTCCTGTTAAGAATGTCTGATCATGATGCACAGCTAGTTACAGTATATCATGAAGCTCCATACAGTAATGCAAAATAGTCCTCCAAAATAGTGTAATCAATTAACGATTTAAAAATTTAAAATTTTAGGGAAACCTTGCAACAGTTAGAGTGGGATGAGGTGTGCAGGAAACATGATGCTAATTTAAAATTTAACCTCTTTCATTATATCTTCGTGAGTATAATTGAAAACAGTTTCCCTAAGAAAACAATGAAATATAATTGTAAGAAACCATCTAAAAAGCCAAGGCTTACTATAACGATAAAAATATCTTGTAAACAGAAAAGGGAAATGTATCTTATAGATACGAGGGTTGAAGATCCCAAAACAATCAAACATTACAACAATTACTACACTGCATTAAGAAAAGTTATTAAAAAATCCAGAAGTATGTGCATTATGTCTGAGATTAGCACATTTGATAATAAAATTAAAACAATTTGGAATATTGTTGAAAGGGAAAGAGGGCAACAGAGAGCACAGGAATACTGTCTTTCTATCAAACACGATGAGAAGTTTGTTAACAAGAGGTCAGAAGCGGAAAATATTTTTAATAAACAATTTTTAAGTGTTGCAGAGGAAATAGGATCCAGCTATTCATTAAAAAATGCAAGGCAGTATATGGAAGATGCAGTACCTATGCAATTTGATAAAACTGAAATTCAACCCATCTCTCCTACTGAAATTAGGAAAATAATAAATTCATTCAAAAGTAAAAGCTCACATGGAATTGATGGCATTTCCAACAGATTACTAAGAGCTTGTTCCCAACATAAAATTAGGATTCTCAATCACATATATAGTAGCTCACTGAAACAGGGCATTTTTCCAGATGGACTGAAATACACTATTGTTAAACCATTGCATAAAAATGGGGATAGATCAGATGCTAACAACTACCACCCAATCTCACTTCTGACAGCTTTATCCTAAATTCTTGATAAATTAATGTACTCAAGAGTAGCATCAAATATTTGTAAAACAGAAGTACTAACAAAATGTCCATTTGGTTTTCAGAAAGGCTTTTCGTCAGAAAATGCTTTATATGCTTTCACTGATGAAGTATTAAATGCATTGAATAGCCAAACATCACCCATTGGGATATTTTGTGATCTCTTAAAGGCTTTTGATTATGTGAATCATGAAATTCTTCCAGATAAGCTTAAATATTGTGGTATGATTGGGACAGTGCACAGATGGTTTACTTCGTACTTAACTGGAAGAATGCAGAATCTTGAAATTAACAATACAGATAGTCTGCAAAAACCAGCAGAGTCCTCTAACTGGGAAGGTATCAAGAATGGTGTCTCACAGGCTTCTGTCTTGGATCCCTTATTTTTCTTAAAATGATTTGAGGACTTACCACTCTATATTCATGAAGATGCAAAGCAAGCTCTTTTTTATCATGATACAAGTATAGTAATCACACCCAAGAAGAGAAGCAGCTGGGGAAATTGCAAATAATGTCTTGCAGAAAATTATTAAGTGGTTCTCTGCAAATGGACTCAATAAGTTATGAGAAAACATAGTTTATATAATTCTGTTCAATAAATGGCATAACACCATTGATAAATATAGACTATAAACAGAAGTTTTTTGTAAGGCAGAATACTCAAAATTTCTGGGTGTGTGCATTTATGAGAAATTGAATTTGAAGAAACACATCGATAATCTGCTGAAACGGTTAGGTTCAGCTACGTATGCTATTAGTGTGATTACAAATTTTGGTGATAAGCATATCAGTAAATTAGCCTACTGTGCCTATTTTCATTCACTGCTTTCATATGGCATCATATTTTGGGCCAATTCGTCATTAAGAGAGGAAGTATTCATTGCACAAAAGCGTGTAATCAGAATAATACTGTAACTGGATCCCACACATGATCACCTTGCAGACATTTATTTAAGGAACTCGAGATATTCACAGTACCTTCGCAATACATATATTCACTTATGAAATTTGTCATTAATAAGCCATACCAACTCAAAAATAACAGCGAAGCGCGTAGCTACAACACTAGAAGAAAGTACGATCTTCACTATTCTGGATTAAATCTCACTTTGGCTAAAAAAGGGGTGAATAATGTTGCCACAAAGATCTTTGGTCATTTTCCAAATATTCTTGAAAGTCTGACAGATAGTCAACCAACATTTAAAAGCAAATGAAAAGAATTTCTGAATGACAACTTCTTCTACTCAGTAGATGAATTCTTAGATATGAAGTTGTTGTTGTTGATGTGGTCTTCAGTCCAGAGACGTTTGATGCAGCTCTCCACGCTACTCTATCCTGTGCAAGCTTCTAGTACCTACTGCAACCTACATCCTTCTGAATCTGCTTAGTGAATTTATCTCTTGGTGTCCCTCTGCGATTTGTACCCTGCACGCTGCCCTCCAATACTAAACGGGTGATCCCTTGATGCCCCAAAACATGTCCTATCAACCGATCCCTTCTTCTAGTCAAGTTGTGCCACATATTTCTGTTCTCCCAAATAACTAATGTAAACTATCAATTGAAGATTTCACATTTTTTGCGTATTCTAGGAAAAAGGCAAAATTTCATAGGCGCGAATTTTGAACTTGGATTTGTTTACGTTATCGTACACTGTAAGTTACGTGACTATTTCAATAAAGTAAAGTTTGTTTGTTAGTGTATTCTTGTTGTTATGGTCTTCAATCCTGAGACTGGTTTGATACAGCTCTCCATGCTATTCTATTCTGCGCAAGCTTTTTCATCTCCAAGTACCAACTGCAACCTACATCCTTCAGAATCTGCTTAGTGTATTCTTCTCTTGGTCTCCCTCTACGATTTTTACCTTCCACGCTGCCCTCCAATACTAAATTGGTGATCCCTTGATGCCTCAGAATATGTCCTACCAATCGATCCCTTCTTCTGATGAAGTTGTGCCACAAACTCCTCTTCTCCCCAATTCTATTCAATACCTCCTCATTAGTTATGTGTTCTACCCATCTAATCTTCAAGATACTTTTGTAGCACCACATTTCGAAAGCTTCAATTCTCTTCTTGTCTAAACTATTTATCGTCCATGTTTCACTTCCACACATGGTTACACTCCATGAAGTAGTAACAGAAAAAATAATTATATTGTGTAAAGAAAACCTATGTTAAAGTGATACGTTCCACATCATTACGAAATGTCGTATTCATGATCTACGGAACAAGGATTACTGTGTGTATGTATGTACTTACAACGGCGTAGGTACACATCGTCTGCAGCTGAACTCGATTTTCATTGACGTTTTATCATCTGTGGGTACCAAAACGCTTGTCTTCCCAAGAATCGTATTACAAATGAAATTCTGGTTAGTATTATGGTCTATTTTGTTTTAAAATTCTCTTTGGCACCAGCAGCAGTGCTGTTGATATGATGATTTTCCACATTGCAATGTTGTGACTTTTATTTTTAACCTTAAGACAATACCTTACCATCTGTAAGTACATCTTTATACAGTTTGGTTAAGGGTCTTCGGTTGTTCAAAGCAAAACCACTATCGATGAACGGAAGGACCGCGTTGTTAAAAAGTAATGTACGGATACCAGTTACTGAATACTGGCCCATATTCAGACTGCAGATGAGATGGGCCTCTTCCCCCACGTCGATCAGGGGGCTAAAAATGGCGTAGTGACTCGCCGAAACTGGAATCATAATTAAAATAAAATTTGAAATATAGATGGCTCAACGTGTTTTGATTTGACGTTTACTTTACTAAGCCATTTGTTGTTGTTGTGGTCTTCAGTCCTGAGACTAGTTTGATGCAGCTCTCCATGCTATTCTATCCTGTGCAAGTTTCTTCATCTCCCAGTACCTACTGCAACCTACATCCTTCTGAATCTGCTTAGTGTATTCACCTCTTGGTCTCCCTCTACGATTTTTTCCCTCCACGCTGACCTCCAATGCTAAATTTGTGATCCCTTGATGCCTCAGGACATGCCCTACCAACCGATCCCTTCTTCTAGTCAAGTTGTGCCACAAACTTCTCTTCTCCCCAATCCTATTCAATACCTCCTCATTAGTTACGTGATCTACCCACCTAATCTTCAACATTCTTCTGTAGCACCACATTTCGAAAGCTTCTATTCTCTTCTTGTCCAAACTATTTATTGTCCATGATTCACTTCCATACATGGCTACACTCCATACAAATACTTTCAGAAACGACTTCCTGGCACTTAAATCTACACTCGATGTTAACAAATTTCTATTCTTCAGAAACGCTTTCCTTGCCGTTGCCAGTCTACGTTTTATATCCTCTCTACTTCGACAATCATCAGTTATTTTTCTCCCCAAATAGCAAAACTCCTTTACTACTTTAAGTGTTTCATTTCCTAATCTAATTCCCTCAGCATCACCCGACTTAATTCGACTACATTCCATTATCCTCGTTTTGCTTTTGTTGATGTTAATCTTATATCCTCCTTTCAAGACACTGTCCATTCCGTGCAACTGCTCTTCCAAGTCCTTTGCTGTCTCTGACAGAATTACAATGTCATCGGCGAACCTCAAAGTTTTTATTTCTTCTCCCTGGATTTTAATACCTACTCCAATTTTTTCTTTTGTTTCCTTTACTGCTTGCTCAACATACAGATTGAATAACATCGGGGAGAGGCTACAACCCTGTCTCACTCCCTTCCCACCCACTGCTTCCCTTTCATGCCCCTCGACTCTTATAACTGCCATCTGGTTTCTATACAAATTGTAAATAGCCTCTCGCTCCCTGTATTTTACCCCTGCCACCTTCAAAATTTGAAAGAGAGTATTCCAGTCAACATTGTCAAAAGCTTTCTCTAAGTCTACAAATGCTAGAAACGTAGGTTTGTCTTTCCTTGATCTTTCTTCTAAGCTAAGCCGTAAGTTGGAGAACAATGCACTCTTGTAACGATGTATCTTTAGCTTTGTTACGAAGCGCAGAAATACATCAATTGAGCGAGAGGGATATTGCTGCCGTTATCCACTAAATCGTTTTCCATAACTGTCTGTCATCCGTCTTACGAATATCCTTCCTTCGTCCATCTTTGGTCGCTTTTATCCTAATGTCACAGTGAAACTCTCAGATACCTAGAAGATTTTTTGTAAAAAAGCACAACATTGGTTTATGTAGTGCGTGTTTCGACTGAAAGCCTGCCACGTGTCTCGTACAGCGGCTACAAGGCTAGAAGAAGACTCGTTCCAAGTTCCTCTGGGGCTGTAGGAGGTATGCCATCCCCGTCGTTATCGCTGCTGGTGGGAGATCGAAATAAGAATCAGCCTTTACTTTGAATTCTTCCACTGAAATCAACTGCACTCAGGACCTCGCGACATTTAATCAAATTATTACAGTTTTTAGTATGTGTCTGTTGTTCTTGGGCATTCACTATTGTACAGAGCGTAAAAGCACGTGTTGGTCCCAACCTGCAACAGTGTCACAAACAATTTTCGTTTTCCGCAGTTCTCACAAAATTCATACCATTCTCATTGATTTCCTTTCCTAATAAGCCTGTTGCAATTAATCCTATTGCAATTATATTTTTTATGTTTTCTTCGTGTTCTTGACATGGTGGTTATCGTCGTAATACTGGTCATTAACCAAATTTACGTTTTTTAAATTTATTTTTATTTTTACTTTTTTTTTAAGTGATGGCGATTTTCGCTCGAGTCACATTTTCTCTCTTTCCAGTGTATATTGAAATCCCGTTTCTTACTGGCAAAAATTATCTACATGGTTTTTCGTGAAACTGATGGCAGCAATTTATCGCCCAGCGCTAGTAATGCGGATTTTTGCTGTGAAGACTCCGCTGCCGCTAAACTGTGAAATAGATTGGATATCCGCATGGATAGATGCCAACAAGCTAGAGGCCATTAGTGCTGATGGCTGCTAGGAGCTTTATGCATACGTAGCTCTCTTGCCAGTTTCGGAGCTTTATGCATACGCAGCTCTCTTGCCAGTTTCTTTCCCATTATCTATACTTCAGAGAATAATAATGATCTGCAGTTCGTATCATTTATCCGGTTCTTGTATTTGGTCGCATTTTTCATTCTATTTTTATAAGTGAAAAGCGGCATTTATGGAATACTCTTGAAATTGTTGCGTATTTCGATTCAGGTGGATGTTCTATAGCATTAATTTATTTAGTTAGCCGAGTAACTGACTATCGTCGATATAAAGGAAATAACACTGATTGACAACTTGAAAAACATCTTACAAACGACACGTTAGATGTAAATATAGAGTAAATGTCACCTACGACAGGGCAGTTGAACATATTAAGAATATTCAAGCTAAACAGTAAATAAATGTTTAAGTAACGCACCAGAAACCCTTGAGACTGGATACTGAAAAATCCGTGCGCACACTCGTTAGGATGAGGCAGAAGGAGAGGAGGACAAAATGCGTGGAAAATCATGCCACACCTGAATCGAAATAGGCAACAGTTTCAAGAGTATTCCATAAATGGCGCTTTCATAAATGTTGGTATGCATAAAAGGGCTGAACAGAAGAGGACATATACACGTGATAACAGAAGGTATATAAGGGGTTATCAAAACGTTTTCGTTAGAAAGCCATACAGTGCAGAAACGATATGCCAAATAGGCAAAAACACCGTGGGCGTTGAGACAATCACCCCAGTGGGGCACCAGGTTGAAGATACCCATTTGGTAAAACGCAGTGTCCTGCTGCGTGGACAAGTCCGTAACTGCCTGCTGCACGTCCTCGTCCGACACGACGAGAACAGTCGACCCCTCAAGGCCTTTTCTAAGGGACTGATGGCAAGATAGTCGCATTGGGAGAGATCAGGCCTGAAGGACGGGTGCTTGACTGTGTTTCGCTTCAGTTGGACTAACTTCTAGTTACGACATTTGCAATACCGGGACGTGCGTTGTCATAACGTAGCAGCGCTCATTCCGCAGCGGTAGTTTTTGGCACACCTGCTGCCCCAGACACATTCTTCATTTTCCGGTGTTTGCACTTTGGCAGCCAAGAAAGGATAACAGCATGTTGGCCCTGCTTGGGCGAATTTGGTAATAACGTCACCATAGTTCAAGTTTCCATATTTACCGCATGCACATGAGAAAGTCTTGAATGTCTCACTAATCCCTTGCCTACATGTCGGTGGTTATATACCCGATAGGAGTCGCTTTACGTTGCAGATACGCTACAGCATCGCCTTCAAACAGGAACTTTTCGATCTTTCCACCTAATACTACAATTAAATTAACGATCATTGTAAAATAAATACAAGAAATGTGCTCTACAGTACTGGAAAATAAGATTCAAGGTGTTGTGTAGGGAAAGCGGTGCAGAAATAGAGTAAAATATATCTCCGACATGTAGGTTGTGTATCTGAAAACTATGTTAAAATTCCCAAAGGTGTCTGTACTTTGCATCTGTATGATTCTGTAACTGTGGTCCAAACATTCACTATAGATTCAAGAATTAGTATGTTTTCCTTTTCGTGTGCGAAGTTTCGTGCAAAATAATATTTTCCGTTTTTCAAAGTTACATGCAGAATACTATCATTTTCCCCTACTGTAGCAGAGTTCCCGGCGTGCCTGATTACTTTGAGGAAGACTCGAGACCAATTTCAATGCATCAATAACACCTCCGTCGTTACGCATGTCTTAACCAGACGTTGACACAGAGCTTGACAGGTGCCGTGGTCCACGAAAACTGACCATTGATCCTTTACTACTATTTACTTATTTTAAAATGGTGAATGAAGTGTCTAAAATTTGAGGAATAAATTATTGGCTCTGCTCTTTTTTGCTGTGTTTCAGAAGAGCGCAACTCAATGAAGATACTTCTGCCTAGATAACATGTTATTTTGATGTGTCTTTCTACACACAAACTCCTAGGCAATTGTGACATGCTAAGAACGTTTCCCTCGCTTGTTGGTGTTGAAGGTTTAGGACAGCAGGAACCAAGAAAAAGTTAGATGAGGTCCTAATTTTGATACATGATGGTGATGCTTCGATAAAGCTACGTATGTGACTCTAGTCAGGATAGTAACGGGTAAAAATGACTTAAAATCAGATTGGTCTACTTTCAGTTATGCCATCAATCTCCCTCCATACCCCTCCCCCAGACCACTCCTCCACCCCAATTCTCTCCTACCTCCCCCTGCCAGAAATTCAAAATAACAGACTTATTCGATTCTTCGATCGAAGATTTTCTTCGGGAAACTTTTGGGTTTCAGTCCCCAGATTGGTGGCCTTTTCAGATTCCATTAATTTTTAATATTTTTCTGGAAATTTTCTTCAATTTCGACACTTACATATATGTCTCGCTAAGTCTGTTTATTGGTATTTCTGTCCAGAGGGTACATCCAACAGTGTCATTTCAAACATGTTGCCCACTGATATAATTATAGTTGGTGATGACTTAAGTCTTCCCTCGTCATCTTGGCGAAAATACACGTCCAGAGCCGGTAGCAGGAATAAAACATCGTCCGAAATTGTACCAATTGCTTTCTCCTAAAATTATTTTTAGAAAATGTTTCAGAAGCACCCTCGAAGTGTAAATAGTTGCGAAAACATACTTTACCTCCTAGTAACCAATAATACTGAGAAAATAGTGACTGTCATGACACATGCTGGGATTAGTAACCACAAGGTCGTTGTAGCAAAACTACCGCAATAACTAAACCCACCCCAAAAATAAACGCAAAGTATATCTAAAGCGGATGACAATACGCTTACGCATTCCTAAGAGAAAGTTTCCACTCCTTCACAAAATAGCTATGTAAGAACAGATGTTCTTAAATTCAAAGAAATAGTATCGGCTGCAATTGATACGTTTATACCAAATAAATTTGTATAAGACGGAACTGATCCCCCATGGCACACAAAAATGTTAGAATATTCCAGAAGCAACGAAAAGAGCATGCCAAATTTAAAAGAACGTAAAATCTCCAAGATTGCATACGTTTTATAGAACTTCAAAAGTCAGAACGTCTTCAATGCGAGAAGCGTCTAATACTTTACACAAATCTGGCAGAATATCCAAACAGATTCTGGTCGCATACAAAGTACAACAGTGACAAGACACAATAATTACTTTCACTGCGTGATAGTAGTGGTAACGTTAGCGATGAAAGTTCCACTAAAGCGGTATGGCTAAGTACGGTTTTCCAAAATTGCCTTACCAAAGAAGACGAAGTAACTATTCCAGAATTCGAATGAAGAACCGCTGCCAACACGAATAACTTAAAGGTAGACATTCTCGGTGTAGTAAACCAACTTAAACCATTTAATGAAGAAAAATGTTCCGGTCCAGATTGAATCCTATTTAGGTTCCTTTCCGAGTAAGCCGATACAGTAACTCGTTCGACGAAAGATCTGACTGGATAGTTGCACACGTCACGTCAACACACAAGGAAAGAAATAAGAGTAATCCGCTGAATTACGTATCCACATCACTGACATCGATTTGTAGTAGGATTATGAAACGTATACTAGGTTCCAACATTATGAATTACCTCGAAGAAAACGGTCCATTGACAACACGGATTCAGAAAATACCTTTCTTGTGGAACACAACTAGCTCGTTATTCCCATGCAGTGATATGTGCTATCAAAATGGAATCTCAAACTGATTCCATATTTTTAGATTTTGAGCTTCAAATTAGATTGCGTGTCTGTGGAGCATCGTCTCAGTTATGCGTCTGGCTCGTGATTTTCTGTCAGAAAGGTCTACGTCCGTAGCAACTGACGGAAAGACATCGAATAAAACAGAAGCAATATTTGATATTCCCCAAGGAAGTCTTATAGGCCCTCTGCTGTTGACTAACTAAACGATTTAGGAGACAATATGAACAGTCATCTTTAATTATTTGCGCATTATTTGTCATTTGCCGTCTTGTAAAGCCATCAGGTGATCAAAACCAACTGAAAAATTTATAGACAATATATCTGAATGGTGCGAAAAGTGTCCACTGATTCTAAATAACAAAAAACGCTGAATTCATTCACGTGGTTTCTAAAAGGAATCCACTAAATTTCGTTTACACGATAAATCACAAAAATCTAAAGGCTGTGAATCCAACTAAATACTTAGGGATTACAGTTACGAATTACTTAAATGGCAACGATCTCATACATAATGTTGTAGGGAAGGCGCACCAAAGACTGCGTTTTATTGGCAGAGCGCTTAGAGGATGCAACAGGTCTGCTAAAGAGGCTGCCCAACTACGCTTGTTAGTCCTTTGCTAGAGCATTTCTGTGCGGTATGGGATTATTACCAGACAGGGTTGATGGAGGACACCGAAAGAGTTCAGAGAAGAGCAATTCGTTTTGTACTCTCGCGTGATAGAGGAGAGAACTTGATGGAGTATGATGCGCGGGTTGCGGCGGCAATAATTAAAACAAAGACTTTTTTATTGCAGCGAAACCTTTCCGCACAATTTCAGTCACATACATTCTCCTGCAAATGCGAAAATATTTAGTTGAGACCGGTCTGCAAAGGGAGAAATGATCATCCTAATAAAATAAATTAGAGCTCGCACGGAAATACGTAAATGTTAGTTTTTCCTTCCCGCCAATGTGGAGTGGAACACTAGATAAATAGTCTAAAGGTGGTCTCTGCAAGCACTTACGTGTGAACTGCAGAGTAGTCATGTAGATGTAGGCATCATACATAAAATGCATGTCTTCAAGCTGCCCTTCATAAATTTCGTATTGCACTGCGGACAAATCTGAGTCTGTCGTGTGTTATTTTTGAAAGTAGCACCACTAATGCCATTCAGCGTACCACGGTGGACGCTAAACAAATAACCACGCACATTTAGTGCACAGGCCATGATCGGTTTATCAGTACACCACATATATGTATCGCTGAGTCACGTGTCATAATGTTGCACGGACATATATCTGATCGTCGTGTTTGGTGTGTCGCGAAAATTAACTTACGGGACGAGTACGATTACATTCGAGGACAGGCTTAGGGTGGCAAGACGTCGAGAGTAGTCGGTTGAGGGACACCTCCTCCTCTTAAAGTCGGGTAACGTTTCCGTTGCTTAGGAGCTTGTTTTGTGCATGAGCTGGGAGAAGAGGCGGTATCTTAGGGTTGACACGGAGTGGAAGGGATCCCCGAACTGCTGCGTCTGGTAGGATGGGTATCGTGGTCAATATATGATTAACATCGCAGGTGATTTCGAGGTATGCAGGGTGCGACATGTAATACAGAGCTGCCGCGTCCGGCAGCAACAACGACTGCAGCCCGACTGGGCATCGAGGCGAAATGAACTTCGGCAACAAATGTGGGTACGTCATTCACGCTTCAACTCTGCCACAGTTTGTTGGTCGTAGTGGCTGGCGAGTAGAGGCATGTCAGCTTCTCGGCATCCCACTATCGATGTTTCCAAAGTGTGTGAGTATGATGCATGATTGCAAGGGACAACAGTTCAACACCTTTTGTAACGAGACAGGTCAGGAGAGCGTGGGCAATGTGCGCTCTTGCGTTATCGTGTTGAAAGATAACGTCACAGACACCGGAGATAGGACCCAGCGGCTGGCGTTAACGCGTCAAAAATGTGACAGGTGCTGTTGAAATTGCCGACTATGCTGACCAGAGGTGATCACGTGTGCGGCACGGCACGGCACGGCACCGCATACTATCACGTCTATATCTCTACGACGAATACAATCTGGCAACATTCTCTCCCCTCAGAGCCTACATTCGCTGATGTTTGCATTTGGATGCAGTACGCTGAGCTGGGGCTTGTGTGAAAAAACTGCCATGTCCAGTGCTGTTGGGCGCACAACTGTCGGCGCTCCTCTTTCTACTTCTGCGTCAAGAAAAGCCGAAACTATTGTCGCCGCACTAACAGACCACGATGCAGTGAGCACGTGGACACCTTTCGTGGTTCAGACAAGCCCATTTCCTGACTCTCAGGTACGTGACGCGGCTGGGCGATCCTGCACGATCCTGTCCTCTCGGGCGCCAGTCATGTGGGCAACATCCTGAATGGCGTTGAGTGTGGCTCTCCTGAAGCCATCGATTACAATTTCGCATAACAGTCGTGTGTTCACGACAAATGCGAGCAGAAACATCGCGGAACGATAGATCGGAGGCTCGCTAGCGACGATCCTGCCGCTGTCGAAGTCCGACACTTGCTGGTAGATGGTATCCTCAATCCTCATCATACGAGGCAAGACACCATGTTCTCACAAACCACCAATATTCAAATGAAATTTCTAAATGAAAAGTCCAGTACATAATCTTTCCGTGTGAACAGAAGGTAGATGGTACGAGGGTAATCCCAAAAGTAAGGTCTCCTATTTTTTTATAGGTACAGTACTCTGTTTGTGTGGCAGTTATTCACACTGTTATGAAGAGTGCTTCACGCGCTGTGTGTAAACATGCGCACGCCGCGCTGAGGCGCTGTCTTGGCTTGTCAGTCGTTGAGAATGGAGCTCCCGTTGGATGTTACCGCCAAGTGCGAATTGCGCGCAGCTATTCGGTTTTGAACGCAAAGGGCAATTTCTGAGGAGACAGTGTTGAAGGTTGAGCAAGACATGCGTGGAGATAGGCGGATCACCCTGGGTGATCTCTGCGCGTTGGTTCCTGAGGTTTCCCGAAGCACCGCTCACAGAATTTTAACGGAAACATTAAACTACCGGAAGGTGTGCGCAAGATGGGTGCCACGCATGCTGACTGAGGACCACATGCGGCAACGATTTGATGCTTACCGCGGATTTCTTCACCACCTTGCAGCCGAACAGGACAACTTTCTGGTCTCAGTTGTCACGGGTGACGTAACCTGGACATTCTACTTTACATCTGAGATCAAGCAACAATCACGCCACTGGCGGCATCCTCCTACGCCAAAGCCGCGGAAATTCAAACAAACACAGTCTGCCGGTACAGTCATGACAACCGTTTCTTGGTATCGGATAGGGGGATTGTTGGTCGACTTTATGCCCATTGGGAGCACAATTAACGCTGCCAGCTACGGTGAGACTTGGAAAAAACTCAAAAACTCTAACTGGCAATTCAGAACCGGAGAAGAGGAATGTTGAGCAAGGGCGTACACATTCTCCATGACAACACTCGCCCACACATCGCTCGGCAAACAGTTGCTCTCCTGCAACAGTTTCAGTGGAACATAATCACCCACCCACGCTATAGTCCTAACTTTGAGCCCAGTGACTCACCTGTTTCCTAGGTTAAAAGAATATTTGGCCGGAAAGCGATCCAGCTCCGACGACGAGGTGAAAGAAGAGGTTCATAACTTTCTGAACAGTATGGCGGCGAGCTGGTACGACATCGGCACACAAAAAGTGCCACTGCGTCTACAAAAATGCATCGACAGAAATGGTGATTATGTCGAAAAATAGCTAAATGTACAGGCTGTAAACTGATGTAAAACATTGTAGAAATAAGCAAGTCTATGTACTAATAAAAATAGGAGACCTTACTTTTGGGATTACCCTCGTTTAGTACTACCTGATTTGATGCAGTTGTGCTGAAATGCTAATCACTGCCTATCCAAACGTGCAGAACACTACTTGCAGTTGATATTCATAGGGTGCCGCCTTCGAAGTGTTGCAATTTTAATGTCCAGTACTGTATGACAAGACACATTAATAAAAAGGATGAACTGCAGGGGAAAAATGAGAAGGTCATTTATTGACAAGTGAGGTGACAAGCAGTTCATCGTTATGGGAGTACATGATATGAATTTCACACCTAATTAAACTCACATGTCACAGTAAAGGGTACCGAAACAATCATATCAGTAATGTAAGCCTCCCCCCTCTGGCGGCAGCGCAGGCGTGTATTCTCGCAAGCAAACAATCATTAAGGCGCCTAATGGTATCCTGCAACAGATTTTCGCAAGAAATTTGCGCATTTTGTAATAATTCCCCAAGAGTTGGTGCAGGCCTTGCTGGACACATGAGGTTCCACTCATCATGTCCCATACGTGTTCAGTTGCTGAGAGATCTGGTGATGTCGCTGGCCAGGGAAGCTGTTGTACGCCACAGAGAGCGCTTTCCGTCACAGCAGCCGTGTGTGGAAGTGCATTCTCCTGCTGGGAAGGCACATCACTACCTGTCGAAGAAATGGCAGTAGCACGAGGAGAAAAGCCTGTGTAATGCAGTGGACAATGGTTACCTTACCCTACAGAAACACCCATGCGGGTGCGAGTTGTAAGTGATATCCCCTTCCCCCTCATACAGTGAATCCGGGGATGGTACCTGCGTGTTGTGGGCGAATACACAAAGGACTTTCGATACACCGTGAATGAAATGCGCAGCAGTCCGTCGGTACGTAAGTTGAGCAACCTGCAGGCCCACATTACGACTCCATTCAAATAAATGAAGCTGTTCAACTGGAATTTGTACTCGTAGTTGGGGGATGATTGTACCCTAGAATGAATATTGCTAACACTGTTCAACTCTAAACATAACACAGTTAGTGCCTGTAGAGTCAAAACTGAGCCGACCGGAGTGGCCTTGCGATTCTGGGGGCTAAAGTGTGGAACCGAGCGACCGCTACGGTCGCAGGTTCGAATCCTGCCTCGGGCATGGATGTGTGTGATGTCCTTAGGTTAGTTAGGTTTAATTAGTTCTAAGTTCTAGGGGACTGATGACCTCAGACGTTAAGTCGCATAGTGCTCAGAGCTATTTGAACCATCAAAACTGAGGGTACACGGACGAGCCTCTTAGCGTCATCTAATCGCCGTTGACCGTGACAAATGAACCGCTAACACTCAGCATGCCCGTATTATATCATGGTGCCACGGAACACAGTCATTAAGGATGTTGCATTTTTCCAGCAATGTATTTGCATGATGGAAGGTCAATACAACATCAGTAGATGCATTGTGCTCATCAAACAACCAAGCATATTTTATTGAAAACTTTATAAATATGTTTTGATTGATACAACGTAATGTTATACTACTGTAAAACCTGTAAGAAGAAAGGATGGGAAGCGAATATGCATGCAAAAATTCCTAGGACCTTCAGGTAGATGAATATATACGGAACAGCTATTTGAATGCTGCGCCGCAATAGTTTTACAAGATACATACAACACTGATAATTAACAGCCAACCATCAGGAAAAACTTTACGCTTCATAAAACAGCTAGAGACAGTTTTAATAAGATCATGACATCACAAATGATATTCTGGCTGAGCTTTGAAAAATCATCCTGTTGGCGTATTTTGTCACTTTAACTAACCATTTGACAGTGTGGATCATAAAATTCTTCTTAGTAAATTGAAGTGTTTAGTCATAGATGGCACCCCCTTTGTAACAGATAGCACGGTGCTTCACTGACATACCTTGTCGAATGCGTAAACATATGAGAATGGACGAACCTAACATGTGCGGTCCCGCAAGATTCGGGACTGCGACCTACGTGACTGATCTTCCACTGACCTTCATGGAGGATTCGAAAACTGCAAAGTTTGCTGATCAATGGTCCAAGCTCAGCCTTACCATACAAAGCTCAGATGATAGCTGAACAGGCCTATAAACGGTTCATATCAAATAGTTTACTTTTTAAAATCCTAAAGACGAACACTTGGTTGGTTGGTTGTTTTGGGGAAGGAGACCAGACAGCGAGGTCATCGGTTTCATCGGATTAGGAAAGGACGGGGAAGGAAGTCGGCCGTGCCCTTTGAAAGGAACCATCCCGGTATTTGCCTGGAGCGATTTAGGGAAATCACGGAAAACCTAAATCAGGATGGCCGGACGCGAAATGCGAACACAATTCGATTTCAAACAAGTAAAAACGACCTGCTACTAACTAAGAGGACATAAATCGTCGTACACTAAATGAAACAGTATGTGTAAAATACCATGAGGGCTCGACAAGGCAGCAAGCTAGAATGGAGTTAACATATAGAGAAACTAATTAAGAAGCTATATTAAGTATACACTGACGAAAAAAAACCATAGCACGAAAAAAATAACTACTGTACAGTAATGAAATTTCTGGAGTACATCTGTCTATACTAAAGTGATTAACACTGCAAGATGACAGATTAATGTGAGCGCGAGATGAACCACCGGAAATGTGAACTACTGGTACATTAACATCCAATGTAGCCGCCAGAACGTTGAATGCAAGCATGCAACTGTGCATGAGTTATGTTGTATAGGTGCCGGATGTCAGTTTGTGGGATAGAGTTCCACGCATTTGATCAGTCAGTACAGTGACGGTTAATGCTGTTTGCGGATGACACTCGAATTGTCGTCCGATGATGTTCCATACACCCTCGATTGCAATCAGATCTGGTGATCGAGCAGGCCAAGGCAACAGATCAACACTCAGTAGAGCATGTTGGGTTACAACAGCGGTACGTGAGCTACGGTTATGCTGTTGGGGATCACGTCGTGGAAGGTTGTTTATGAATGGCAGCGCAACAGGTCGAACCACCAGACTGATGCACAGTTTTGCAGTAGGGATGCGTAGGATAACCACGAGAATGCTCCTGCTGTCATATAAAATCCCACCCCAGACCTAAGCCGCAGGTGTAGGTTCTGTGTGTTTGATGGGGCAGTGCACCAAAGTAAACAAAATATTTATTCGGCAGGAGCGAGCTGCATGAATAGTCTCTAAAGCAAATATCCACATATCTTGAAGAGGTAGGCCTCATTAAGGGTCATGAAATGTATAAATTCACTTCCGAGAAAACTTATACTTAATATCTTCTACTGATGATAATACGAATCAGTACCTTGTGATATGAGCAATCACAATACAAGAGAAAAAATAATTTTCATGGAGAATTTGCCTCTTTATGCATGGATCATCATGGAGTTACGTAGTCTGCTGCAGAGGTATTCCACGCTCTGGTCCAACATAAAGAAAGAAATAAGAACCCCTACCGATTCCAAGGAAAATTAAAAACATACATCTCTTTAACAGATATTCTGATTAATCAAATTCAGATACCGAAAATTATTGTTAGCTACATGGGAAGTGGAACACTTCATTCTACAGCTGTATGATCAGTGAAAAGTAGTAGTCTATTTGCTGTGACGTACAAAAAATAAACACTTTTACGGTTATCTTAGTTACTGGACAGTAAGCGTTAACCATATTTTATCGACAAATCCTTGAAAAACCAGGAAAATTAAAGTCCACAAGAAAATAAGCGAAGTAGAAGAAATTGGAACTTGAAATTCCAGATATTCAGTGTCTATCACAGGGTGCTCCCCCCACCCTCACTGCCCTAGAATCATGGACCTTGCAGTTGGTGGGGAGACTTGCGTGCCTCAGCGATTCAGATAGCCGTACTGTAGATGCAACCACAACGGAAGGGTATCTATGAAGAGGCCAGAAAAACGCGTTATTCCTGAAGAGCGGCAGCAGTCTTTTCAGTAGTTTCAGGGGCAACAGCTGGATGAGTAACTGATCTGGCTTTGTAACATCAACCAAAACGGCCTTGCTGTGCTGGTACTGCGAACGGCTGAAAGCAAGGGGAAACTACAGCCATAATTTTCCCAAGGGAATGCAGCTCTGATTTATGATTGAATGATGATGGCGTTCTCTTGGCTAAAATATTCCGGATAAAATAGTCTCCCATTCGGATCTCCGGGCGGGGACTACTCAGTTGGACGTCGTTATCAGGAGAAAGAAAACAGGCGTTCTACGGATCGCAGCGTGGAATGTAAGATCCCTTAATCGGGCAGGTAGGTTAGAAAATTTAAAAAGGGAAATTGATATGTTACAGTTAGATATAGTGGGATTTAGTGAATTCGGTGGCAGCAAGAATAAGACTTCTGGTCAGGTGAATACGGGGCTATAAATGCGAAATCAAATAAGGGAAATACAGGAGTAGGTTTAATAATGAATAAAAAATAGGAACGCGGATGACCTACTGCGAACAGCATAGTGAACGCATTATTGTAGCCAAGGGAGACGAATCCCATACCAACCGCAGTAGTACAAGTTTATTTTCCAACTAGCTCCGCAGATGATGAAGAGACTGAAGAAATGTGTGATGCGATAAAAGAAATTATTCAAATAGTTAAGGGAGACGAAAATTTAATAGTCATGGAGGACTGGAATTCGATAGTAGAAGGAAGAGCAGTAGGAGAATATGGACTGGAGATAAGGAATGAAAGAGGAAGCCACCTGGTAGAATTTTGCATACAGCATAATTTATTGACAGCTACCATTGGTTTAAGAATCATGAAAGAAGATGCCCGGAGACACTGGAAGGTTTCTGATAGCTTACATAATGGTAAGACACTGGTTTAGGAACCAGGTCTTAGACTATAAGACATTTTCAGGGCAGATGAAGATTCTGACCAATGTTTATTAGTTATGAACTGCAGATAAAACAGAAGAAACTGCAAAGAGGTGGGAATTTAAGGAGATATGGGACCTGGATAAACTAAAAGAACCAGATGTTGTAGGGAGCTTCAGAGAGAGCATTAGGAAACGATTGACAAGAATAGGGGAAGAAATACACTAGAAGAAGAATGGGTAGCTTTGAGAGATGAAAAAGTGAAGGCACAGAAGATAGAAATCCTTGGGTAACAGAAGAGATATTGAGTTTAATTGATGAAAGGAGAAAATATAAAAACGCAAGAAATAAAACCAGGCGAAAAGGAATAAAAAATCTCAAAAATGAGATCGACAGGAAGGGCAAAATGCCTAAGGAGGAATGGCTAGAGAACAAATGTAAGGATGTAGAAGCATGTACCACTAGGGGTAAGATATATGCTTGTTACAGCGTAATCAAAGAGACCTTCAGACAAAAGAGAACCACATGTATGTATATCAAGAGCTCTGATGGAAAACCAGTCCTAAGCAAAGAAGGGAAAGCAGATAGGTTGGAGGAGTATATAGAGGGTCTACACAAGGGCGATGTACTTGAGGACAATATTATGGAAATGGAAGAGGACTCAGATAGAGATGAGATGGGAGATATGATACTGCGTGAACAATTTGACAAAGCACTTAAAAACTTAAGACGAAACAAGGATCCAGGAGTAGAGAAGCTTTGTGGGAGCCAAGCGTGACAAAACTCTTCCATCTGGTGAGCAAGACGTATGAGATAGTTGGAATATCTTCAGACTTCAAGAAGAATATAATTCCAATCCCAAAGAAATCGGGTGTTGACAGGCGAAAAAATTACCGAACTATCAGTTTAATAAGTCACGGTTGCAAAATGCTAACACGAATTCTTTACAGACGAATGGAAACACTGGTAGAAGCCGACCTCGGGGAAGATCAGTTTGGATTCCGTAGAAATGTTGGAACGCCAGCGGCAATACTGACCCTATCTTAGAAGATAGGTTAAGGAAAGCAAACCTACGTTTCTAGTGTGTGTAGACTTAGAGACAATGTTGACTGGAATTCTCCCTTTCAAATTCTAAGGTGGGAGAGGTAAAATACAGGGAGCGAAAGGCTATTCACTATTTGTGCAGAAACCAGATGGCAGTTATAAGGGAAGCAGTTGTTGGGAAGGGAGTGAGACAGGGTTGTAGCCTAGCTCCGATGTTATTGGGCAAGCAGTAACGGCCACAAAAGAAAAATTTGGAGTACGAATTAAAATACGTGGAGAAAAAATAAGAACTTTGAGGTTTGTCGACGACATTGTAATTTTTTTCAAAAATGGCTCTATGCCCTATGGGACTTAACATCTGAGGTCATCAGTCCCCTAGACTTAGAACTACATAAATCTAACTAACCTAAGGACATCACACACATCCATGTCCAAGGCACGATTCGAACCTGCGACCGTAGCAGCAGCGCGGTTCCGGGCTGAAGCGCCTAGAACAGCTCGGTGACAGCAACCGGCTGTAATGTTGTCAGAGATAAAAAAGGACCTGGAAGAGCAGCTAAACGGTATGGATAGTACGTTGAAAGGATGATATGAGATGAACATAATAGAATGTAGACTTATTAAATCGGGTGATGCGCCGCGTGGGGTATCCGCGCGGTCTAGGGCGTCTTGTCACGGTCAGCGCGGCTCCCCCCGTTGGAGGTTCGAGTCTTCCCGCGGGCATGGTGGGGTGTGTTGTCCTTAGCGTAAGTTAGCTTAAATTAGGTTAAGTTGTGTGTACGTTTAGTGACCGATGAGCTCAGCAGTTTGGTCCCAAAGGATTTATCACAAATTTCCAGTTTTTCAGTTGATGCTGAGGTAATTAGATTAGGAAAGGAGACACCTAAAGCAGTAGATGTGTTTTGCTGTTTGGAGAGCAAAATAACTGATGATGGCCGAAGTAGGATATAAAATATAGACTGACTACGGCAAGGAAAGTGTTTCTGATGAAGAGAAACTTGTTAAAATCGGGTATAGTTTTAAGCGTCGGGAAGTCCTTTCTGCAAGTATTTGTATGGAGTGTAGCCATGAATGGAAATGGAACGTGGACTATAAATGGTTTAGACAATAAGAGAATAGAAGCTTTCGATATGTGGTGCTACAGAAGAACGCTGAAGATTAAATGGGTAGCACACTTTGACCAGAAGAAGGGACAGGTTGGTAGGACACGTTCTGCGGGATCAAGGGATCACCATTTTAGTATTGGAGGTGAAGCGTGGACGGTAAAAATCGTAGAGGGAGACCACGAGAGGAATACATTAAGCAGATTCACAAAGATGTAGGCTGCTGTAGTTACTCGGAGATGAAGAGACTTGCTCAGGATAGAGTAGCATGGAGAGCTGCATCAAGCTAATCTCTGGACTGAAGACAACAACAACAACAACAGCAACATCTCTGGGTGCAATCAGTGACATTTGGTAATAATGTGATCAAGTTGTGAGTTTTCTGTGACATAGGGCAGCATACAGGGTAGCACAGATATCGCGAGGAAATGTTTCACAGTCCACCATCTGTCACCGAGCTTTGCTGAGAGAGTCAAAGCGGTGTCTCAGCACAACAGGGCGTGTCGATGAACTTGGCGGAGTCGAACTATCAGAGCAGTGTCTTAAACAGAGTCCAGTGGCTATGGTAGCGATAAGACTGTTACAGAGAGGCTTTCAATGACCTGCTTGAGGTAAGGTGGCTCCTCGAAGAGAACCGGCTTCTGCTGGCTCTGCGGCCAGTTCCATTGTCGTTTTCATTGTTTCCCAGGCAACAGACTTGCGTGGCCTACGGTCACGGGCCACGGTTAACGCCGGTTGTGGCGGAGCCGTTAAAACTACAATGTCTACGATCTCTACCATCGATACATCTTTGTGCATCCATGGCAAAAATATTGTACCTCTCTTCCCCAAAGAGTCCAGTTACTGCTGGAATACTGCTCGAGGTCTTGCTGTGGTTCATGTGACCTGTGGTGTGAAGGTACTGGTACTGGCGCAGCCGTTTCCCACCGATACTAATTTTACTTCATCTTCAGGAGGGCCTGGTGATGGATCTGGTACGGTTGCTTCTACCATTTCCGTGTTTGGCTCTCGCGGTGGTGGGGCTGATTTGCTGGCTTCGAGATCCAGATGCGCTGGTGGCGCTTGTTGTTAGTAGAGAGAACGACTATTCAGGCATTCCGACACCTTGGTTGCACATCTGATTGATATGTTGCTGGACAATTCTCATTTATTTTCTACAGTAGTCATTACTGTGCCTTGTATTTCGATGAGAGTGCCCAGTCGTCAATAAAGTTGACATCTATAGCCACGAATGAGTAATGGACTTGTTCTCTGAAGTTATTCTGGGCTATTGGGGATTGCTGCTGCTGTGCGTAGCTGTTTAGTATGACATTGATTACACAGGTAGAGCCAAGCTGCCTTTTCATCACACCGTACAGAAAAACTTTCTCCCATTGTCTCCTGCTGTCACCTAAAGACAATGTTTTCCCATGTACCACATCTCGATTAACAAGTAGCCGTCAGATGATTTATGTATATGGACAACAGAAGTGGTTCTATCACACTCCCCTGGGGCACTTCAGACGATACCTTTGTCTCTGATGAACACTCGCCGTGCAGGCCAGTTACATAGCTGAGAACCCTTTCCGTAGGTTCAGACATTCGTTAAGAGTCTGTAATATTGCAGTATGTCAAACGCTTCCTCATTGCTGTCTCTATAATGTGTTTGGCAATCACGTTTGATGAATAGCTTGTCACTCACATTCTCCTGATATGCATCCGCACCATCTGAGACTAACCAGAACGCCACTTCTTCGAAAGACAGTTTGCTTCGCAAAAGAAGTGCGATGGATTGGGGACATTTTACTCTCTAAAATGGAGAGGAGATTCCTTTGTTGGTCAGCAAGCTAGCAGATACGCCAATGTGTGCCAGTAAGTCAGAAGAAAGGGCGCTAAATAAAGAGTCGGCGCCCATAGGTGTAGGTGGAGGCCCGCAGGCAGTGAGCATCGATCCGCGTGTCTGCCTGTGTCTGTCTGTGCCTGCCTGCCTGCCTGCCCGTGTCAGCTGCACAGCTGCAGAGGCGAGAGCTGCCGCCGCGGGCGGCGCGCCTTTGTCTCTCCGCTCGCAAAGGCAGCCGCCACACGGCGCCTCTACGCGGCCCGCAGCTCCCACAATAGGCTTGCTGCAGCACGTCTTACGCCAAAACACGCCTGTTCCTCAGAAATTAACCAGTATTTCTACACACGATGTCCTATAAATGTTGCGACAAACTTCAAGAGATTGTAGAGGGTCTCTTGAGGAACGAATCGAGGATAGGAACAAAATGGTTCAAATAGCTCTAAGCACTATGGGCCTTAACATCTGAAATCATCAGTCCCCTAGACTTAGAACTACTTAAACCTAACTAACCTAAGGACAACACACACACCCCTCCCGAGGCAGGATTCGAACCTGCGACGGCAGCAGAAGCTCGGTTCATGGCTGAAGCGCCTAGAACCGCTCGTCCACAGCAGCCGGCCCCGAAAATAGGAACCTGTGTCCAGAAACGCCATCTCTCGACGCTACAGACCACCTCATTAGGCCTCCCCTTCGGCAGCAAATATGACTTCGTACGCTGGCGGACCATAGACGGAACTTCTCGCAGTGTCGATTGTTATTCAGAGATCGCGACTGATTGCCACGATCACCATTGAAGATGGAGCTAGTTTCTGCGTGGAAAGCCTCGTCTCCTATAAATGCGATGATCTGTTGCCTTGGTAGATGACTGTTTCGGACAAGGATTTGCAACTGCAGTTTATTTTTCTCCTCTAACCCCCTAAAATTTTTAATGTTTTTCTGTACACAGGGGAAAAGTAAACTGCTGGTGGCAACCCGTGTCCGAAACCATCGCCAAGACTATGGGGCGTCGCGTTCGTGGCAGATAAGGCGTGCCTATGCAGTGTAGTAGGTAGTAGCACTGACGATTGTGCCGATCAGTCGCCATCACTGAGTAACAACAACATTGCGACACGTTCCGCCTACGGTCTGTCATGGTACTAAGTCAAGCTTAATAACTGACAACCAATGCTGTACAATCGCCGACTGCTCTGCTTCATCACTGCTCGTGTCGCAGCTACGTTATTCGACACTTCCTTTGAGTTGTCAAGGTTGTACGCCTGGTTGGTTAGGAAGGAGTTGAGGTTTGTGATGTCTGAAGATGGGTGTAATCCCGAAACGCGTAACATATTCTAATAAAACAGTTGAACATCTCATGACTTTATTGCTATTGTACAGCATTGGATGCCAATTATTAACATAAAAATGATCGCAGGCCTCAGACGGGATCTTATGTCCTGTATATCAAAGTCATCCTTGCCGCCAAAGGGTGGGCTAGTGGCAGGCGCCACGTCTATGTCTTTGTCGTTCTGTAGCGTCGATGGATCACATTTCTGGACGTGGGTTCCTACGCTCGATTTATTCCTCATTTCTGGGTCACCCTGTGTTAAGGTACTTCACGTAGTGGTCTGATTTGTGTGCTCTGTTAGGTAGAGAAGATGAGCCAAATTGGTATCCTAGAAAGACATGAAACAAAAGCGCGTAAATTAAGCAATCTGACTCCCAAACGAACGATGGAGCCGAAAACAGCATTTCACTGTGCATCGAGAGTCAGCCTTCCATAAAAAATATCGAGTGTAACCTACCTGATGTTCTGAGAGGCGGACCGGCCAATATTAAACGATGCGGGGAGTATACTGTTGCCAGTAGAGCAGCAGTAGCAGCACAATGAGTCAGTCAAGAGGCCTCAGTGACTTTGAATGTGGACTTCCAATTGGATAGCACGTGAGTAACAGATCTGTCAAGGACATTTCAACCCTACTACTGCTATCCAAATTGTCTCGTGATGACTGGTTGTTGTGTGATGTCCTTAGGTTAGTTAGGTTTAAGTAGTTCTAAGTTCTAGGGGACTGATGACCATAGATGTTAAGTCCCACAGTGCTTAGAGCCACAGAGCCACAAATTGTCTGATGGTGACGTGACGGTGAGGAGAGAACGTGAAGGAACAACCACAGCTAGGTAAAGACCAGTCAAACCTCATGTACTGGTGGACAGTAGCTGTTGAGCATTGTGCGGGAGGGGGAAGAAGGTCATAAAGAGTCCCATGAAATTAGCGGAAGTAATCACTCGTGAGTTCAAAAGCGCTGACAGCAGTGGAGCTAGCACAACGAGTGTGCATAGCGTGTTAAAAAGAATGGTGTGCAATGGGCGAGCAGCTCCCCGTAGGCCACACGTTTCTGTAGCCAGTGATAAGCGACGCTAGACATGGTGTAAAGGGCGACGCCACTGGGCAGTGGGTGACTGTAAACGAGTGATTCTGAGTGATGAATCACGCCATAGCCTGTGGTAATCCTAGAGAATGGCTTGGGTGTGGCAGATGTCTAGAGAATGTGACCTGCCATCATGTGTAATGCAACACTGAAGTAGAGAGGAGATGGTTTTACAATATGGTTGTGTTTTTCATGATTAGGGTGTAGTTTCTGAGCCGTGCACGGCTCGCGTTTATCCCATTTGTGGTTTGTCATCTTCTGTTATGGTAATACCGCCTCGTTTTCTTATTCCATTTACTGGTGTCACTAACTTCCTGCCTTACTTACCTGTGAACGGCAGCAGCAGCGCGTGTCGATAAGTCCACTGTCGTACATTTCTGGAGCGACCGATAGTGTTTCTGGGTCGTCGTGTGTCTGGCAGTCACTTGGAGATGGACCACCAGTGCAGTCGGGATGCAGCAGTGAAGTCGGGGACGGAGCGCCGGTGAGGCGCTGACGGCCTGTGCTCGTCGACCGCTGGCGACACACATGAACTGTCCAACGGAGGCAGACTGGAGCGGGACAACTTTTGGTTCGTCGTTCGGTTGGTCATCTCAACAGCCATTGTATATTTGGTCCTTTCATCATTTCCAGGCCTGGCAGTTGGTCGGTTGGCGTGGAGCAGCGAGGAAATCTCCGTGGGGCGTAGTTTGGCCGGGCCCGCTCGCGGCCTCTGTGCGGTATTGGAATGTATGGTGCTGTTCCCATTGCTAGGAGGTTCGTGGCTCACCGATCCTCGGCATGAAAGTTGAGTTTTGACTTAATCTACCAGCAAGTCACGACTGTTCACATTGCGTTGTTTGGAGTTCATTGTCGGCTGTTGCGATATTCCCACAGGTAACAACGTGTGTTTTCAAGTTGGCAAATTTCAGCCACCATCCAGTGCAGTTTAACTGTACTTTGTTATTTGAATTGAAGAGCACCAGCGGAATCTTCTGCCTTGTGGCTGTTAACGTTCCGGTTACCTGCCCTGGGCATTGACGTAAATTCAGGCAGTGTATTTTCCTCGTCGTGTTGTCACTGTCCAGCACGGTGTGTAGTTTGACAACTCAATGTATAATTGATTGTGGGTGCCAATACCTTCTACCTGTTCCACTGAACTCTCTTTTGTGTGCTGGTCGAATGAAGCAGAGGTTATCTTGTCAGTGGGTCCGTTGACTGTCTGTCGGTCGGGTTGTCGTCGGATCGACAATGGTTGGGCCAACTGCCTGTCTCACCTAAGTGAGCGTTAGTGTTTGAATTCCATGCCTACCCTAGGAACTTCAGAGCAGCCTTGGATGTACTGCCTTTTCTTGTTGGTTCTCGTTTGCAATTGTATGGATTCTAGCTGATTTTTAGATTAAGGTTGTTTTGCCCTTAAGGCGTCAGATGGTGTGGGGCCTTCGGCCTAATTTATGAACTGTAAAGGCCTTTGGAATTTTTAAAATGAATTTTATTGAGTCTTATGTGATGGGCCTTCAGCCGATTTTGAATTTACGAGTTGTTTGCTCTTAGAGTGTCAGATTCTTTGGTCCTCGAGCCTCATTAGGGAACTGTTTTAAGATAAGGCTTCGACTTTTAAATTTCTGATTTTGGTTTAACTTTAAGTTACTGACTTCCAGTTGTTTTTAAATTAGAGTGGTCTTGCCCTTAAGGCATGAGATTGCACGGCGCATTCAGCCGCTAATGGAGTTCCAAAACTAAAGCTGTGTATTTTATTTTAAATCATTGGCTCTTGTAATGTTTAATTAAATAAAAGGTTGTATGTTCGAGTGTAACAGACAGCCTCTTATTTTGGCCCCTTTGCACAACTTAAACTATTTGTCCTGTCCTGTGGGTTTAGCAGGGCGGCTCAGTTTCCTTATTGCACTAAGAAAACGCTAAATGCAGACGGATGTGAACATATTTTACAGCATTGTGTTTTGGCGTACAGTAAAGAAACAGTTCGGAGACGATGATTGGTTCTATCAGCATTACAATGCGGTCTGTATAAAGCAGTACCTGTGAGGCAATGATTTGTGGACAATAGCAGAGCTGAAATGGACAGGGCAGCCCAGCGTCCCGACCAGAACCCAGTGGAAACCTTTGTGATGAGAACGTCGACTTCGTTCCAAACCCCAGTGTCTGACATCAGCATCTTCTCTGATATCGGATGCAGAGAATGAATGGTCTGTCATTCCTCCACAGACACCTCATTGAAAGAGTCTCCAGAAGAGTTCAAGGCGCCAAAAAGGCGAAGGATTGACATGTCCCATATTAATGTACACAAATTGGTGTTCAGGTAATTTCTACAAGATAATATACGTAGTGCGCCATTTATCTTGATCATCATAAACAATTTTTTGCCTTAGAGCAAAATAATAAAATGTATCAAGTAAATGCTATTCACCTATCAGAGCGACATTAACCAACATGATTACCTTTCTTGTAACGAACATCAGTACGTCTTTTTTTAAATAGCACTATATATTTTTGTTGAAGAGCTTTTGAAAAACGTATCACAGTGTTCCATTCATTTTTAAGACATCCTTATTAAAAACGTAACACAAAATGGCTTTGACTCTCCTACACACTTGAATTTAATGTCAATGAGTATGTAATGAAGATTTCGCTAATCTTCAACTATCATTTTCCACGTCCCATTGTGACTGCAGCTTAACTTTCAACTAAACATTCGTCAATTCTGATGCTTTTATTAAATGACACTTGAACAGTAAAACTGTGCTACCAGTATTAGCATGCTATTAAGGTGACAGGAACATTCAATTAATAAACAAAGAAAATAAGCACAAGGAATGGACCAGTTTGTGCTGTTACACTTCCTGATTATTTTAAAACTACTAATAATTTTGTCATGATCACACGACCTTTTACATTACTGTCAAAAGGACTTTCACCACTCTCTTTGTGACTTGGGGCACCGTTGAACACTCTTTGCGCGATATGGTGCTTTTTTCGGTCAAATTTGGAAAACTGGAAGATTATTGGAGTGTATAAAATATTTTGACCCTGAGAGTGACTTCCTCTTGCAGCGGATTTTATTGGGCGTATCATGGCAACAACTATACATCGTGCTAAACCCATACAGCCTATTACGCACTCTTCCGCGTATATTTAGCTACACCTTTTTCAAATATTAAACTACTTATGGCAGACACTGTACTTTTCCGCAATTATGAGATATATTGGTGAGCCCAAACATTGTGATCAATGCCCACCGCCAGACTGAATGACGCCTGGTACTGGTGGGGCAGTTTATGTCGTGAGCATCTACGGAAAATGGTTGAAGGACGGTGAAACCGCGAGTAGGCGACAAGGTGTGGACGTCGCCGCCGCATCACGTTGAGTTCGAAGGCTTCCCTGCTCTGTATGGCGTGACAGGTGATCTCTGTGGAGTATCTGACGTCAAGGGTACTCTCCTAGTCCAGACAAGTGTTTCGGAGCTCACCAAAGCACACGTTGTTGGATGTGGGGCCCTGCAGCAAGATGAATGCTACATGTTCCCATGTTGACCTGGAAATATCATGAATGCTTGCAGTGTGCATGGGCTGAACCAAGGTTGGACCGTGGTTCAATGGAAACGTTTCCCTTGATTCAAATAAGTTCCACATATCATCAGGGACGACATCAAGCAGGTTGTCCGCAATAATATTCACTGTCACGGTGACTTTGGTTTACTACCGAAGGCTCCATGATAAATCCCAGGCGAATGTCCAACACAGTACAATACTGCCCCTTGGTCTGAGTCTGTGGCGCAGTGCATCGTTAGAACAGCTGTTCATATGGATGACGGCATATCTGGAACCGAACATCGAGCTGGTGTAACAAAAAACGTGATTCATCTGACTGCATACAGTACACAGCATACAGACGTGCTAACTACTTGTAGATCACCGAAATAATGCATGTCTAGCGTTATGCAAACATGCTCACATTGCTTAAACACCTGAAAATAATGCACTTCACAAACAATCAGTGCACGTAAAAAAACTTAAGGTATCGGCGATTCGAACCTTGGTCCTCCTGGCCGGAAAGCCCAAGTGCACCGCCTAACACAGTTAAACCACCAGAGGCGTTTGGAATTGACGGGAAATTAAAAACAGTGGTTCTCTTTCCGGGACTCGAACCCTAGTGCTCCTGGATGGAAAGATCAAGTGCATCCTGTAACACATGGAAACTCTCTAGATGCGGGAGAGGAAAATTAGGCTAGTGTACTTTATTTATTTTGGTTGAGAAACTGGCGCAAATATCGATCCTAATTACATAATTAATCACAAAGATCGGCTCTAATTAATTACACAACAATTTGCATAGCACTGCACAAGAACGGCACAAAATCGCATACAACTGGTGTTAACATGCTGGGAAGAAATTTCGCAATATCACCCAATACCAGCGAAAGAAACACTCAAACTCTACCCTATACCTACAAGCTGGCGGGAAAAAGGCTGTGGTGTAAGGTACTATCTTTATTCTTTTTGGCGGGAAATATGTTCAACTGATGAGATGCTGGTGTTGGACCGTGAGGAGATTAAAAAGTATATTACCTGTAAGCATACAGCATCTATTGCTGTTTGACATCAGTGTTCGCTACAGACACCTGCTAAAAAAATCACCCTACTACCCAGCTAACCGAAGCCAATACACGCAATCACAGGTGATGGAAAAATGCGTCACAGTTCTAATTACACTTCAAAATTGTCGTGGAAAAACCAGCACTTATAACGAGTGGGTCATAATGCAGCACATGTACAGGGGAAACTGTTGTGCTAAAAGACTGCAGAGGAGATGTAGAATCAAAAACTTCCGAAAACCGAGGCCGTCGGCCTTCCCTACCTCGAACCACCTACGGGATGAATGGATGGATGGAGGGAGGGAGGAAGCTACTCCGCCAGCAGGCTTACAACATGTGCTGGCCACTTACCGCCTTGAGACAATAGTCCTTTGCCAATAAAAAAGCAGGTATAGTTAATTAAACAATAGGAGATAAAAGAATGGTTGCTCCAAATGCTTCTTGGTCGTCTAAAGTATAGTGATACAGTGGCCCCTAGTGATCAGAGGGCGCAAGTGCAGTGACGAGCTGTCAGAGACTAGACAGGTCCTCTGCGCCACCAACAGGCCTCTCGTTCTAGTATGGAAAACACTTTATCTTAACGTCACGTAGGATGCTCCAGCTGTGACCGGGGCAGAGCCGTGGTCTCGTAGAGAATTCACCTGCCGTTTTGCGCTAGACTATTTAACATCAGTTCGACTCCTATAACAAAGAAACTATAGGAAAAAATACATTCGCGACGATAATAAATGTCCTCTTTCCACGAAAATAGACATAGTCCATTTTCATTTAGTTTTATGAGAGGTCTAGCTTTTTATGTTGGACTTCAGTCTCATCTCATTATTTTGTGACGTCTAGCGAAGTGTACCGCCACTGATCACGAATGATCAGCAGAGACATACCCACCCTCGTAAAATCAGGAAAAAAACTTTGACTATTTTGATGCGAAATCTACCGTCCTCGTTATTTTGAAATTAAATTGACCATGAGAGTCACTTTGCATGGCGAGTAATTTTTTTTCGTAGTTGTAAATCAGAGGTGGCTGTATCGCTATACTTTAGATGACCAAGATGCATTAGGAGCAACCGTTCTTTTATCTTCTATTGTTTAATTAAATATACCTGCTTTTGTATTGGCGAAGGACCATCCTCTCAAGGCAGAAAGCAGCCAGCACATGTTGCGAGGCTGCTGATAGAGTAGCTCCCTCCCTCCCTCCATCCATCCATCCCATAGGTGGTTGGAGGGAGGGAGGGGTGAGGGCCTTGACTTTCGGAAGTTTGTGATTCTACGTCGAGGTGAATACTCGTTCAACTACTGACTCCTCTGCAGTCTTTTAGGACAACAGTTTTCCCCTGTACATGTGCTGCACTATGACCCATTCGTTACAGGTGCTGTTGTTTTCGTAACAATTTCGGAGTGTAATTAGAACTGTGGTGCATTTTTTGCAACAGCTGTGATTGCATGTATTGCCTTGGTTAGCTGAGTTGCAGGGTGATTTTTAGTAGGCGTCTGTAGCAAACTCTGATTTCAAACAACGATAGATGCTGTATGCTTACAGGTAATATACTTTTTAATCTCTTCTATGTCCAACACCAGCATCTCGTCAGCTGAACACATTTCCTGACAAAAAGAATAAAGACAGTACCTTACACCCCAGCCTTTTTCCCGCCAGCTTGTAGGTGGAGGGTAGATTTTGAGTGTTTCTTCCGCTGGTTTCGATTGACATTGCGAAATTTTTTCCCAGCAGGACAACATCAGTTGTATTGTATCGTCATTTTTTGTGCTGAAATGCGATTTTATGCCATCCTTGTGCAGCCCTATGCATATAGTTGTGTAATAAGGACTGATCTTTCTGATTAATTACGAAATTAGGATCGATATTTGTGTCGGTTTCCTGACTAAAATAAATAAAATACTCTAACCTATCCTTCCTCTCTCGCATCTGCAGAGTTCCCATGTATTAAGGGGTGCACTTGGACTTTCCATCCAGGAGCACCAGGGTTCGAGCCCATAAAGGGCACCGCCATTTATAATTTACTGTCGATTCCAAGCGCTTCTGGTGGGTTAATTGTGTTAGGTGGTGTACTTGGGCTTTCTGATCAGGAGGACTAGTGTTCAAGTCGCTGATACATTGAGTTTTTTTACTTGCACTAAGTGTTTGTGCAGTCCATTATTTCCGGGTGTTTAAACATTGTGAGCGTGTTTGCACAGCGTCACACATGCATTATTTCGGTGCTCTGCGAGAAGTTTGCATGCCTGTATGCTGTACTTTGAATGACATCATGCACCAGAAACCCCCTCTTCCTACTATGCAATCGACTACAGTGCTATACTACGTCTCCCGATCAGAAAAATGGTGGATTTTGGGCTAGTTGTTGGCACCTGTACAACATTTACAAACAGTCTGAGAACACGGAACGAGAGGTTACGCCATGATCACATGGATAGAAGTGAGATAAAAAATCGATAGAATTGCGAAAAATGATGGAAAATTCGTATAAACTGAGCGAAAATACGCTGAAATGTGGGGAAATTGAGGAAGTAATTTCGTGTGTTCTGGTTGGTGCAGAACAATTCTTGTACATGGGAACAAGCATGTGACAGCAAGAGGAATCTGAGAAAATGTGGACATGGAAGCGAAGGGGGCCAGAGAAATAGTTACTTCTTTTCTGTCGACGCAGCAGTCTACTGTATGTCTGTTGAGGTAACAGTAATACACGCGGGTTGACTACTGAATTTGACACTTTTCAGGAAAACAGAGAACCATCTGCCTCTAAAGTTACATGCATCTGCGTTAAAGGATAACAGAGAGTGGATGGGGTGATCGATTGAGATGGAGCTGTAACGATGTACGATTTAATGGTGGGCTGATGTGCATTCTTGAGAGGGAGGGGGGTATTGTTGGAGGTCATTTGACCATTTTTTCCACTGTTCTGTCAGGATGCATCAGTCGTATGACATAGCCTGCGTTCGAATTGTATACACGAGTTCGGTATTTGACTTAGAGCGTTGTCTACTTGCGATCATTAACAGCAAACCTCTGTCATCAGAGCTCTCATGTGTGATGAAACGTGACCATGCTGTTTCGACACATTCCTCTAAACGAACGAAAATTTATGTGATGTACTCCTTGTCCCCATCTTGGGTATAAAATCAATACTTCAGTTTCATAATTAAGATGATTCTAAGTTAACGATAGGTGTTTGTGAGACAGTGCAATCCCCGTGTATACACCTGCTTGATACATGTCCTGATTACAGAGTTAGTGGCAGCATGGTATGTAATTTCACATGCCGGACACCGCTGCTATGCTTTTATCTACTTCCTTGTAAGAGGTATTCTCGGTGACTAATGATCATTTTACACTCCTGGAAATTGAAATAAAAACACCGTGAATTCATTGTCCCAGGAAGGGGAAACTTTATTGCCACATTCCTGGGGTCAGATACATCACATGATCACACTGACAGAACCACAGGCACATAGACACAGGCAACAGAGCACGCACAATGTCGGCACTAGTACAGTGTATATCCACCTTTCGCAGCAATGCAGGCTGCTATTCTCCCATGGAGACAATCGTAGAGATGCTGGATGTAGTCCTGTGGAACGGCTTGCCATGCCATTTCCACCTGGCGCCTCAGTTGGACCAGCGTTCGTGCTGGACGTGCACACCGCGTGAGACGACGCTTCATCCAGTCTCAAACATGCTCAATGGGGGACAGATCCGGAAATCTTGCTGGCCAGGGTAGTTGACTTACACCTTCAAGAGCACGTTGGGTGGCACGGGATACATGCGGACGTGCTTTGTCCTGTTGGAACAGCAAGTTCCCTTGCCGGTCTAGGAATGGTATAACGATGGGTTCGATGACGGTTTGGATGTACCGTGCACTATTCAGTGTCCCCTCGACGATCACCAGAGGTGTACGGCCAGTGTAGGAGATCGCTCCCCACACCATGATGCCGGGTGTTGGCCCTGTGTGCCTCGGTCGTATGCAGTCCTGATTGTGGCGCTCACCTGCACGGCGCCAAACACGCATACGACCATCATTGGCACCAAGGCAGAAGCGACTCTCATCGCTGAAGACGACACGTCTCCATTCGTCCCTCCATTCACGCCTGTCGCGACACCACTGGAGGCGGGCTGCACGATGTTGGGGCGTGAGCGGAAGACGGCCTAACGGTGTGCGGGACCGTAGCCCAGCTTCATGGAGACGGTTGCGAATGGTCCTCGCCGATACCCCAGGAGCAACAGTGTCCCTAATTTGTTGGGAAGTGGCGGTGCGGTCCCCTACGGCACTGCGTAGGATCCTATGGTCTTGGCGTGCATCCGTGCGTCGCTGCGGTCCGGTACCAGGTCGACGGGCACGTGCACCTTCCGCCGACCACTGGCGACAACATCGATGTACTGTGGAGACCTCACGCCCCACGTGTTGATCAATTCGGCGGTACGTCCACCCGGCCTCCCGCATGCCCACTATACGCCCTCGCTCAAAGTCCGTCAACTGCACATACGGTTCACGTCCACGCTGTCGCGGCATGCTACCAGTGTTAAAGATTGCGAGGGAGCTCCGTATGCCTCGGCAAACTGGCTGACACTGACGGCGGCGGTGCACAAATGCTGCGCAGCTAGCGCCATTCGATGGCCAACACCGCGGTTCCTGGTGTGTCCGCTGTGCCGTGCGTGTGATCATTGCTTGTACAGCCCTCTCGCAGTGTCCGGAGCAAGTATGGTGGGTCTGACACAACGGTGTCAATGTGTTCTTTTTTCCATTTCCAGGAGTGTATGTAGGACTGATGCGAATAGTATAATTTCTGAACCGGATGCGAACAGTGGAGGCTATACATCTCTGGATGGCTGGCGGGGACTGCCAGGTGACTCGTAGAAGCACATAATTTAATTTCCTGCCAAAATTCAAACTTCCTGCCAGGGAGACATTCCACTTTCCCACCAAAAGCCGCCATTTTGGATAACAATACTCGCATCATCTCACGTCACTGGCGCCATCTTGGATGACGTCATGCGCTGTTACCAGGTCTACATGCACCCATCTTGGATGCCGTCATCGCCACCAACCTGTATAACGGTACTCGCGTCAGAAGTTGATGTCACGGCCGCCATCTTGGATGACGTCATGCACCAGACACCCCCTCTCCCTACTACTTACAGGAACTTGCAGGCATATATGTAATGTATGATGCAGCATCACATGATGTCTAGAGAGTCAAACGAATGTACAGATTGAGGTTTCACAGCAGCTGTCATCCTAAATGGAAGAAATTTAAGCCAGCAATTGTCGCCGAGCAGTTCTAGGCGCTTCAGTCCGGAACCGAGCTGCTTCTACGGTCGCAGGTTCGAATCCTGCCTTGGGCATGGATGTGTGTGATGTCCTTACGTTAGTTAGGTTTAAGTAGTTCTAAGTCTAGGGGACTGATGACCTGAGATGTTAAGTCCCATACTGCTCAGAGCCATTTGAACCAATTGAAGAAATGTATCGCCATCGACAGCAACTTACAGGACAGTAAGTTTTTCAAATTAGAAAGAACAGACCAATGTTCTCGACAAAGAATTGTTGGCACAACAGAATTTGGGATGTTGGTGCTGGATGGTGTAAAAGACTGGTATCATGGCATGAAATACATATTTCAAAGAACGTAGTTTGAAGATTACTAGCGATGCAGAATTACCGTTCAGCTGTAAACAGAATGTGCGTGCAATGAGACCACAGGATTTCGAACTCAGAGCTATGTTATTCTATTATCGAAAGCAGTTTGCATTGGCAAACTTTTTAAAATTTATAATGTACACCGATGAGATCTCTTTCAAACGTGATTGTGTTTTCTGCCGCCACATAGCCATGTGTGAAATAATACAAATCCATACATCACGCTCGTCTCCGAGATAATGAGCGTTTCACTATCAATTTTTGCTCTGAAATACTTTGGGACATCAGAAACTAAGTTATACATGTCGCCCCAGGCAACAGGATACACCTTCTAGATTTCCTACGGACACTGATCTGTTGCGGTACAGATGACATTTGCATCACAGTGTGAGAGTGAAGTGGCGAGACAGCTGTTACAACGATGAGGTCGCTCACACAGCCATTCTGGAATAGATCCGTGGCCAAGGAGCGGATTTCTGTATTCAAGGAACTGAACGGTTGATAGAAATCTATGACTATTGTTTACAGAAACTTGGTGACTATGCTGAAAAATAAGTGTCGTATATCTGTGTGATTTTGAAATGTAGTGCAATGGGCACGCTGGCTCACGTTTATTCGAAGTGTCTGCCACAATTGTTACCCTCGAGACGGTGTGCTTTGAAGACAGCGATGCATTGTCCCAGTTCGATATTAATGGCAGAGTGCGCCTGAACAACATATTTCCGCAGCGCGGTGTGGCCGCAAGGTTTGAGGCGCTCTGTCACGGATTGCGCGGCTGCCCCCGTCGGAGGTTCGAGTCTTCCACACATAGGGGTGTGTGTTGTTCTTAGCACAAGTTAGTTTAAGTAGTGTGTAAGTTTAGGGACCGATGACCTCAGCAGTTTGGTCCCTTAGGAATTCACATACATTTGAACAGATTTCCTCGTCCTCAGGTTGGAAGGGGAGCGCCTGTTCTATGGCACATGCGATCGCACGAGCTCACTCCTATCAACTTTTTCGAGTGGGGTCACGTCAAGTCTCTGATGTATGAGTGGCCAGTAGAATCCTAAAAGGAACTGATTGTTAATGTCATAGCTGGGAGTCTCGTTATGCAACAGACAAGACGGATGTTTGAGTGAGAGCTCCGTAATTGTATGTACCCTTATGTATCACTGTAAACGGGTACAAATAGTTGTAAGTTGTTTGTCATTGTCAACTCTATTTCCAAAACTGGTTTGATGCAGCTCTGTACGATGATGTAAATTGTACAAGCCTCCTCATCTATGCATAACTGCTGCCACCTTGGCCCATTTGGATCTGTTCACTGCAGTCAAGCCTCGGTCTTCCTACAGAATTTTAATCTCTTCATTCTCCCCTTCTTTACCAAACTGATTATTCCTTGATGTCTCAGGACGTGACCTAACAGACGATCCCTTCTTTTGGTCAAATAACGTCGCATATTTCTTTTCTCCTCAGTTCGATGTAGTTCAAAATGCTTCAAATGGCTCTGAGCACTATGGGACTTAGCTTCTGAGGTCATCACTTCCCTAGAACGTAGAACTACTTAAACCTAACTAACCTAAGGACAACACACACATCCATGCCCAAGGCAGAATTCGAACCTGCGACCGTAGCGGTCGCGCGGTTGCAGACTGTAGCGCCTAGAACCGATCGGCCACTCCGGTCGGCAGTTCGATGTAGTACCTCTTCATTAGTTACATGATTTAACTTCTGTGGCTCAACTACATTCTTCTGTGGCTCTACATTTCATAAGCTTTATTCCTTCTTGGCTGATCAATTATCGTTCACATTCTACGTCCGTACAAGGCTACACTCGAGACAAATACCGACAGAAAAGATTCCGTAATATTTAAATTCATATGGGATTTCAATTAATTTCTCTTTTCCAGAAATACTTTTTTGTTATCGCCAATATCCATCTCATATCCTCTTTAATTCGGCCATCATCAGTTATTTTATAGCCCAAATAGCAAACTTCGTCTAATATTTTTGTTTCCCATTTCCCAGTCTAGTTCCCTCAATACCGTGTGATTTCATTCACCTACGTATCATCACCCTTGTAATGCTTCTCTTTCTTCCAATTTATTAGCTAATGGAACACCTCACGTGTGTACTCCGTTCCATAGTGTCCAACGGGAATAGGTAAAACCACGTGTATAACTGATATCCACGTGCAGGTAGAAAAGAACTGATCTCCCGGACAGAGAGTGTATTTATTTATGCATACACCGGAAATTCTAGAATGCTAGTAGGAGGGCGTCCTGAATTTTTTTATTCTTCTCTCA
Source organism: Schistocerca gregaria (assembly GCF_023897955.1). Lineage (NCBI taxonomy): Eukaryota > Metazoa > Arthropoda > Insecta > Orthoptera > Acrididae > Schistocerca > Schistocerca gregaria. The sequence goes on from NC_064922.1 coordinate 537,842,675, forward strand.
ATATCGTTCAAGTTGTCCGCTTCGCTGATGAAGTTTGGAATCCTCTGCCACTAGAGGACTCAGAATTTGTGGTCTGTAACATGACGATGTGTAACGTAACTATTCCGGTGCGTGAAAAACAGCGTGCAGTTATCGAAAGCACGAATTGGAAGAGTTCGTCCACACACGGAACACCTTCTCCATAACAATGCCAGACGACACACGAGCGCTGCGACATGAACTATAGTCACTGTCATCGATCATCCTTCATACAGTCCCATATTGACCCCACTCGACTTTCATGTTTCCAAAACGTAAAGAACACCGTCGAGGATTTCACTTTGACAGTGATAAAGCGGTGCAAAGGCGAGTTTGTGGCTCCGTCAACAGTCAGGCATTCCACAGCGGCGGTTTAACAAACTGGCCTCTTGTTAGAAGAAACGTGTTCGTTGCCACGTTGACCAGGCTGAGATATAAATATTTTGACATTAGAAACAAAGATATAGAATGTTAATGACATGAGATGTGTTTAAAAAAGCATAAAGAATTTTCGCATAAAAAATTAAGAGGCATTACTTGTCAGCACGCCCTCATATTTACACAACCACCAGACATTCCAAACATACAAACATAAGATATTTCGAGAACATTTCTGCGAGCTGCAGCACACCAGTCAGCGATGTTAACCATTACACATTACAGCACATCTATTAGACGCTATGAACCGGGAGCTCATCCGTGAAATGCTCGACCAGTCATTATCCTCGTTCTACGTTTGTTGGTGTTCTATTTCTTACAACTTCTTTTCAAATCACTACCCATTTTCTTCAACTGCTCATCCATTTCATTTTACACTCTGACGTAATTACAATGTCATGGGCAAACCTCAAATATATCATTTCTTCTCCTTGAACTTTAATTCCCTTTACAAGCTTGATTTTAATCATTGCTTGCTCAATGCACAAAGTGAATAACACTGGGGCTAGGAAACAACCCTGTCTCACTCCACTCTTAACCACTGCTTCTCTTTTCATGGCCGGCCGGAGTGGCCGTGCGGTTCTAGGCGCTACAGTCTGGAGCCGAGCAACCGCTACGGTCGCAGGTTCGAATCCTGCCTCGGGCATGGATGTGTGTGATGTCCTTAGGTCAGTTAGGTTTAATTAGTTCTAAGTTCTAGGCGACTGATGACCTCAGACGTTAAGTCGCATAGTGCTCAGAGCCATTTGAACCATTTGAACCTTTTATGTCTTTCAACTCTCATAACAACAGTCTGATATCCGTACAAGTTGTAGATAATGTTTCGTTTTATATATTTTATCCACACTAGATTGAGATTTTCAGGGTATATCAAGTCAATATTGTCAAAAATTTTCTCTAAATCTACAAAATATGTAGATTTGTCTGTTGCACTTTATCTTTTAAGCTGTAAATGAAAAACGAAACATTTATTTGTAGTAGTTAATCATGCCAAAACTACTCATGAGTAGAAAATCCTAATAGCTTGGGACACAGTATTTATAAAGTGAGTATTAACGGCCCTTTCGCCGATTGGTCTCCCCGACGCCAATACGCCACGCTAAGGAACTCATCGTAACAATAAACCTGATGTAAGCATTACGCTTCTATTCCTCCGCGATTGCTGGAAGTTCATTGGATTTCTTTTCACTTGGGTAGGAATCGACGTTGTTTCGAGTGCAGTCAACTACACTGCTAAGGATACGTTTTATTCTGTGCGTTGCGCACATATCGACTCAGCGATGATACGGGCCAACAGCTTTGCCGACGCATTTAATTTGAATAGGACTGGCCATTCAAGTAGTCCAACTAACGTGCAGTGATTTGAACAGTTACAGTTAAGATGTAAAGAGAGACGAGCAGAGCAATAATATAGCTTCTAATTTGATTAATTTTTTTTAAAAATAGAGTGAAATAAAATATGCAAAAACTCGTGCAATGCGCTTCTTAGATGACCAAATGGAAAGTTCGTAGCTAACATAGGATTGTAATTAAAAACAAAAGCAATGAAAATTCCTAACTTAAACATAGGGGAATCTTTATGCATGAGCTATGTGTGATGTACAAGAGTATTGTAGGGATTTTGCCACATAGTTAAATATTGAGGCTACGGAAGGTATCGCCTGCAGTTAGTCGTCCGGTAATCTGTGAACTCCTTATACGTCCCGACCCGAGGAATGCATTTGAATACTGGAACTGTCATCTGCTACGAGGCGATCAACAACAGAATGCACGATGTCACCCAAAAACCACGTTTTCTCCTCTTCTTTAATGGCGTGCTATTCTGCAGTTCGCCAGCGTTCAGCTGTCACGTGTGAGAAAGCTTCGTGCATTAGTTCCAGTATATCCGGAAGTTTACATTACTCGATATTTCTCGCTACGAATTCCTTAATGTGACTCCAGATCAATTCTATTGATTTCAGATTGCAATGGACCGGTGGCAGCTGTAAAAAATGCATTTGTATGGTGTGCTCGATGCTGTGTTTCTACGACACTTATTACTCTGGCTCATTTGAGACCACATCTGTGGTCCGAATAAAGAGTATATGATTTTTTTACATTTCTTACAAAAATTTAATTGTGTAATGTTTTCTTAGCTTAAGCAATCTTTATTAACAACCTTACATAAAACATCGATAGCCAAGAATTTAATTTTAGAATGAAAACTGGATATTTGAGTACGATATGTAATTAGAAACAATAACACGAGTATTTTCATAAAAGTGATGATTAACTATCTGTTAATTAGCATATTTTTATGAATTTCATATGTAAATTATGTAAGAATTGGAACTGAAAGAAAAAAGACTACAGCGAGAATAGAAGCACAGACCCACACAAAACTCGCTTACTAGACTCCCACGGTACCGATGTTTTTTTCCTTCCACATCTGCCTTATATTTAGTAAATACAGTTTTTCGAAAGACTTCAAACCCTATTTTCTCTACAATCTCATGAAAAACGTTACTACAATTTATGAAGTGGAAACTATTATGCTAAAGTATGATTAAGAAAAACGATGATGACTGTTAATAGATTTGAATATTTTAAAATGTTGTACAAGGCTGGAGCAGCAACTGTAGAATCAAATACTCTTTCCGAAATAGCAAACAGCCAGCCAGCTGCAAACTGGAAGGTTTATTAAAACACCTTTACCATGGTTTCAACATTTATAAAAACGTCTTCATCAAAAGGAAAATAGCGACAACTGGGTTACATGTGGGAAAGTACGTTAAAATGCAGCAGAAAGGCATAGTCAAATATGAAAGTTCACCTCCTTATTAACTAAAAGACGCACAAAATGATTGTTGCCATATGGTACTTCCTCATCAATGTGAAACCAGTCATAAACGTTGAAACCATAGTTTTAGTAAACCTAAACTATAGTTTTAGTAAATATTCCAGTTTGTAACTGACTGGCTGTTTACTATTTCTACAAGAACATTAGAATATCTTAACGTTTCATTTACATGATATATTAATAAGATATCTACTACATAAATTGGATCCACTTCCAAGATCGTAACACCATCAGTGTGCGTGTGCTATGGCTGTTGACCAATCATCGCGTTTGTGTTTGTTTACATCACGTTTATTCTTATGATGAACGAAATGTAGTCACAGTGCATACAAACAATTGTACGAGCACCTCCTTTGGGTTGCAGCGATGTTTCCCATAGAGAACCAGATGAATTGTGTTTGCTAAGAAGTCGTTAGTTCTATATCTGGGCAAGATATTTGTCGTATCTGCTACCGAAGCTGTCCGGCAACATAACTGTATTATAAAGAGAGCAAACACGACGCAAGCCGTAAAAAAGATGGACACTAACAGTGTGTGCTGATGGTGGTTTGCCGTGTCCGCAGGCTCGCTTGTCACCCGGCGACAGCAGCGCCCACCGCGGCGCCGCAGGGAGTCGCCATCTGACTGCGGCCTGGGAGCCGCCCCGCCGCCCACGCTTCGGTATTCTTAGCTCAGGGCAGACCCGCAGCGCCCGGATGCTGCGCCGCATCTTTAACGTCGGCTCACCCGCTACACGCTCTCGCGTCCAGCTTTAAACAATTTCCCTCCTAACGCTCCTCCATCACAATGAACAGCGGAAATACGAGGGGAGTTCATTAAGTAATGTAACACATTTTCTGAAAGCATATCTGTTTTTATTCAGGATTTAGTACACCATAGTATTTCTCATTCTTTTGGATGCAAAACCCTATTTTCCAACATAATCCCCGTTCAATGTAACGGCTTTACACCGCCTTACTGGGAAGGGATGTATGTCCGCATGATACCACTTTACTGGTCGACGCCGGAACATCGTCTTGCTGCATAAATAGCATCCCCATTACCCACGTACTGCTACCCACGGAGTACATCCTTCATTGGACCAAACAGATGGAAATGCGAAATCCGGGCTTTAGGTTGGAGCTTCACTCGGGAGCGCAGGCTTTTGTGAGACCTTGCGTTGTCATGGAGAAGGAGAAGTTTGTTTACATTTTTGTGGCGACGAACACTCTGAAGTCGTTTCTTTCATTCCATGAGGGTATCACAATATACTTCAAATTTGATGGTTGCACCATTAGGGAGGACATTAAACAAAATAATCACTCCAGGGTGTCACAAGACCGACGCCATGATTTTAGCTGAGGCTATGTCTTTGAACTAATTCTTCGGAGGAGAGGTGGTGCGGCGCTCTTCATGCATTCCCGTTTTGTTTCTGGTTCGAAGTGATGAACCCAAGCTTCATTGCTAGTGACGATGTTCGACAAAAAATTGTCACGATTTGCCTGGTAACGTGCAAGCACCTCCTCACAGATGGCATTCGTTCCTCTTTATGGTCTTCTATTAGGCGGCGAGGAACCCAGCGGGACGGGTGTGTCAGTATTACGGACAGAGATATCCAGTTCAGCAGAGAGGTGTTCCATTGTGGTCCGTCTATCGCCTCGAATGAGAGTCCGCACGTTCCAACACTGCAGGTGTCACTGTTGTCGGGCACAGTGTTGCGATGATGCAGATGCCTCGCCCAATGACTCACGGTGCTTTTGTTCATTGCCAAATCTCGGTAGATATTCTGAAACTGCCTAAGAATCTCTCGATGGCCTAGTTTTCCACCAAAATAAACTCAGTGACTGCTCACTGCTTGGAACGCACCTCCGTTATAGAGGTCATTTTGAAAGAAATATATAACGCTGCGACCTACCGTAACTTCATGAAACTATAGGAGCTGAAGCAGGAATATTGCACGGTGTCCCACAACAAATTCCATTTTTTTTTTCAACCGGTACATGCCGAGAAACAAAAGGTACTGCATTAGTTATTGGACGTCCCTCATAGCACGAAACGCTAACTAATACTTACACTTAGCGTCTCCTTGGAATTCTGCATTTCTGACAAATTTCAAAATGGCTCTTATGGCTCTAAGCACTATGGGACTTAACATCTGAGGTCATTAGTCTCCTAGACTTGGAACTATGTAAACTTAACTAACCTAAGAACATCACACACATCCATGCCCGAGGCGGGATTCGAACCTGCGACCGTAGCAGGAGCGCGGTTCCGGACTGAAGCGCCTAGAACCGCTCGGCCACAGCGGCCGGCTCCTGAAAAAGTCGGTCGTGGTCTTATGACAAGCGCTATTGATGTGTAGTGATTTCGGAAATCGCGAAACAACTACAATTTCTGCTCCTCTTTCGATTTTTTTAAATTGTTGGCACAATTCAGCTTAACATCTATAGGAAAATAACTACAGACATTTGGGAAATTTTAAGATAAGGATACGAAATTTGATTTCTCGAGAGAAGTGGAATGCTTTAATGTGTAATCGTTATCTATTTGTGAATGAGGTCAGAAAGTAATGCCTCGATAATGTATCCCAATAAAGTCTGAATGGGATACACTCTGAAATTCTAAAGGATCAAGTACAGGGAGCGAAACGTTTGCTACAAATTACACAAAAGCCAGATTTCAGTTATGAGAGTCGAAAGATATTAAAGGAAAACATTCGTTGTGAAGGGAGTGAGACAGGGTTGTAACCTGTCACTATCGTCATTCGATCTGTGTACTCAGCAAGCAGTAAAGGAAGCCAAAGGGAAATTTTGAAAGGGAATTATCGTTCCGAGAGAAGCAATTAAAAGCCCAACATCTGCCGATGACAATCTAACTCTGCCATAGGCAGTATAGTGCTTCTAAGAATGGAGTTATAGATATTCTAATTTATCAAATATTGTTCAAATGTGTGTGAAATGTTATGGGACTTAACTGCTAAGGTCATCAGTCCCTAAGCTTACACACTACTTAACTTAAATTACCCAAAAGACAAACACATACACCCATGCCCGAGGGAGGACTCGAACCTCAGACGGGACTTTAATTTATCGACAATACTTAGAACATAATCATTCCAGTAAAACTAGTAATCGGAACCAAAGTATTTGGACATCATGATTGAAAGACCTGAGTTAATTCAAAAGGCTTCTCTGAAATAGTGTCAAAATGAAGACTACTATTTCCCTCGTACAGCCTTGGTGGGATTATAACTCACGGAAGCTGTCCCCCACAAAACCTACCAGCTCACTGTAAACAAGAGGCGCTTATGACTTTCACTACATGTTAGTAAAGGGAAACCAAATAGGAAAACTAGAATCACACAGAGAAAACCAAGTGAGTAAATGCAAGTAAACATATCAATATGGAAAGAGACGGATAATCTCAAGTAATTTTGTGTAGTGGCCAAAAGTGTCTGTTACGGCACATCATAAGCTACTTTTATTATTTAAAATTTTAAGCAATATTTTACAGTTGAGTTTTCTTCTGATGCAATTCAATAAATGTAGGTCGACAGCTTGCAATCGATATCAGATTGACAAAAAGTGCGGATCACTCAATACAAGTAGGAATAACACACGCTGTCTTATCAGAATGAAGCAACCTCCGGTTCCCATCACGACACATTAATCTTACTTATTACATCATTCTGCTCTCCTCCTCTGGCATTAATAGCTTAAAATAGTTACAAAATAACTCGCCCTGACACTGATTGATGTAACAATTACGTTTTTAATATCATTATAGATGTACACAAAAGAAGAGATACATCGCATGCTAAATGCAAAGTGCACTGTAAAGGAGAGAGATATGGTCAGTACAGCCCACTTTCAGCTCTGTTCCGCGCTCCTCACGTCTGCAATTGATGTAAAATACATTCCAAGAAAAAAAATGCAACGCGTTATGAAGAAATTATCCCAATGGTACTCAAATCCGTTGAATTGATGTACATGTACAGACAAACAAAGGATTACAATTCAGAAAAATTGGATGATTTATTTAAGAGCTTCACAAATTGAGCCACTGAACAACGCATTGCTCTACCTATGGCCCTTATGCAAGCAGTTATTCGGCTTGGCATTGACAGAGTTGTTGGATATTCTCCTAAGAGATATCGTGCTAAATTCTACCCAGTTGGCGCGGTGGATCATCAAAATCCCTAGCTGGTTGAAGGACCCTGCCCATAATACTCAATACGTTCCGAAATGGGGACAGATACAGCGACCTTTCTGGAAAAGGTAGAGTTTGGCAAACACGAGGACAAGCAGTAGAAACTCTAGGCGTATGAAGGAGGACATTATCTTGCTGAAATCCAAGTCCAGGCTAGCCTGGCATGAAGGGCAACTAAACGGGGCATAGAATACCGTCGACGTACAGCTGTGCTGTGAGGGTATGGCGGATGACAAGCAAAGGGGTTCTGCTATGAAAAGAAATTGTACCCCAAGTCACCACTCCTGGTTGTCGGGCCATATCGAGGGCAACAGTCAGACTGGTATCCCACAGGTGCCTAGGGTGTTTCAAGACAGGTCTTCGCTCTCATCAGGCCTCAGTTAGAGGAGGAGTCATCACTGAAGACAGATCTACTTCAAACAGTGAGATTGTAGACCGAAGATGGATCTGGAGACGCCCCGAACAGCGTTGGGGTACTGACCTGTCTGTCACGCGCCGTACGGCCCGACAACAAGAGCTGATGGTCTGGAGTTACTTTTCGTTTCACAGCAGGACCCATTTGGTTGTCATCCGCGGTACCCTTACAGCACAGCGGTACGCTGACGATGTTCTGCGCCCTGCGTTATTTCTCTCCGCGGCAGGCAATCCTGGATTCACATTTGAGCGAGGTAATACACACGCCTAAAGATTCTACTTCTTGTGTTTGTGCTTGCCAAATCCTACCTTGCCCAGCAAGGTCACTGCATCTCTCCTCAGTTGAGAACGTTCGTAGTATTATGAGTACGGCTCTCCAACCAGCTCGGAATTTTGACGATCTAACGCTCCTGTTGGACGTAATTTGCCACGATATCCCTCAGGAGAACATCTACATCTACACTTAAGTGCCTGGCAGAGGGTTCATTGAACCATTTTCATACTACTTTTCTACCATTCCACTCTCGAATGGCGCGTGGAAAAAAGGAACACCTAAGTCTTTCCGTTCGAGCTCTGATTTCTCTTATTTTATGATGATGATCATTTCTCCATGCTTAGGTGGGTGTCAACAAAATATTTTCGCATTCGGAAGAGGAAGTTGGTGATTGAAATTTCGTAAATAGATCTCGCAGCAAAGAAAACCGCCTTTGTTTCAGTGACTGCCACCCCAACTTGCGTATCATATCAGTGACACTCTCACCTCTATTGCGCGATAACACGAAACGAGCTGCCCTTCTTTGCACTTTTTCGATGTCCTCCGTCAATCCGACCTGGTAAGGATCCTATATCGCTCAGCAATATTCCAGCAGAGGACGGACAGGTGTAATGTAGGCTGTCTCTTTAGTGGGTTTGTTGCAACTTCTAAGTGTTCTGCCAACAAAGCGCAGTCTTAGTTTCGCCTTCCCCACAATATTATCTATGTGGTCTTTCCAATTCAAGTTGCTCGTAATTCTAATACCTAGGTATTTATTCGATTTGACAGCCCTTAAATTAGTGCGATTTATCGTATACCGAAAATTTATCGGATTTCTTTTAGTACCCATGTGGATGACCTCGCCCTTTGTTTTTGTTTAGTGCTAATTGCCACTTTTCGCAACATACAGAAATTCTCTCTAGATCATTTTGTAATTGGACTTGATAGTCTGATGATTTTAGTAGACGGTAAATTATAGCGTCATCTGCAAACAATCTAAGGGGGCTGCTCAGATTATCACCTAGATCATATATGTAAATCAGAAACAGCAACATTATCAGTGCCAAGGCAAGTAACTGCTTGGATAAGGACCAGAGGTGAACGAACACGTTACTGACTTGCACGATATGTGAAGCCCTTTGTCTCGAATAAATCATCCAATTTTTCTGAAATTGTAATCATTTGTTTGTCTGCACATGTACATCACATCCACCGATTTCCGTCCCATTCGATTGAAAATAATAATGGACAGGCAGGTGGTGCAAATCACTTGCCGTGTTTACTGTAACAGTTTCGTAGTTACAATTGCGCTGTTTTCTCGTTGCACTTTGGCGCCGTCTACAGTGTCACTGTAACGTTATTAATTGGAACAGAGATTCGATAATATGAATAATTGCAACAGAAAACGTATTCAAATATTGTTGGCTGTCACTTTTCATCCCGTTACCGAAAACACGTAAATAAAGTGCAATCTGAGCTATGATACTGTGGCGATAAAGCACAATACCATGAATCTTTAAGCCAACTTCAATTCCTGGTATCAAATTGTTAATATATCTATAAAACGCGCATACAAAGTTTCACGATACCTATGATGGCGATTGATCTATAGCAGCGAAGTAATAACACTGAAAATACGCCAAGCGCTATATGAAGTAAAATTCGTCGTCCCAAAATCACATGACTTGAGATGCAGCAGATGTTAAGGACAGAATTATCTTTCTACACATCTGAATGCTCACTCTATAAACATTTATACATTATGTGTTCACGAGTCAGTTCATCTGTTATTCTGCCGCCACCTCTGGCCACCATATCTATCACATTTCTAGACATTGTTTACAAACGATTTACGGCAAATATCATCAAGTCTTATATATATCACTCTTTACAAGAACTCTCGAATTCCGTTCATAAAGTAAACCGTATTATAGAAAAACATACTTGCTTTATTACCTATAGTTCAGAAAAGATCCCTTGCATTACAGTTCACTTGGCGTGGCTATTCCGCAAGTCTGCCATGATCAATCATGTTAAGTAACTTTGTTTTACATTGTTATAAAAACGACTACGTTTTGCCCCAGTCCCAGGCAACCATGACTTTCGGTCAGTGCTGCAGCACTATTTTGCATTTCGCAGTTGAAAACTGGCAAGAACGCTGACAGCTGTCTCTCGGCGAAGGATGTATAGATACACGTAAACGTTCTCTCTACGCTACTTGTCTGGTTCCAGTCTGGACAGCGCAAGGACAATTACGAAAAAAAATTAAATTGGAACTGTCACATAGGAAACGTTGTTGTGAAAGCGCAACAAAGACTGCCTTTTATTGGTAGGACATTTATAAGACACAACATATCTACTACAGTGGCTGCCAACATTATGCTTATCCGACCTCTTGTGGAGTAGCACTCCGCGTTAAGTGGTCCTTACCAGATACAATAGGCGGAGAACATCTAAAACGTTCACAGAAGAGAAGCTCGTTTTGTATTATAGCGCAGTAGGGGAGAGAGTGTCACGCTGTTTGGTGTGGTAAAGACACTTCTCGTTGCGGCGAAATATTTTCACGAAATTGCAATCGCAAACTTTCTCCTCCCAATGCGAAAATATTTTGTTGATGCCCACCTGCGTAGGGAGAAATTATCATCATAATAAAATAAGAGAAATATTAGCGCGGATGGAAAGATTTAAGTGTTCGTTTTATCCCGCGTGCTGCTCGAGAGTAGAGCTGTAGAGCAGTAGTCTGAAGGTGTTTCGATGAAGCCTCTGCCAAGCACTTAAATGTCAACTGATGAGTAGTACTCGTATAGATGTAGATGAAGGTTTGAATGTCTGTGCTGGTTTCTAAAATTACTTACTTATGTGATGAGATAATACTCATGCACACCTTTACTAATCTACATCGTTCGGATTTATTTGAAAATACCTTGCTGTTCTTTATATTCAGTCTTTGGAATCTGTGTCACGTCGCATGTCAGCCATCCCGCTTTTTTTCACATGAGCTAACTAGACGACTTACAAGCACTCTGATGGACAGACAACCACTTGTTGATTCGCCACTGAGAAATATCTATATCTATAATAATAATAAAAAAAACTGTAACATCGTCATGTGTATTTGAACACGCTAATATCTAAAACTATTTGACGAATGTTCATGAAGTTTTGACAGGTAACTTGAGCATAGCTTAGGGAAACGTATAGGCTTTATGTAATCAACATCGTATCACGGGGAAAGTATATCGTAATTTAAATTTTTATCCAACCGCCACGTCTGTATGTTTGTACACGCTAATTTTCAAAACTACTATACAAAGTTTCGTGGGATTTTCACAGTTAACTTGAACCGGTACCTAAGGGCAATATCAAGGCTTTATTAAATCAAAATCGGATCACAGAAAAGAAAGATATCATAAAGTCGTATCTAAGATAGTCTGCTCAACTTAATAGTTCGGGTGTAAATGCGTATAATCACCACAGAGTAGTACACCAAAGAACTAATAGATGGCACTGTTAGTTTTATAGCATAAAGAACCAATAGATGGTGCTGTTAGTTTTTAACTCAATGACAGTTGTATTTTCTGTCGTTTACGTCTGACGTTTACCTCAGAATTAGGCACCGCACTCTTGTCTTTATGTATACAGACTAACAGTCAATTTACTTGTTTACGGTATACCGATTCACTGATTTTCCTTCATGTATTAAAAATGTAGCGACATTGCTTTGCTTCTTTCAATAGTTTTTATTTATATTCTTTGCTAGAAGAAACGAATTTATTGAGTTTGTGATTTGGGTGCCTACACATTACATTTTGATTTCGTTTTGTTTATGAATAAAAATGTCTTGCAAACGGTCGAGCTGTTCAGAATACACCAGATGGGTAAAACACTGACGACTAAGCGGTCTCAAGAATTCAATGAAGATCGTCAGGCGAGACTTGCTGTAGCTCGAGAACATCAGGCTCTAACTTGCTCTTTGAGTACTTCTAAAAGTGAGGCGCAACGTAACTGATTGATAGCGTCAAGCATTGTCTTGCTCCTCAGATCCTTTCACTCACTTAGGCTGAAAGTTATTTCTGTCCAACGTAACACTGCACAAATTTGGATGGGAATTGGTGCAGGCGAGCAAGTTTTTATACCCCGAATATCACTTATGCCTAATGATTTACCATATCTCTTTAAACGCTTAGAATTCATGATACGCTTATGTTATCCCATGACCATGAACAAAGCAGAAGGCCAGACGCTGTATGCTGCAGGCGTCGACCTCAGTGTCAGACACTTTTCGCATGACTGGCCATAAATCGCTGTTCCCGCGTTAGCGAAGCTAACAAGCTCTACGTTCATGGCCAAAATCATACAACCTCGAACATTGTTTACAAAGAAGTTTTATAAATAAAAAAATAAATTCTATTCGTACGACGTCGTGGGCAAAGCTACCAATAAGTATCCAATCAACGCTGGGTTTCTCAGCTGGCTAGTAATGAAAAATTTTGCTCTGCAGCTATTAGGTTTCAGGTGCTGATAAAGATTGGTCGATGTGTACTGCTTTGCTGACTGCTGTGTGAAAGGCATTTTACTTCATAATCCCTTTCTTGTAAGAGAGATAATAGTATTCAGATACATTACACAATTGTTTTTACGCACCAAATCTATGTTTACACAGATGAGGAGACAGCTTCATGGCGCAGCTGGACTCTTTAAGCAGAAAACCACACTTTTCATTTTGGTTCACCTTTATGGAAGTCAGTAGTCGCTGATTAATATTCAAATTAGTATCTACGCAGTGCCACTTTTATTAGTTGCGCATCATTAAGAAAGTGCATAAAGATCACTATTTCTATTAAACTTCACGAGCAGATATGGTTTCCAAATTGTTTTTCTAGGGCATGAAATGCATACATCTTGCCATTATTCGTGACAGTGGCTAGATTCGACTGTGTCCAAAAATTGGGCTATGTAAAAATTGGGACATTGTACGGGCGCTGATGACCGCGCAGTTGAGCGTACCACAAACCAAACATCATCCTCATCATCATGATCATACATCTTGCATAACTAAGATTTTAGAGCTAGTTGTTAATAAAATTGCACCGCTCCGACAGAACAAATATTTCAACTAGTGAGCACCAGATTCAAAAAATAATTCTTTCTCCTCTGAGTGGGATAGCAGGACAAGGTGTCTACAGTGGTTCTGGATAAAGTGACCCACAAGAAAATCTTAGAAGCCAGGAGAAGAACTTTCTGCTGAGTGGAACCTCATGGTTCCGAAAGAAATTATATTACCACTTTTACACGTTAAGTTGGGTTTACCTAAAGACGGAGAATTTTCAGTTGTCTGCGAGAATTTTTCTCATTTATTGCAAACGAAATTTGGAGAAGCTGTTTTTATTGGACCTGAAATTCCAAAAATATTTCACTTCAACTGAATTAGACGTGAGCGTACGTGAGTGGGTGCCCCGGTATCATTCATGGAGGTGGTTTCTAAGTTCTTAAGCAGAAAACGGACTTATTATGTGTCTTTTGCATTAAACGTGCCGCAAAAGTTAAAGAACCAAACTGATAAGCCTCACGTTGACTTTCTAAACATTTACTTCGTTTTTGTCCTGATATTCGGAGTGATGTCAATCCGAAACCAGGTGATCACATTTATGATCACATCTAAATGATGAATCGTTGGTATCTGGACCGCTGGAAAACGAGTACGTTGGAAGACTACTTTTAGCCATTTTACCGAGACGTACAACAGCCAATTTTTCGGAGAAAAATCTGTATTAGTTTCCTTTAAAGAAAAACATATATAGGCCAAGGAATATGTAATTATTCTTTCATGTTTATACTGACCTTTAAAAACTTCCTTTGTACTGAATAACTAAATCATTATTCATTCCAGTTATTTGTATTTTGCTAATTTTCTGGTTTGTAACGGAGTGAAATTATGAGAAAAACTACACGATACAAAAAACCTAGATCAGATATGGACTCAAGGTGAAGAAACACATAGGAAAACCAAAGAAAAAGTAATCAAAAAGTTTTTTTTTCTGTGTTACCAGTTCATTGTCTCCTATTATAGTAACTGCTTTTTATCCTGAACTGTCTGTATGCATGTTCCTTCAGTTTGGGCTGTGTGCGGTGAAATCACCAGGAGTGCTTCTAGCTGGAACAACCCGGCTTTCCATTACACTTCGCTTATCCTACTTTTTGGCGTGCCATACACCGATAACAGGGTGAACCATATAGTCCGTAAATGAATTCGCACGACCTTGTTGTGGGAGATGTTAACACACATTTCTGAGAATGTAATATCTTCCCACGTGAGAAGGGGCGCTGACCTAGTCTACCTGGTGACAGAGAATGCTTTGAAGAGGATATGTCTGTTCGGTTTGGACCACGTTTCAGGAAGGCATGCTGTACAAATGTTTTTGCGTTTGGAGGCCTCTTTCCTGACCGAGCGTTCCACATCCTGAGCACCATTGTTCAAAATTATACGTACAAATTTGTTCGCTAAATCTGTGATGTCTAATTCTGATCTGCTCTGTTAACTGTCTCACATTTGATCATAGGCAGTTGTTATTGATGAAGGCATTTGTTGTAATGTCAGAGGTACGACCAGGAATACGGCAGGGATTTATGTTTATAGAGGTTCCGACACATCCCATCGTTTCGAAGGACAGAGGTTGATCTTTCTAGGGTTGGAAACTAATACATTTACTGAACTGCCGATCGAGTGGTATTGAAACAGAACATGAGGATTTTTGCCTCTAGGATGACATTTACAAGATGGCCTATTTTTACCTATTTCTGGGACGTTCTAGAAGTATTCGTGTGGGAATGGCAGCCTTGATGCTGACGAACATATGGTGAAGCTGAAGGAATGATCCGTTATACCATACGCTACGACCACAGCTTCAGTAATTATGACTTAAGCGTCTT
This sequence comes from Schistocerca gregaria, assembly GCF_023897955.1. NCBI lineage: Eukaryota > Metazoa > Arthropoda > Insecta > Orthoptera > Acrididae > Schistocerca > Schistocerca gregaria. Next base: position 537,857,755 of record NC_064922.1, read on the forward strand.
TGAACTACTGTTGTTGAGTACAGCAACATCTTTCTCTTTGTGCTTCCTAATTAAGAGCGGCAGTTCTTATCCTTACCGAGAAGGCTTTCTTCGCCTTATAACAGTAGATAGGTAGCTATGTTTGATAAATGTTCTCCACATTTGGCACACCGCTCGTCTCTGCAGCAGTGGCTAATGTTATTCAGTGATCTGAGGTATTTATGACGTTAACGAACACTGGGAATACACCGCGTTGCTTACATTGTGCTGGAAGCATATTTGGCTGCACTTCGGGTCTAGTGCCATACAAATAATGTGCACGGAAATTATCTACGAGTCTAAAGTTAGACGGTGTTTGAAGTTTGCTAACAGTTAATTTCCTTTCACTGATTGTTCTCTTGATGAATCTCTTCACGTTTATACCTTCAACAACCGATTTAGTGTCAGACAGCATTTCCTGCTCGTGAACTTCAAAAGCTACTCCTGGAATAACACCTCGCTTACGTGCCATGCAAGTAGGAATGAATTTTTCCTAAAGGAGGGTTATTCATAATTTTGCCTTTAATTCCAGAATGAGCCAAATACACTCCTGGAAATTGAAATAAGAACACCGTGAATTCATTGTCCCAGGAAGGGGAAACTTTATTGACACATTCCTGGGGTCAGATACATCACATGACCACACTGACAGAACCACAGGCACATAGACACAGGCAACAGAGCATGCACAATGTCGGCACTGGTACAGTGTAAATCCACCTTTCGCAGCAATGCAGGCTGCTATTCTCCCATGGAGACAATCGTAGAGATGCTGGATGTAGTCCTGTGGAACGGCTTGCCACGCCATTTCCACCTGGCGCCTCAGTTGGACCAGCGTTCGTGCTGGACGTGCAGACCGCGTGAGACGACGCTTCATCCAGTCCCAAACAAGCCCAATGGGGGACAGATCCGGAGATCTTGCTGGCCAGGGTAGTTGACTTACACCTTCTAGAGCACGTTGGGTGGCACGGGATACATGCGGACGTGCATTGTCCTGTTGGAACAGCAAGTTGCCTTGCCGGTCTAGGAATTGTAGAACGATGGGTTCGATGACGGTTTGGATGTACCGTGCACTATTCAGTGTCCCCTCGACGATCACCAGAGGTGTACGGCCAGTGTAGGAGAACGCTCCCCACACCATGATGCCGGGTGTTGGCCCTGTGTGCCTCGGTCGTATGCAGTCCTGATTGTGGCGCTCACCTGCACGGCGCCAAACACGCATACGACCATCATTGGCACCAAGGCAGAAGCGACTCTCATCGCTGAAGACGACACGTCTCCATTCGTCCCTCCATTCACGCCTGTCGCGACACCACTGGAGGCGGGCTGCACGATGTTGAGGCGTGAGCGGAAGACGGCCTAACGGTGACAGGGACCGTAGCCCAGCTTCATGGAAACGGTTGCGAATGGTCCTCGCCGATACCCCAGGAGCAACAGTGTCCCTAATTTGCTGGGAAGTGGCGGTGCGGTCCCCTACGGCACTGCGTATGATCCTACGGTCTTGGCGTGCATCCGTGCGTCGCTGCGGTCCTGTCCCAGGTCGACGGGCACGTGCACTTTCCGCCGACCACTGGCGACAACATCGATGTACTGTGGAGACCTCACGCCCCACGTGTTGAGCAATTCGGCGGTAAGTCCACCCAGCCTCCCGCATGCCCACTATACGCTCTCGCTCAAAGTCCAACTGCACATACGGTTCACGTCCACGCTGTCGCGGCATGCTACCAGTGTTAAAGACTGCGATGGAGCTCCGTATGCCACGGCAAACTGGCTGACACTGACGGCGGCGGTGCACAAATTCTGCGCAGCTAGCGCCATTCGACGGGCAACACCGCGGTTCCTGGTGTGTCCGCTGTGCCGTTCGTGTGATCATTGCTTGTACAGCCCTCTCGCAGTGTCCGGAGCAAGTATGGTGGGTCTGACACACCGGTGTCAATGTGTTCTTTTTTCCATTTCCAGGAGTGTATATTATTTTCCATCTGAATGGACTGTATTTTGTTAACAGGATCCATTAAATCAAATTAGATAAAAGAAATTCGTGGGACAATCTGACGTAAAGAATAGCCCAGTTGATAGGACACATCTTAAGACATTAAGAACTCGTCTATTTGGCATCAGACAGACAGGGGGACGGGGAGTAAAAACTGAAGAGGGAAACCAAGGCTTGACTACACTGAGGGTTCAGTTGGAGGTAAGTTGCAGTAGCTATACAGCGATGCAGATGCTTGCACAGGATATACAAACGTGGAGATTTACATTAAACCAATTTGTTGACTGAAGACCGAAACAACAACATAAATATAAAAAGGGTCATAATCATTTTTTTAATAGGGAACGATCAAAAAGTTTCAATTCGAAGGTTGTACACTCCAGAATCCGTGCGACAATCACACAAAATCGCCGTGACTATTGAGGCAATCATCCCACCGACTCACTAAGTTGAAGGTACTCGTTTGGTAAAACACCGTATTCTGCTCTATGAAGAAGTCTTTAACTCTCTGTAGCGTGTCCTCGTCCAACAGCAATCTTTCACCCTTCAAGACCTTTTTTATGGACTAAAGGCGTGATAATCGCATGGGAACTATAGGTCGGGTGTTCAAGTGTCCCGCACTTGAGTAGGCTTAACTTCTGCGTTACGACATTTACGATAAGGGGGCGTGCGTCATCGTGAAGTAGCAGCATTCCATAACGGTGGTTTTCGACAGACGTGCTGCCCAATATGCGTACTTCATTTTCCGATGAATGTCTGCTGGCGTTTGTCCTTCGACAGGCATGAACAAAATAACAGCACCATGCGTAAATTCGTTGCAGATCCTCCAGCATTTCAGTACCATTTTCCACTGTACAACCTCTCGACATACTACAGCATCATCCGCAAAAAGCCTCAGTGATCTTCCGATGTTATCCCCAAGGTCATTCATATATATTGTGAATAGCAACGGTCCTATGACACTCCCCTCCGGCACACCTGAAATCACTCTTACTTCGGAAGACTTATCTCCATTGAGAATGACATGCTGCGTTCTGTTATCTAGGAACTCCTCAATCCAAGCACACAATTGGTCTGATAGTCCGTATGCTCGTACTTTATTCATTAAACGACTGTGGGGAACTGTGTCAAACTCCTTGCGGAAGTCAAGAAACACGGCATCTACCTGTGAACCCGTGTCTATGGCCTTCTGAGTCTCGTGGACGAATAGCGTGAGCTGAGTTCCACACGATCGTCTTTTTCGAAACCCATGCTGATTCCTACAGAGTAGATTTCTAGTCACCAGAAAAGTCATTATACTCGAACATAATACATGTTCCAAAATTCTACAACTGATCGACGTTGAAGATATAGGTCTATAGTTCTGCACATCTGTTCAACGTCCCTACTTGAAAACGGGGATGACCTGTGCCCTTTTCCAATCTTTTGGAACGCTATACTCTTCTAGAGACCTACGGTACACCGCTGCAAGAAGGGGGGGGGGAGTTCCTTCGCGTACTCTGTGTAAATTCGAACTGGTATCCCATCAGGTCCGGCGGCCTTTCCTCTTTTGAGCGATTTTAATTGTTTTCTGTCTCTTTGTCATCTATTTCGATATCTTAGTCATCTGTGCGACAATCTAGAGAAGGAACTATAGTACAGTCTTCCTATGTGAAACAGCTTTGGAAAAAGACATTTAGTATTTCGGCCTTTAGTCTGTCATCTTCTGTTTCAGTACCATTTTGGTCACAGAGTGTCTGGACATTTTGTTTTGATCCACCTACTGCTTTGACATAAGACCAAAATTTCTTAGGATTTTCTGCCAAGTCAGTACATAGAACTTTACTTTCGAATTAATTGAACGCCTCTCGCACAGCCCTCCTCACACTGCCTTTTGCTTCGGGTAATTTTTGTTTGTCTGCAAGGCTTTGGCTTTGTTTATGTTTGCAGTGAAGTTCCCTTTGTAATGTTGTGTTTGGTTCTATGGAAATATAATCCTAATGTTCAAAAATGTGTTTGAACAATGTGTCCATCCTATGCACTTTTGCAAGTAGCATCCTATGCGTCAAGTAATGAAATCCGAGAATGTTCTTTGCATAAAAAGCATTAATAATTCTATGGTGCATTTTTTAATGTGTGGCGAAGATTTATGCCAGTACACTTAATGTGCTGGGCAAGAATTACTTGTTTCTCATACATGTAACAGTGACTGTTCATTTTTGAATGTTCTGGAACTCAACTAGAAAATGAACTTAAAAATCAGTTTAGCAAAGAGTATTACTTGGAAAAGAGAGTACTAATGTTTACTGATTTAAAATTGTTTTCAAAACTTACTTGTTTCACAAGTGACTCTATAAACATTTTGTCTAGAGGTTGTTTAAAGTAAAATTTTACTGGAAATTATCTCTGTTTTGTAGAGGTTATTATCTGGGTAAAGAGTGTTAAAATAGTACAAACTTAATGATCTCAAATCGAAAGAGTAATCCAATCCTACCTTAATGATACATAAATTCGAAAGTGTATACAATTTTGTTGTTAAAATGAAAGGTCTATTTTGCTGGATCACATTTCTTTTCCATCAAAACAAAAAGAATAAATCAGCTTAGTAAGTTTCTAGCTAATGATTCTTGGAATAATCATTGAGACGCAAAAACAGAAGGTTTGTATACCGTGTGTCCTATTCGCTTCTGTATAGTGAACGTGTGCATTAACTGTACTTTACTATTATTATGTGCTATCTGGTCTTGTGTGGTTAGTGAAGGGCAGGTTTAAGCAATATTTGTTAAAGAGAAATGTAAACAAGAGAAGGGCTCATTTGCAAAACTAGTGACTGCGTAACTACCGAAGTGACAACTACTGCTACCCACTGTGTAATTTGTCCATTTTGGTGTGTTCATTGCACTTCGTAGAACGGTATTTAATAAAAGTTCGCTTTGAAGTAGTAAAAACAGGTTCTTAATGAATAATGCTTTTACATTATTAGCCTAATTAGGCTGACGACCGTATAACTACACTACTGGCCATTAAAATTGCTACACCACGAAGATGACGTGCTACAGACGTGAAATTTAACCGACAGGAAGAAGATGATGTGATATGCAAATGATTAGCTTTTCAGAGCATTCACACAAGTTTGGCGCCGGTGGCGACACCTACAACGTGCTGACATGAGGAAAGTTTCCAACCGATTACTTATACACCAACAGCAGTTGACCGTCGTTGCCTGGTGAAACGTTGTTGTGATGCCTCGTGTAAGGAGGAAAAATGCGTACCATCACGTTTACGACTTTGATAAAGGTCGTATTGTAGCCTATCGCGATTGCGGTTTATCGTATCGCGACATTGCTGCTCGCGTTGGTCGAGATCCAATGACTGTTAGCAGAATATGGAATCGGTGAGTTCAGGAGGGTAATACGGAACGCCGTGCTCGATCCCAACGGTCTCATATCACTAGCAGCCGAGATAACAGGCATCTTATCCGCATGGCTGGAACGGATCGTGCAGCCACGTCTCGATCCCGTAGTCAACAGATGGGGACGTCTGCAAAACAACAACCATCTGCACGAACAGTTGGACGACGTTTGCAGCAGCATGGACTATCAGTTCGGAGACCATGGCTGCGGTTACCCTTGACGCTGCATCACAGACAGGAGCGCCTGCGGTGGTATACCCAACGAAGAACCTGGGTGCACGAATGGAAAAACGTCATTTTCTCGGAGGAATCCAGGTTCTGTTTACATCATCATGATGGTCGCATCCGTGTTTGGCGACATCGCAGTGAACGCACATTGGGAGCGTGTATTCGTCATCGCCATACTGGCTTATGACACGGTGTGATGGTATGGGGTGCCATTGGCCACACGTCTCGGTCACCTATTGTTCGCATTGACGGCACTTTGAACAGTGGACGTTACATTTCAGATGTGTTACGACCCGTGGCTATACCCTTCATTCGATCCCTGCGAAATGCTACATTTCAGCAGGATAATGCACGACTGCATGTTGCAGGTCCTGTACGGGCCTTTCTGGATACAGAAAATGTTCGACTACTGCCCTGGCCAGCACATTCTCCAGATCTCTCACGAACTGAAAACGTCTGGTCTATGGTGACCGAGCAACTGGCTCGTCACAATACGCCAGTCGGTACTCTTGATGAACTGTGGTATCCTGTTGAAGCTGCATGGGCAGCTGTACCTGTACACGCCATCCAAGCTCTGTTTGACTCAATGCCCGGGCGTATCAAGGCCGTTATTACGGCCAGACGTGGTTGTTCTGAGTACTGATTTCTCAGGATCTATGCACCCAAATTGCATGAAAATGTAATGACATGTCAGTTCTAGTGTAATATATTTGTCCAATGAATACCAGTTTATCATCTGCATTTCTTCTTGGTGTAGCAATTTTAATGGCCAGTAGTGTATTTCGTTTGACAGTAATCAGTTACTGTTACTCCTTGCAAAATTATTTCTTTCTGTCATCTACCTACAGCTATTTTTACGAAATTAAGGTTCGATTCCAGGTAAACTCGGTGAAATTTCTAAATTTCTCTCAGAGGGTAACATTTACTGCAAAATTAGGCTCTATTTGTTTAATTTACTACCGCTGTAGTGTTATACGTGGCTGCCTTGTGACAAAAATAAACCTTGTCGCCACTAGGTAAACTTTACATGTCAGCGGAGCAGTAGTGTTATAAAGTCTCCATAGTTCACGTTTCCGCATTTGCCGCACGCTCGTCGGAAAGGCACGAATGCCACACTAATTTTTTACCTGCCTTCTGTCCTTAGATACACGCATCGGAGTTGTGCTACTTGTATATATACTGCAGCGCCGCCCTCAAACGGAAACTCTTCGTTCGCCCCTTATATTAGCTAGAGCGTATATAGGTGTCGATTAAAAGGAGTAGCAGAGGGCAATGAAATTAGCAAATAATCCTAATAAAAATAGGCCCCGATAGCAATGGTTACCCCGAAACGACGTACTGCGACTGATTACATGGACGCCTTATAATAGAATACACAAGGATCCAGACTGCAGATATGCACTTGAGAACAAACACATTACAACAAATATTCCACATGGCGATCGTTTATGTGAAGGCAGGCTTCAGAACGTCGTCTCATCAATGGCTGTACACGTTCATAAATCCAGCCATGTTCCGAAGGCATTCACAACCATCCGCCACTCGTTCCCGGAGTTCATGGACACTGTCAACAAGACTGGACTACATCAAAGCTTTTCAGTATTCCCCAACAACAAATTGAAAAGGTTCATGCAATTAACCATGGTATTAGCGAGCCGCGAGCGATACACTTGCTGTCGAAATGACATTTACTAGTACCAAGGTATCCGCTATGACGACAAAATCAAACGACAGCAGTTTACCACTTTGTAAAAGTGCGTGCTCGCTAAGATAGCTCGCCTCAGAGTGGTAGATTGACAGTTGACGGTCCCATAACTATGAATTGTATTACAAAACGAGTAATTTGCCCATGAAGAAAGTATCAGCTTTAGGGGAACAGAGTTGTATTATTGGCTGTTAGCCGTGCCGTTGTATACGATGAGACGGAAATTCTTCTGCTCTTGTGACGCTCTGTCAGTTCTTGTCCTCTCGGGGTGTGGAAACTGACGCTGCCCGAGAAAGGAGTTTTCTAAGTGTAGCTGAGCTTAGCTCGTTTGACGCTTGATTCGAATTGGAACTTTATGGATGTGAACTGGTAGCATCTCAGGAGTTAGTTGAAGACCCATTCCTTGTGTGGAAAGTCCAAGTTCGATTCATAGTCACTTCCCGTTTTAAACGAATTTATGTAGCTTTCAAATCGGATATGAGAAGTAGGAAGACGAGTTATAGATAGATATACTTTTCGTTCCGTAGGTCCATGGTGAGACGATCCTTGAGAAAGTACAACACATCACAGAAATATGTATTACAGAGTTACAAAGTAATGGGTGAGCCATTGCTCCTACTCCTGCCACGGGTCCCATGTGGACCGGCCGCAAAAGTGCCGAACAGTTTAAAATCTAAACACACCTTCACTGAAAAATTAGAAATTTGTCACAAACATTCAGATGTATATAACGTGAAGTGCTTAGTATAATTTGTGGTGTAATGCAGCCACGAGGTGCCCTTTACAACCGTTACTCGGTGCACTGAAGATCTGTAGAAGTCATATTTTACATTGTGGCTGTACTAGACAGTAGTATGAAGGGCTGGGAGCGATCTATTGTGTTGATTTACAAATTACAAAAATGCGTAAATTTATTTAAAGAAAAAAAACCTTTCAAATACGTATCAAATCACAATGACACGAACAGTTTGCTCCTTAGGGCACCTCTGCAAAACACTTACCTATCGAAATTTAACTTGAGTTCAATTAGCTGACAGCTTGAACAGGTGCACGTATGCCGCCAGATATCTCGTAAACAGAAACAAGATTAAACACTACAACAAACGTCAAAGCAACATGCTCAAAAACAAGCACTTATTGGTGGTAAAAGGGTTATTTAAAACCGAACTTCAGAATGATTACACAATATTAAAAAATAAAGATTTTAGAAACGCAATTTTTCCTTTCAGTAATGATACTTCGATGGCTATGGGTTTGCTTCCCAAACGATGTTGCTCAAATCTGGCTGTTATTAAACATCCACCTGGTTCCGCTGCAAGTGCGGATTGGTTACATCATAATTCAGGCTGAACAATCAATTATCATCCGTGCATCAAATTAACCGTTAGTCAAAGGTGTATCTGAAGGCTCTGAGCACTATGGGACTCAACTGCTGTGGTCATCAGTCCCCTAGAACTTAGAACTACTTAAACCTAACTAACCTAAGGACATCACACACATCCATTGCCCGATGCAGGATTCGAACCTGCGACCGTAGCAGTCGCACGGTTCCGGGGTGTATCTGAGACTATTCAGCATTAGATGCAAGTCATCATATGTTGAGCCATTCAATACCTGCCTCCCTTGTATCACTAAGAGCATACAAAAAGTTTGTATAAATACCCATTGGTCACTGAACATATAGGAAACTCAGTTTAAACAATAACTGGTTCTGAAAATTTGCAATCAATAAACCCAATGGAAACTTCATTCACTGCTACATGTAACCTGATTACTAACGGCCAGTTCGTCTAACACGTTACAAACGGTCCCCGTGAACATAAGCACTTCAGTCACTCCAACTAAACGAGTACGGCATTAGCAAAAACATCGACTTCAAATGCCTTTCTCTCCAGGCTCCAGATAATTATTTTCACTTGCGTGTTGCGGAGTAACCTACCGTGTCCAAAATGTCTGAAATCTCAACCCCAAGTGCACATTCCACACTGACGAGGCACACGTTCCAAAACGCCATGCGTCTAGACTACTATGACAGCTGGCGCACGGGACTGCCTCCACCTCGCGCATTCCACAGTCAACACCACTAAATCCGGAAATGGAAATTGGTGGTTAAGATCTTATGGGACTGCTGAGGTCATCGGTCCCGAAGCTTACACACTACTTAATTTAACTTGAACTAACTTATGCTAAGGACATCGTACACATCCATGCCCGAGTGAGGACCCGAACCTCCGATGGGGGGAGCCGCTCAACCCGGCTCACAGCGAACTCCACAGCACGGCTCTGAGTCGCGACCTGTCACCACATCTAGATCTGCGACAGTCACTGCTTACAGGTGGAATGACACTAGTGCACCAGCAGTATGATTAATACTTCGTTTTAATTACTTTCCCACTTGATTGACAAAATAATTATTATATTTTTGCGTTCCAAGCATTAGTAAATTATCGAAAGAGCTGTCCGCTCCCGGGAGCTGAGTGGTCAGTCTGCTTTCCGCAGCGCTCCGGTGAGGACGTCTTGTTTACGTCCCGCCCGCGCGGTCGCGAGTGCCCGCAGTTGTTTACTACTTCGTTGTCGCTAGTTTAAGAGTCCATCACTAAGCAATATGGCACATTCATACAGACAAGCCACCATCAAGATCAGTTTTCAACCCGATCATGCACGACCGCGAGCTTTTGAAGTGGAACATTTTCTACATGACGACGTTAAAATCGAACCGCGGGACATAATTGGTATCCACCTCTCTATCACGAGCAGTGTTGTCTACGTCAAATTAGGAAGTGACGAGATGTGCAGCAGAATCGTGAGCGCACATGCGAACGATCTTAAATTCAGACATTCTGATGGCCACATTGGGGCGGTCTCTATCGATCACGCGGGGCTTGGCCTCAGTACGATACGCGTCTTCGAACTCCCTTTCGGAGTACCACCGGACGTAGTCACCGCGGCTTTCCAGCCTTAAGGCCGAGTGCTCAGCCATAAGGCCGAAAAATAGACCACCTTTACAGCGTACCCCGTTCTTAACGGGGTACGACAGATCAAAAATGAACTGACCAAACATGCACCATCATATCTTGTCATCGGCGGATGTAAGGTGATCATTATGTATGACGGTCAGCTACGCACTTGCTCTGGTTGTGGCCAAGAAGGGCACGTCCGGTCGGATTGTCTCCGGCGACGGCTTCTCCAAATCCCGACAGGTGAATCTATGACTCCCTCTACAGTGACGACCCTTCCTCTCAATTATGCCGAGGTTGCACGGGCAGCAACCCTTTCCGATGCTTTCCGATGCTGACTACATCAGTCCGATAGCCGCCCCCGACAGCGAGACCATGATGGATTCTGCAGTACCGGATCCCGCCTCTAGAACGGCACCCCCACCTGAAGATAATCACCGACTAACCTTGCAAGAAGGCGTGGATGCCAGGATGAACATTGACCCAAGGGTTGTGCCGACAGCGGCTTTTCTTCCAGACACCGGAGCATCTGAAGAAATCCATCCACATTCGGATACTGAAACATGTCTGTAAACAGCGTCCCCCGCGGAAACACATGAGACGACGGCGTGCTCCATCGGACGAGTGTTTGCAGCGATCGTCTGACATGGACTGTGGACACTCCGACCGACTGTACCGGCGGTACAGAGGCCGCAGGAACATCCCACCCAACAGATCGCCATGGTGACGGCTTCAGTCCCTCCGACCCCACAGATCTGCAGGATTAAAGCAGACAGCCGCTGCCGATTCCCAGTCAGTAGAGCCGATGGAGTCAGCGCCGAGTTCCGCAGCAGCCACTAACAGCCACCAACAGCCGATGGTATTTCATGGCGACTGGGCGGACGACAGTGAGGAAAACTCCTTGCCCATCGTGTCGGACGACATGCGGGGGAACTTACCCCACCAGTGTTGATCCTTTCCCGTTATCAGATACAGTGACGAAACAGCCTTACAAAGGTATTGATGGCCGACACGGGTGCTGTGGATATACCTCAAACTTATCGCGTTGCGACTATAAACATCATCACTATACGGACGCGCTCTAAGTTATCCTTGCTTCAGGATATGTTGAATTCTGCTCCCATCGATATAGCCCTTCTCCAGGAAGTGTGCATCGACTACTTCCCAGACATGTACGGTTACGATGCTTGCGTCTCTCCAGCTTCCTCCACAGGCAGAAGTGTCGCTGTACTTCTGCGGGAAGGGATAGTGGAGGACGATATCCTCTTTCTGACTGGGGCAAGAGGAATGGCACTCACGATACTAGCTATCCTCCGCCTTATTAATATCTACGTACCTTCCGGAACGGACAAACGTCGAGAACGTTCACGATTCTTTGCAGAAGACGTCGCTCCGGTCTTCCAAGGCCGCCACGACCATCTGGTGTTTGGAGGTGCCTTCAATTGCGTACTACTTGGCGCCCAGAGACCAACTCCCACGACATAATCCGTGCCCGGAACTCGAGACGCTAATTTGAGACCTGCAGATGCTGGACACTTGGGAACATCTTCACGAGTCACTCTTCCAGTCGCATCGACCGGATTTATGTCTCACGCTCTCTCACCGCTGGAACACAGGATGCGGAACTGAGGCCTGCAGCTTTCTCGGACCACTCAGCTTACATATGTGCCGTCACCCTGCGGCGGCAACAAGTGTGGAGGAGCCGCAGCCCATGGAAATTAAACATCGCTCACCTGTCGTACCCGGATTGCCCCCAAGCCGTTGAGGATGAGTGGCATTCGTGTGAAAATCGTCTCCGTGCATGTCCCACAACGATCCGCTGGTGGCTGGGATTGAACCGTCGTCCTCCCGAATGTGAGTCCAGTGTCTAACCACTGCGCTACCTCGCTCGGTCTTGATGGAAGAAATTACGGAATTTACCATTTGTAGTTGCATACACGTCACGTGTGCTGCACTGTTGTTGAAATAGCTCGTTAATATTTTATAAATTTTAGACTTCATTTACTTATTTTAAAGTTTACTTGTGTTAATATTTGCCGTAAAAGTAACTTATTAGTGGATTTTCATTAATCTCAGTCTTTCTTCGTGTGTTATTGACTCGAGTGGTCTGTTATTTGTGAGTGTGCTTTCGTCGTTCGTCTAAGCCTCGCGCCTCAGTAGTGTGTTTACATTTTGCGCCGTGCACTGCAGCTGTAGCGGTTATAAGCTAAGTACTGACAAACTTATTTGTGCTCTGTAATACAGTTATTAAATCTAATAGATTTCACCGGTTTTGCGTGCCGTTTGTGGCGAAATAACGACTTAAACTTTTGTAGTCGTTCGCTCGCTGTGTTTTATAGAGTTTTCAGTGTGTTGAAGTCGTTTAGTAAATTTCGTCTGAAATATTTCAGTAAAATTTTCATTCAGTGTTTTAACTTCGCTTAGTGTTACAGTGGTCGTTTTAATTTCTTTGGTTTTAGCTAATAATTTTGTGAAGTTTTGCTGGTATTGGTATCGGCTGTGTTGTAGTAGTATTAATACAAGTAGCTGCTTTCTTAGTAAGCAGAGAATTTCGAGACCATCATTGTTAGTTCTTAAATCGTTCTGCTGGTGTAACTGAACAATGGTAACGTAGACGTATAGTTTTTGTCAGTAACTGTAAAATTTTACCATGAGTGAAAAGTGTGGGCTCTGTCGTAGGTTTGTGAGTAATGGGTTAGAATGTGGGATTTGTTCAAAGTATTTTCATTGTGGGGAATGCAGTGGGGAAGCCAGTGGTCATTTTAGGGAGATCCTCTCCTAGGAATGTAGAATCTGTAGTAGATGCAAGTTTATAGAGGAGCAGGAGCGTAAGATCTGTGCCATTCCGGTGCAGTTACATTGCACAAAGGAGGAACTTGATAGGTTGAGGAGGGTGAAGGGTGGTGGGGAATGGGAACTGGCAGTTGGCAAGAAGGTAGCTAGGAAGTGGAGGTATTCAGACAGTTTTACTTTGCATACATGCAGTAGATACGACCAACTGTCAGATTTGAGTGGAGAAGAGCCTCGTGTAGCTGCAGATGCAGGTAACTTGCACCAGTTCTCAGCAATTAGGAGGCCTAGGTTAGTTGCAAAGTCTAGCAGAAAGAAGGTTCTGCTGCTAGGTAGTTCCCACGGTAGAGGTGTGGGCCAGCAGTTGCAGTTGCAGTGTTGGGGAGTGAGTACCAGGTCACCAGCATTGTGAAGCCTAGTGCAGGGTTGGCTCAGGTGACAGAAAGTATAGGGGAGTTATGTAAGAATTTTACGAAGGGGGATGAGGTAGTGATAGTGGGTGGAGCAGGGAACAGTCTCGATAGGGACGGGCAATATGATGTCAGTGGTGACTTGGTTAAGATAGCCACTCAAACTGGTGGCACTAATGTGCATTTCGTGCAACTGTTTCAGCGTCATGATCGGCCTCACCTTAATGCGGCTGTTAGGCGCGTTAATGTGGGTATGGGGAGGGCACTGATGGCGGAGGGCATGGAACACATCTCAGTGGTGCCAGTTGGGTCTATCAGTAGATGGAGTTTCACTAGGCATGGCCTAGGTATGGGAAGGGGAGGCTGGCTAAGCTTATAGGTGACAGTGTAGTGGGTGGTGGTGGTGGTGGTGGTGGTGGTGGTGGTGGTAGTGGTGGTGTCGCTCATGGAAAAATTTCTGTAGTAGTTGGTGTTAGAGCTGCACCTTTTTTTAGGCTGAAGTCAGCTGATAGGTATACCTGCTTAAAAGAAGTGCCTCTACCTAAGGGCTCACCTCAAGACGATGTAATGTTTCCAATAGAGAAGGAACTAGCATATTTCATCAAAATATAAGAGGCATTAGAGATAAAGTTAGTGAACTGCTAATAGATGTTAACTCTGAAATTATTGGTATATCAGAGCACCACTTAAATAATTTGATATTTCAGAGGCTTCCTTTACCAGGCTACAGATTAGCTGTTTCTCAAGGAGTTCCTTGCGAGGGGGGGGGGGGAGGGGGGGGAATGGCTCTGTACGCAAAAAAACAGTATTTCATGTCAATCCATGGACGTATCACGACACTGCACTGAACAGATATTTGAAAGTTGTGCAGCATTAGTTGAATTTAGTGAAACTAAACTTCTAATTGCTGTTGTTTATAGGGCCCCTAACTCCAACTTCCGAGCCTTTTTGCTTAAGCTTGAGATGGTTCTTGATGCACTTTGTAGGAAGTACCAAAAAGTAGTTACATGTGGTGACTTCAATATTAATTTTGTATATGATTGTGAAAGAAAAAGGATGTTGGTTGATCTCTTAAATTCATGTGATCTGGTGCAAACTGTGTTTTTTCCAACTAGGGTGCAGTGGAACAGTAGCACAGTCATAGACAATATTTTTATTCATTCTTCATTACTAGATGGGCATTCTGTTAGTAAAAGGGTGAATGGCCTTTCAGACCATGATGCACAACTTTTAACACTAAAAGGTTTTTGTACTCAAACCAATATCATATTTAATTACAAACTACGTAGGAAAGTTAATCCAACGGCAATAGAGAGTTTTTTAAAACTTGTCACGGAACAAGAGTGGCACGATGTTTACAGTGCTGATATCATAGATGACAAATATAATGCTTTCCTTAAATCATTTCTCTTGCTCTTTGAGAGTTGATTTCCATTAGAATGTTCTAAACGGGGTACCAGCAGTAATGGACAGCTCGGTCGGCTGACTTGTGGGATAAGGATATCATGTAGAACAAAGGGGAAATTATATCAAAATGTTAGAAGTAGTCTCAATCAAGCTAAAGTAGCCCATTACAAACAGTATTGTAAGGTGCTTAAAAATGTTATTAGCAAGGCAAAAAGTATGTGGTATGCAAATAGAATAGCTAATTCACAGGATAAAATTAAAGCCATATGGTCAGATGTGAAGGAAGTGTCTGATTAGCAGCACAAGATCGATGATATAAAGTCAGTTCGCATAAATAATATTTCTGTTACTGATAAATCAGATATATGTACAGTATTTAACAATCATTTTCTGAGCATTGCTGGTGAATTAAATAAAAATTTAGTTTCTTCAGGAAATCATATAAATTTATTAGTAAATGCCCTTCCGAGATTGACGTCTGAAATACTCCTCTGTGCTACAGACAAGAGGGAGATTGAGTCAATAATAAAATCAATGAAGACTAAGGCCTCTCATGGTTATGATGGAGTGACTAGCAGAATATTAAAGTACTGTACTGCACATGTTAATCCTGTATTTAGTCATATTTGTAATTTTTCCTTTAGGAATGGTCAGTTTCCTGGGAGATTAAAGTACTCAGTAGTAAAGCCGCTTTTTAAAAAGGGAGAAATGGATAATGTAGATAATTTTAGGCCTATTTCTATGCCATCAGTGTTTGCAAAAGTTATCGAAAAGGCTGTGTATGTAAGGTTAATTGATCATTTTATATCACACGATTTGCTATCAAATGTACAGTTCGGCTTTAGAAGTCGTTTGACAACTGAAAATTCTATATTCTCCTTTCTCTGTGAGGTACTGGATGGGCTAAACAAAAAGTTTCGAACGCTTGGCGTATTTTTTGATTTAACAAAGGCATTTGACTGTGTTGATCTCACAATATTGCTCCAGAAGTTGGGCCATTACGGAATAAGGGGAGTAGCTCACAATTGGTTCACCTCTTACTTTAGTAACAGGCAGCAAAAGGTCATTATTCACAATGTTGATAACGACTGTGATGTGGGATCTGAGTGGGTTACTGTCAAATGGGGGGTGCTCCAGAGATCAGTGTTGGGGCCGCTCCTGTTCCTTATTTATGCAGGGTGTTACAAAAAGGTAAGGCCAAACTTTCAGGAAACATTCCTCACACACAAAGAAAGAAAATATGTTATGTGGACGTGTGTCCGGAAACGCTTACTTTCCATGTTAGAGCTCATTTTATTACTTCTCTTCAAATCACATTAATCATGAAATGGAAACACACAGCAACAGAACGTAACAGCGTGAATTCAAACACTTTGTTACAGAAAATGTTCAAAATGTCCTCCGTTAGCGAGGATACATGCATCCACCGTCCGTCGCATGGAAACCCTGATGCGCTGATGCAGCCCTGGAGAATGGCGTATTGTATCACAGCCGTCCACAATACGAGCACGAAGAGTCTCTCCATTTGGTAACGGTGTTGCGTAGACATAAGCTTTCAAATGCCCCCATAAATGAAAGCCAATAGGGTTGAGGTCAGGAGAGCGTGGAGGCCATGGAATTGGTCCGCCTCTACCAATCCATCGGTCACCGAATCTGTTGTTGAGAAGCGTACGAACACTTCTACTGAAATGTGCAGGATCTCCATCGTGCATGAACCACATGTTGTGTCGTACTTGTAAAGACACATGTTCTAGCAGCACAGGTAGAATATCTCGTATGAAATCATGATAACGTGCTCCATTGAGCGTAGGAGGAGGAACATGGGGTCGAATAAAGACATCACCAACAATGCCTGCCCAATCGTTCACAGAAAATCTGTGTTGATGACGTGATTGCACAATTGCTTGCGGATTCTCGTCAGCCCACACATGTTGATTGTGAAAATTTACAATTTGATCACGTTGGAATGAAGCCTCACCCATAAAGAGAACATTTGCACTGAAATGAGGATTGACACATTATTGGATGGACCATTCGCAGAAGTGTACCCGTGGAGGCCAATCAGCTGCTGATAGTGCCTGCACACGCTGTACATGGTACGGAAACAACTGGTTCTCCCGTAGCACTCTCCATACAGTGACGTGGTCAACGTTACCTTGTACAGCAGCAACTTCTCTGACGCTGACATTAGGGTTATCGTCAACTGCACGAAAAATTGCCTCGTCCACTGCAGGTGTCGTCGTTCTAGGTCTTCCCCAGTCACGACTCATAGGCTGGAATATTCCGTGCTCCCTAAGACGCGGATCAATTGCTTCGAACGTCTTCCTGTCGGGACACCTTCGTTCTGGAAATCTGTCTCGATACAAACGTACCGCGTCACGGCTATTGCCCCGTGATAATCCATACATCAAATGAGCATCTGCCAACTACGCATTTGTAAACATTGCACTGACTGCAAAACCACGTTCGTGAGAACACTAATCTGTTGATGCTACGTACAGATGTGCTTGATGCTAGTACTGTAGAGCAATGAGTTGACGAAACTAAAATGAGCTCTAACATGGAAATTAAGCGTTTCCGGACACATCTTCACCTAAGATCTTTTCTTTATTTGAGTGTGAGGAATGTTTCCTGAAAGTTTGGCCGTACCTTTTAGTAACACCCTGTATAAATGATATGCCCTCTAGTATTATGGGTAACTCAAAAATATTTTTGTTTGCTGATGACGCTAGCTTGGTAGTAATGTTTGTTGTGTGCAACATTGACTCGGTTTCAAGTAGTGCTGTACATGACCTCAGTTCATGGCTTGTAGAAAATAAACTAACGTTAAATCACAGTAAGATTCAGTTTTTACAGTTTCTAACACACAATTCAACAAAACCTGACGTTTTAATTTCACAGAACGGGCAGCTGATTAGTGAAACTAAACAGTTCAAATTTCTGGGTGTTCTGATAGATAGTAAGCTGTCGTGGAAAGCCCACGTTCAGGATCTTGTTCAAAGACTTAATACCGCTATTTTCACTACTCGAACGATATCAAAAGTGAGTGATACTTCGACACGTAAATTAGTCTACTTTGCTTATTTTCGTTCACTTATGTCGTATGGTATTATGTTTTGGGGTAACTCTTCCCATTCTAGAAGGATATTTTTGGTTCAGGAACTGTCAGCTCGGGCAATAAGTGGTGTGAGATCACGGACCTCTTGTCGACCTCTTTTCACGAGTCTAGGTATTTTGACACTGGCCTCTCAATATGTATATTCCTTATTGTCGTTTCTTGTTACTAATATTAGTTTATTTCCAGGAATAAGCAGCTTTCACTCGGTTAATACTTGGCAGAAATCAAACCTCCATTCGGGTCGGACTTCCTTAACTCTTGTGCAAAAAGGTGTACAGTATACTGGTGCATCCATTTTCAATAAGCTGCCACTCGAATTAAAAAATCTTTGCAGTAATCCACGCGCTTTCAAATCGAAACTGAAGAATTTCCTCATGGATCACTCCTTCTATTCTGTCGAGGAGTTCCTTGAAAAATTAAGCTGATTCTTATTGTAGTGCTGCTAGTGTTTACTTAAACTTATGGACTGACTTTTTTTCAGGTTCATGAACATTTATTTTTATTTTTATCTGTTATTACTTTTATGTTGTAAGTTCATGTACTGACACATTCCATGAGCCGCCCATGGTGACCAAGCGGTTCTAAGCGCTATAGTCTGGAACCGCGCGACCGCTACGGTCGCAGGATCGAATCCTGCCTCGGGCATGTATGTGTGTGATGTCCTTAGGTTAGTTGGGTTTAATTAGTTCTAAGTTCTAGGGGACTGATGACCTTAGAAATTAAGTCCCATAGTGCTCAGAGCCATTTGAACCATTTGTTCAGTTCCATGACCTTGGAGATATGCTCCTCAATTTGGTCCTACGAAACTTGACGTGTAAATAAATAAATAAATAAATAAATAAAGTGATCGACGCCATTAGAAAAGGAGCTGTCAACAAGTCTCCAGGTATAGATGGCCTCCCCTTGGAATTTTACCGGACTTTTCAACATTTATTAGCCACCCGATGGACGGACATCTGTCGCGAACTACTATCCCCGAAAGTGCCGATCCCTGCGGCCCTCGTGGAAGGGATAATTATTCCTGTTCACAAACCGTCCGGTGGCTCACGGCTACAGGACTACCGCCCGTTGACGCTATTGAACTGCGACTTTAAGACCTTTTCTCGACTGTTGGCAGCGCGGATACACCAGACCTTATGAAACGTTATCTCACCCGATCAAACGTCATTAGGAGGCGACAGTAACATTCATACAGCACTCAGTGAATATCGTGACTTGTTCTCACTGGCGAGGACATGTCGTCTGAAGGGTGCACTGGCGACAATCGATTTCAGTCAAGCTTTCGACCGAGTGGACCACGACTATTTGGAAGCGGTGCTCCAACATATGCGGTACCCACAGCCATTCGTCACTGTAGTCATGCGACTACTCCGTGGCGCGACATCCAAGGTGATCGCCAACGGTCGACCTACGCAGCCCCTCACCATTTCTCGATCGATACGCCAAGGCTGCTCTCTGTCCACTTTACTTTACGCTGTGGCCATGGAACCACTCCTACGCGGCCTGTTCCAACGACTAACGAGTATGACGTTACGAGGCCACACTTTCCGATGTGAAGCATACGCTGACGACCTTGTGACTGTCATCCGCAACGGAGACGACACCGCTACCGCGCTGAATTGGATAGCGACATATAGCATGGCCACTGGTAGTCGTATCAACGACGCAAAATCGGTGGCGATGGACATTGGGGTCGGATTGTCTGAGGACAGTGTCACCCCCTTACCGCTCAGAGGTACTTTGAAATGTCTCGGCATTATTTTTCAAATGGCACTGAGCACTATGCGACTTAACTTCTGAGGTCATCAGTCGCCTAGAACTTAGAACTAATTAAACCTAACTAACTTAAGAACATCACACACATCCATGCCCGAGGCAGGGTTCGAACCTGCGACCGTAGCGGTCGCTCGGTTCCAGACTGTAGCGCTTAGAACCGCACGGCCACTCCGGCATTATTTTTACAGGCGATATACGACGAACTGCTGCTCACAACTTTCAACGGCTTTTACGAAATGTTCAGACTGGGATTGCCAACAACCGCTTGCGAGCCCTGGACATCGTCCAACTAACTCAGTATGTAAACGCACATTTAGCGTCACGCATTCCGAACATCGCCCAGGTATTACCTATACCAGTGATGTTAGCTCGCCGTATACTTGCGGCTGTTGGGTCCTTCGTGAGTTCAGGAATGCTTTTCACGATCAAATATGACACTCTCACCCTTCCCCCGGATCGGGGAGGACTTGGCCTTCATCACGTTCATGACAGAGCGTTCGCCCTATTTGTGAGCACGTTAGTCAAACTATGGCGCCGCCGTCCGGACAGTCTGACCAGTTTGTTAATAGAAGAACTTGCACCGCCCTCCCTGTTGCCACCTGTTCCGATACACCACGTCCCCTCCTCGCTCTTCTACATCGGTGTCTTTTACCTCGAACTCAGTTACGTTCGACTTGCCTTGCCAGCGACTCAACTGGTGACGGCAAAGACGGTTTATCGGGTCCTGCAACATGGACGACCCGATAACGTCGCGGAGAGGAGGCACCCGAACGTCAACTGGCGAGTAGTGTGGAGGACAATTCACCACGTAACACTGGACACTGACGTCACGGCGATTTGGTATATCACTGTCAACGGCAAGCAGCTGTGGCGTTCAATACAACGATGAACACCGTCTTAGATGCGGCGAGTCTACGGCAGTGTGGCACTTAGTGAGGCAAATGTCAGCATACTTACTTCGAGTAACACCGAATAATATCGACCCCAAGACGAGACGTATTACCCACGCACGAAAACTAATGTCATGACGCGGCTTCGTGGACATGCAGTGCATTATTTGTTTCAAGACGGCACTAAGGACACTTTAGACTTTGGAACTATTTGCAGGAACGACATTACGAGATCCTCCGTAACCCAAAGTATCGACAATATTTTTCCAATTATTTGTGGAGTGCGTTCCACAACCTTTCACGTAGCTCGAACATCACGGGTAAGAGAAGCTAAAATTACGATGGTAGAAAACTACACGGACAGCAGATGGAGAGTTTCGTCGTGAACCCTCGCACTCTATAGCAGTATTTGCCCCGTTTCCTCTTTTTGTCCCCGGTGCGGAAAGATCTTCGCAGTTTTTGTTTCTCATCCGGTACAAGGTGGTACGGATTCCGCCCTTAGGTTTTGTTTCATGGTTTCCCTAGCCCCGCACTTTGCTCTCCTTCTTTATGCCTTTTGCTGCAATATAAGCATGTTTTTAGTTATGTGCGTCACCAACTCGACGCAACGAGTGTACTTACTAGTTTTCAGTTACTTACTGTTAAAATAAATAAATAAATAAATAAACAAATAAAATAACAAAAGAAATTTACAATAATACACCAACTGCATCCTGTGTACCACATCCCCAGGATGGGAGGGAAGAGGCATCGTGGCCAGGCCTGAGGTTGCGACCCCAGCCCACCTTGCCTCCGCCACCCCACTACCTGATCCATCTCTCAAAAAAAAAAAGAAAAAAAGAAAAAAAAGGGTCAGCGGGAGAGACTGTTTCAGGGCCCGGGTTCGATTTCCGGCTGGATCGGAGATTTTTTCTGCTCTGGGATTTGGTGTTGTGCTGTCCTAATTATCATCATTTCATCCCCATCGACCATCGACGCCCAAGTCGCCGAAGTGGCGTCAGATCGAAAGACTTGCACCAGGCGAATGGTCTACCCGACGGGAGGCCCCAGTCACACGACATTTCTTTTTCTTATCGAGAGAGATAAATGATCGTCAAATAAACGTAAATACAGCCGAATCTCACTGGTTCAGTGTCATAAGCCACAACTTATTGACGAAGAAATACTTCCGAAAATACGCACGCAGGTAGTTGTATATAAACAGCTTAATACGCTGTTCAGTTGTTGGACTGGACAGAAGGCAAGAAAGCAGCAATCACAGTTGAAAATATGCGTCATCTTTCATTTAAATGAAAGCCAGCAATCTTATGACTTCAGCAAAATAGCTTTTAAAAACAAGTAAGAGCTTAAACAACTTGCCGAATATTAATAGGAAATGAGATTAGCAACGGACTTGAACAAAAGATCTTTTACACAATTAAGAAACTATGAAATTTGTCAAACATTAACAGGTATCTGAAGTTGGTCAAAAGCCTTAATATTTACAAAAAATTTTAGTTGACTTTTAAATATAATATCTTAAATGATTGCAACAAATGTGGTAACAACAACAGGAACACAAGCAATGCTTCACGTTCGTTGGTGACATAAGTTTAGAACCAGAATAAGTTATACAGACACAGGAGGGATAACCCGAGGAAAAGGGTGGGCGGTGTGAACTCGCCACCCACGGGTGTGCTGGAGGGTGGAGCAGTTCCTGCACAACGTGAACTACAACAGACTAAGAACGAACCTTAGAAAACTATAACAGTACTCTGCTTTACAAAGGGCGACACATATTTTATTATATTACCATTTAAGTGTCAAAAATAAATAAAACATCTGCCCAATCAACGAATATGGTGATAAGCAACAACTGGCTAGAACTCTGATTACAGTAATGAGAAAACCTATAAGGCTTAGTGTCTCCAAAATTAACGCGCTAACAGTTACTTGTATTAATTATTCAGCAGGAACAGTAATTAAACATTATTTTGAAATGGAAGGAAATTCAAATTCGCTGACTTCTAATATGTTTTGCAGTAAGACACTAGCCATAAGTAAGGAAGCGGACAGCTCTTACTAAGGTAAGGGTCACTATTTCAAATAGCTAAGGAACCGAATCACAGATGTCAAATTTGGTTTACCAGGCTACTCGTAACAACTTAAGTGAAAAGTACATTCTTATTTTACCAGACTTTACCATAGAAAATGGCGGGTCAGCTTACAATCCAACCAAAATGTTTTAAAAATGCTTCACTAAAATAATTACAGTGAAAAGGCACTCTGGTTAGATTCACCCCACCAAAATGTTTTACAAATGCTTAACTAAAATGATTACAGTGAAAAAGCACTCAGACTTCACCGTATTTAAAAGCGATTGGTTGATCGACGCGAGCCGGTACGGCTCAGCTAAAATAGAGAGAATATAAACGACGCTGCTTATTTCTTTACTTGTGAAACGGTATCATTACCGTCATGGTCTAATCTTCTATCCATGTTCCATATGGAATAACGGAACTTGGATAGAAGACTGGACCATGTCGGTAATTATTCCATTTCATAAGAAAGAAAATTCACAGCGTTGTGAAAACAGCAGAAGTATTTTATTAATTTCACTTGCCAGCAAGATTCTTCTAAATGTCATCTATGAACCCCTGAGAACCTATTTAGGTCACCAGACCAAGCTGCGTTTGTGCGTAATAAAGCAACACGGGAGCAGAAGGCAAATATGGTTTCGTTTTTTAGTTTTGGTCGATTTCTATTGCACTAATTTCGCTTCCAATTCTAAAAAACTAAGTTACAAATAATATAAACTATACTATCCACACTCATGGGATATCGTATTCACGTGTAGTTTGCTGTCCGCTCACACAGAGCATAACAAACATGAGCTGGAGTGTCGTGACTACCACTGTTTCGCCAGAGTAAGGATACACCTCAACGACCCCATCGACACAGAGTGGTGCCAGCCTGATTAAATCAACAGAAACAGTGAGAGCCTTAGCACAATATAACTCTCACGTTATTTGATGATAATAATACTGATACATATATACATTATATGGTTCTACTACGAAAACCGTCAATGAGACAGAAGGATTTGGTCACCAAAAAATTCTTTAAGCTCGTTTTAAACTTTACTTTACTACTAGCTAAACTTTTATGGCTACTGGAAAGTTACTGAAATGTTCGTTCCTGAATAATGAAAATTTTTCTAGGCCAATGTGTCTGTAAATCTTTATTTAGATTATTTTTATTTCTAGAGCCGATTCAATAATTTGAGCTGTGGCTTTGGAAAAAAGCGATTTACGACAGGTTTCATTAATGATTAAGCATATTCGGAAGTAGTAGTATTCCCAGTTCCTTACACATACCTCTACAGGACGTTCTTTAAATTACACTACAAGGAGATCGTGTTACAAGTTTTTGGAAGAAGGTGCTGATAGGGTGTCTCTCGGATTTTGATGAGGTTACAAAAAATGGGAGTAGCTGACGCTCACGCATATTCACCTTACACTAATATGCGGTGAACGTGAAATTTATGTATGCAGCTAGCAAAGTAAGTGTCTGTTTATAGCGCCCAAAGCTTACATTTCTACCGACTGCACTGATATCAACAGTGAGGGCATGTTCAGCTCTTTGTTACTTCGGTTTATTCGTATATAAAAAAATCGTGATGGTTACAGTACAAGTGTTCTGCAGGGAGCAAAATAGTCAAACCGATGTACGTGGTAACCAGTTGTGCTACTGTGTGTGTGTGTGTGTGTGTGTGTGTGTGTGTGTGTGTGTGTGTGTGTGTAAAATCGTCAACCTGATCGTCGTCGTAAACGGTGGTGCTACTGTGTGTGTGTGTCAAAGTATCCCCT
Organism: Schistocerca gregaria; assembly: GCF_023897955.1. Classification (NCBI taxonomy): domain Eukaryota; kingdom Metazoa; phylum Arthropoda; class Insecta; order Orthoptera; family Acrididae; genus Schistocerca; species Schistocerca gregaria. The sequence goes on from NC_064922.1 coordinate 537,882,283, forward strand.
GCTCCCATTCCCACCAGAAATGTTTGGGTGTTTGATAACTTAGTCTTTTGGGCCGAATTGTTTTCATGTGTATAAATGTGTGACCAGAAGTGCAAAGATTCGAGTTCGATCCTTGCGAGGTTTTGGGATTTTCCCGAAAGCCGCTGTGACTTACAACTGACCGTATCGCACGGTGATTGGATTACACGTCAATCCGTGTATACCACAAAACTAGTTTGATTACTTGGTCCACAAGTTAGAGGGAGGCGAAAACATAGTGCTTTCCACAGAACTGTAAGCTACTAAACAGTATGTTAGTTACGCAGTAAAATGCCTATTCCATTCATAATGTCCATATTTATATTGCTTTTGTTGTTGTTTTATTTTAGTTTTTAGTCCAATGACTGGTTTGATGAAGCTCTCCAAGCCAAGCTAGTCCGTCTTCTGCATAAGTACTGTCACCTATATAGATTTGAACTTGCTTACTGTATTCATGACTTGTTCTCATCCTACAATTCCCCCCATCCTCCCCCTCCTCCCCCTCCTCCCCCTCCTCCCCCTCCTCCCCCTCCCCCCCCCCCCCCCCCGCCCACCTCGCACCCACTCTTCCATCCATTTCCAGTTTAGCTATTCTTGATGCCTCAGAAGGTTTCCTACAAATCAATCCCTTCTCTCAATCAAATTCTGCCATTAAGAATTTTTAACGTCCAGCTCGGTTCGATACGTCCACGTTGCTTATCCAGTCTACCAGTCTAGAGTGTAGCATTCTTTTGTAACACCCCTATTCTCCTCTCGACTGTTTATGGTCCACACCCATTTAATGCTATACCCCACAAAATTATCATCATAAAAGAGCTTAAACTTATATTGAATGTTGATACACCCTGATGAACCAAAAGTATAACCCCTTCCCACTGCGATACTGAATACCGCCCTGTGGCGATGCGTGCACGTGACGTGGCAAGGAAAGTATTAAAGTAGAGAAGAACGAATGGCTAATAAGTTCAGAGACTATACGGTCCGCAAATAGCTTCCGAGCTGTATGAGTGGCTCGAAGACTTCATCGGAAATGGAAACCAGTACGTTGTGCGAGTGTTCATCAGAGACAAGGGTATCGCCACGAGCGCCCCAGGAAAGCGTTATAGGACCGCCCTTATTCTTTGTATACATAAATGATCTGGCGGACAGGATGAGCATCAATCTGCGGCTGTTTGCTGATGATACTGTGGTTTACGGGCAGTGTTGTCGTAACTGACCGTAGGAGGATACAACATGACTTAGAATTCCTCGTTGGTGTAATGTATGGCAGCTTGCTTTAAATGTCTAAAAATGTAAGCTAATGCGGATGAGTCGGAAAAACAATTCAGCATTAGCAATGTCCTTCAGATATCTGGGCGTAACGTTGCAGAGCGATATGAAATGGAACGAGTACCCCTACAGTGGTAGGGAAGGCGAATGGGCCACTGCGGTTTATTTTGAGAATTTTATGAAAGTGTGTTTCATTTGTAAAAGAAACCACGTATAGAACACTTGTTACGATCCGTTCTCGAGTACTACTCGGGTGTTTAGGATCCCCACCGGGTCAGATTAAAGGGAGACATTGAAGCAATTCAAAAGCCTGCTAATAGATTTGTTACCGGTTGGCTCGATCAACATTAACATGGAGATGCATCGTGAAATCAAATGAGAATCCCTGGAAGGAAGAAGACGTTGTTTTCGCGAAACGTTACACAGAAAATTTAGAAAACCTGCAATTGAAGCTGATTGCAGAACGATTTTACTGCCGCCGTTTCGCGTACGGACCACGAGGGTAAGACATGAGAAAGTAGGGCTCATATGGAGGCAAATAGAACCTGAAAAGGAAGAGACTGGTATTACTACAAGTTTTCATAGTATGTATGTAGATGTAGATTAAAAGGGAAATCCACTGACATTAGCATCTTTCACAAAGAGTAGATTATTATGACCTGACGTCTGTGAATGAGCATCCTGCATTCGGTGAAGCATCGACGAAAAGTTGAAGGTCGTTGAGACCACAAGCAGCCGACAACGTGTTCTGTGTCCATGTCTCAGCACAGAATGTGGATACCAGAGGCTTGCTCGCTCTGTAACGTAGAATAGACAGCGATCTATGGGATATCTCACGAGATGGTAGCCGTGCTGGCGCAGCTAGAAGTGTTTCGGATCACACCATTCAGCCCCCATATGAACATGGGGCTCCGCACCTCCCTATGTTTTCGAATTTTGACCCAACTATTACAGAGTGTACGGCATAATCAAGACTGAACCGTGAATCAATGGAAAGGTGTCATGTGGTCTGATGAATCAGGTTTCTTGCTATGCCAGGTCGATCCACAATTTTTAGTGCCTCATTTCCTAAGTTAATTCCTTCAGTATTACTTTATTTTACTATTCTGCTTTACCTTTTTTATACTTCTACATCTACATCTACATGACTACTCTGCAATTCACATTTAAGTGCTTGGAAGAGGGTTCGTCGAACCACAATCATACTATCTCTCTACTATTCCCCTCCCGAACAGCGAGCGGGAAAAACGAACACCTAAACCTTTCTGTTCGAGCTCTGATTTCTCTTATTTTATTTTGATTATCATTCCTACCTATGTAGGTTGGGCTCAACAAAATATTTTCGCATTCGGAAGAGAAAGTTGGTGACTGAAATTTCGTAAGAAGGTCTCGCCGCGACGAAAAACGTCTATGCTGTAATGACTTCCATCCCAACTCGTGTATCATATCTGCCACACTCTCTCCCCTATAACGCGATAATACAAAACGAGCTGCCCTTTTTTGCACCCTTTCGATGTCCTCCGTCAATCCCACCTGGTAAGGATCCCACACCGCGCAGCAATATTCTAACAGAGGACGAACGAGTGTAGTGTAAGCTGTCTCTTTAGTGGACTTGTTGCATCTGCTAAGTGTCCTGCCAATGAAACGCAACCTTTGGCTCGCTTTCCCGACAATATTATCTATGTGGTCCTTCCAACTGAAGTTGTTCGTAATTTTAACACCCAGGTACTTAGTTGAATTGACAGCCTTGAGAATTGTACTATTTATCGAGTAATCGAATTCCAAAGGATTTCTTTTGGAACTCATGTGGATCATCTCACACTTTTCGTTATTTAGCGTCAACTGCCACCTGACACACCATACAGCAATCTTTTCTAAATCGCTTTGCAGCTGATACTGGTCTTCGGATGACCTTACTAGACGGTAAATTACAGCATCATCTGCGAACAGTCTAAGAGAACTGCTCAGATTGTCACCCAGGTCATTTATATAGATCAGGAACAGTAGAGGTCCCAGGACGCTTCCCTGGGGAACACCTGACATCACTTAAGTTTTACTCGATGATTTGCCGTCTATTACTACGAACTGCGACCTTCCTGACAGGAAATCACGAATCCAGTCGCACAACTGAGACGATACCCCATAGCTCCGCAGCTTGATTAGAAGTCGCTTGTGAGGAACGGTGTCAAAAGCTTTCCGGAAATCTAGAAATACGGAATCAACTTGAGATCCCCTGTCGATAGCGGCCATTACTTCGTGCGAATAAAGAGCTAGCTGCGTTGCACAAGAGCGATGTTTTCTGAAGCCATGCTGATTACGTGTCAATAGATCGTTCCCTTCGAGGTGGTTCATAATGTTTGAATACAGTATATGCTCCAAAACCCTACTGCAAACCGACGTCAATGATATAGGTCTGTAGTTAAATGGATTACTGCTACTACCCTTCTTGAACACTGGTGCGACCTGCGCAATTTTCCAATCTGTAGGTACAGATCTATCGGTGAGCGAGCGGTTGTATATGAGTGCTAAGTAGGGAGCTATAGTATCAGCGTAATCTAAAAGGAACCTAATCGGTATACAATCTGGACCTGAAGACTTGCCCGTATTAAGCGATTTGAGTTGCTTCGCAACCCCTAAGGTATCTACTTCTAAGAAACTCATGCTAGCAGATGTTCGTGTTTCAAATTCTGGAATATTCCATTCGTCTTCCCTGGTGAAGGAATTTCGGAAAACTGCGTTGAATAACTCCGCTTTAGCGGCACAGTCGTCGATAACAGTACCATCGGCACTGCGCAGCGAAGGTATTGACTGCGTCTTGCCGCTTGTGTACTTTACATACGACCAGAATTTCTTCGGATTTTCTACCAAATTTCGAGACAATGTTTCGTTGTGGAACCTATTAAAGGCATCTCGCATCGAAGTACGTGCCAAATTTCGCGCGTCTGTAAATTTTAGCCCATCTTCGGGATTTCGCGTTCTTCTGAACTTCGCATGCTTTTTCCGTTGCCTCTGCAACAGCGTTCGGATGTTGATGTTCATAACCTCTTTTGAAGGCTCTGTCCCTTTCTTCTTCTGATCTTCCAAGGTTTTTGACAAAATTATTTTGTCATGGGCAAACCTTAAAGTTTTTATTATTTCTCCGTGAATCATCGTTGACTTCCTGTACGTCTTAAAGAGAGACTGAATGACAAAGGTGATACGCTATAATCAATTCACTCTTTTCCCAAATACTGCCTAAATTTCCTGTCGTTCTATTCGAATAACCGAAGTCTGTTTTCTGCACAAATTGTAGATAGCCCCCCGCTCTCAGCATTACCTCATAATTATAAAGAATGTAGTCCGTATTTAAAGTTATTAATAGGAAACAACATACGCGCAGACACACTAATTTCTTTTATGTATTCTCTTTCAGGAGCACTGATTCAGAGCACTGGGTGAATACTTTTATATTTAATATAATATTTCCTTTATGTCCTATAATCATAACAAATAGCAAATGTTAATTTCATTTGTAGTGCTCTGTTAATATTGTCATATTACATTTCGTTTCTCTTGTGATGGTACGTTTCTACAGATACACTATATGAGATTTTTACATCCACTTTGATGAAAAACTTAACAGAATAAAAAATCCGCTCCAGTTGCCAGTTATTTCTTATTTATTTTCACTAGTCCGTCTTGATCACATAGATTCCTTTACACTTTATGACCGGTTTCGGCTTATCGCCATCTTCGGATCTGTTGTAAATATTATACTGGCATTCATAAAAGTTGTATGTTACGTAACCAGGCCAATGGCTGTATTTTATATTATTTGTACTTTTTATGGGTTTCAAGTATGAGTAATTTCACATACAGAATATCAGTATATGTTTTTAATGACAGACGCTCGTTTAGCCAAGAGGGAATTTTTTTAACTAAAGGCAATGCATATCGCATATTAATCTTTATATTAGCGGCACTGGTTTACTATGAACTCTGGCTAAAGTGCCCTCTGCTGGCATTAGGTTTTTGCATTAATACTGGCGCAATCTAAGTATTAGCAAGCACATGTTTAACTTGACGATGATTTATATCAGAATATTTTAACGGTATGTATGTCTGCCACACATGGCAATAAATATTTTATATTTTATATTTCATGCATTACTAAGACATATATAGGTTTAATCTTAACTAATTGAACCTGGTGGCTTACACAATATTTATATTTACAACAAATCTGAAAATGGCCATAAGCCGAAACTGGCATAAAGTGTAAAGAAATCTGTGTGATTAAGACGAACTTGTGAAAATAAAAGTGCTATAAATAAAATGATCACGGACTCATATACAGACTTCATGTCTCCAGTTGATAAATTTCTTATTTACTGCACGACCGATTTGGAAGCCTAAAGTTTCGTCTTGACGTGCCAGCAAAGAATTATGGAAACACAAATGTGTGGCGATTATTATATTTTCATAATTCTTTGGTGGCACCCGAAGACAAAGTCTTACGCCTCAAAACCGGTGGTGCAATAAATTAGAAATCACTGGTAACTGAAGCTGATTTTTTGGTTCTATTGACATGTTGCTGAGTTGATGTTCGCCTGATCAAATGTCTTGTTCATAAAAAACCCTTTCCTTGCATCAACTCAAAGCCACGAATCCCACATCTATACTGTTTCTTTCGGTTGTTAATGAAACGTGACTAAGTGGTCTACATGTAGAGGACAGAGGAGAGTGAGACGGCGCCCCGTGTGTTGCAGGACAAGCACTACCTGTGCGTGATGGCGTCGGACACACCGGACCAGAACCTGACGCAGTACTTCTCGCTGTGCAACGACTTCATCCACGCGGCCAGGCTGCGCGGCGGTAACGTCCTCATCCACTGGTGCGTCCTGCAGCCGGCCCGCTCTTCCAGAAATACTACCAACTAAGACGCTTTCCCCTAGCAGCAGTCTCGCAAGCACTGTATGCGTGCAGCTTCTCCACGCATTTCACACACACACTCACGAGTAACTGTGTAAGTACAAACTTACCTAGTGGCGTGTGGCGACCCGAGACTTCCTGATGCCTGTGGTGGTGCGTACCGCGACATGAACTGCTGCCCACGATACATGAAGAGTGCTAAGACAGTTGGCAAATTCTGCGACAGCTAAATTGTTGAGAAGCCTTCTGCTCCATGGTCGCCAAACAACTGGCCGTGACGCACGAAGATCGGTAGGGATGTACGCAAAGTGTTGCAGAGCCATCCTACTCTATGACCACCTAACCGCTGCTTATGGTACACAAATACTGGAAGGAAATTAGGCAAATTCCGAGATAATCAGTGCATTGAGAATACATGCGACACATGACTGGTTGAGAAATGTGCAAATTACAAGACAGAAAAAGGGGTCGGGGTGCCATTCTGCTACGTGATCACTAAACAACTGACTGCGACATAAAACGACTAATAGGAAGTAGGACGATTCCGAGACAGAATTTGGGAGCCATCTTGATCCATTCTGAAGCTGCCCGCAACTCTTGAAGGTTGGTAGCGAAACAGGAAAATTCTGAGACAATAAATGCGTTAAGGAACTTCCCTGGTCCAAGACTGCTCAGCTGTTACATGTGGTGGATGAAGATGGGTAGGAAAATATGCAAATTCCGAGGCAGAGAAAGAGTTGGGAAGCCATTCTGCTCTATGATTGCTGAACAACAGACCGTGACTCACAATGACTGCTTGGAAAATAGGCTGATTCCTGGACAGTGATAGCACTGGGGATCCATCCTGATGCTCCACGCAAATCTTAAAGACTGGTAGGAAAATATGCAAATTCTGAGGCAGTAAAGGGTATGGGGAACTTCCCTGATCCATGAACGCTCGACTGCTACATGTGACACATGAAGACTAGCAGAAAAATATGCAAATTGTGAGACAGGGAAAGCTCTGGGGAGCCATCATGCTCCATGATCACTAAACAACTCATCGTGACACAGCAAGACTAATAGGGAAATAGGCGGATACCGAGACAGTGATAGCACTGGGGAGCCATCCTGATGCTGCCCACAACTCTTGAAGATTGGTAGGAAAACAGGCAAATTTCAAGCCAATGAATGCGTTGAGAAACGTCCTTGATCTATGGCCACTCAACTGGTGCATGCGGCACATGTAGACTGGTAGTAAAATATTCAGATTCCGCAACAGAGAAAGAGCTAGGGGGCCATCCTACGCCATGACCACAAAAGAACTTAATGTGACACACGAAGACTCTTCAGAATACAGGCTGATTCTGAGGCAGCGATAGCGTTAGGAGGTCATGACCGCTCAACTGCTATCCACGTGAAGATTGGTAAGAAAGTAAGTGAATTCCGAGACAGCGAAAGCACTGGAGGGTCATCCTGATCCATAACCACTTAGCTACTGCCCATGTCACGTCGAAATTGGAGGGAAGGCAGGCAGTATGTTAGACAGTGAAACTGATGGGGAACCAACTTGATCCATTACCACTTAACTACTGCTAATGGCTCTTGGATATTAGAAGGAAGATAGACAATACGCGCGACAGCGAAAGTGCTGGGGGAGCCGTCCTGCTCCACAGCCACTCAACTTACGTTCGCAGAGAAGGAAAGCTGATACGAGCGTAGGTAAATACAAAAGCAGCGAAAGTATTGGGAAGCCATCCTGATCCATGGCTACACAACTGCGCCTCACCGTATACGAAAACTGGTAGATGGGCACGCAGATTAGAGATTAATGTAGCGATGATTGCAACATCGTTAGAGATCGAATTGTAGTATTGTGGGAGAGTGCAGAATGTAATTGGCGGTGTCTTTTTCAATGAAACCCTCCTGTGATGCGCCTTAATTGATTTGAACGAACCACGAAAAATCTGTAACCTTGCTGAATACACGAGACTTTGAACTATTTCGAAGTGTGCTGAAGTCGCGGGATGGCATCCCAGATGAGTACAGTAGGACTGGAATCAGGTGCTTTAGAGAGCGACGCTGGTCCCCACTGGAGCTATGCTGTGGTTCATTATCTTTTTGAGTGTACAAGTCGCCTTTAGCACGCTATATACAACGCACGAGGTCGGGTTTGGACAGCATGTTATGTGTCGGTTGCCAACGAGTGATAATGGCAGACGTATCATAAGTCTGTTTCATCCTGTATGGCATTAGCCCTGTCGGTGTCTCCAAGCCCTATTCCATGCAGTGATGAGAGCATGTGTGTGGAGCGCTGGTATCTGCACTCTATAGTGGAGTTCTGCATCGTACGGCTTTCCACTAGATGGTGGTTTTTCCCAAATCTCGCACTCACGATACAACGCTAACACACATAAAAGGACCACTGCCTGCACGTCCTCAGTAATGGAGTGCCATATGGGTCGGTTATACACAAGCCGATCACGATCGAATGTGCTGATGTATAACTTCTTGCCCATCCTGCACCCTGGCGGCCAATGCAAGATCTGAGGATATCACAGGCACGTAACACTTGCATTGGCAACAGGACCGATCTCCCTCTAATGCATCAGCTGTCCTCAATTCATTTTCGCAAGAGCGTATCATGTGACTGCCGTGCTGTCGTGCTACCTTCCTTTCAAACTCCATTTTAAACCCACGTCACCAACTAGCAGGACTATTGGCGCACAGAAGAAAATCGAAAGTTGCCCAAAACCCTGACGGGTCAAACTTCACTGCGTTCATCCTTCAAGAAACCTTTTCTGAAGCCACACGCAATGCTGTGTAGGGTATGTCAGCCGAGGTCGCGTGCCTTGATTGCTGTTTCATTGAGGGCGCAGTTTACAGGCGAGAAAAAGGAGAAAGGCAAAATAAAAGGGGAAGAAGCAGGGGGAAGTGGGAAGGAGAAAAAGAAGACAGGAATGGATTGGTACTAAACTGGGAATTAGGCGGAGATGTATCAAAGGAAAATTTTAGGAGTTTCGTACTGGGCCGTTTTGAGCTCTTCTCAACTGAAGGTTTTAACGGTTTTTCCCTTCATGGATGTAAATCTCAAAATTTAGGCATTCATTGCTGTGGAGTGGGCTGACATTTGCAACGTAACTCATGGATTAAACGATACAATTATATACTGTTTTTCTATAGTTAACAGAAGCGATCCTCTCTGCAAAATATTTTACTTGGAAGAGACTCCGTGCATATAGAAGATCAGCGACACATGCCATTTTTCACAGACTGTGTTACATGTTTTTCTTTTATTTGGAACAATTATGCTTCCAATTCATAAAATCCTGTTCTATTTCTGTCATAGCGCAGTATCCCAAGGACTCATTAGCAGTTGTGCTCAAAGACAGTCATGCATTTTTTTATCCTGCTGCAGCCAAATGATAATTGCATACTTTAGTCCACTGAAGAATGCTATTATCCTTTGGCTGCCTGTTAGTTTGTTTGGTTCTGTCAGGCGTTTACACGTTACCTTTAAGAAATTTCAGTTTGTCTTTCACAACAATGTTAGAAATACTAAACAATCTGTCTTGTTTCACACATGGTTGTGTTGATCATTTCCATTTGAACCAGTGTTCGCTGATTAACTGAAACGTGGAAAAGCAGAGTCTTTGCAAGTAACCAGTACCAGCTGGAGTTTTTGAGCTTTTATTATGTAGATAGTTTTCTCTACAAAAATCCACCTGTTTCCTGTGACTTGCACTCGGGAGTTGTCCTGATGATCACTAAAAAGCGGACAATACTTTTTGGTTCTCACATGCGGACGATAAGACATGCTCAGTAGTTTATGCAAGGTCTGCAGGAGCTAAACATGATCGATCACGTTAGATATCTCTTTACTTTTCTCTGCAGGAATTTTCATACCGGGTGTTACCTATAAGCGAGTTATGCAGCAGGGTGTCGCATATCTTGTCTGTGGTGTGAGTCATAAAGGTAACAACATTAACGTACTATTTTTCGAACGTAGTGACATGGTGATTCTGACACGGGACCAGCATTTTGGACGATCAGGTCTGAGATTCCTTTCTGGACACGCAGGAACTCTGAAGTCTGGAAGAATGGACACTTTCGATCCCCATACGTGCTCAACGCAAGCTCTCTCTCCGTCCCTAATGGCTGCAATATCGATAGAAAGTTACTCCCAAGTCGACATACCTTCTTTCAGATATTTTGAATATTATTTGCATCTGCGCATTCACATCAATCTCAATAATGTTTCACAGGCTGAGAGCGACTTAATCCTCCTTATCAATTGGCAGATTCATCATTCTATGTCACGCAAGTGTTCTTCATATTTTTGAGTATATTATCGCTGACAGCTGCCTACCTGCCAAAGTTATAAATGGTCTGTTTGCGATTACTGTAAATGTATAATGTGGGCTTAGCTTTCCCCACACTTACTATATCTTTCATTACTGGACTAAGAGGAAATTCCTTATTATTTGACTACCAAATGTAATATTCCTCACAGAAAGTTAGACAGGTTCCTGTGTTACAGATTGGATGTAAAGATTGAAACCGGCCTTGCTCTCATCGTATTAAAAATAGGCAGCTATAGGGGTGTATTCAAATGGCTCTGAGCACTATGCGACTTAACTTCTGAGGTCATCAGTCGCCTAGAACTTAGAACTAATTAAACCTAACTAACCTAAGGACATCACACACATCCATGCCCGAGGCAGGATTCGAACCTGCGACCGTAGCGGTCGCTCGGTTCCAGACTGTAGCTTCCAGAACCGCACGGCCACTCCGGCCGGCAGGGGTGTCTTAATCTGTGCCTAATGTATAGGCATGCTTGTGTGTCTGACACATATATAAATTTCTTCTTAAGCTTATGCCACTAACGTTTCCTGGTGCGAAAACAGTGTTTATTCTTAACATTTAGAATAATAATAAGACGCAGACAGTACAAGTTGATTCAAGCTACGCCTCAGTGATACTGCACGTAAATCGTTGCCTCATCCAACAAAAACCCCGTTACTGCTCTCTTCTGTGAATCTAGGCAGTAAAAATTTCGTGGATGTATTGAAACGAAATGATGAGCTTAGACAGACGGTTATCAATGTTTTCAAAGTAACTGCTCTATCTGTTGACATTGTTTTAAATGCAATGGTTTACACTTTTTAAATATTTTTGAAACGTCATGATTTGGCGCATTAGCTAGTATAGGTTATGTATTTTTTTTTAAATATGTGATAACTGCTTTACATGTGACATACAGCTGTTGTGTCACATGATTTTTCATTTGTTTAGTTTTTTAGTTGTAAGCAAACAATTTGCACATGATATAAAAGTTAATAAATATACAGGGGATAACAGGTATTCGTACCGATATTTTTATATGCGGTACTTGTGTGCTATTTGTGTTTTCTCTGCGTCTAACATTTTTCCCACAAACACATCACAAACTTTACGACCTGACGTTTTCTGCATGGCCGTAACTGCACCACTAAATGAACTCCGCTTGCAGGGTGTTCGGCGCAGAGGGCACTGAACCGCGTGGCTTGTCATTTTAGATAGTCACAGTTCACGTCTGGTGTACTAAAAGTCGATTCTCTCGACATCCTTCGGATGTCTTCAGCACCTTGTCTATGGGCTGGCAGTGGCGCTATTCCGGCTACGTAACCAAGTTGTGTGTTTATGTGGACTCCACGCAACTTGTAGTCGGCCAGCAGATGCATCGAATAGCCGTATGCTGCTTTTATATATCTGGCATGCGATTACGAGTGCCTCACTACATTGTCTTTGGTGAAGCGTCGAGTATGTTATGACCCAGCCAGTTATCGAATCAGACTGCTTCACGTGGCGATTTTCATGTTGTTATTCTTACATTGGTTCTTGAATGCATTAGCTCTCTCAAGTGATGTACATTCTATTTAGGAGTATGGTAGTGTTGTAAATGATTTGCTGTCTGTTCTCATATTAGATCTTAGAATGACTGTTTGTGTATATTCTAGTTGTATTTTGTGGAATGTCATTACACACATCTCTGTATCATAAGTCCCACAAGCTGCAGTAACGGCTCGCAATACACCAACCGGCTTCTATGTCTCAAATTTTAAACAAGTAAATAACATATGTTTTTCAGTTACTCGGTGGTACAAAATAATCCATTTCTTTTTCTGTATCAAAATAAGTAGCTTGAAACGTTGCAAAGTTAGTCTTTTCGCTGCGTGCCACCTCTGATTGGAGTGTGTTTACAATCATTTATACAGTATGTATTTCTCGCTCTCTGTTAGAGTTGTCTCCGCTTTATGGTGGGACTGACTTTCTACTTATAGCAAGAACTTTCAGTAGCTGAGCGCTATCCGTTGCACAGAAAACCTTTCTTATCAGTATCTATCTGACTCTGAGTGCCAAATCGTCGTAATTCTATACATACGGGAATCTTCAACGAGTTAAATAGAGGCTTAATGAACAATTTATTTAACAGATGGAGCATATTCCTGAAACTGCATTTACATGGAACATACATAATAATAACAATCCTTTGATTACATACGAGCAGACGAAAATGACGTACCGATCATTGATAGTCAGCTACGATTTGTGGACTGGACTGTGGCGTCGTTTGTCATCGTCCAGCGCCGTGACATGCGCGAGTGTTTGAAAGTACAGTGCCGCGAAACTTTCCCGCTGGGCGCCAGAGACGCTATACACAAGCGACACTTGTACCGTGATTTACTTTTTGATTGTTGATTTCTGTTTCACGTTCTACTTATTGGCGATAGCATGAATCCAAGTGTGTTAGATACGGAATAATTTACCGTACTGAATTTTTCTCACGCTTTCGCACGAGTTATCGGTTGCAGTGTATTATTGTCTGTTCCGACCGCAGGGTTTCGTTAATAAATTATTCCATCAAGCTAAGACAAGCCTACTTCCCTTAATCAGCCTACAAGTACACGCGATGTTAAACCGTCGATCGCAGTAATACAAACCGGTACCGACATGGGCTAAGGAAACGCAGCACGGACGTGCGATCACTCATACACAGAAACTCGAACTCATCTAATAATCGCAAGCAAGGTTCACCGCTTCTTACCAGTAAGTGAGTCGTTAAAGTGAGCTCGTGACTCATAGCGAAAAGAATCATGAAAGTTAGTTGGGCACACGATGCATGAAGTGAATCGTGTCCAAATGAGGACCAAGTTCGGTTGCGTCAGAATCTACGTAAAACAATACTGAGGCCATCACTTGAAAGAATTTCGCAATGCTCCTGTCGATAGTTTATTCGTTATATGGAATCCTATCTCAAAATCGAACTAACTTACATCGAGAAATTACTGTTACTACGACTCTACTGCCCTGCGCCCCAGTAACTTCTCTCCAAAATCTAAAAAAAATGCCTCGCCTCTGCGTACAGAGACCGAACAAACTTGGTGGGGGGAGGGGAGGGGGGCGCACTGACCAATCACGAACATGCTATTGCTAGTAAGAACAGGCGTCTCCTCCAGTCAGAAAATAGGAGAGAGAACTCCTGGATTTTTTTATCGAAAATTTTCCACTCCGTTCAGCGGCTGAAATTTTGAAGAGAGCGTCAGTACGCTTGGATTAGAAACTAGAAACCACATGGCCGTAGGTATAATGACGCGCAGCCACGAGTGGCGCCAGAGTATTGCGACAGACTGTCACCACCAGAGCTAGCTTCCTAGAATCCGTTCAACTGTTTTCCCAGGCTCCTACTGCAGAGTTAAACCGAGAACTTCTACCTGAATTAGCGTAGTTGCACACTTTTGTAATTACAGCCATAGTTATTTAAAACGTGAAATCATCCATGTTTAGGACAGGTGGTTGTAGATACATTTTATGCCGGCTCTCAGTTGTAATTAAGATGAGAATAAACACACACAGAGTCTGATTTTTCACCCTGTGATGGAAAATATAAGAAATGCAGTCAGAGAAAAGACAACCTGCCGAGCAGGTTGATAAGGCAGAACAACAAAATTATACGAGAGGCGAATTGATTGACGCCTTTCACTGTTATTTTTTCTCAAACAAAACACTTTTACTGAAATTACTGGACTCTTCTTGTGGGTAGCTCATATATGTGTTTTCCGTGTATTGTCATACAGCGTGTTACAGGTGTCTTTCTGAAAGTAGAATAGTACCTAATATCAAAAATATGTTGAACTGTAATTTGTTAAAATACAAACCTGTTGTGAAGAATATTACGTCTCTTTTTAAGATGCACAACTCATTTTGAAAACGTAGACGGGTTTTGTAAAGTATAAGCAACAACGACTGTAGTGATTATTAGTAAAAAAAAAAAAAAAAAAAAAAAAAAAAAAAAAAAAAAAAAAAAAAAAAAAAAAAAAAAAAAGATCACCACCGAAGGTGTTAAGGCGTAAAGTATAGAGTACTATGGTATTCTGCAGTAGACTGGAAGCTATTACTTTTCGAATACTGATGCTTCAATACAATTTCATCTTAATTTTCGACGAAGACCTGTAGATGGTAGTAAAGTTTAGTGTATACTCATTTATTACAATGAAGAAGGGCTTAATAACATTCATGATATAACGTGAACTTGTATTCGATTACTAATGTTACTACCGACACAGTATGGGCATTTCCGTTGTCGCGATTGGACCATAACACCGACGCTAAGGAGATGATTTCTGTGCCTCAGAAAGATTATTTGTGATCAAAACCAAATGCAAACTAAAGTGATTCATCTTATCAGCTGTCGATATTAACATGAGGTTCTTTGCAAAAGTTAATGAAGACCACTTTAACAACTGATGCAGAAGTTGTTAGCGTTTGCAGTAACGCATCAGTTTCAAATCAGATTTCCACTAATTAATATTTCCTCCCTCAGCAGCAGTCAGAATAAAGCCGCAGTGTTACACAAGAGTTACATACTAAAGATACCTATAGTGCCTATAGTGGCAAAGTTTGAATTCAAAATATTTACCAATGTTCGATAATGTAAGGTGTCATCTGTCTTACAACCTTGTCAGTTATGACTACAGCAGTTTTCTTACGCTGTAGTCGTGAATGTTCGGTGAGAACGTATTCCTCCCCCTTCATATCCTTCTCCACCTGCCGAGCAAGGTGTCACTGTGTCTAAGGGTGTGACAACACTGGTCATATTTTACGGTAATGTTCGGTTGCAAAAATGGTGCACCAACGTTGCAGCGCCTGCCGGTGTGGAGGAGTGGTTCTAGGCGCTTCAGGCTGGAACCTCGCGACCGCTACGGTCGTAGGTTCGAATCTTGCCTCGGGCATGGATGTGTGTGATGTCCTTAGGTTAGTTAGGTTTAATTAGTTCTAAGTTCTAGGGGACTGATGACCACAGATGTTAAGTCCCATAGTGCTCAGAGCCATTTGAACCAACGTTCTAGGAATATGGTTGTAATACACGGCAATACAGCTGGTGGAGCAGGCTGCTGCAGATCTGTGGCCGAGATGCTGTAACTGCTGTGCACATGAGGTGGCGAATCTTTTTTTAGGGACAGGCCATACATCCCTCTGTCTTTGTGAATACTCCCCTCTCAGTTTCGCATTTGTTTCCTCCTCCTGGAGCCGGCTGCGCTGCCTGCCGAGTAACTTGAGCTGAGAACTTAAACAATACGATTTTTTTCAATACTAAAGGTTTTAGCATGCAAAATCTTGTCACCCTAAATTGGCATATTTTACTGTCATGATTAACAGAACGTTAAAAAGCCTAGTCGACTGAAACGACGAATCGGAAGAGCTGAACGTACATATCCATGTAGCCAGGGTGAACGGATATAGGGACCGTGATGCATAAAACTTACATAAGAAAATGAAGTAGGAATACGGGACAAGAAGGAGAACGTAGGTCAAGTCGACAAGAGGTTTCTTGTGAAGTCGTACAGTGGTGCACTATCCGACAGAGTTGTGCAAGCTTTCAAAAGAACTAAAGATAGAGTTTCAGGCAAAAGCACGACTGGTTCTAGGCTACGTCAAAAAGTTGGCAAAAACAGCAATAAATACTTGAAATTCTGAGTCTAG
This sequence comes from Schistocerca gregaria, assembly GCF_023897955.1. Classification (NCBI taxonomy): domain Eukaryota; kingdom Metazoa; phylum Arthropoda; class Insecta; order Orthoptera; family Acrididae; genus Schistocerca; species Schistocerca gregaria. The sequence goes on from NC_064922.1 coordinate 537,898,483, forward strand.
AAGATCAACTGCCAGTACTGTGAAAGTTTCTGTATTGATCAGGCGGGAAGGGATTTTAAGACTCAATGTGCAGTCAGATTAAATATGCTTTCGGTTTGCATTTTATAAAGAAAAACACGCGACCGGAAATGTGCAGGATATTCTAAAAGCATCGCATAGGGCACCGAAAGGAAAATTAATAAACTTACTTGAGGAAATGGAGATGTACGTACATAATAAACGGCAAACGGAGTGAGTTTAACTTTAAAGCCTGTTTCGATGTGTTGAGGAATTTACTATCGCCTAACAGCGTCGCGCGCCGGAGCAGCTGGACACGGTACCCAGTGTACTGGGCGCCGACGTGACAGGGTGCGTGCCTGCAGCGACGAACAGCGCCACAGGAAAGCAAAAGACTGCAAGAAGCAGCGCCGGGTGGGCTATTTTCTGAATGCGCTAGGACCATGGAGATTTTTAATGAAATAATTACCATTTCATTTAGCCACATTTCTCCCAGTGTCATGTTTCATTTGTCATGCTAAAAGATTTTCTGTTTGTACATGTAAACCACTTTGACACGTTTTATTCTGATTTTAAGTAAGGATTTCGTTGCAACATTTTATGTTTTACTGCTAAACACACACATTCCTTATTCATGTGATACCATTTTAATTAACGTCTGTGAATATTCTGTTTTAAGCTATTTAATCTGTGATGATGGACACTTAAGGACCCTACACAAGCGCACACAGAGCGTCCAGCAAATTGGACGTGTGTAGGCGCTTTGACCGACCGACCGATGAACTTTCCTTGTCGGGATGTAGGGCGGGTAGGACCACACGGCAGCAGAGGCCGCTCCCTCCCGCCCTCCTTCCCGTCACTTCACCGAACAAATTGTGTCGTGTGGAGCGCTGTCGTGCAAACCGACCGACAAAGGTTCGTCTTCTGTCACAGCACATGGGATTAAATGCTGTTCTATACAGTATCAAAGAGGACGAGACGTTCACAGAGTCTCTGAAAAAAATTTGAAGACTGGAGATGTGTGTGCGACACGTCATGCAAAGAGTTTAGCAATAGAGGTGCAAAAAATGAAGTACTTGTTTCATTTACAACGAATTCATAATGGTTGATGTGGCACATAGAGAGAAAGTAAAAGTCTGTCGCCGTTCTCTACTTCAGTTTTTGGTTCTTATTTCCGATTCTTATCGGAAATGAAATATGAGAACCGACATACAGACAGATTAGATCTTACATTTTATTTCCAATACGTATAGGATGTAAAACCTAAGAAGACAGTCAATAGACGTTTACTCATAAAAATACTTACTTCATTCTTATAACTATTAAAAGTCCAGCCTATATCCAAACCTTTTGCTACTAAAAGCAAAGTGTTGGATTTTTCTGAAAGTTTATCTAACAAAATGTAGTCCCGCCAGTGGCTTTTATAGAAACGCGATTTAAAAAATAAAAATAAAAAACCTCTGGCAACGCTGTAACGGCGTGCAGGGTGGCCAAGAACAGCCACCACGAACTCTGAGCTGTAATGTAACTGTCCCATTAATTCAGTGAGACGCGGCAGTGCCGTAAAGAACAGATATGCAGACTCGCCGATGTTTGAGACGCATTCGCGCCAATCATTTTTCAGTTACAGCATAAAACTGTATCCAATTTACAATTCCACAATGAGGTATCTTGTGTATTTCTTCCTGTTGATGTTACCTCCATTTAAATGTTAAGACATAACGTGAAATTCTTAGGGACGTGTTTTGTCCACGACACAAATAAAGCCAGTAGAAAATAATAGAGGATTCAATAACATTGTCTGTAACAAGTGAGGAAAAAAACGCAATACGTAAGCTACACTGTACTGCACTTTACGCTATGCATAATAATTCATTTTTGTACATTTGACGTCCAGCACGAGCAACGTTTACTTCGAGAAGGTAATTAAACAGACCACCATGCATTTGCGAACACTTCACCACTCGCTGGACCGTACTTTGCTGAACCCATTTACCACTGCTGAAACGGTATGCACGCGAGCTATTCGGTCGTGTGCCTCCATTGGTGGAGTACTATAAAATTGATCGTCTAAGTGCCCCCCCCCCCCCCAAATAAAAATCTTGTGGATTAAGGTTCGGGGTTCGTGGAAGCTAGAGCATTGGACCTCTATGACCAATCCATTTCCATGGAAACGCATCATTTAAAAGGTTACATTCATTCCGAAGTATGGCACTGTACCCCATACTGAAACCACAGGCGTTACCGAACACCAGGTGGAACGTTTCCTAATGGGTCAGGCAAAGTATTGCAAAGAAACGTACGATCCAGGGGCGCATTCAACTTGTCCAGCAATACGAGGTGCTATCCAAAATTTTCGGGACTGGTGCTGCCATCTGTTGAAAACCTTATCTTTGGACTAATGGTCACTACCACCCTCTAAGTGGTTCCCATCTGCACGTGCAGACCAGTCCCAGCGCTTCTGCCACTGGTCAAACGTTTTGTGGAAGTCCTGTTCTTTGAGGGTGTTTATCACTGCCAGAAATGCTTCTTGAATCCTCTCTAGAGTGTGAAACCGACGGCATCTCAACTTGAGTTTCAGTTTTGGGAATAGCGCGTAATTGCAACGTGCCAAATCTGGCCAGTACGGTGGGTGGGGTACAACCACCAGGTCCTGGTGAGCAAGGATGTATGACAGGGCGCTTTGTCGTGATGCAGCAGTCAGTTCCCTTGACGCAAAAGTTCGGTTCGTCGTCGCCGCACGTTCTCACGTAGCCATCGCAAAACGTCACAGTAGAATGCGGAATTCACTGTTTGGTTGGGTGGGACGAATTCTTTGTGGACAATTCCCTTGGTATCAAAGACAACCATGATCATACTCTTCACTTTGCTCTTCACTGTCTCGCTTTTATGGGTCTTGGAGAGCCCAGTCTCTTCCACTGGGACGATTGTTGCTTTGTCGGTCATAACCATACATCCAGATCTCGTCGACGGTGATAACTCGTGACAAGAAGGTTGGATCATGAGATGCGGTCTGACGAAGGTCTGTGCACACTCCAACAAGCTGTGCCTTCTGATTGGCAGTGAAGATCCTTGGCACAAATTTTGCTGCGACACGATGTATGCATAATTCATTAGTCAACATTCATTGACGTGTCCCATATCCAATACCCACTTCATCCCCAAGGTCTTGAATGGTTCGACGTCGATTCGCACGAACCAATTGTTGAAGTTTGGCAACAATGTCTGGAGTTGTGCGGCTAATGGGCCTTCCAGTGTGAGCATTATCTTCGACGTCTGTACGCCCGGTCCTGAACCGAGCATGCCACTCAAACACATCCGCATGGCTCATGCTCTATCCCCCAAACACTTGTTGAATCATTGCAAGGGTCTCCGTAGCACTTTTACCGAGATTCGCACAGAATTTGATACAAGTTCGCTGTTCTGTTCGCGGATCCATCTTAAAATCGCCACACACCAAACAAATAGTATTACGGAAATCACTGTGGACACGCAACACGTCCTCCCAACTGAATGCCACTCCGCACACTGACTCAGCAGATATGCAGCTCTCGCCACCTAGCGGTGCAAATATCTACTACTCCTACTTTCCAGATGGCAGCACCAGTCCCGAAAATTTTGGATTCCACCTCGTAGGTAAGGGCCCAAAAGCACTCCTCCTATAATTCCAGCCCACAGATTTATGTCGAAGCGTGCCTGACACTTGGGCTATGTTCTGACCAATAATGGCTGTTGTGGAGGTTCAAAATACCTTCACGAATGAAGCTAGATTCGTCTTGTCCATATCATGTTATTTATGAAATGTTTATCTTCTTCGTGGTGAAAAAGCCATTCACAAAACTGTACTTGTCGAGTGTGGTCTTCTGACAGCTGGTGTTAACGTGTAGTGATACTGATGCACTTCTTCATCGGGCAACACTTTAGAAACCAGTCTTTGAGATATTTGGAACTATCCTGCAGCATGACGGGTACTTCACTTCAGTGAACTGTTTCAAGAATCTCACCCTCTGCTTGTGGAATACGTCTAGTCCTTGGAGAACCTCTGTCCATTACTTGTGGATGAGGATTACTGGTTTCTCTTGGCAACTGAAACCATTTTTATCAGGATGGCGCCTTTGATGGTACCGCGCAGCATATGCATGAGCAGCAGCAACAACTTTATTGTCGGATGCACCGAGCACCAGAAGCATATCGACGCATACATCGTTTGGTTACTCCTTCGGGAAGCCGCCCTGCATAAACTTGACAGGACCAGTTATGGCCTTGCTTAGTAGACACATACTAAACTAAACTCTTTCCGAACAGGCCATCAATGCCCAACGGTACCGACCGGATGCTGGGATGCTGTGTCATCCTCAGCTCACAAGCGTCACTGAATGCGGATACGAAGGGGCATGTGGTCAGCACAGCACACCGCTCTCCAAGCCGTATGTCACTTTACGAGAGCGGAGCCGCTACTTCTCAGCCAAGTAATTCCTCAGTTTGCCTTACAAGGGTCGAGTGCATCCTGCTTGTCAACAGAGCTCGGCAGACCGGATGGTCACTTATCCAAGTGCTAGCCCAATCGCCGACAGCGGCGATCTGACGGGAATCGGCGTTACCACTGCGGCAAGGCCGTTGGTAGCAGACACCTGCATGCAGCTTAATGAATCCCCCTGCCATGTGATAAAATGATGTCCTGCTTATAAACGGGAAGAACAAGGGAACGAACGTCTATAAAATAACTGTAGCTCCATGGTCGACGGCGATTTGATATCCCGGCAGTTTACTCAGGGAGTTCCGAAGACTGGTATTGCATGACGGGCAAGTTACACGTTGCCTCTGCACATTCCGATACGATGCCTAATATGACAGTGTTGTTAACTACTCGTTTTCATATATGTATTTTCAAAATGCACCGGATACGATTTTACTACATAAACCTTTGTCTTGACTCTGGATGAGGAATCGCATGTCGACCTCCATGCGCGGAAATTTCTCTTCACATTGTATACGTGATGTTGTATTTAGTATATGACGTGTGCCACTGCCATTTGCAGTCTTTCTTCTCCTCATCTGAAACGAATTTCTTAAATTTATTTTTAGCAGCTTGTATGCTTCATACACAGATCAATTAATAAAGCTTACATAAACATTTATTTATTTTGAACATGTATTTATTTTGCTTTACGATCGTTTATTTTCTCAGGCAACAATAAATCCCGTTGTAGGTTTCAGGAATCATTTTAGATAATAATTGTGGGGATACAATAGCACTAAATCTTAGGTTCTCTCAACTTCTGCCAGTGGCTAGAAAACGTAACGTAGCTAACAGCCTATCCTCGCAGCTTACAGCCTTTCTCGTGATTATATTATTTCCCTTTACTAATGTTCTGACGATATTCAGCAACTCAGAAATGCATGTTTAATCCATTCTTAGATAATCACGAAAATCATCGGCTCTCAGCTTCTTAAGTAACACAGCGTGAGTGGATTTCTTTGTTCGCAGTAGCCACTTCTTGACCACTTTTTGGCCTTGTTACCTCTAAAACTGCCAAGGCAAACCGACTTTTCGTTAATGCATAAAAGTAAAGGGGATCTAGTAAAACTCAACGAACGTCAGATAAACAAATGACAACAGTTTTTTGAAGGAACACACCGCCATTTGACTGTATATTTCTGTATATTTCCTGTGTACAATCCAGATTTCGTCTTTCGCACCGTTATCGAATACAATGCTGAAAGTAAGAGTATGCGAATAGTGAATCACAAAGCAAAAAAATTCAATAATTCATGCTTTTAGCACAGTATTCGATAATGGCGTAAAAGCCGAAATCTAGATTGAAGACAGAAAACATACAGAAAATATGTAGTTAAATGGCTGTGTATTCCTTCAAAAAAATACTGTATGGCTGTGGCTTAACACCACCGAAAACTTTTTAAATAACAGGGCGGCGCTGCAATCTCTGAGTGCAATCCGTCGTGACTTGTGTAAGCTACCATGAAACTGCTCGGTCGGTCGGCCGATAAATTGGTGCGTTTGTAGGGGCCATTATGTTATCTCATCATAGCGGCCTCTACCGGCTGTAGCTCGTGATTTCGTAAGTTGGGTTGGGTTGTTTCGGGAAGGAGACCAGACAGTGAGGTGATCGATCTCATCGGATTAGGGAAGGACGGGGAAGGAAATCGGCCGTGCTCTTTCAAAGGAACCATTCCGGCATTTGCCTAGAGCGATTTAGGGAAATCACGGAAAATCTAAATCAGGATGGCCAGACGCGGGATTGAACCGTCATGCTCCCGAATGGGAGTCCAGTGTGCTAATCACTACGCCAGCTCGCTCGGTTTTTCGTAAGTATGGGATATATTACATTAATGTTATGTTACACTCTTAGACAGACGCTGTAGTCATGTGTAACAATATTAATGTTGATAACTATGAGCATCCTATTTTAAACTGCTGAATACGTGATGCTGGACCTCGTCGGCTACAAATCGTGTTCGCAGAAGTGTAGGACTTCCTCAGTTCATCGCTAGCACCTATTCCTGCACTTTCGTGTACAAAGCATTTAGTGTTGATACTCGTATCAGAATACTCCTAATCGTATGCGATGGCTCTCAGCCCCGTTATCCTTGTAATATACGCTTGTACTTTTCACCTTTTATTGTTACAGTAGAGTTTTTTTCCTATTTTGCTATATATCTGATGATAGCTGTAAGCCGAAGCCAGTAATATTGTGAAGTCTATAAGAATGTGCAGACATGACGGACAATTAGGAATAAAGTGTCAAATAAGATGGTGGACTCGTTTACAAATTTGATGTCTTCAGTTGACAGACTGATTTACTCTTACATACGGAGTTGGCAAGCCACTATTTAGTGCATGGCGCAAAGTACTTCATACCAATACTAGCTGTTTTCTACCCTCTTCGCACAATGAGCTCCCTAATCCCGATCACGATTCATATACGAGGAATACGGTGGCCACAGCAGAATGGTCGCACATTGCTTCTGCATTAAGGATTCTCTAAATTTACCCAACAGGGTCTGGCGACAACTACGTCATCTGCTTTTCAAGATTTCCCATTTGAGCTTTCCGAACATTACTGTTACGCTTTCGTACCGACTATACAGACCTTTTCGTATCCTGGCAGCGCATCTTTGACTTCGGTGAATATTTTTGTGATGCAAACTTTGATAAGGACCCCAAACGTTGGAATAATGTCCTAGAACGGGTCACACCAGCGTCTTGCGTGCCACTTCCTTTGCAGATGCGCTACACGCCTCCAGAACTCATCCAACAAATCCAAGTTTTTCATTCATCTTTCTTGATACTGATTGTACGTGTACTTCGCTTTTCATATTGTTATTACAGATATCCCTTAATATTTATACGAGGTGATATGCTCAAGAACTTTAACGCTAGCCTTTTAATCCTATCATGTGGGGTTGTTTCTCTTTGTTGTAGGCATTCTTTTACACTGATCCACACTTAAAGAGAGCTATTATTATTCATTACACATAGTGGAAATTTGTCCAAGTCTTTCTGGTTTCCTTACGATCATCCAACCATGATACCATTCCTCAGACAACAGCTTAGTCAGCGAGCACTGTGGTAATACTGTTCACCCTATGTGATAAATTACACACGCAAAGTGAGGTGACATAAGGGATATCGATATGCACATTACAGATGGCGGTAGTATCGTGTAGTCAAGGTACAGAATGGCAGTGCATTGCCGGAGCTGTCATTTTGTATTCAGGTGGTTCATGTGAAAAGATTTCCGGCGTGATTATTCCCGCATGACAGGAATTAATAGACTTTTAAGGCGGAATGGTAGTTGCAGTTAGACGCACGAGACATTCCATTTCGGAAATCGTAGAGAATTCAGTATTCCGAGATGCACAATGTCATGGAGAATACCACATTTCAGGCATTACCTCTCACCATGGGCAACGGAGTGGCCGACGGCCTTCACTGAACCACCGAGAGCAACGACGTTTGCGTAGAGTTGTCAGTGCTACAGACAAGGAACACTGGGTGAAATAACAGCAGAAATCAATCTGGAACTTACGATGAACGTACCCGTTAGGAGAGTGCGCCGAAATTTAACGTTAATGGGCTATGTCAGCAGATGACTGACTCGTATGAATTCGCTAACATCACGGAATCGCTTGCAACGCCTCTCCTGGGCTCGTGACCGTATCGGTTGTACCCTACACGACTGGAAAACCGTGACCTTATCAGATGAGTCCCAAATTCAGTTGGTAACAACAGATGGTAAAATTCGAGTTTGGCGCAGGCGCCACGAAGCCATGGGCTCAAGTTGTCGACAAGGCACTGTGCAAGCTGAAGGTGGCTCCATGATGCACTGAGCTGTGTGTACATGGAATTGACTGGGTCCTCTGGTCCGATTGAATCGATCATGGACTGGAAATTGTTATTTTCGGCCAATCATCGATTTCATGTTACCAAACGATGATGGAATTTTTATGGATGATAATTTGCTATGTCAACCGGGCCACAAGTGTTCGTAATTGGCTTGAAAAACATTCTGGTCAGTTCGAGGGAATAATTTAGTCACCAGGATCACCCGACATGAATCGCGTCGAACTTTTATGGGACACAACTGAGAGGTCAGTTCGTGCACAAAATCCCGAACCGGCAACACTTTTACAATTATGGAGGGCTATAGAGGCAGCATGGCTAAATTTTCTACAGGGAACTTCAAACGACTTGTTGAGTCCGTGTCAAGTCAAGTTGCAACTCTACGACTGGCAAAAGGAGGTCCGACACAATATTAGGAGGTATCCCATGACATTAGTCACAGTGTATATGGACAACATTTCAGGCTGTTTACATTTCCTAGGAGCACATTGAATGATATTTTTTCCAATTGAACATTCACCGTACTGTGTAACGAAATGGGTTCTGTTACTCAAATATTCCGCGAAGATACTCCGTATGATCGTGTTTTGATTATCAGTCAACGATGAGTCACGCACTATTTTTTTTTTTCTTACTGTGCGACATAACTTCTGAAATCATCAGTCGCCTAGAACTTAGAACTATTTGAACCTAACTAACCTAAGGACGTCACACACATCCATGCCCGAGGCAGGTTTCGAACCTCTGACCGTAGCGGTAGCTCGGCTCCAGACTGTAGCGGCTAGAACCGCACCGTAACTCCGGCCGGCCACGCAGTATCGACCGTCCTTTGAAAATCAAGAAAGGTAGAATATATCTGTTGATGTTCTAACCTGTCTCTCTATTTTAGCTATGCGGAAATAATTGCATTAATAGTGTTTAGGAAACCTCACTAAGTTCCAATGTGGTTTGCGTTTATTTTTCTGATACCGTGAGAAGAAATAAATGGTTAAGGTTAGAAATTTTCATGAATGTAAGCTCAAATTATCAAAACATTCTTTTTCTTATGTTCTGTTCGTTATCCATTACTACTCGCTCTGGTGGGAGGCACAGATTTTCTGAAGTCGTAATATTCCTGCTTGCAAAATCGATTTCGCGGCTTTGAATATGTCCATCCACAACAAAACGAAGTTTTGGTGCATTTAGCTTTTACTTTCCACACAATGGTGGCAATTATCTCCGATGATCACATACAAACGACACGAGGTGCATAACACCACACACTTCATGAACATTCTCGATGTAATAGTATTGCTGCTGCCAAAACGTCTCCCCCGATAAGCTGCAATACAAAGTTATTCCAGTAGTTTCAGTGGTATCATTTGAACAGAAAATCATTTTGGTTGCAACGAATTTTCAGTAATTATTTATAAACGTTTCAATAATCAGTACTACTACTGCTAAAAATAATAATTTCTAACGCAGTAATTTTTAATTAATACCGTTTGGGTGTAAATACACACTTAGAATAAAAAATTATGCACCACGAAAGAATTAAACGAATGGGGCGGAAACTGGAAGACGTGATATACATGTACAGACTATAAATGATTACAATTTCATTTAAACAGGATGATTTATCCAAGAGAAAAGAGCTTCATAATTTGAGCAATTTGACGCTTTGGTCCACGTTTGGCCCTTAGGCAAGCAGTTATTCAGGTTGGCATTGTTTGCTAGAGTTGTTGGAAGTCTTCCTGAGAGATAACGTGCCAAAATCTATCCAACTGGCGCGTTATATCGTCGAAATTCCAACTGATTCGAGAGCCCTGTCCATAATGCACCAAATGTTCTCAATTGGTTAGAGTTTCGGCAACCTTGCTGACCAAGAGACGCTTTTAGCAAGAATGGAGACAAGCAGTAGCAACTCTCACCGTATGCGACCGAGTATTATCATACTGAAGTGTAAGTTCAGGATGGCTTGCCTAGAAGGACAACAAAACGGGGCGTAGAATATCGTCGACGTACCTCTGTGACTTAAGGGACCCGCAGATGACAACCAAAGGCGTCGTGCTATAAAATGAAGTAGCTCGCTACGTCATCACTCCAAGTTGTCGGGTCGTATGGCGTGCCAGAGCCAGGTTGGTATCGCACCGCTGTCCGAGGCGTCTGCAGACACGCCTTCGCTGGTCTTTGGGGCTTAATTCTGAGTGGGACTCATCTCTGAAGACGATTCTACTCCAGTCAATGAGAATATCGTTCTTCTGCAACACAGCTTGCTCTTTATTCCCATGAAGTAGAGTGCTGTCGACAAGGGATCTGAGATTGATTCCATATTCCTAGATTTCCAGAAGGCTTTTGATACCGTACATCACAAGCGACTAATAATCAATTTGCGTGCATATGGAGTATCGTCTCAGTTATGTGACTGGATTCGTGATTTCCTCTCAGAGAGGTCACAGTTCGTAGTGATAGACGGTAAATCATTGAGTAGAACAGAAGTGATATCTGGCGTTCCGCAAGGTGGTGTCATAGGCCCTCTGTTGTTCCTTATTTATATAAATGATCTAGGCGATAACCTGAACAGCCCCCTTAGATGGTTTGCAGATGACGCTGTAATTTACTGTCTCGTAAAATCATCAGACAATCAATTCCAATTACAAAATAATCTAGAGAGAATTTCTGTATGGTGAGAAAAGTGACAATTAGCACTAAACAAAGAAAAGTGCGAGGTCATCCACATGTGTACTAAAATAAATCCGATCAATTTTGGGTATACGATAAATCGCGCAAATCTAAGGGCTGTCAATTCGACTAAATACCTATGAATTGGAAACACCACATACACTCCTGGAAACTGAAATAAAAACACCGTGAATTCGTTGTCCCAGGAAGGGGAAACTTTATTGACACATTCCTGGGGTCAGATACATTACATGATCACACTGACAGAACCACAGGCACATAGACACAGGCAACAGAGCATGTACAATGTCGGCACTAGTACAGTGTATATCCACCTTTCGCAGCAATGCAGGCTGCTATTCTCCCATGGAGACGATCGTAGAGATGCTGGATGTAGTCCTGTGGAACGGCTTGCCATGCCATTTCCACCTGGCGCCTAAGTTGGACCAGCTTTCGTGCTGGACGTGCAGACCGCCTGAGACGACGCTTCATCCAGTCCCAAACATGCTCAATGGGGGACAGATCCGGAGATCTTGCTGGCCAGGGTAGTTGACTTACACCTTCTAGAGCACGTTGGGTGGCACGGGATACATGCGGACGTGCATTGTCCTGTTGGAACAGCAAGTTGCCTTGCCGATCTAGGGATGGTAGAACGATGGGTACGATGACGGTTTGGATGTACCGTACACTATTCAGTGTCCCCTCGACGATCACCAGAGGTGTACGGCCAGTGTAGGAGATCGCCCCCCACATCATGATGCCGTGTGTTGGCCCTGTGTGCCTCGGTCGTATGCAGTCCTGATTGTGGCGCTCACCTGCACGGCGCCAAACACGCATACGACCATCATTGGCACCAAGGCAGAAGCGACTCTCATCGCTGAAGACGACACGTCTCCATTCGTCCCTCAATTCACGCCTGTCGCGACACCACTGGAGGCGGGCTGCACGATGTTGGGGCGTGAGCGGAAGACGGCCTAACGGTGTGCGGGACCGTAGCCCAGCTTCATGGAGGCGGTTGCGAATGGTCCTCGCCGATACCCCAGGAGCAACAGTGTCCCTAATTTGCTGGGAAGTGGCGGTGCGGTCCCCTTCGGCACTGCGTAGGATCCTACGTTCTTGGCGTGCATCTGTGCGTCGCTGCGGTCCGGTCACAGGTCGACGGGCACGTGCACCTTCCGCCGACCACTGGCGACAACATCGATGTACTGTGGAGACCTCACGCCCCGCGTGTTGAGCAATTCGGCGGTACGTCCACCCGGCCTCCCGCATGCCCACTATACGCCCTCGCTCAAAGTCCGTCGACTGCACATACGGTTCACGTCCACGCTGTCGCGGCATGCTTCCAGTGTTAAAGACTGCGATGGAGCTCCGTATGCCACGGCAAACTGGCTGACACTGACGGCGGCGGTGCACAAATGCTGCGCAGCTAGCGCCATTCGACGGCCAACGCCGCGGTTCCTGGTGTGTCCGCTGTGCCGTGCGTGTGATCATTGCTTGTACAGCCCTCTCGCAGTGTCCGGAGCAAGTATGGTGGGTCTGACACACCGGTGTCAATGTGTTCTTTTTTCCATTTCTAGGAGTGTAGATAACATTGTGGGGAAGGCGAAACAAAGACTGCGCTTTGTTGGTAGAACACTTAGAAGAAGCGACAAACCCACTAAAGAGGCCGCCTACATTATGCTTGTCCGTCCTTTGCTGGAATACTGCTGCGCGGTATGGGACCCTTACCAGGTAGGATTGAGGGAGGGCATCGAAGAAGTGCAAAGAAGGGCACCTCGTTTCGTGTTATCGCGCAATACGGGTGAGAGTGTCACTGATATAATACGCGCGTTGGAGAGGCAGTCACTGAAACAAAGCGGTTTTCTTTGCGTCGAGATCTGTTTACGAAGTTTCAATTACCAACTTTCTCTTCCGAATGCGTAAATATTATGTTAACACCCACTTACGTTGGGAGAAATGATCATCATAATAAATAAGAGAAATCAGAGCTCGAACGGAAAGATTTAGGTGTTCCTTTTTCCCACGCGCCATTCGAGAGTGGCTCAAATGGGTCTGAGCACTTTGGGACTTCACATCTGTGGTCATCAGTCGCCTAGAACTTAGAATTAATTAAACCTAACTAACCTAAAGACATCACACACATCCATGCCCGAGGCAGGTTCCGAACCTGCGACCGTAGCGGTCGCTCGGCTCCAGGCTGTAGCGCCTAGAACCGCCCGGTCACTCCGGCCGGACATTCGAGAGTGGAATGGTAGAGTAGTAGTATCAAAATGGTTCGACGAACCCTCTTCCAGGCACTTAAATGTGAACTCCAGAGTAACCATGTAGATGTAGATGTAGAAGTAGAAGACGTGTCTGGAGACGTCGCGAATAGCAATGGGGCACAAATTGACTGTCGACCGTCGTAAGCCCGGCAGCCGGGATTGTCTGGGCTGTCATTTATTTACAGCACAGGACCGCTGTGGCCATCAGGATGATATTCTACTTCTCATTTTGTTGCCATTCATGGCAAACAAACTTGAGATTACATTTCAGGAAGATAATTCCAGACCGCACACAGTGAGTTACGACTGCTTCTTCTGCTTATCTTCGTGCTTTCCAAACCCTACATTCGCCAGGAAGTCGCTGGATCTTCTCCCTTGAGAACGTTTGTAGTATTATGGGCACCATCTCGGGAAAATCTGACGCTTCAACTGGACAGAATTTGACACCCCATCCCTCAGAAGAACAGCCAATAACTATCAATGCCAAGCCAAATAAGTGCTTGCGTAAGGGGCAGAAGTGGACCAACTCGTTACTGACTTGCGCAAAAAAAAGGTTGAAATTACTCTAAGCACTATGGGAGTTAACGTTTGAAGTCATCAGTCCCCTAGACTTAGAACTATTTAAACTTAACTGACCTAAGGACATCACACACATCAATGCCCGTGGCGGGATTCGAACCTGTGACCGTAGCAGCAGCGTGGTTCCGGACTCAAGCGCCTAGAACCACTCGGCCACAGCGACCGGCTTGACTTGCTCAATTTGTTAAGCACTTTCTCTTGTATAAATCATCCGATTTTTCTAAATCTGTATTAATGTGCTTGTCTGTAGAAGTACATCACATCGACCACTTCCATCCCATTCGGGTAATTCCATCGCGGTGCTTTTTTTTTTTAATTATCTTAGGATTTCTATGTCTGTTTCCTATTGATACGTATGTGAACATGTTGTAAATGTCAGGATAGTTTTAAACATAAATGCAAAAAACTTGAAAATTTATCAGATCGTGCTCTCTACTGGACTGGCGTGTCGTGTTCTTCAGTAGAGGATTTGAGTGTAACACTGAACAGTTTCACTGTAACCTAATCTACTTTTCGCAGGATATCTTGCATGAAGGAAAATGAGCGAAAAGGGTGCAGGTTTGTGGCGTCGCAGAGCGGTGCCCTGGCATGCGGCGGCGCGACCTGTCCCGACGTGACCCCCGCCTTCGCAGCCCACACAATGTGTACCAGGCGGCGCCCCAGATCCGCCGCCATTATGCGCCGCGATACTCTATTAGGCCGCCAAGACCGACGGGCGTCCCACGTCGTTTGTTGCTGCCACACAGCTGAACCCTATCAGGCCGGCGCCACTCCGGGCGGAGCCCGGCACGCTTACCGGGAAACCAGCCACATGCTGTCGTTTCACGTCTGATTACGTGTAGAACGATTTTTCGTAGGTCCGTGCGCTGACGGGCAGAGATACATCAACCACAGACATTCTTCATTGACAGCGGTTTCAAATCACATACCGGTGTCAAAAGTTGGTCACATGCTATTAATACCCCGCCCTCTTGCCAGTCCTTAACATTTATTCCCACGTCGTGTCTCCACTTGTCAGTTAATTTCATTAATTTGTTCAAAGGTGCTTGTAAGAAAACATGACTGCAATAAACAAGCAAGAATAAAACTTTTAGGAACAAAAAAAGGAATTTAAAAAAGAAAAATCACAAACATTTAAAGAAAAATAAAGAAAAAAATTACAGATAATATCAAAGAAAAAAGAATCCCATCTCAAAATTATTCGATGAAGAACCTGAAATTTTGTGAAAAGTGTCGGAATTTGATGAGATATACTCGTGAATACGTGAGTAAAAGTGGATGTCAAAAAATTCGTAGCTTCACGAACAAATCTACAACCACCCGATGCTGTTGGGAGCGACACGTTTGCTACCCTCTTGAATAGTTAGCCATGAGAAATTAAAAAGGATGTGTCTCCGAAATGGTGAAGTGACATTGTCCAGTGTTACAGACTGTTTAATCAAGAATGAAAGATTATGCGTCAGTGATATGCGTCAGTGATATGGGTCATTACATAATAAAGTCTTTTAGCGTTCCAGAGTGATATGGTTGCGAATTCTGCAATGGTTTCGTCCCTATTTTATGGGGAAGCGTTAACGTGTTCTGGAAAGCCTACTGTTTCAGTGGAAACCTTTGGCTAAAGCAGTAGGTGCACTAAGAACGAAGCACGGCCACAGGTGCATTAAGAGCTCTGCTCTTGCGTTAGCGTTGATAGAAAGTTATGATTTTTCCCTTTACTCATATAATGTACTCAATGTGGTAATTAAATTATTGTTGGTGTTCATGTATAATGTCCTAAATTATGTTCTGCATACCTCTTAATCTCTTTATGAGGATTCCTGTTTACATCCGTAGATGTACAAACCCGGGTTCCCGGGTTCGATTCCCGGCGGGGTTAGGGATCTTCTCTGCCTCGTGATGACTGGGTGTTGTGTGATGTCCTTAGGTTACTTAGGTTTAAGTAGTTCTAAGTTCTAGGGGACTGATGACCATAAATGTTAAGTCCCATAGTGCTCAGAGCCATTTGAACCTTCTTTTAGATGTACAAAGGTGTATTACAGTACAAGCGACCAAGGCGAGCTTCAAGATTTCATTTCAGAAAACGGAAGTTTTTACTAACATCAACTCAAGACTCAGGTAGCTATATCAAGATCAGTGAAAAATCCGGCTGACAAGGAAGTTCAAGTGAGAGGAGAGAATCCAACTTCCTGAGACAGGAGACTTCACATTTAGGATCAACAAGAGAAAAGTGGCATCCCAACTGACGAGATGCTTAAACGAACGGCCCAGTTCGTTTACGGCGAAGTTCATTCACTATTTTCCTTTCAATAAATCGGAGGCTCCTTACACCTAAGAATGTGTAGCAATAAACAGGAATTAACCGTACAACAATTTAGTATCCGGGCCTGATAAGAGAGAAATGGTGAATACAAAAAGCAAAGTGAACAACGAACTATATTTGCTTGCATGTGCAAAAGGTATTAGAGACACTTTGCGGGAAAGATCGATTTCTTTCTGTGGTCTTGTAACACGAATGAACCCAAACTGAGTGAGCAAACCTGTTTTCAGATATTTTATGAGTAGAGAAACGAATTATTCCTGGTTTACTGAGTTTGAACATCTTCGAGAAGTGGATCTCACAAATGAAAACCTTCAGGAAATGATCTTTTCTAGAAGGGATCTCTCCAGTGTTTCCAAGAAAAGCCAGAGAAGCCAAGAAAAGAGTCTCACAGGAAACAAAGCTGAGAGTACTGTGCTGTATATTAAGTAAAGACACGGTTGAAACAGCGTGTTCTACAACTGGCTATAAAGAAAGAACAAGGAGGAGATGAACATTACCAGTTAAGCCTGGAACTTGGACTCCGATTGCTTTTAAATACACAGGGTGGTTATAATTAAAATGCAACTTCTCACGGAGGTCTAGTGTGGGCTGTAATTATAGTATGGCAGCGAAACTTGGTAAATATCCCAATAAGAATAATTTTAGCCACCAGGTACAAATCAGACGCTGTACAGCATCTCGTCGACTTCTCCAGTTCTGATGCTGAACACATTGTGTAAGCGGCGGTTAATAATAGAATCAAACATTATGCCCCTCTCACTTGTTTGATCTTTCCTGCCCGCATTCCGTTCCTAATGCGTTACATATGAAAACATTTCTATACGTATTACTTGTATTCACTGGACATGGTGGCCAAAATTGGAACCAATTTTTTTCAGCTACGTCAGTTCCGCTTTAACGCATTAGAATATCTGCCAAGCATCGCTATCATACGATAACTACAGCCCTCGCTGGACCTCTGTTCATAGCTGCGCTTCAATTACAACCGGCTGGTACTTTATTAAAGTTCCTGTTATACAGTTTAACAAGTGTTTCTAATAAAATAAATAAATAAATACACTTTTTAGATGTTGTAAATAATGTGCTTAAATTAACAAAGTAGTTATACTGTAACTGTCACGAATGAAGGAAGAAATAAATATTAGGGTTTAAAGTCCCATAAGTGTCAAGGTAATTAGTGACGGAATAGAAGTTCCGATTGGAGAAGAATGAGAAAAAATCGGCTGTGTCCTTTTAAGAGACATGGGAGCATTTGCTTAAGTAAATTAGGAGAACCAGGAGCTAACTTATCCAGGATGGCATATCAGGTATGTGTACTTCGATTCGTCCAAATGTGAGATTAGCCCTCTGGCTCTAAGCACTATGGGACTTAACATCTTTCGAGCACCTGTTCATAACGCACGGCCTGTGGCGGCAGTGGTTACACGACAATAACATCCCTGTAATGGAATGGCCTGCACAGAGTCCTGACCTGAATCCTGAAGAACAACTTTAGGATGTTTTGGAATGTCATCGATACCTCTCCTCAGGGTGGCACACGAATAATCAACACCGAGTACTAGACTGCTCACTGCCGTCCATCAATCGTCATCTATTGTTTCGAAGTAGTTGTTTGTATTAGCTTATTTGTTATTTCTTTACTGCCTAATTATTACATGTTTATCTGCTCTGCTCGTAGCGGTCAACAAATACTGCGTAATTAGCGAGCAGTCTGTACTCGGGGCCAGTTTTTCGTGCGCCACCTTATATTATTTCAGTGCGATCAGCCACATAACGCTACAGTTGGCTAAACAAGTTTGCAGAATCACGAAAATTACTTCTGCAGATGTGTGGGAATTCTGTAATGAATAAAAACTCTTTACTCCACAGGAGAGGCAAGTGCCCCCCCCCCCCCCCCCTCCCCGGCGCCCTCCATCTTCAGTCACCTATGCTACTTATTTTTAAGTTTTCGTAAGAACCATATACCATGCACATATGAACGGTGAACGACTAAAAATGAACGGTTGCCAAAAAAAGAGCGACTACCAGTGAACTAGTTCCCAAAGATGAACGAATTTGCCCATCTCTAGTCCACTGTGAGCTGTTATTATCATAGCAGTGTAACTGTGTAGATATTCTCACACTTTAATGCGGAACCGATGTTCGCTGAAAAAAATACTTCCAATTTTGGCCACTAGTTGCAAATCCGGCGTTGTGAATGCAAGAAAGATATATATAAATGTTTTCATCTGTAATAGATTAGGAATGGGACGTGGGTGCAAAAGCTCAAACAAGTGAGAAAAGCATAATGTTGGTTTCATTATTAACCGCCGCTTACATAATTTGTTCAGTACGAGCACCAGAGACGGTGACGAGATGCTGCGTCCGTAAAACTATGTGATCGGTAGTTGCATACGGCATTTGCGGCGGAATGAGACCAACGTTTTCGTGTATACTAGACTGCAGATCTCGTGGTCACCGAACGCTAAAGGCGTTCTATTACAGAGCCAAAAAGTCACATAAATTCAGATTAGTTGATCTTGCAGGCCATACATTTGGAAAACCTCTGGAGATAGCACCTTCGTGAAAGTTTGCATTGAACAGATGTTTCGCTGGTCGAGCGACATGACGTGTTACCCCATCTTTGATGGAAACAGTGCTTTTCACACAGTTGCGCTGTTCCAAAGGAGAAATCACTTGCTGCTGAAGACGGCCACGGTAACGCGGAAAAGCCAGGGTGCACCTGACAGGCCCTCTGAGTGTATTCTCTTAAGAGAAAGACAAACGGACCGACAATTAAGGTGCTTATGAACCCACAACACAGTCACACGCTGAGAACGCATGGCTTAGCAGTACCCAAATTTCAGTTGTTCTGTGTGTTCACTGCACTCAATGGTATAACATTTTTGTCGTCACTTCATAAAATGTTACCCGGCCACGAGTCATCAACTTCGATCATGCTAGGAACCGAAGAACAAATTCAGAACGTTGCCGCAGATCATGAGTTTTCAGTTACTGCCCCATCTGTGGTGACAGTGTAAAATAGAACGTAAAAGTTTCTGTACTGTTGACTACAGGATGGACAATTTTCGTGACACTGCACGAGCACTAGCATTACCCGGGGCATCTGCTGCATAGTCAGATACAGCAACAGTAACGTCATCAGTATCTTCCACCAGGATGTGAAGCCTTCCTCTTCCAGATGTCACACTAAGGTCAGCCGTGTTTCCGAATTTCAGTATGATCTTTTTCAACTATTTAATGACATTGGGCCTCTCCTCAGAACTTTCAGCCCGCGATACTCCGTCAGTGCATCACTAACTCCACACTGTCTCCGTTCTCGACAACCATACTGTTTACTCACGTTATAGCTTGTCAAACGAGAGCATGGATGTCATAGTTTCCTATAAACAGTGTACAGCGCCAATTTGCACCTGGTGGCTACAACTGGTAGTAATTTGTTTTCCAGAGTGAATCGGTTCCGGATTAACAATTAGCCTATTTACCAAGTATCGCTGCCGTTCGATAATTATAGCCCACTCTGGACTACCGTGAGGTGCCGCACTTTAATTAAAGACACGCGGTATTTACTCGACGGCACCCAAAATAAAATGTTAGGAGTTACGTAAGTGAGTAGCACGGACTGGGAAAAGGCCAGAACAGAATGTGTCCTCTCGTCGGGAAGCAGTACCAAGACACAGCGCGCTGCCGGCTGGAGAGGACGCAGCGCGTAAGTCGCGGCGCCCCTCTTCCAATCCCGGTAATGCAGACGCCTCGGCGCTGCTCGCCCGGCGGGCCCGGCAGACAAACGAAGCACTCCCCCGCCGCGTCTCATTTCGCAGAAGCCGCCGGCGCCAGGCGCCAGGTGGCGCCCTGTTTTGCCCGCACAGCAGTGGGGCCGCTGCGAAAACAACGACGCCTGACCCACCACCAGTCTCCGTCGTAAATACCACCCCTCAAAAGACGAGCTTCAGGTCACGGAGCTGTGAGACGTCCAACACACACACAGACGCAAAATCTGTGAAGAATTTTGGTACACTTCTCCAGCAAAGCGCTAACGGTTATGTCGACTTCAACGAGATCAGTTTCAGCATAAAAACTCGTTAATTTGTCAAGGACACCATCATTAACTCCCTATGAACCGCAACAGTAACGTTTATCTCGTGTACTTCTCGGGACAGATATTGGTCAAGTCTTGGCGTCTACTGTGCATCGTTACGGAATGTAATTTAACATACGGGTCTGTAGTCTACAGAAAGAGCCAGTCCACATACTTTCCACTAGCAAGGACAACATTTCTCTAAGCTCACAGTACTACAGTATACGAAATAAGTCTGCTGTAAACCAGTGCAAAACTGTACGCAAAAACTCTTCTGTGAAGAATTTCTTTCGTAAAATTCTCTAAGTCCGCAAGCGTTTTCGCTTCCCGCGCCCGGGTTCCCGGCGGGGCAGGGATTTTCTCTGCCTTGTGATGACTGGGTGTTCTGTGCTGTCCTTAGGTTATTTAGGTTTAAGTAGTTCTAAGTTCTAGGGGACTGATGACCGTAGATGTTAAGTCCCATAGTGCTCAGAGGCAACCAAAATTCTCTAGGTTAACGGCACAAGTTCAGTATAAACAGCCTACCGTGTGCCAATACTATACAGGGTGTCCCAAAAATGGTCCGACAAACTTCGAGGGCTTGTAGAAGGTGTCAAATCGAGGATAGGAACCCCTTGTCCAGAAACGTCTTCCAACGAAGCTACAGAGCGTCGAATTAAAGGCGGTGGCGCCTGTTACTACGCCACCCCTTCGGCAGCAAACGCGAATATGTACGACGACTGGCGGTAGGCGGAAGGTCACACAGCGTTTTCTGTTATTTAGTGCTCAAGAGTGATTGCCATGATCGCCAGTGGAGAAATTGGAGCTAATTTCTGCATGGGCAGATCTTGTCTCCTACTAATACTCTGTCACCTTGGTGATGATGGTTTCGGACGCGAGTTTCCATCCGTAGTTTTTTGTCCTGTATATCGAAAAACATTGGAGATATTGGAATGTTTCAGGAGAAAAATAAACCGCGTGTTGAAACCGGTGTTTGAAACAGCATCGTATTTTCAGGAGACAAGACCTTTCTGCGTAGCAGCTAGCTCCTTCTCCACTGGCAATCGTGGCAGTCACTGAAAAACAAACAACATTGCGAGGCGAAAGAATGGCCTAGGGGCAGTTGCCGGCGCCAGAAACCACGACGCTCTGTAGCGTCGTTGGATGACATTTTCGGACACGGCTTCCTACCCTCGATTTGTTCCTCAATACACCCACTACAGCCCCATGAAGTTTCTGAGACAACCTCTATGCTCTTCCACATATCATCTAAACCACTTTAAGTTATAATGACGAATTGTGTCTTCTTCTACTACATGTTGCAGGAGTGAGGAGACTATTGCAGAATTTTGTGACCTTGGAGCTAAGAGGTAACACTTGTCGAAGTGGAGGCCTGTATGCAAGAGAACAGGCTTTTTAATGGGGTCGCAACTGGTAGCTTCAATAAAGAAAGACCACTTGAAATTCAATCACTAGGTACTACACCAACCTGTGTTAAGACGATATAAGCCGTTGAATGATTTTTTTACACACTCTCCATAAATTTCGTATATTCTGTCCCGTCACATTTATGTGACCACCTGTCAAGGACATGAATAACCACCTTTTGCAACGTTGAGAGTACAACGCCAACGAGGTTCTGGAAGATACCGACACGAAAGTGGAGCCAAGCCCACTCCAGTGTCGTGGTCTGTTGTGCTACATTCTCAGTCGAGGATCCATGGTGCGAACGGCCCGATCGAGGTTATTCTGCATTTTCTCCATTAGGTTTTAATCGGGTGGACTTGGTGGCCAGTTGAGTACGATAAACTCACCCTTGAGCTCTTCGAACCACGCCATACACTGTGAGCTGTGTGGCACGGTGCATTCTCCTGCTGGTAGATACCATTCCTGCCAAGGAAAAACAAACTGCATTATCGATGGACATGATCCCCAAGCATAGAGGCATACTTATGTTTTGATCCAATGCACCTTCCGTAATGACGAGATTATCCAGGAAATTCCACAAAAATATTCCCAGAACCATACCGCTCCCTCATCCGGCCCGAACCCTTCCTCCATTGTCACAGACTGTTTCTTTCACACGTTTCATGCCGTATATGCCACCAGCCACCTGTCCAATGGAGCACAAAACCTGATTCATCTGAAAAGGAGTCCTGTTGCCATTCGGTTGATTTCTAGTTACGGCCCAATAAACAGCAGTCAGCGTAGGTGCATGGACCATGCGCCTGCTGCGGACTCTCATACGCAACAACATTCTTGGCCGGTTCCAGATAAAATTGTGAAAAACTGTGATTTTTGGGTAGCAAAAGTACCAGTCGTGGGGACTGCCATTTCGATAACTTCTACTCATGGCAAATTCACGAAATTTTTACCTTATGTTCCTAAGACGATGTTCTCTGGGAACCTCCAACCTTTTTTCGATATTATTATCCATTACCGATATGCACAGGTTCAAGGTTAACGTACTTACGTACGTAAAAAATGCACGTGATACCAGGTCTGACCAAAGCTCGTGGTCACGCGGTAGCGTTCTCGTTTCCCGAGCACGGGGTCCCGTGTTCGATTCCCCGCGGGTCAGGGATTATGCACCTGCCCCGAGATGACTGGGTGGTGTTGTGTCGTCTTCATCATCATCTTTCATCCCCATTACGGTCGGAGGAAGGCAACGGCAAACCACCTCTATTACTGAAACGTCCCCTTAGAAAAATTATATGTGATTGTGCTTAAACTGACACACAATATTTTTAGCGCAATCCCTACAAGACAATGGCCCTGACTAAATTAACCTATACGTTTCACAAATCACTTACCTCACAAAAATCTTCGTTACTCGAACTACTGCAATACAGCGAGCGCCACTACTGCCAGCTAAATAAAAGATTCAAACTGCGGAAGTCACTAACTACTGATAGGCACAGTTAGCAAATGAAAGATTTTAATAGAGAACAAACAATGTATTTACCTTAATAGTCATAATATATATATCAGTTCATAACATCCATTCATACAAATTTCAAAACTCCGCCATCTCTCTCCCCACGTCCACCACTGCTGGCGGCTCACCTCCAACTGCGCAACGCTACGCGCTGTTAACATCCAGCCGCCCAACACTACAATGGCGAGTATTACAACAATGCCAACCAGCCACGGACTGCACACAGCACAGCCAGTGATTTTCATACAGAGCGCTACGTGGCGTTACCAATAAAAAAAGTCTAAACAGGCTACTTACATTACTATCTTGCCTAGTACGGCGGTGCGGGTCTCCCGCATCGTTCCCCTGCGCTCTGTCAAGAAGCATGAGACTTCATTTCCATTTCAATATCAGGTCTGAGGCGTAAATGTTGTTTTAACTGATGCAAGGTTTCCGAGGTTACCAAAGTTTTATTCGCCATTTTCGTACCAATAAAACTTCATGATTCGGTCCTCGCTCCTCGTTGAGGAGACACTGTTGGTAGCCCCCTAGTTCTTCTTGGCGATCATTTGCTCAACAGTTACACATCTATTCGTCTGTACACATCTCCGGGGCTGTAGTTCATCCCTATCATCTAAGGCCCATGGTGCACCAGAGGTGCTTCACTACCAGTTTTAGATAACGCCATTTTGCCACTCACAGTATACGAGTGCTTTATCTACGGCAGCACGCGAACGGTTTACAGACTTAGCTGTTACGGAAATGCTTCTACTCTTGCCCCAGAAGCCAATGATAAAGCTCCGTTTCCGCATTACGACAACGGCTGCACTGTTTTTCACGAATTTCCCGACTTGGAATTTCAAAGCGCAACGTCAACTGACGGTCGCTAACGGAGACGGAAATATTACAGGGAAAAGGTACCAACTGCAAACCTTAAATAACACATCTACAGAAAAGTAAGGCATGTCGAATGATGGTTTTTAAAGTGGAGGTCACCATGGAAGTTGAACTGAGCTACTACGAGGTATATTATTTCTACTGTAGTTATTTAGCCTTTTCTCTTTCTTTTCGGTGGCATTTTTCCCGTTTAGAACGGCGGTTGCCTTCTTGACGCCGCAGTTCTTGAAATACCCTAACGGAGGGAAGTCGTGTAAGTCATCTGTCTGTGACTCGTGTAGGCTTCGTTCTATGTGTTATCGTACTTCAACTGTTTGTGTATCGTACCCTCAGAGACGGAATGAGGGGAGCAGTCCAGTGTTTGTGTAAATGATCGCCGGAAACCGCCTAAAAGGCTCGCTCACCTGGATAACAGCCCACGGTCGTCAATCCATCCAGGTTTGGCTCACTTCGCTGTCTCACAACGTAGAGTGCTACACGTTGAGCTGTAGGGGCAGAGTAGATATTTAGCCTCGTGTCTATTTCTTTTACATAAGGGGCAATCAAAAAGTTTCTGTTCGAAGGCTACTCCAGCCCGTTCCCTATATGTCGGTGTTTATATATCCATGCGCTGGGTTGCATATGCGCTGCAGTATCGGCCTCAAAGGGAAATTTATTGTATACCCTTCTATTTACATACTTGGTCGCACATAAACGTGAGATACATCAGAAGTTATATATTGAAGTAATTTATACCAAACGAAGATCTTGAACTGTTCAGCATTAAGGTTTAAGTCTAAATCATGTAATTAGTTACTGGTGGTTTTTTAATTCAGCCTGTCATCATGTTATGAAACAAATCATAATTTCGGAATATTTTTCCTACATTCCTGTATGCACGTTGTTTTATTTTAGGATGTTTAGAGTGTGTAAATAAGTATTTTATTTTTTACGTGGGCTGATAATGAAAACAGCTGTAATAAAAAACGCCCCACAGGAAAAAAAAACCAATCACGGCACATGAAAGCTCGTTCCAAAACCGCTTGATTGCGATATGAACGTGTGTGTAACTATCGTAAAATTTCAGTGAGTTTATTTCAGTCACTGAACACATGTTGAAGAAATGCGTATTTTAACTATTAATAGTACTAAATACGTACTTATAATATCTTGTGAGGCATCCATACTGTCATGACAACCTTAAAATTTCATTATTGAATAGCATATCAGGTGGTTCTCATGTATTTGTAAAAGAAGTCATATTTTACTATGTAAGCAGACGTCAGTTACGTTGGTCTGGGGACGGGAGTTCACGAGACATGATCGCGGCAGGGAATCCTGGCTTCGGAGCAGCGATGCACAGTAACCGTGTTCCGTGTAGTTCGCTCAGTGCAGTACAGTTGTGGTCGGTAGGTTTCAGTATTTGTAAACTATTTCCTGGGACACAGAAAAAACTCTGGGAGGTGCTGTAGCCGCTCTCGTTTCAGATTCTAAATACGGAGACGTACTGTCGCATTGGGACTGTGCTGCTAGCGAGGAGAACTGGTTGTTAGAGAAAACTAATAAACTGTGAAACTAATTCAATTCAGATGATCGTTCTAGTATTTATGCATGTTAAGCGCTATCCATCACCCATTTTGCTCGGAAGTGTGACGAACTTTTATGGCAATTTAATCTCGCTTTTGTCTGGTTTCAACTGCAACTGAAGAGCTGTAATTAAAATTATTATGGGTTTTATTCTAAGGTCGAACCCAATTGATTGGCTTTTGCTAACATTTTTAGGGTTTCGCGCCTCAATCTGTAAAAGCGGAACCCGTAAAAATCATTTTGTTGTCCGTCTGACTGTCCAACTATTAAGACCCCATTCTCTCAGAAACGGGTAGACGAAATAATTCGGAATTTATGTCACATACTAAGGTCGAACGTCACTTGGTAGTGTATTGATGGAAGCTTATGACTCAATTAAATCAATAGATACGGCCACTTATGTCACATAATTTGACTCTCGCGAACTCACTCATCAAAACCTATAGCGTACTTTCCGTTGACGTGGAATTATGGAATTTGATAAGAACAATGTTTTACAGTACAAGTAAGGGAAAAATACGAAACTTGTTAATGTGTCATTATGTCACACCAAAAGAATTAATGTTATTTGTTATCCGACTGCCAGTCAGTAGGTCCTTCTGCTAAGACCTCTTTTTTCTCAGAACTAGTAGACGTCTCAAGCGGAAATTTCTGCCACATTCTAAGGTATAAATATACTGCCATTTAGCCATATATTTTGATATCTTGCCAGTATCGATATCGATAACAGGCAAGACTCTCGAATACCTGGATGGGGGAAGTATGTGTGTGTATACACACATAATGAAGTATTTTGTAACCCTCGGCGCGCGAGTCTCACACACACTTATCCGGATTTATTAGAGCTCCAATTCATGGTTTATTAAATAAACTGCACAGTATTCAATAACTCATACTTTTGCCATAAATCATCGTGATTTTATTCGATTTATTTTTCATTTTAAATTGTTTAACAATTAAATACTATTGTTCGTTTTCAGGATTTCGTACTTAAGTCGCTAAAAGCGAAACACGTACAGGATCACATTGTTCGTTTGTCTGTCTGTTTGGCTTGGCTGTCAGACTGGTAACAACCATTTCTCTCATGAAGTTGAAACTTATGTCACATACTAAGGCACATGGCCCCTTGGTGGGGTAAAAAAATTTAAACTTCTAAGACAATGCAGTCAAAAGGTGCGACCGTTCATGTCACATATTTTGATACTAGCAAACCCATTCACCAGAACCTATGGCTACATGCCATCGACCTAGATCATCAAATTTGGCAAGAAGCGAGGTTTAACACTACAACTAAACGAAAAACGGGAAACTGTTGATTTGTAATTACGTCACACGTAAAACATTTTTTGTCATTTGTTATCCATCTGTCTGGCCGTCTGTTAAGAAACCTTTTTCTCAGGAACGGGGAGACGTATGAAGCACGTCACATACTAAGGCCTATGTTGACATTTCAATGCATTCAACAGATGCGGCCATTTGTGCTGCATGTTTTGATACTTTGCCAATATCAGTATCGCTAACAGACAAAAAAACTTCGAAATTATCGATTCCTTCGATGCGCGCGTCATACTCGCACTTATCAGGATTTTATTTTACATAAACAGCAATGATCTAGATTTATTTCAGGGACATTATTGTAAGAGTGTGCTACCCTCCACTTGACAGAATTACGAGCCAGTAGGAATTCTACTGTAGTAAATCAGTCCCTGGCTCCTTCAACGTCGGTTGTGCATCAGTTATTTCAGTTTTTCCGTATAGAGTATCGAGTAGGGCGGAGACGTTGACTATTTCCAACATACCTCTCTGTTGTTTCATTGAAGTAATGCTCGTTGTTGTTTGCAAAATAAAATGTTTATTTTGTAGTGAAGTTGCTGGAAACCACATCTGCTTAGGTACGTAAACCTTTTCAAAGTGTACTTCATTATCAATTACATCAGTTATTGAAAGAATTCATGTTGGATCAACAGGAAACAGCGAAGTTCTCACTGCCTTCAAGTCATCCGCACATTATACACGCAACGTAGCGTAGCTAACATGTCTGAATGCAATGTTCCGTAACATGGGTAATTTATCACTCTCGTGTCATGTATTGTAATACGGAGGGTCATAACTTACACCTGAATTGACATTTGCGCTTCACGCGTTGCTATATACCTCTGTCCAGTGGAGTAGATGAATTCTAATGTCCACGTCCCACTCAACATCATTAACTACGGAATTGGCAGGATCAGTAATTAGAGTACTATAGTATCCGCCGAACTTACAGACACACCTCGGGTCATGTCGTTTCTACGTACTTCGACAGCTTAGCCTTAGTCAATGTTACGAAGCACATCATTAACTACGGAATTGGCAGGATCAGTAATTAGAGTATTATAGTATCCGCTGAACTTACAGACACACCTCGGGTCATGTCGTTTCTACGTACTTCGACAGCTTAGCCTTAGTCAATGTTACGAAGCACTTTAGGTGTACGATATTAATGCCACATTGCTCTAGACTCAATAAATTTATTTCATTTACACCGACGTTTCTGTTTCTTGTGACTCATTGTTAATAATGGAATGAGCCAACGTAAAGACACCTCTTGTGTTTGTAAAATATTACAGAAATTGACAAACATGCTTATTATCTTTGGAATTTTATTTCGACTGCTTCCGATCTCAGATCAACCAAGCAGATTTCGGTACTGCATAAGTAGGGTTATCTAATGTTGCTCACAAGCGAGCAACAACAAAAGCACACTTCCCTTCAACGTGATTAGTTTATGGGTTATATCAATTATTAAGCATTTATTAACTGCTTTATGGATAGTAACACTGGCTGAAAAATGCTACTGTCGGAGCCCAAAAAAGGCGAATACGCTCCTCTTTAAAGACTCTGAAGGAAAAATGAGAAACCAGCTTCCTCAATCCTCATTCCGGCCTCCTCACCAAAAATTATGCGTAAATCTCTTTGTAGAGAAGCCTTCATACTTAGCAGGTGCCTCTGACTGCCACTGCCTATGTATGTCTCTCCCCCACCGTCTCCTTTTTCTCCTATTGACAATTTCTCCTGCCTGTCTCTCCCGCTGGCAATGTCTTCATCCTTTTCTATCTCTCTTCCTTACCACTGCCCCTTCTCTGGCACATTCAGTCCCTCTCTCTCTCTCTCTCTCTCTCTCTCTCTCTCTCTCTCTCTCTTCCACTTCCATTGTCTTTGCTCCATTCTTTTCCTTTCCGACTGCTTATTGTGTCTTCCTTTCTCGCTTATAGTCTGCTGTCTTTCTCTTCAGCCACCATTGTACCTCCTCCACGCATGTCCTTGAGGATTGTTTGCTCGGGGTTTGGCCTAGAGACCGGAAAAATTTAGCACGTGGGTGTAGGGGATGAGGAAACCTGGCAAATTGTTTCATATATAAGTTCACTGGTCTGGGGGGTCCAGATCCCATCCCACCCACCCACCCATCCTCCCACCCTCCCACCCACCCACTCACCAAGCCTATGTATGGTCTCCACTCATCCCTCGTTTCACCTCCACTCCTTTCTATTTTACTCCCACTGCTGCTATCTCCATCCATTTGTCTTTCTCTTTTACTTCCACTGTCTCTCACTGACCATAACTGTCTCCTCTCTTTTTGGCTCCCTCTACTGTCTTCCTCTTTCACTACCACTTTCTCTCTTTCACCACCGTTGTCTTCACTCTCTCTCTTTCTCTCTCTCTCTCTCTCTCTCTCTCTCTCTCTCTCTCCTCTCTCTCTCTCTCACTATCTCACTATCTCTCTCCCTCTCCCTCTCTCTCCCATGCCACCGTTCCTATCTCTCAGTTACTCTCTTCCAACACAAAAAAGGCGAATATGTTCCCATGCCAAAATCTTTGATGAAGAAGGCTGAATGAGGACTGAGGCAGCTCTGTCCCCATTTTCCTGTGAGTCTTCTTTTCCGTATTACAACGGGGTGTGCTGCTTATATAAACGAATTCTTTAGGTCAGTTAAGTTTTGACAATTTGTTTGTATACTTCGACACATTTACATATTTTTACACATGTAAAAAAAAACAAATAAATACACATAATATTATGTTAATAAAAGTCATCTCCCATCTAATGCAAGTTCACTTTACGTTACTTTACATCAAGAGCACAACATTTTCAAGGCCACATCTACAGTGTACCAAAAAATACGGTGTTTGATTTGCAAGCATAAAAAATTTCTTACGAGAGAAGAGTGTTATGTAAGTAGCTTAGGCCTCCAGGTAGCACCATCGAATGATTCCCAGGTCATGACGGCCTGTATAGGAATGAAGTGCCCATTGTAGAGAGACAGCAAGTCAAAGTTCTATTGGTAAAAATGGCGACTGAAATATACTTTCGTGACCTCAGAACCCTTTCGATGACCCCAGAACCATTGCCATGTGCTCATTCCGTCAGTTGAAACAACATTTACGCCTCACACCTGATATTACGAGCAAATGTTATGTGCATATGGACGTTAACTTCGAACCTATGTATATCGGTAATGGATAACAGGTTTCGAGGTTCCCTGAGAACATCATTTCAGGAGCATACGGTAAAAATTTCGAGAATTTAGCGTGAATAGAAGTTACCGAAGTGGCCATCCCAAGAACTGCCATCCCCAGAGCTGGTACTTTTGATACCCATAAATCATGGTTTTTCACAATTTTCTCAGGAACTGCCCATGAACTAATGGTGTTTTTATAAACCGCCTAAGGCCCACCCTTGACCACACCTTGTGACATTACCTAACGGTTACAGCTAAGTGCAGTTGCTCTTCCCAATAGTATCCCATGTGGGCATACAAGTCGAGTCTTTACCTGCGGTAACTTGTCTTTACATACTTGGGCTATGCACGGCCTTGTTTAAAAAGAATATCTCGATGTAGTCAAAGGGTCGACCCGTGCATGACCAATAAAAAAAGTCCGTAAAATCAGGATTTGTTCTTCCTATAACTGTTATAATTTCAACAACAGAATTAGTTTCAACATCACCCCTAATTTCAATATACTAAGGATTTAAGTTAATTAAACTAATAACCTTCAAATTTATAATTAAAAGAATAATCTTTTAGGCCCTACTGAAACTTTACACCTCTAGAATTGCAGTCTAGAATCACAATTGAATATAAGACCAATAATGATACGAGAGAAAATATCTCATAAGTAGATTTACAGTCTACTACCTATAACTTCAGCCATCTTACCGCAGCCGGCCTCTGTGGCCGATCGGTTCTCGGCGCTTCAGTCCGGGACCGCGCTGCTGCTACGGTCGCAGGTTCGAATCCTACGTCGGGCATGGATGTGCGTGATGTCCTTAGGTTAATTAGGTTTAAGTAGTTCTAAGTCTAGGGGACTGATGACCTCAGATGTTAAGTGCCATAGTGCTTAGAGCCATTTGAACCATTTGAACCATCTTACCGCAAAAATGATTATTCTCAAGAAGCCATAAGGACATTGGCACTTTATACTTTCTATTTGGAGCATGAGCAGGAATAGTAGGAACATCAAAAAGCATACGTATTCGTGCTGAACTAGGTCAACCAGAATCACTAATTTGTGATGACCAAATCTATTATCTTATTATCACAGCTCACGCATTCGCAATAATGTTCTTTGTAGTAATGCCTATTGTAATTGGTGGATTTGGTAATTGACTTGTACCCTTAGTAATCGGGCTAATTCGCTGCAAATAATAACCTGTAGCCGTTGTCCAGCAGTCAAATAGTTTATGCACTGGCTAGAACTCGGAGTTAATAAAATACACAGAAATGCAAAATACAAGTTAAATGAATAATTTATTAACGAGGGTTCTGTTATAACGTCTCTAATAGATGACAGAAAATTATGTTGAATAACATTTATTCAAGAAAGGACACCGCAAAGAAATGGGAATTGGTGCTACGATATTCAGTTAAAATACTGACAGACGGTAACCTATCAAATGCAGTAAAGTCACATTGAGAGAGCGTTATGAGAATCGTAGCAAAGTCTCCATACTACATTGTTACGAAAGATACACGAATCCTAAGTCCATTTCGTGATCACAATACATGAAATATCCATCAGCTCAAAACAGTTCATAGTTCAACATGATGTTCCACAAATATTCACACGTGATGCAAAGAATAATAACTCATATTCTGTCTACCCTCAATTTGATAACACAAGAGGTAAATGTTAGAGGCCTACTCTGGAGCACACTCACACCTCCCGTCGAAGCCAGAGTATGGTAGCAGCCGTTCACCGCAGGGAATCAGTTCTGCTCGTTACCACAGGCAAGTCTGTATTCTTCGAGAGCTCGCGAAAAAATGCCCAGAATTGCTCCCTTGAGCTCTTCACTCGAAAAGTGCTGGTCTCCATAGCGCACCGCTACTGTCTGCTTTTCCATCGGCTGATGGCCATCCCCACCAAAAATTCATCAGTCTTACGTTATACAGACATTATTTGACACATCTTCACCACTTCCTGGACTAAACTAGTATATTACAACAAGAGTTAAATAAAGGAATGTTATAAATATTGTGTTACACTCAGACCATTTACAATAAATATAAATAAAGGGGTGTTCATATTGTTGCTCAAGTGCGCTCACGATGAATGACAACAGATTGTTATTAAATATTGATTAAACAGTTATTTAGACCTGCTTGTCGGATGTGTATTTTGGCCATTTTTACAAAGGAGGTGTCAGCTACCAGATGTGATTGACCTCTTGTTAAATTACCCCATGATTTTATATTATGAATAGTAATTAATAAGTTACTGGCAAAATACTAAACTTTTCATTAAATAAAAACACAACTATGACAAAATATGAGTTACTCATACTTTATTCATTCGCTGTGTAATTTCAGCGTATACGATGTTCTGACAAACATCTGCATAGTGAAAAATACAAAAACGTAAAAACTCAAGAAATAAAATAGATACAGATATTTAAATTTCAGAGATGATAGCTACAGTGCGAAGCTATCGTTTGAGATATTGTATGTTGAATTTGCATGAAGCATTTAAAAGTTGTTAATTCCAAACTTCATTCAAAATGTTCAAATGTATGTGAAATCTTATGGGACTTAACTTCTATGGTCATCAGTTCCTAAGCTTACACACTACTTCACCTAAATTATCCTAAGGACAAACACACACACCCATGCCCGAGGGAGGACTCGAACCTCCACGGGGACCAGCCGCACAGCCAAACTTCATTGTGAAAACGGTTATTTGCAATGAAAAATTAATTTCTCTAGTTTTAAAGATACTGAAATATTATTATGTGACAGGACGTACCTCATTTTTCTGAGGTCGCAGTTGTATTCAGAGTTCCTTTAATACTTGTCAGTGAATTATTATGAATTCTCAAAGAGCTGTAAGAAGCCATCTTTCTGGTTTTCTGACACTGTGCCGTTTACGGCGCATCTCCTGCACAGAGTCCCTGCGGTGAACAACCATCCAAATTCCCAACTTTGATATTTGCCCATTTCCGGCGACGCTGCTTGTCTTTGTATCTCGACTTGCCCGTACCGGTTACCTAATCGGACCTGCTGCAGCGTGACCTGAACACTGGTCTTGCTAGCGTTCAGCCGGACAACAATTTCACCTCACCCGATACCAGTACTGGCTGGCCGAATCACTGGCCTACTTACTTGTAACGTTACAACGTGATGCAAAAGCAGCAACCGACGTTCTCAATTTGCCTGTGGTTGACGAAGTCTGTAGAGGAGAAGGTCCAAATATAGTCTAGCTAAGGTTTTTACACAGTAACGTTTTTTCTTTTAATGATTAAATTATTGAAGAAATCCTGGAATGGTACAATAACATGTGCTCTTCAAAGTTAAGGGGGATGAAACAGTTAAAAAACATTCTTCTTACTTTGGCTAATTTATTAAAAAAAACAATACAAAACACCGATTTTTTTTTGGATCTAAGTATGGGTTACCTTTAACATAAAAGAAAAAATATATAAAAATAAGTTTGAATCGCAAGTTTATTTGCAAAAATCACAAATATAAACTGCATTGTGCATCCCTGCACATTGAGTATGCACCCACATACGGCACCAGATACACTGAATCCAAATTTCGCCGCTCCCTTCCGCTGAAAATTTGCTGTCGCAGGATATGCGCCATACACTCGTCTCAGAAGGCGTGCGGTCTTCAGAAAGTTCGAAATCACTTTCCTCGTGTAGGGTATACTCATTCTCATTAGGTAAGTCGTTAGACAAAGATAGGTTTACTCTCTTTTTCTCCCGTAGATTTTATTCTTGGCTTCTTTATTTGATTTTTGAATCTGCTTTCATTTTTGATCAGGAAAAGTTAGCTGTCTCTTCCTCTTCGGTTACCTGTGCAATGAAATTCTGAGCTCTTCCTTGTACGGTGATCCTGTAATCAAGCAAGGTTATGTGTGCTATCTAGCATAACAGCGCGAGGGATGCTGAACGCGAAGCAATAGGCAGAATCAGGCGATCCCCCCAGCGTCCCCCAGGATCACCCTTGCGAAGTCTCAAGTTGGAGTGCCTGTGCATTACTTGTGTATGACAAAAAATAATCCAACAGTGACACCTCTGCTCATACTCTAGCTTCCTAAAATGGCACCTGGTACTATTAGCCGACACTGGACCTCTACAGTAGGGAATTCTATGTGCATGTCTGAGAAAGCGGTTCTAATGTTTCCGTAGCGCGTTTCCGAGGCGGGAGATGAGTGTTAGTATTGCAATCAAATAGCGAGATGTGAGGTACCGCCTGGAAACCACCTCAAGGCTGGCCAGCACACCGGCTCTTGTTGTTAATGTTCCAGGAGGACCCGAACGGTACCCGCCGCGCCACGCAACCCGGGAGCATGCTCTTTCACGCATACGGCTGTGTGCGCGAAGACGTCGAAAAAGCGGGCATTCCATTCACCTTGGGCGCCAACACTGAGTCACTGCTGACACCTCACGCCTAAGATGTTGGTTAGTCCTGCGAATGGACCTCGTCAACCCGTCTAAATTCGCTAATTGCACGAACTCTGCTAATGGAATATTGGCACATCTCCAGTGTAACTCATTCCGTATAGTGATCGACACAACGATCCATTCTTCCAGTAAATAAAATACGTTGTCATGCGTTCGCGTTTACAAGTTGTGACTGGATATAGGACTTCCATGCAGGTAGATGTCAACAAGTCGTTCTTAATGGTATAAAATCGACAAGTGTAAAGGTATCAACGGGAAAACGTCAGTGTAGTGTTATAGGCCTGATACTGTTTACAGTTTATGTTAACGATCTAGTGGGTAACAATGGAGCCTGCGTGAGGCTATCCGCAGACGAAGCTGTTGTCTATAGGGAAGCTGCTAAACCAGAAGACTGTGGGGAAATGCAGGAAGATCGCACAGGATAGATAATTGGCGTACCAATTGTCTGCTGGCCATGTACTTGTATAAATGTAACATGTTGCGCGTAAATTGTCGAAGAAATCCACTAATAATCGGTTACGTTGTTGGTGACGAATTGCTGGTAACAGTAACCCATCCGGAGCGATCCGAAGTGGAATGACCACATAAAACAAACAATAGGAAAGGCAGGTGTCAGACATATTGACTGGGAGTATCTTAAAGAACTGTAACTCATCCACGAAAGGATTGACTTCCGAAACACTCGTTGAACCAGTTTTGAGTATTCTTCACGAGTCTGGGACCTTTACCAAGTAGGACTAATGAACGTGACAGAGAAAGCACAATGAAGACATGATAGGTAAGGGCTGGTGGAATGGGAGGACTGGTCCCTAGTCAGGGATGCACGAATGCTAACAATGGTGAATGCTCACTTCGACTTTAAATAGTGCACACATTGATGTCGTCAAAATTATGAGAGTACATTGTTATTACACACTACTGTTTATATAAATTGCAACACCCAGATGGAATGGGATCGATAATTCCCAAATTGGAGTATGTGTAGAACAGTGGAATCGTAATGAGCGGTTAAGACTGCACAGAGATGTCGTGCACTTAGGCCCAGCGGCGTCCTCTTTTTTTCATACCGAGACAGGTCAGTGTTACACCAAACTCAGTCAGCGAAGAGCAATCAAACGAAATGGACACGAGCAAGAAAGTGCTGGTATGCCTCGTCGATGTCAAAGGGTGCAGTGTCAGCCGCGGAATGAGTTGGAACAGGACAGAATGATTAATTTCCTGGAACGAGTTTGTCGTATCGTGACAGGACACGCTGCTGTCACAGCGACCTGTGTGTGGAACCATTGGACAGAAACAACGTGACTACAGGGAGTATGACCGCCATCTCGTCCGCTTGGCCGTAACCGGTAGAACAGCCTAATCTGTAGCGTTGACGTTGGAGCACTGCAAAGGGTATAGACATGTCTTTGTCGACTGTTCGATTGCTTCTGCGGAAGACTAGACAGGTCCTACGTATGCCAATGAATCGGCTTTCATTGTCCGGAAAGACCAACGCCTCAGATTACTATGGGCATGTGAACGCCGTCACTGGTGTGCTGAGTAACAGAACATAATGTTTTCACCCGTGTCCCGCTTCATCTCGTCCTAAAGCGATGCCAGCATACGTGTTAGATCAGACCGTGGTGACAGGTATTGGGCAGCCTACATTTTGCGTGGTGTAGCTGAGAGACACTAAGTGTGATGGTTTGGGGTGCCATTGTCTATTATATGCTATCTCACCTCATACGTACGAGCAATCTGAACAGCAACCGCTACGTCAGAGAAGTCTTAGACCACAAGGTAGCACCGCTCCAGTAGGTATATCCATATGCCGTATTTCAGCAGGACAATGTCTGGCTGCAAGTGGCGAGGAATGACGGGAATCTCTGCTATTCTGATCTGCACGTTCGCCTCACATGTCACCCATGGAACATGGTCGGTCGGCAACATGTTTTGTTCTGATCCCCCTGAAAACACTACTGATGTTTTGTCGATGTGCTTACAAACCGCATGACAGAGTGTTTCCCTGCAGCGTATGCACGCCCAGTTCTGAAATTATAATCATTTGTGTATTGTTGCCCACAATCTGTGGAATGAATTTCATTGTAATCATATGTCTCCTTCGTGCTGTAGTTTTCAAAAACAGTAGAGTAACTCTCAAAATAATTTCATGAAATAAGTACTTCTAAAAGTTTCGGACGAATGCTTTCCAAAAGCGGTATTTCCCTGAGTGTAAACTTCTTCCAGACTACGCTAAAGAAATGTACTAAGCAGTGATGTAAACAATTTATTGTGATTATTGTACTTAACAGATTAATACGTTTTATGCAGGGTAAAGATTAATAAAACCGTCTGCAGAGACAGATTTCTGACTGGAAATGTGGGAAAAATGTCTATGAACGGGTATGGACGGAGCATGCAACGACAACAGATCGTCCCGTAACTGCATTGCGTACACGTCACAATAAGTGTTCTAAGTGGCCTCGATGGGACGCAATGCACGTGTTCACACTCTGCGTTTAGGACTGCCGCTCTCTTTTGCTCATTCCAGTCTCTCTCCGAATAGCCCCAAAGGCGCCAAGAACAAACAGTTCAAGGGTCAGACATAACGCTTTTCATTTTGTCTCTCCCCCGAGGTAAAAGTCCAGGGCTCTGGGTTCGGTGATCTAGCAGGGAAAATTTTGTTGAGGTGTCGGCGAACTGTAATGCGGAAATGGGATGCTGCTCAGTCATGCAGAAGCCACATCACCTGTGGTATTGCCAAAGCCACATTCTCAAACTGCCCAGGCAGAGTATTCCGCAGGAAGTACAAGTACGTGCCTCCGATGAGGATTTTGTGGAATAATAACCGGTCCACGTATGTGGTCGCCAAGATTACCTGCCTCTCTATCGTTTCCATATAGTTGGACGTACACAAACACCATCTCGGTTTGTTTCCGACATGAATACCGAACCATTCTGGGGCTTACAGTATGCTGCGTCAATTACACACCCAGCAACGCAAAAGGCACACACTACACGGTGTCAGAGGAACTATCATTTGTACTCGCCATCTACCGTGAAACTGATGTACACTCCTGGAAATTGAAATAAGAACACCGTGAATTCATTGTCCCAGGAAGGAGAAACTTTATTGACACATTCCTGGGGTCAGATACATCACATGATCACACTGACAGAACCACAGGCACATAGACACAGGCAACAGAGCATGCACAATGTCGGCACTAGTACAGTGTATATCCACCTTTCGCAGCAATGCAGGCTGCTATTCTCCCATGGAGACGATCGTAGAGATGCTGGATGTAGTCCTGTGGAACGGCTTGCCATGCCATTTCCACCTGGCGCCTCAGTTGGATAAGCATTCGTGCTGGACGTGCAGACCGCGTGAGACGACGCTTCATCCAGTCCCAAATATGCTCAATGGGGGACAGATCCGGAGATCTTGCTGGCCAGGGTAGTTGACTTACACCTTCTAGAGCACGTTGGGTGGCACGGGATACATGCGGACGTGCATTGTCCTGTTGGAACAGTAAGTTCCCTTGCCGGTCTAGGAATGGTAGAACGATGGGTTCGATGACGGTTTGGATGTACCATGCACTATTCAGTGTCTCCTCGACGATCACCAGAGGTGTACGGCCAGTGTAGGAGATCGCTCCCCACACCATGATGCCGGGTGTTGGCCTTGTGTGCCTCGGTCATATGCAGTCCTGATTGCGCTCACCTGCACGGCGCCAAACACGCATACGACCATCATTGGCACCAAGGCTGAAACGACTCTCATCGCTGAAGACGACACGTCTCCATTCGTCCCTCCATTCACGCCTGTCGCGACACCACTGGAGGCGGGCTGCACGATGTTGGGGCGTGAGCGGAAGACGGCCTAACGGTGTGCGGGACCGTAGCCCAGCTTCATGGAGACGGTTGCGAATGGTCATCGCCGATACCCCAGGAGCAACAGTGTCCCTAATTTGCTGGGAAGTGGCGGTGCGGTCCCCTACGGCACTGCGTATGATCCTACGGTCTTGGCGTGCATCTGTGCGTCGCTGCGGTCCGGTACCAGATCGACGGTCACGTGCACCTTCCGCCGACCACTGGCGACAATATCGATGTACTGTGGAGACCTCACGCCCCACGTGTTGAGCAATTCGGCGGTACGTCCACCCGGCCTCCCGCATGCCCACTATACGGCCTCGCTCAAAGTCCGTCAACTGCACATACGGTTCACGTCCACGCTGTCGCGGCATGCTACCAGTGTTAAAGACTGCGATGGAGCTCCGTATGCCACGGCAAACTGGCTGACACTGACGGCGGCGGTGCACAAATGCTGCGCAGCTAGCGCCATTCGACGGCCAACACCGCGGTTCCTGGTGTGTCCGCTGTGCCGTTCGTGTGATCATTGCTTGTACAGCCCTCTCGCAGTGTCCGGAGCAAGTATGGTGGGTCTGACACACCGGTGTCAATGTGTTCTTTTTTCCATTTCCAGGAGTGTATTTCCAGGGAGTGTATGAAATGAAATACACGGAATGAATTTCAGTGAATGGAGATACTGACACAGGGAAGGGAGATGCATTCCAACCTGCAATCCTACCCTTGGGCAGTGATCAGGAGGGATACGTCCCTCGCTTGCAAAGAGGAAAGGGTTTAGGGGTGGTCAAGAAATCTGCAAATGGCGATTGCCCAAGAAACAGGAGTAAGCTTCGTCATATTTGTAGATGGAGAATCCCCGCTTCTGTGAGGAGACTGTCAATGGGACTAGTGCGAAAGGCACCAATAGCCCGATGCATCCCACAATGGTGAATAGGATCAAGTATTTCCAGAGTGGAGGGAGCCGCTGAGTCATAAACCTTACTTCCAAAATCTGTTCATAGGACCTTTCTCGCTCCTTCTGCAGTCAGGAATCCATCCTTGCAACTTGAAGTTTATCA
This sequence comes from Schistocerca gregaria, assembly GCF_023897955.1. Classification (NCBI taxonomy): domain Eukaryota; kingdom Metazoa; phylum Arthropoda; class Insecta; order Orthoptera; family Acrididae; genus Schistocerca; species Schistocerca gregaria. Next base: position 537,937,957 of record NC_064922.1, read on the forward strand.
GTTTTATTAACGTTCACCCTGTACATATTTCATTATTATTATTATTATTAATGTAATCACATTCATGTGTGGCACATTAAAAGGAGAACTGACGGCAAACTAAATTACTCCCATTGTTAGAAGAGTGCTTACTTGCTGCAGCAAGGCTCTGCTTCCACCAGCCAGGGCGAGCCGCGCAGGGCTGGCGGGCACGGCTCGCGCAGCGCCCGGGGCGGTTTGCTGGGCGGCGGCTGTCTCCTCCTCGTCTGCCCACGGCGTCCCTTTGTCTCTCCGGCGCCGCCGAAAACCGCCATTGTTGGCCGCTACTGCTGCTGAGGTGACGCCTGGCATTCACCTTCCCATTCTAACCTAGCTCTGGTTCTTTGTCCCTGTGTTCCCATAGTTCTCAGTCGGGAGAAGTCACAAAACGTACAGCGGATATGCACACAAAATTGTCTTACTTGCAGTCCAATTTGGGGCATTGCCATCTGCAGTATGACCTTTTTGAATTTTGTACATTTATAACAGCACTTTGTATTGTATAAGTATACGAGTGAGTACATCTAGAGTGACCCAGTGTTAGCCTCATACCAAGCATTTCAAAGATACTGCATCAGCCCTTTTTTTCTCGAAAAAGGTTTTTCGGTTATGATTTAAAATTTCAGATGGGGTCATGGTACAAAATTAGCAAAGAAGACAATGGTTCTTCAAACAGAAAAAATAGTGATATTTCTGGTACGCTACGACGATATGATATCATATAAGAATCTTTCTGACGTTATGAGTTTAAACGACTTAAAGACGATAAACAGAAATACCACAGGATAATGAAATTGCTTAAAATATGTCTTTAAAGTTGTAGCTACGACAAGATGCACATTGATGAACCAAAATATCATGACCACTTGCTTAACAGCTTGTTTGTCCGCCTTTGGAACCAAATACATCACTGATACTGCGTATCAGAGATCGGCAGTTTTTTGATAGGTTTGTGGAGGTATGTGTCATTAGATGTCTGAGCACAGCTCATGTAACTCGAGTAAATAACGGGCTACTGATTTGCGTGAGCGGTGATAGCACCAGATAGCGACACAGATGGTTTCAGAGACATCAACGTGAGCTCACTATAATGCTCCTCAAACCACCTCTGCACGGTTGTAGCTCCGAGACACGGACATTTATACTGCTGAAAGGTGACTTCGCCTTCCGGGAAGACATCGAACATGAAGGGATGTAGGTGGTTCGCAGCTGTCAGCGTGTCTTCGTTTACTACCATAAGTCCCTTGAAAGAGCGGGAGAATATACCCCATAACATAATACTGCTCCCACCAACCTGCGTCCGTGGCGCGCTGCAAGTTTCGAGCCGCCATTCGCCTCGGTGACGGCATTTGTGGAGACGACCATTGACCTAGTGCAGCAAAAATGTGATTCACCGGAAGAGCCGACACGTTTCCAAGGATCGACAGTCGAATACCGATGGTCCCGTGCCCACTCGAACCGTAATGGACGGTTTCGTTGGGTCAACGTGTGGACACGTAGGGGTGGTGTGCTGCGGAGCTCTATGTTCAACAGTGTACGATCAACGGAGTGCTCCGAAACACTTGTGCGTGCACCAGCATTGTGCTCTTTCCATGGAGACTTCGCAGATCACCATCTGTCCCACATTACAGAGCAGTAAAGCCTCCAAACACTACGTGCTGTAAAGAGTCGTAGACATGCAACCATTTAGCGCCTAGTGGTAGTTTCACTATGACAACGGCCTTGCCGCAGTGGTAACACCGGATCCCGTCAGATCACCGAAGTTAAGCGCAGTCGCGCTGGGCTAGCACTTGCATGAGTGACCATCCGTCCTGCCGAGTGGCAAGTGGGGTGCTTTCAGCCCTTCCTTAGCAGAGAAGCTACTTGATTGAGAAGTAGGGGCTCCGGTCTCGTAAACTGACATATGCCCGGGAGAGCGGTGTGCTGACCACATGCCCCTCCATATCCCCATCCAGCGATGCCTGTTGGCTGAGGATGACACGGCGGCCGATCGGTTCCTTTGGGCCTTCATGACCTGTTCGGGAGGAGTTTAGTTTAGTTTTAGTTTAGGTAGTTTCACTGTCCTACCTCTTTCCGTAGATGCTCACAACAGTAGCACGTGAACATTCTACCACCTTCGCTGTTTTTGTACTCGTTCACAGGCTTCGCATGACAATAATCTGTCCTTTGTCAAAGTCGCTTATCTCAATGGATTTCCCCATTTGCAGCCCATATCGTCTCTAGAGTGATCCTCCATCCGTGTCTGCTCCGCTTCAAGTGCTCGCCACGCCATGAGGCAGCATCCACCGTCACGTTGGGCAGTTGGCCGATCAGTCTGTACTTCTTATTCCTTTAGTTTTAATATTTTTTCTCACTTTAAAATCTTAAATAGCTCATAACTTTTAAATAAAATAACCATTTTTATCTGATATTTGTTACATTGGAACCCTTTTGCGTATAGTGAAATAGATATTCAGATGCTTTGGTTCTAATCTCAATTGTACCTTGCTTTCATGTACACTGAGTATCCCGAAATATCTTTCCTGCCGGCATAGTACAGCATGCATCCCGAATTCAGTCTCCCACTCCACCTGTAGATTAGGGAACACAGCCACTTAATGCACTCCTCCCAAAGAAAGTAATTAAATCTTTAAATCTAGTGACCGGGAAGCCAAAGTCAGAGGTACCCGGCTCTGAGTTCGCCGATCATGATAAAAATTTGTTCTCATATGTGACTACCCATCAAAAAACACGTAACTTATCATACGCTTTCTTGAAACTAGAGGAATTTGTGTAATGTGGCATATTGTCACTTAGTCGATGGGTGCTGCGAAAATTTAAAGCAGCACTCAGTGCATAATAAGAATTGAATGAGAAAGAAAACTTTTTTGCCACAAAATGTGTTGTTCGATCTTCAGTCCGAAAATTGGTTTGATGCTGCTCTATCCTGTGCAAGCCTCTCCATGTCCGCATTAATTACTGCTACCCGCATTCTTTTGAATCTGTTTGCTGTATTCATCTCTAGATCTCCCTCTACAACTTTTACCCGCCACATTTCTCTCCAGTTCTAAGTTCTTGATGTCTCAGAACTTGTTCTATCAACCGATCCCATCTTTCAGTGAAGTTGTGCCACAAAAGTCTTTCTCCCCAGTTCTATTCAGTTCCTGCTCATTAGTTACTTCATCTACCCATCTGATCTTCAGCGTTCTTCCGTAGCATCACATTTCAAAAGCTTCTATTCTCTCCCTGTCTGAACTGTTTATCGTCCACGTTTCACCTCCATAGAAGGCTACACTCCAAACAAATACCTCCAGAAAAAACTTCCCAATATTTAAATCTATATTCGATGTTAGTCAATTTTTCTTCATGAGAAATATTTTTCTTCTCATTATCAGTCTACGTTTTATCTCTTCTGTACTTCGTCCATCATCAGTTACTTTAATTCCCAACTAGCAAAACTCATTTACTACTTTAACTGTTTCATTTTTTAATCAAATTCTCTCAGCATTGCCTGATTTAATTCGACTGTATTCCACTATCCTAGTTTTGCTTTTGTTGATATTCATCTTATATCCTCCTTTGTGGACACTATCCATTCCATTGAACTGCTCTTATTCCTTTACTGTCTCTGACAGAATTACAATGTCATCGGCAAACCCTCAAAGCTTTTATTTCTTCTCCTTTCTTCAAATATGTCCTCGGTTTCCTCTATTGCTTGCTCAATATGCCTAATGACTAAAATCAGGTGTAGGCTACAATCCTGTCTCACTCCCATCTCATTCCCTCCTTCATTTTCATGCCGCTCGGCTCTGCCGTCTATCTTCTGTATAAGAGCCTCTCACTCTCTGTATTTTATCCCTCGCTACCTTCAGAATTTCAAAGAGAATCCTCCAACCAACGTTGTCAAATGCCTTTTCTGACTCTACAAATGTTGTAAACATCTTATAAGATAAGTCGTAAGGTCAGTAGTCTTATAAGACAAGTCATAAGGTCAGCATTGCCTCGCGTGATCTTCCCCGAGTTCGTTCTCTACCAATTTTTTCATTCTTCTGTAAAGAATCTGTCTTGGTATTTTGCAATAATAACTTACCATACAAATAGTTCGGTAATATTCACGCTTGTTAGCACCAGCTTTCTTTGGAATTATAGTTCTATCATGCTTCTTGAAGTATGAGACTATTTCGCCAGTATTGTACCTCTTACACAACAGATGGAAGAGTTCTGTCATGGCTGGCTCTCCAAAGCTATCAGTAGTTTTGACAGAATGTCGTCTATTTCAAGGAGTTGTTTTTACTTGGGTCTTTCAGTTCTCTTTCTAATTCTGCTCACTGTATCTTATTTCCCATCTCATATTCATCTACGTTCGCTTTCCTTGCTATAATATTGCCTTCAAGTGCGTTTCCTTTGCACAGCCCCTCTATATATTCCTTCCACCTTTCATCTTTTCTTCTTTGCTTAGTACTGGTTTTCTATCTGAGCTATTGATATTCATATATCTATTTCCCTTTTCTTCTAAGGTCTTTTATTGAACGCGGTAGCTATCTTTCCCCTAGTGACACATGCCTGTATATCCTCACGACGTTTGGATTCCCTTTCACGTGCTTCATATGGTGCATTTATATATTTTTATCTTTTATCATTTAATTTAAGTATCTTCTGTAATATCGAAGGACTTCTACCAGTCTGGCGATTTTATCTATTTGATCCTGTGTTGACTTCACTATTTCATCTCTCAAAACTATCCATACGGTCTGTATTGTATTCCTTTCCCACGTTCCAGTCACTTGTTGCCTAAAGCTACCTTTCAAACTCTCAACAGGCTCTGGTTCTTTCAACTTAGCCAGGTCTTATCTCCTTAGTTTCCTACCTTTTTGCAATTTCTTCAGTTTTAATCTACAGTTCATAATCGACAAATTGTGGTCCACATCTTGCCCTGGAAATGCCTTACAGTTTAAAATCTGTTTCCGAAATCGCTGTCTTACCGTTATATAATCAATGTGAAACTTTCTGGTATCTCCAAGTCTCTTCTTTTGTGATTCTTTAACAGTTAGCGGTGATTAAATTATACTTTGTGCAAAGCTGTACTGGGGGGATTTCTCTTTCATTCCTTTCCAACAGTCAGTTTTTAGCAACTATTTTCCTTCTTTTCCTTTTCCTATCATCGAATTCCAGTCCCCATTCACAATTAAAATGTCTTCTCCCTTAACTATCTGAATAATTTCTTTTATCTCATCATACAAATCTTCTGTCCCATCATCAACTGTGGAGATAGTTGACATATAAATCTGTACTGCTGTGTTGGCTGTTGGTTTCGCGTTTGTCTTGGCTATGATAGTGTGTTCACTATGCTGTTAATAGCAACTTACCAGCACTCCTATATTCTTCTTATTATTAGAATTACTCCTGGATTATCCCTATATGTTTTATTTTTTTATTTTTTTGTTAACGCGGGCACCTCAGTCCGTTTACAACCTGCACCACGCAAGTAACGAGCAGTCCTTAGTGGCTCGGCATCACAGTTTTTTTATCTTAAATATCTTTGTGACTAATACCCTTTTGGCATATTTATTATTTTATAAATGACATATAAGTACTGCCAGTCTTTCACGATGATTCCGTACTTATAGTATGTATCATAAGTTTTTAGTCATAATTCTGTGATCATGTTATAGACAATTCTCTAATTTAAATTCTGAGGAAGACACTTCTAGTAGTGTTCAAACCCGGTTAATTCGTTAAAAATTAGTGACCGAGGGCTGTTTTCTTTCAATTGTATCCGGATACTTTTGATTAAATAGTGTACAGTGAGCATGATGAAGCTCGAAACACCACAAAAGTTATAAAATGTCCTCAACGTCGACGGTGGAACCAGGCAGAGCCGCATACCGGGAAGTCGCGTGATCTTTCACGATAAACGTTTGCATTATGCTTCACTTTTCGGCTGTCATGGCTCTCCTTTATTTCCTATCTCTACGAGTATCGTTATTCATCTTATTTGGTTCTAGCACGTAACTGACGAGGCACATAGGAAACACCTTTGACGACTGTCTCTTTAGAGAACTCGCGTAAAGAAACTGTTGTGCATATTTTTGTTGCTAGTTTCATCTAATATGCATTGTGGTGCTAAAGTTGACTGTTGACATTGCCTGTTTGTCGTGATGGCGAACTCCTTTACTGAACTTGATTCTAACAATTAATAAAACAAGGTAAACATCTTTCTATGTTAGTTTTATGTTACTGAACTCGAAATCCTGCGTCGTCTTGTAGCTCTATAGACTGCATTTGAAAAAATTCTTATTTCACGCAGTTGTAACTATTGATAGACACTATTTTTATCTTTTTAATTTGAAGATACTGGCAATGCAGAGCACCACATACACACACACACACACACACACACACACACACACACACACACACACACACACACACACACACACTCTCTCTCTCTCTCTGTGCTGAACGTGTGGCTGCTATTCTGCCATTCTGCGCAACGGATTAATCTGAGATGTACCCTTTACCCAGTGGCTCCTGCAAGATGCAATTTCCACCCCCACACTACTACAGAAGTCAGGCAGACGCTCCTAACGTTCTAAAGAGAAATGCCTGAAAAACATTCAACAATAAATAACTTCTGGAGTCGTCCGCTGTAAGGAAATGGCACAAACATTCACAAAATTTCTTACGTAAGTAGTAGGGTAGTGCTAGTTAGTGTAAGAAAAACATGAAACTAACGAAAATCATTATTTTCTTTTTTTCCAAAAATTCTAAGAAATCGCAATGGCACTCTTAGTTATGAACTGAACAAGCTATTTCCGGGTTCTTTTCGGAATGTGAAGTTACCTCTTAAGGATAGGATTCGCTAACGAAATTTCTATACAAAGTTTAAGATTGTTATTGACTTGGCAGAATGGCTGAGAGCCGCGCCTACTCACTCAATTTGAAGAATTATCCGTTAGAATGTTGCAAGGTACGGTCGAGGCTGTCGCGTGTGAAATGCAGTGAAGTGTACTGTTGTGGAGAATATATGGGGCTCACAACAGCTGTAGCGCACAATACCGTAAGCTGCGATGACTGCTGTCTGCGCCGCTCGCTGCTGACAAATAAGATAACTCTCATTCTGTCTGGATTTACCTTTGCCAATCAAACTCTCCCTACGCCTTGATGAAGTGAAGGACTCCTATTCGCCCCTAGTCTAACTATTGGCGTGGTACACCGGTCAGATAACCAGTCAACCGCGATGCCACTAAAAAATTCGCTCGCAGGCGTTTAACTACAACTCTGTCCGTTCACATCGCACAATAAGTGTGGCGGCCAACACAGTGAACAATGCTTAATCGCAAGGACTCAATATAAAGTCGCACTTCGATTCGCTCTCGACTGAGGAGAGACTTGTTCCTCGCTCTTGGAGTACACGTATGAGCGCACACGCTCTCGTTACGTGTTCTCGCTCCAAGAGCGATAAAGGAACGCCCCTTCTCCATGCCATCCGTGAATGGGTATATCTTTTGGTCTCTTCCATTACTCCTTCAGCTCAAGGCGTCAGGAATATCGCCTGCCAATCAGCATTGCTGTTCTAAAACAGAAGAACAACGTTTCGTTTAAGGCGACCAATCCTGAAATCTGTAGCGTCGGCGTTTGGCGTTTGCTGTCTCCCTGTGAAAACTTCTGAAACTGTGTGCTATGTTTGTAAAGAATGTGTAGGCTGGGCGCTCCCACACAATGTAGCAGAATTTGCTTTTAAGCCAAACACAGGGTCATTCTCCCTTTCACTTGGGCAAACGCTGTATGCTCTACGAGCCGTCGCCAGCCGACGTAGATAGTTTGACTTGTCCTCTGAAGGGACCGGCCTCCTGGCATGCGGTTTGCCTCTCCCAAACTAAGTGCTTTTGTGACCGTTATGTCTTGAATGTGTGTGTAAGCCAGCCTCGAGTATTTCAATCTCGGTGTGCACTTGCGATTTACTTGTTATTTGTGTATCGTTTACATGAATTCATACAACATTGACTTTATCTTATCGAGTTTGTGTTCGAATGAAGCGTCTTGATGTGCGGAATATGGTTGTGAGCGCGGAATATGTAAGCAATGAAGGTCAGAAGACCATGACGTCTTACAACACACACACACACACACACACACACACACACACACACACACACCTAAATATTGCGTCCCATTGTGGAAGGCTGTTTGAGGATGAACTTGTCAAGCCGAAGCCTGTAACTGCGCTGGTTTAATAAACAGAATTATTAACAATGGCTGGGTGGTGTTTTTACGGTTTTGTAAGAATCAAACTGTATTTTCATACAGCTATGCTCTCACCATGTCAGATTTTTCAATATAGCGTACATCATGAATATTTCCATATTATACATTACCCAAGACTTTTCTGAACGCTGACCAAGTTACAGAAGGTAACGGAAGTAGCGTGAAAATTTCGAAGTGTTGTAGACTGCTGTATAGTCATGTCCTGTTTATAGCAATAATTCCTTGTATGAAACATGTATTTGTAGATGATATTTCCTCCAGTGTCTCACCTCAGGAAGTCTTACTTCAACCCAGGTTTTGTCACAATTTAGTAGTTTGTTGCATTATCCTCATTAACAATGGATAATTAATTATTTAGTTCATAAGGAAGGAACAAGAACTGTGTAAGAAACGATCAATATGGGGTGAGCATAATGAAACATGCAGATTTCTGAAAGGTGTAAGATAAATATGAATCAGTATTCAATAGCACAGAGAGTGCCCTCTGAACGTCATCTTCACAAATGATTATTTGACCACCACTAAATAGCAAGATGTTGATATGACCTCAGAATACCATTCTTTGGAAATGTCAGCCACGTGAGTTTCACCAGTCATTGATTAGTTCTGAGTGTCTGCGGCTGAAATGCGATGTGCGTGGAGTTTTATTATTGTGCTGGTACTTTTTATTGTTCGGAAAAAAAGAAGGCAGCTGTAATGAAATTCCAACAGCAAGTGAAAGGTTTCACTCCGCTAGATAGGCAGAGGAACAGAAGAATTATGGCTTTAGACTAAATGTGCACCCGGCACCGCTGATACGCCTGGGAAGTTGCAATGTGAGAGGTCGTCTGGAGAGAGCGGTGTAGGTGCTAGTATGACGGTTCTCGTCACGCTGTAATTGGCGTTTTATACATTTTCAGCCTTTTATTGCAAAAAATATTAATTTTGGACACGAGTTATAAAATCTTAAGGAGTAAGGAACGCAAGCAGCTCTACTGCTGGTTGGCAGCAAATTAATCTACCCACAAACAGGCATAGCTGTCATCTGTTGCAGCAGCTGAACTACGTTGCGGAAACCATGCAGACGACAAACACATAAGTAGTTTATCTAAACAGCGGCCCCTGTTCAGAATATCAGCCAGAGCAGTTTTACTAGAATCAGTACAGCCTATATGACTGACCGTGAAAGTACCTCGTACAAAGTGAGAATGGAGTGGTAAGAAGACCGGAGCTGCGGCGACACCTTCTGAAAAGAAAGTGAGTACAAGATCTTACTATGAACATTTCTTGGCCTTTGTTGAGGAGTCAACAGGCAACTTAAAAAACCTTCGGTGGACTTCATTGCAAAATTTGAGCGATACTCTGCCAAATGGGCAATGTACCTATCGTATCCAGGACCGGAAATAGCAGACGTCGGGAAACAAAATGATCAGTTACGAATTCTGGTTATAGATCAGACAGTATATTGTCCAGCATATGCAGCAGCCGTAATGACAAGGCAGACGAAAGTAAAGCATTGGGACTAAAGTAGAGACCGGGAAGTTTGACAGCCCTGCAAAGCTAATAGGTGAAGACTGATCACGTTTTAACACTGCTGCACTGCATCACAATTTAAAACTCATTGTTACGATGTTCGGTGATAATTAATTAAATTATTTCAGCTAGTCATATAGCTACGTAAATGCCCAGTTTTATAGTACGGTAAACAGCAATGTTAAAAAAACAGATCTAAATTGGATGATGTAATCAGCAAAAATTATAACACTAACCTTATTTCGTGAACGTGTTTGTGGCTACACACTTCTTCTCTAGGGGATGATGTAAAGATCCAGGTTTGTCGAACATTAGTGAAGATACTTTATTCACATTTCCATCGCATTTTCCTTCTCTCCCATCCAGACATGGGACAACAATGAAATTTCTGCATCAGTTTTCTGCATATCGCTAAATAAATTCTTCTTTCGAGCATACACAGAAACCATACTTAATACTGTCCTCAGTCAACAGGTTCGTGAGACATTCCGAATGTATTTTAAATACAAATTACGGTGTAGAACATTAAAAGTCGTATTTGGCGCACATTCTGTCGACAGCACAAATTCTAACTTACGAATACGGTATGTTACAGCATGCAGTTCTAGATTGTTCTAGAACCGGTATTTGGTTAAATTGCTTTTGTGCATATTATTCTGCATACATGAGCGAACAGTTACGAAGAATATGCGCTTCTTAAAGCTATTAAAATTTATAAAAATAAAATTAGTTGTATGTTATTATACATAAATTTGTAATGGATTTCTATGCCACATCGCCAATATAATAATCATTTTATATTTGCTCTCATATGACTGTTTTTTATGAAAAATTGGGTTTGCTTTCGATAAACTAGTCCTTGATTTAATAGATAATAAAATGTTATGAGAAATTTCGTAACCAAAATATTATAAATTTCGAAATATATGCTATATACACTCAAAGAAACGAATGGAACTTATAGAATAATTAACTTCTTTTAAAATCAAAAATCAAAATTATACTCCAAACTATTTCCTAAAAACTTGGAAAAGCGTGAAATTTAATTAAATATTTCCATATAATACACCGTCATCACAGGCTCCTTTCTTATACTTCAAACTTGCAGTTTTAGGTAAAACATAGTTGAAAAAAGAATGGGATCTCAAATTTCGTAATACATGCTTAGGATGGTAATCTACTATTGATCAAAGATCCTCTAATTCTGATTCGTTACAAGCTAAGCCAGTATGCATTACCTTTCATTAGAGGAAGAGCAATGCGTGGATACTACGCAGAAAATGGATCAAAGCGTAAAGCCAGACGAATTATCCGTCTAATATCTGAAGTAAAGATAAAGAAGAAGAAACTGTACTGACTCTGCTTCGGAGACTATATTGGTACAATAGCATAATGCCAACATTCTCTGCCTTACTCGTAGAATACAACTGAGTACAGTGGGTGCACATAGTTTGGTCTGAATGATACCGCCATACAAGGCTGGCACGGTCGGTCTTCGATCGCTGTGACCACGCAACCGCAGACATAACAAATATCACCAGTACAGCGTTGACACGGGATATGTCACGTATGCTGTGCAATTGTTTCCTCTCGGAACTGGCGAGATCGGTGCGCCGCTACCGCACGCGAATCACTGCTTTGTGGGAAATGAAATTTTTCTTTTGTATAAAAAGTATTGATTCACAAAGCTATAAACAATCATACCTGAAGGTTCACTTTTCCCATATAAGTGTGAATATACTATATACTCATCATTATAACTACTGAAATACAAAATTATCATTGTTTCTTTGAAACACTTAGCGTGTCTAATATACGGTAACAATGAGGTGGCCCATAACTGGATAGTGCAGTAAGTGACTTAAACGGATGGCAAAATGATAATGAGTACACAAGGAGCATGTAGGAGCATTTTCTTCAGAAAGTGTAGTTTATATCAAGAGGTGTGCTTCCTCAACGCCGTTAAAGCAAAATACAGAACAAATATTAACCGCAGCAACAATAATGACCATGTTATCTGTAAAAATTGCATTATCATGCGGCACTCTTAGTTCAGTTAGCCCCGTGGTTGCATCTGAAAGTCCAGATGTATTTGCTATGTCAGTCTCTGGACACCCTGAACAGACGATCTATCATTACTTAAATTCTTAGCAGCTGCACAGCCAGTTCTCAATATGCTATCATTACGACCTGAAATTCTGAAATGCCACAACGCACTGAACTGAATAGTAAATAACCATAGCAGTATGAGCTGCATTAAAAGTGCTAACTAGTTTTTGTGAGCAGCAGCTTTTACTCTTCATTTTCTTATCGCTCACACTGTCTCTGCTGGTGCTGTAGTCCTATCTGTAACATTTTTTTTCTCTGTATGCAGCAAAAGTTCTAAATGGTCACAGTCCCTACTTTTGTGCCGATTTTATCGTAAGGGTCAATTTATTTTTTTCTTATTTTTAACAATAAACCTTTTCAGTCCTTTGAAAAAATGTTTTCTCTTCTGCGCGAGTTTGTAAATACAAATATACCAGCTTATTTACTCTGATCGTTCCCTGCATTTCACCACAGCCTAACTGACTTATTTTAAGTCCTATATTCGTCGTTAAAGTACGCACTTCCTAATTGAAAAGTGAGTAGCTATTTTCTCTGCCGTCTAGCAGAGTATAATGATGGAAATAAGTATTTACGTTTGGGTAATTTAACTTAAAAACATCTGTAGTGATTAACCATTCTGCTAAACAGTAGTACTGTATGACTGGAATTTCCAGCGGCTGTTTTTTCTCACGTGGTCTCAGTTCTCAGTAGCACAGCGTGTATTACGTGAAATAACAGGATTTCTTAAGCAGCGAGCTATTTTCGTTGTGAAACTACTTGCGTACATACTATAAATATTCGGAGTGATGTATTTTTCTGCTTTAAATGTTGTCTAGAGAAAAGGTGCTGATATAACAGTAATGGAACGCATTTCACATTTACCTACGAGTTTTTGACACGCGTTATCGCTTAAAGCTGTGAGGCAGCCATCGGTCGTCAGGCTTTGTGATCAACCTCTCACTTATTTTGAATTTCATAAAACAATCTATTACGTCGTGTGTAGTTGGATAATGTCTCTGACCACCTACAATTCTGTTGTAATAGATGCTCAATAGATACGCGCACGTCAAAGACAAAACATCGGTCTGGGAAGGCTCTTTGTAGGCTTGGCTACAAAGATCGCAAATGCTTTTTAAATAAAATCTAGCCATGTAAGTCTTAATACCCAAAAACGTTTTGCGCTTCATATTCAACTTATTTAGACATACGTAGCTTGTGTTTAAAAAGATTCGTACTCACGTGATAAATAAACATGTCACAGTCCGAATGCATCAGCTGGAGAGTTTATTAGGGCAAATATCCGGAGGAACATCAAAACCAAAAAACTTAAGTACCAAAAAATATTTATAATAATTGTAGATGACTGAACATGGTTTTGGTTCAAATGGCTGTGAGCACTATGGGACTTAACTGCTGTGGTCATCAGTCCGCTAGAACTTAGAACTACTTAAACCTAACTAACGTAAGGACATCACACACATCCCTGCCCGAGGCAGGATTCGAACCTGAAACCGTAGCGGTCACGCTGTTCCAGATTGTAGCGCCTAGAACTTGCTTGGCTACTCCGGCCGGCGAACACGGTTTTCACGTTAATGTTTCCTGTATATTAAATTAGTCACCCTCAGTGGTCCCTGTAAAGTTTTCATAACTTATTAAATGAACTGCGAGGAGCTCTGTCATATTATACTTCAAATTTATTAGTGTTTGAAATACATTGCAAAACCGCTACCCTTCCGTTCATTATACTGAATCACGTTTAAAGTTTGTCACTACCTGATTACATACCTAAAACTGAAAAAAATAAAAAACAAACAAAATATCGCGATTCCTTATATGCTTTTGTCAGCTTCCTTTGAGATCTATCAATGTATAGATGTGATCGCAGATTTTCGATGTTCTACGTCGTGATTGGATAACTTCGAGGTCATATCACGACTAACGAAATCGCTCTATATTACAATAGTATTTTCGTCCGCAGCTGTGCTATCAATTTCGTCGACATGTGTTGTTCATAACGGAACTTCTGGCATGTCCGAAGTTCGGGGATGGGCCCCGGCTAACTCGGCCAGAACTGAAACAAAACCACGTTCATGAGTTGGTTTCAAACAAGATCAGATATTGACAAATGATCCAAAGTACAAAAGCAGATACTGGCTCTTTTTTTTAACGGAGTAATTATTATAGTGACTCAGTTGAAGGCTCCTGTACGTCACACAATTTTTCCATTTTAAATAAATAATATCGCTCGTCTGCGTAATCGTTAACTACGGTGAGAATGACGAGAGCTCACATCAGTTTCGACTTTTATGCCCCGTAAATCTTGCTCCGCCACTCTCGTATTTCAGTCGGTTGTTACTCCAGTTTAATAGCCAATTGGATTTCAATTATCGATCGATGACTTCGGCAGTCGGTGACTGAAGGGAGTGATATTAACAAGCATCCCAAATAACAGCTCTATAAGCCTTACAATACAAGTACTCTGGACTTGTACGCAACACGCGTCCGATAACAACAACTCGGCTGACAGAGGTTCGAACATACCACATACCCAGGTATCACGAGCACATGTGCTGTGAGAGTTGACGCCACCGCTGACCATTTCGTCTCACTGGGGAGCGTCTCGCGCCAGCAAAACGCCTGGCTGCGTTCACGTTTCGGCATAACGTGACTGCCTGCTGTACACTCCTGGCTGTAATGACAGATGAACAGATGATGTGGAGCTCTTGTATATTCGTAGCTATAAACTTCGCGTACTTTTCCTCATTTTGATCCTCAGTTATCCACACACCGTTGGGTGGCTTGCGGAGTAAAGGAGTATAAATGTAGATGTAGATGTAGAGCATGCACTAAACAAATCAGCAAGCATACTAAATGGCTGACTTCTATTAAAGGGGAAAATATTGTGCCCATTACATTTCGGCTGTGCTTAAAAACTTTCGCCTGGCAGGAAGAAAGCACGTGATTGTTATTTTTGTAACATACATGTGTGACTCCGTTGTAGAAGTAGACTCAAGATTAAACAGTAGTCAACGTTTGTTGTAAAGTACATGATCAAGTAAATTATCATTGCGCATTAAATACTGCAGATTTTCCCGCAAAATCAATACAAGACCATACCGCACGCTACTGGGACATTCGAGATTACCTGAAATACATTTATGCAGATACTTTAAATGTATCTCGTATCCTAAGCCCATAAATTACTTTTTTGTTGTATAACTGTTTGTCTACACCAAGTAAAAAACCTTCAAATTTCATAAACCCTTCTCTCTTAGTGCTTCATGTATGACACAAAATCCTCATATTTTTCTAGGCACCTGTATCGCTGGTAATGGTAGTTCATTGACAAATTCATCCCAGCGAACATAAAACTACTAAGATCTTTTCACGTTTGTGTCATAATGACTCTCACAACTTTTGTTCATTTTCGGAATGAGGCATTTTTTACCGTGCAATGGTAATAAAATTAATGTTGTAAATCATTGAGCTGGGTGACGAATATGATTCAGTCACGTACGATATTAAACAATCCTTTGATAGCTCTTTTTTTGCCACGGGAATGCTGTCAGTGTACAGTATAGTTCCTACAGAGACTAATACAAACGAGAAAATGTTAACAGAGGAAAGTGAAGCATGTAAGCAACCGTTTTTCACTAAGGATGAAGCCACTTTCAATAGCTTACTGAGTACCTAGTAAGTGTGTGCTTACCATTTCAGTTTGAGATGTAGGTGTATGATTAGCCGTCTGACTGAGCATACTTGTTAACTGAGTTACTGAGTTTGTGATGGAAAATGTATATTGCATCAGCTTCAATGCTTTGCCTCCTTTCCTTCCCACTTTAAATATTGATCGATTCCTGGGGTAATTTGATTGCAGTTAAGCGAGTTTTCAGAATACAAAAAAGGCTATTAAAACCATAAAGAATGCTAAGCCTAGAAACTCCTGTATGCCCCTGCTTAAGTATTCGGGTGTTCTATCCTTACCGTGTATTTACATTATGGAGACTCTTTTTTTTAACTAACGTAATGGGCAATGCATAACAGACTATTTAAACAGTGACAGTCATCACCATAACAATGTTGTTGTTACTCCCGTACGAAGACTGGTTTCATCAGCTCTACACGCTACTCTACCCCATTCTAGCCTGTTCATCTCCAAATAACTACTGCAACCTACATCCTGGCCTGTTGTAAGAAATAAGTAGATTCCAGCCGCAAATACAAAACAGAAACAAAAACAAAAAATAACAAAGAAGGCAAGCGAAATGAGAACAAACAAGATACATGAGAGTAGGCGAGCGTAGCACAGGTCTTAGCAGCTACTTTCAGAATGGTAGAACACAGGAGCTACGTTTTCTCTGGTGCCAAGTGGGCACGGTCACGTGATGTCAATTTCCGGTCTGAAACTTAAGCGCCGCCAGGCATTTTACTGGCGCGAGACACTGCCAGCCTCATTGCGCCAAATAGCAGGCATACAGTGCACACATATTTATAACAAATACATAGCTGTGAATGCAACCGGAATTTTCTTTTTATAGTATACTGTTATTATTATTATTATTATTATTACTATTTACTTATTTATTAGCTAAATAAACAAACAGATTTTCCTTTATTGAAAAACATAGTGACTTATAGGATACGTAACATAAAGACGTAGCTCTTTCAATGTCTTCAGATGACCAATTAGTACACCATCTTTCCATAACCACTGGTTGTTGACAGTCAAGAGAAGAACTCTGAAGCACTCTTTGAAAATGTTGGTAACTCAGCACTACACTAACGGGGAATCCGGACTTGCGCTAACCTCTGCACGCTTCTGCATCGCTAACTCGAATGAATGACTGCTAGGGGTTGCGCTCTACGAAACTTTTGTTCGGTAGTATTTGTACAGTTCATAAATCACCTAGTAAATGGTAGTATTACCATTGGTATTGGTAGCATCGGTAGGGAAAGAAACATAAATTATTTTGTGAGGCATAAACTGGGAGCTGACAACTTCTCTTTGTCTGACTGTTTTGGACATAATTAAAATTACATATCATTCATTGATAATCCATTGTGTATTTTGTACCCTTACAAAATATAAATTGCATCTTATAAGTAATAAAAATTATCTGCCCGCGTAACCTCTGCGTTTAACCACAACAGTTACTTTTGATGCAAGCTCAGTTTACGTGCATAAACGTAGAATTTTATATAATTATTATTGTTATTTTGTAGTCATTACAGCTTTTTTATCGTGATGTAAAGCGTGTGTTACCTACTATTATTGATAAATGCGAAAGTTGTTAGTAAATAACAGAAACAAGTTCTATGAATTATTAAAGCGATGATTCATAAGTATTCTTTTTGACGAATTATCGTTCTGTACCGCTATATGATAAATCTGTGCTTTTTTATTTTTTACTAGAACATAACTCTGTTTCACGTTCCAATTCAATAATTTTCGGAAAAAATCTGAGTTATTCATTCACAATTTCAGTTTTCCTATATCAAGAAACAGATATGAGAATAACTATGTAGAACAAAAATGTTCCTTAGGTTACGTAGCCCTTTGTATGTATATCCTCACACAGTTCCTAAACAGTTCTATGCTTGTTGTTTCTATGGGAATCTATAAGACGATAATCGCAAATGCAAATAAAGCGATCGAAGTGAGATAACGCCCGATTAGTATGCAACGTACGTAATTCACTGCAAACACCGTTATGGTTTTAACTGATC
The DNA here is from genome assembly GCF_023897955.1 of Schistocerca gregaria. Lineage (NCBI taxonomy): Eukaryota > Metazoa > Arthropoda > Insecta > Orthoptera > Acrididae > Schistocerca > Schistocerca gregaria. Next base: position 537,955,549 of record NC_064922.1, read on the forward strand.
AAGGGTACCAGGTTAACTGCCGTAATCTCCACGTAATCATGATAGTCTGCGGTACCCTACGGTAGTTTTACAGCTCTAATGCTTTCCCATTTCTCTCTGCTCCGTTAACGTGCTTTCCTCGCCGCGTCATGTGCCTGCAGCGTTACTAAGCGACATTCAGTCTCGGTTTGACGGTGGTAATAATGTTTTGGCTGATCCATTTATTTATGTGCAAGAAGTAACAGCCAATGTAGTTAACCATCAAGGATGGGCGTAACGAGGCTACAATAAACAGAATACGTGTGCTGCAAGCAGTACACTTATCATGATGTAAGTCATCAACAGTGAACTGCTCTTCACGCGATGGTGTACTGCTGCGCTGTGCTGTTATTTTTCTCCTTCATCAGTTCTATGAAGGACTACTCCGCGGTGACTGTTTGTTGCTATGTTCTGTTGATGTTTATAGGGGCGTAAAGGTGCTTGGTACTGCAGCATATTCATTTTCTTTCGTTCAGTGATTCAGCAATATCCATCAAACAGCTTTTTGATGTTCCCAAATCGTAAATGGCAAAAAAAATGTCGTGTAATTTTATGCGATCGGAATCTTAGCTACCAAGCTCGGACGGCTTTTTATTTTTCCAGTTATACGGAATCGATGCCATTATCACTTTGTCAATATCTAACGAAATAATTGTAGTGAAAAATATGAAAAAATGAATACTTTCGGTATTGAATGGTTGATTTTAAATTCCTTATTTTGCTCACTGAAACTCCATTACTGTTGCTTAAGATAATACTAAGTGAATGGAATTAGCAACAATCGAAGTTTTTCTTATTAGGAATCACAGTCATTTATGCGGAAATTGACGCCGGGTTATACATATAAATTGATGCTTCAGCAGCTTTTGTTTAAATCGTGAAAGCAATCTTATGAATATATTGAAGAAACGCAAATATATATCTGCTTGCGTAGCTTAACGCATGTTTAGCTAAATGGGTAGCTTGAACTGCGGAAGAAAAGTTTTTAGGATTGTTTTCTGTCAATCTGAGTAGACTACGTATCTATGTTTTTAGCATCTTGCTTCTTTTCTCTTAATTTTTTTTTTTGGGGGGGGGGGGGGCGGGGAGTTCACTACTCTTTCCCATCATCCTCCTTTATCCTTTTTTTGACGATAATGAAAAAATCTTTGCAGTATATTGTTAATTTTCCATCTGTATATACACGGTGTTCATTTTAATTGAAGACGTATAAAAATCTCGAAAACTACACATCCGATCAAAAAAGTAACAATTCCAATTGGTTTGTCAGGAGTGGGACATCCAGTGATATCATAGTCGAGTCCCACCTCAACGTGTGCGTGGATACGGGGGAGGGGGCAGCAACTTCGAAATCTTCGATTGGAACCCCCGTTTTTTATTGCAGATTATGATTCTACGGCAAAATCTACATACGTTTGTCTGAAACAGTTTCTTCGTTTCGCCACAGATGGCGCTGTAATCGCACGAAAGGAATGGATACACAATCGTAACTTACGACATGCTGGCTACTCGATGGTCCGTGAATATCCAACGGCACGTGAGACCTCACCTCCCTTCTGAGAGGGTAGGACCGGCCAGTCCTTCATAACGTCTAATTGGAAACTCTGTTCGCAAGGTTGTATTCCTCCGATATATCGGCGCGCCACTTCTGCCGTGTAACGAACTACGACGTATCATAGCACCGCCACCAGAACTCACGTGTCGTGCAGATCTAGAACAGATAGCCGCCCTAAACAATACACAACGTGAGCAGAGTGTATTGCTCTCATACGTGCCAATCATTTGGAGAACAAACGTGCAAGTGGACGAAAAATGTTACAACTATAGAAGAAAATACTGAAATGATCCTGATTTACGGAGAATGTAAGAGAACTGTTGAGGCTGCTTTTGCCTTGTACGCCGAGCGTTCTCTAGAGAAAACTGGCTCTCGTTCATTCTTTTACAAGTAAGTGAACCTCTTAATGTCTGATGGTAGTGAACACGCCGGAAAAAGGAAATGGAGGTGTTATAGGAAAACCTAATTAAGTAGCTATACTATCGGCAGTGCATCACAACCCACGGATAAGCAATCGGGAATTACAGCGCGATTTCGACATGTCCGTAGATAGTATTGTCACAATATTGTACCGTCATGAGTATCATCCTTACCACGAATCACTGCAGCAAAAACTTCATGGCGCCAATTTCCATAACCGGGTAGTGTTTTGTGAATAGGCATGTCAACAAATGCACAGAATCCCCACGGTCTTTGGCGAGATACTATTTTCCGTTAAGTGTATGTTCACAAACAATGGTAGCGTTAACAGGTATAAGATGCATCACTGGAGAGTAGAAAATCCCTACTGGCTGCGGCAAATTGACCATCAACATCCTTGATCGGTTAACGTATGTTGTGACACCATGGGGAACAAATTCATTGGTCCGTATTTTATAGACAGTACGTTAAACGGACGCAAATATCGAACGTCTCTGGAGCAGGAACTACCGGTACTACTGAAGGATGTTGTCCAGAATGATCGACAGCGTACGTGGTTTTAGCATGGTGGTTGCCCAGCATATTAGGCGAGAAGCACGGGAGGTATTAGACCGTCTTTGGCAGTTCAAATGGTTCAAATGGCTCTAAGCACTATGGGACTTAACATCTGAGGTCATCAGTCCCCTAGACTTAGAACTACCTAAACCTAACTAACCTAAGGACATCACACACACCCATGCCCGAGGCAGGATTCGAACCTGCGACCGTAGCAGCAGCGCGGTTCCGGACTGAAGCGCCTAGAACCACTCGGCCACAGTGGCCGGCGTCTTTGGCAGTGAAACGGCAGAGGTGGCCCTATTAATTGGCCCGCAAGGTCGCGGATTTGCTATCGTAGAAATTTTTTTCTGTGGGGATATTTAAAACAATAAGCAAAAGCAAGTGCCTAAAAGCTGAGAAGACGTTGTTGACAGCATCAGAAACGCCTGTGCTGACGTTCCCGGTGAAGCTTCTATCCTGTGTATGGTCATTTGAAAAGGGGATGGCTAAGTGTATTGAAGTTGATGACACTACGTTTGAACATCTACTCAAATTGGAAAAGTAGAATAGCATTCACCTAGAGACAAAAAATACAAATTCAACTAAACAACTACTAAAAAATCTGTGCAGACCATTTAGTCTTCACGAGCAAAGCAGCGGGCGTAAGTTAGTGCTTTATAATCCTTAATAGAAATATGTTGGCCTCGGAAAATCTATGGTTGCCCGGGTCTACAAGTTATTAGCGTGTAATCCAGAGCTTAAAAATGTCTGGCTTACTAAAACAGATTACCTTAGCTATTCCTACCATTCCATCACAGAATAAAGATTCTGTTTCCTGTTCGTAAACCTGTAACAATTAGTGTAATTCCTACGCCACATATCTTGTTACAGGCAATAAAAACCTAACTGCCGAAGACGTAACTTACTTATGATGTCATTATATACTTGTCTGCGGTCCTTGGATAAAATTGTTGACAAGCTAAACGATACTTTCATAAATCAACAATTCTTGGTAGACCAGTAATTAGTTGGACCAGTTAAAAGTTTGCACAGACCAGTACTGTATAAAGTAAATTAAAATGCTACGTATATGAAGATAGCAAAACCTCAAGGGAAACTAATATTTCTGTGTAGTAACAAAGCCCCATAGTACCACGTCCTTTCTGTCTCCCTCGCTCAAAATTCGTGCTGTCACAGCAACTCCAAATCTGGAGTTCAGTGACACATAATATGTTCTACTAGATGTTTATGGACCTTAGATGGTTATGGAAGTACAGCGGAAAATATCTGAATCTACATTTTTCTACATTTATTTATCAATTCACACTTAAATGCCTGGCAAGGGACTCATCGAGTCACCTTCAAGCTATTTCTCTACCGTTCCACTCTCGAAGGCGCGAGGGAAATCAAGAACTTAAATCTTTCCGTGGGCTCTCTGATTTCTCTTATTTTATTATGATGATCATTTCCACCTATGTAGGTGGACACCAACAAAATATTTTCACACTCTGAGGAGAGAGTTAGGGATTGAAATTTCATGAGAAGGTTCTGCCATAGCGAAAAAAGCCTTTGTTTTAATGACTGCCACCCCAATTCACGTATCATATCCGTAGAACTCTCTCCCCTATTTGGCAATAATACAAAACGAGCTGCCCTTCTTTGAACTTTATCGATGTCCTCCGTCAGTCCAATCTACTGCGCATCCCACGGGGCGCAGAAATACTCTAGCAGAGGACGAACAAGCGTGACGTAAGCAGTCTCTTTAGTAGATTCGTTGCATTTTCTAAGTGTTCTGCCAATAAATCTCTGTCTCTGGCTTGCTTTCCCCACTGCATTATCTATGTAATTATAATCCCTAAGTAGTTTTTAAAATTTACGGCTTTTGTATTTGTGTGATTTGTAGTGAGACCGAAATTTAGTGATTTCTTTTAGTACTCATGTAGATGTCTTCACACTTTTCATTATTTAGAATCAACTGCCACTCTTCGCACCACAGATATCTAGCATAAATCAAGCTGCAATTGGTTTCGATCATCTGATGACTTCACAAGATGGTAAATGACAGGATCAACATTTCCCTTGGGCAACGCCAGATATTACTTCGCTTTTACTCGATGACTTTCCGTCAGTTAATATGAACTGCGACTGCCAGGAACTCGCGAATCCAATCGCACGTTTGAGGCGATGCTCCATAGGCACGCAATTTCATTAGTAGATGTTTTTGAGGAACGGTGTCAAAGGCCTCTGGAAACCTAAAAAATATGGAATCAATTTGAGATCCCCTGTAGATAGCACTCATTACTTTGTGAGAATAAATGTGTTTCTCAAGAACGATATTTTCTGAATCCGTGCTGTTTATTTGTAAATAAATCGCTTTTTCCTAGGGAATTCATAACGTCCGAACACAGCACATGTTGCAAAATCTTAGTGCAAATAGAAGTCAGTTATATAGGTCCGTAATTCAAGGGAATAGACCCTTTTCCTTTCTTGGTCACTGATATGACATAGTCATCTTTCCAGTATTTAGGTACGGACCTTTCGACGAGCAAATGGTTGTATATAATTGCTAAATATGGAGCTATTATATCAGCATACTCTGAAAGGAACCTGACTGGTATACAGTCTGTACTGGAGACCTTCTCACACCTAGGATATCTATTTCTGTGTTACTCATCGTGGTGATTTGAGTCGAATTTAAAATATTTACTTCGGCAAACGGTGTTTATTGACTCTGCATAGTGGTACTGTTTAGTGACATCATCATTGTTATTGCGCATTGTGATTGCGTCTTGTTGCTGGTATAGTTTACATATGGCCAGAATCTCTTTCGGTTTTCTGCCAGATTTCGAGACAGAGTTTCGTTATGGAAACTATTAAAAGCACTTCGCAGTGAAGTTCTCGCTAAATTTCGAGTTTCTGTAAAACTTCCCCAATCTCGGGGTTTTTGCGTTCTTTTCATTGCTTCTGAATCAGTGTTCCAGTCTGCTTGTGTACTGGGGGTGATCAGTACTATTGCTTATTGATTTACTTGCTATACACACTGAAGAGCCAAAGAAACTGGTACACCTACCTAATATCGTGTAGTAACCCCGCGAGCACGCAGTAGTGCCGCAACACGTCGTGGCATGGACTCGACCAATGTCTGAAGCAGTGCAGGAAGGAGCTGATACCATGATTCCTGCAGGGCTGTCCATAAATCTGTAAGAGTACAAGTGCGTGGAGGTCTCTTCCGAACAGCACGTTGCAAGGCATCCAGAATTGCTCAATAATGTTCATGTCTGGGGAATTTGGCGGCCAGCGGAAGTGTTTAAACTCAGAAGAGTGCTCTTGGAACCACTCTGTAGCAATTCTGGGCGTGTGGGTTGTCGCATTGCCCTGCTGCACTTGCACGAGTACAACGGATACGAATCAATGAAGATGATCCTACAGGATGCTTACGTGTGTGTCACTTGTCAGAGTCGTATCTAGACTATCAAGGGTTCCATATCACTCCAATTGCACACAGCCCACACAATTAAGAGCCTCCACCAGCTTGAACAGTCACCCGCTAACATGCAGGATCCATGGATTCATAAGGTTGTCTCCACACCCGTAAACGTTCATCCGCTCAATACAATGTGCAACGAGACTCGTCCGAACAGGCAACATGTTTTCAGTCATCAACAGTCCAATGTCGATGCTGACGGGCTCAAGTGAGGCGTAAAGCTTTGTGTCGTGCAGTCTTCAAGGGTACACGAGCGAGCCTTCGGATCCGAAAGCCCATATCGATGATGTTTCGTTGAATGGTTCGCACGCTGACACTTGCTGATGGTCCAGCATTGAAATATTTAGCAATTTGCGGAAGGAGTGCACTTCTGTCTCGTTCAGTGATTCTCTTCAGTCGTCGTTGATCCCGTTGTTGCGGGATCTTTTTCCAGTCGCAGCGATGCCGGGTATTTGATGTTTTACCGAATCCCTGATATTCACGGTACACTCGTGAAATGGTCGTACGCGAAAATCCCCTCTTCATCGCTACCTCGGAGAAGCTGCGTCCCATCGCACCTGCACCGACTGTAACATCACATTCAAACTCAATTAAATCTTGATAACTTGCTATTGTTGCAGCAGTAAACGATATAACAACTGCGCCAGACACTTGTTGTCTTATGTAAGCGTTGCCGACCGCAGCGCCGTGTCCTACCTGTCTACAAATCTCCGAATGCGTATGCCTATACAAGTTTCTTTGGCGCTTCAGTGTATCCCTCCATAGCCGCCGATACAATGTCTTTAAATTTAAACCATATCTATATACGCCTACACAGCCAGATCGGAAGATAGAAAGGCGTCAAGAGAATTTTTGCCTGTTCTTTTAAACGGATATACTTTGCGTTTAATTTTGGTGAGTTTGGATATTACGGTATTCAGTCTCGCTACAACTGCTTTGTGGTCACTAATACCTGTGTTCTCTATTAGCTCAAGATTGATTGAAGGTAATAGGTCAAGTATGTTTTCCCAATCCCTCAATCTTCGAGTGGGCTCCTGAACTAATGTTCTAAATAATTTTCTGTGAAATCGTTCAGGATAATTTCGGACATTTTATGCCTACCACAGGTTTTAAACATACAGTGTGTACATAAAGTCCGGGAACACTTTCAATTATTTATTGCACAAAAACTAAACATTGTACAGATGTCATATATATTGCATTTTGAAGAGACTCCCTGAAAGTTTTTTTCTTTTTTTTTTTTTCAAACTTTCGATGCGAACCACTAGTGACCCGGCAGACGTCAATACGGTAATCGAATTCTTGCCGTACCCGTCCCAGCACGGCATCGCCGACTGTGACAGTCGCTTCCCGTATTCTCTCCCGGTGCTCTACTACATCACGTGGTACAGGCGGTGCATACACCAGGTCTCTAATGTGTCCCCACAGAAAAAAGTCACACGGAGCTAGATCTGGTGATCGGGGAGGCCGTTTCATGAGACAACCGTCCCCTTCTGTAGCACTGCCGATCCATCGCTGCGGCAACCCCGTGTTCAGGTACCCACGAACTTCACGATGAAAATGGGGTGGAGCCCCATCCTGCTGAAAGATGAACGGAGAGTCCGATTGTATTTGATATATCAGCCATTGCTGCAACATGTCTAAGTAGGAATATCCAGTGACAGTGCTGTCGGTGAAGAAGAATGGTTCGTACATTTTTCGACGTGACAAGGCACAAAAAACGTTTACCTTTGGGGAATCACCCTCAAATTCAATGCATTCGCGTGGATGCTTCGTACCCCAGATTCGACAGTTATGCCTGTTCATTTTCCTATTAGTGTGAAAAGTGGCTTCGTCGCTAAAAATTAAGCGATCGGCAATGTCATCCCCATCCTCATTCAATTGTTGCAACTGCGAAAAAACTCAAAACGCTTGCCTTTGTCGTCGTCATTGAGCTTCTGCACTAGCTACAATTTGAATGGTTTCATATACAGCTTCTGTCGTAGGACTTTCCACACTATCATTGGAGCCATTTCGAGTTCACGGGATACACGACGCTCCCATTTCTTTGGACTCCTTATGAATGTCTCTCGTACGCGCTCCACATTCACTTCACGCACACTGGAACATCTGCTTCTCTTTGCCGGGCACAAGCAACCCGTCGTAACGAATTTGTTGTACCAGTGGTAAATGGCCTTCCTTGTAGGTGGCTTCTTACCGTACTTTGTTCTAAACATCCGCCGAACAGATGTAGCACACTTGTTTGTGTCGAACGCCAACACTCAGAAAGCTCGCTCCGCACCTCAACTCGCCATGTTTGTGACTAGCACTGGCTATCGGCAAATTATCGAACTACGCTGTGGCGGTGTACATGGAAAAAAAAAATCAGAGTTTCTCTTCAAAATGAAATATGTATGATATCTGTGCAATGTTTGGTTCTTCTGCAATAAATTATTGGAAGTGTTCCCGGACTTTATGTACACCCTGCATATTATTGCCGACATGTGGGGATAGATGGAAATTATCACTAACTTTAATTGTATAAGTGAGGCACCTATTTGAAATGAGACTTAAGTTTTCTTTGAACTGTTCAGCGACTGAATCATTTCAGCCAGGGGGTCGGTAAAACGAACCAATCATTAATTTATTCCGGTTGTCAAGTACAGCCACTACCCATACTAACTCACGGGCACTATACAGGGTGAGTCACCTAACGTTACCGCTGGATATATTTCGTAAACCACAACAAATACTGATGAATCTATTCCACAGGCCGAACGTGAGAAGAGAGGCTAGTGTAATTGGTTAATACAAATCATTCAAAAATGCACAGAAGTAAGTCTTTTAACTCAAACCTACGTTTTTTAAAATGGAACCCCGTTAGTTTTGTCAGCACATCTAAACATATAAACAAATACGTAATCTGTGCCGTTTGTTGCATTGTAAAATCTTAATTACATCCGGAGATATTGTAACCTAAAGTTGACGCTTGAGTAACACTCCTCCGCTGTTCGATCGTGTGTATCGGAGAGCACCGAATTACGTAGGGATCCAGAGGGAACGGTGATGGACCTTAGGTGCAGAAGAGACTGGAACAGCACATTACGTCCACCTGCTAACACCTTTGTATTGGTCTTTTTCACTGACGCACATGTACATTACCATGAGGGATGAGGTACACGTACACACGTGGTTTCCGTTTTCAATTACGGAGTGGAATAGAGTATGTCCCGACATGTCAGGCCAATAGATGTTCAATGTGGTTGCCATCATTTGCTGCACACAATTGCAATCTTTGGCGTAATGAATGTCGTACACGCCGCAGTACATCTGGTGTAATGTCGCCGCAGGCTGCCACAATACGTTGTTTCATATCCGCTGGGGTTATAGGCACATCACGGTACACATTTTCCTTTAACGTACCCCACAGAAATAAGTCCAGAGGTGTAAGATCAGGAGAAGTGGCTCGCCAATTTATGCGTCCTCCACGTCCAATGAAACGCCCTTCGAACATCCTGTGAAGGGTCAGCCTAGTGTTAATTGCGGAATGTGCAGGTGCACCATCATGCTGATATCACATACGTCGACGCTTTTCCAGTGGGACACACTCTATTCCACTTCGTAATTGAAATCGAAAACCACGTGTGTACGTTTACCTCATCCCTCATGATAATGTACATGTGCGTCAGTGAAAAAGACCAATAAAGAGGTGTTAGCATGTGTACGTAATGTGCCGTTCCAGTCTCTTCTGTACCTAAGGTCCATCACCGTTCCCTTTGGATCCCTACGTAATTCGGTGCTCTCCGATACACACGATCGAACAGCGGAGGAGTGTTACTCAAGCGTCAACTTTAGGTTACAATATCTCCGGATGTAATTAAGATTTTACAATGCAACAAACGGCACTGATTACGTATTTGTTTATATGTTCAGATGTGCTAACAAAACTTACGGGGTTCCATTTTTAAAAAAAACGTAGATTTGTGTTAAAAAACATACTTCCGTGCATTTTTTTATGGTTTGTATTAACCAATTACACTAGCCCCTCTCCTCACGTTCGGCCTATGGAATCGGTTCGTCAGTATTTGTTGTGGTTTACGAAATATATCCAGCGATAACTTTACGTGACTCACCCTGTGTACCGCTGTTTCATTTCTGCAATTTTTAAAAGACGGAATCACAGTAAGCAGCCATTAACGAGAAACTTAAAGGAGTAATTTTTAAATAAAAGGCTGGAAGTTCCGCAAGAAAGACGGACATCACGTCAAAATAATTGTGGTAAGTATACAAAAGACAAGAAGATAAAGAACGAAGGATGGAAGTTCACTGTCAAACAATGATCATTACAATCTTTGGAGATGTCTGTGTCAACCCAACGCACAGACATTACGAGGAGGGCGTTGCAAGGCGAGTCCTTCGGCCATCAGTGAGACGCAAATATCTGACGGTAGTATTCATTCTGCCGCGTGTGCTATCGCTGTTATCTGGCATCAACGTCACCAGTTCTGCGGCTGTCACTGCCGCTGTTGCCCGCCGCGCTTGCCGTGTGAAGGCGATAATTACGGAACATGCGCCTAACGTCCCGTGCATCGACCTCACTGCCCTTAGTTTGCTGCGTGACATCCAGCCATTCTTCCACGCGCACGTGGTTGCCTGCACGCACGGCGCTCTTCGTGAAACGTAAGACGTCTTACGAACGCTACCCGACATACTACAGCGTCTGCTCTACGGCTTTGTCAGTGACAGGGGTATCACTTATCCTCCACCTATTGTTTTGGGATTTACCCCTCACATATTCTCATTTCATGTTTTGTGCCCTCTGTCATTGGCTTTTTGCGCACTCGAGTCACTATCTGCTGACTGGAAGATACAATTGCGGTGTAGACTGTGCGTAGATAAGTTGTTGTTCCAAAGAATTTTCCTAAAATTATGCCTCGTTGCTCGCATAAAAGACATTTTGTTGTAAATAACCGGGACGAGCTGCTAAAAGATATTGTTTTACTATTTTGCAACCAGTTTTAATTCTGAGATCACCATAAAAACGATTTCAAAGGTTGAAACTGGTTGCAGAGCAGTAAAACATTAAATTTAAACACTCTGTGCCGCTTATTTGCAACAAAATATAAGTTATCATCCCATACAAATGACTGCTTTGCTCCTTTTCTGTACAGAGGTACGTGATTTATAATGTTATGAACGTGTCGTGGAAGCCATGGGTGAAGAGCAACGGACAGGGTCCATATTACTAGGTTTCCGGGAAGCGTTTGACAAGGCGTCCCAGTGGAAACTGTTAACGCAGTGGATCTAAGACTCCGTGAGTAGCAGTACGCAGTACTTTGCTCGCGAGGGCGAGTTTTCATCACAGAAAAGGGTATCGTCAGAAGCACGCCAGTGACGTATCATAGGACTGCTCTTCTCCTCTATGTAAATAAGTGATCTGAAGGGCGAAATGAGCAGCTATCTGCCGCTGTTTGCTGATGACGCTGTGGTGTACGGGGAAGTGTCATCGTTGAGTGACTGTGGGAGGATGCAAGATGACTTAGACAAAGTCTCTGGTTGTTGTGAACAGCGGCAGCTTGCTCTAAATGTAGAAAAACGTAAGGTAGTACAGATGAATAGCAAGATCAATCCCATAATGTTCGAATACAACATTAGCAGTTTGCTGCTTAACACAGCCACGTCGATTAAATAGCTACGCATGCCATTGCAAAGCGATATGAAATGGAACGAGCACATAAGGAAGGCGAATGGGAGGTTTCAGTTTACTCGGAGAATTTTCGGAAATTGTGTTTCATCTTTAAAGTCAAAGCAGTCATTTGTATGGAATGATAACTTATATTTTGTTGCAAATAAGCGGCACAAAGTGTTTAAATTTAATACTGTAAAATAGTGCGACCCATTCTTGAGTACTGCTCAGGTGTTTGAAATCCTCACCAAGTCGGACTAAAGAAAGACATTGAAGCAGTTAAGAGGTAGGCTGCTAGATTTGTTACCCGAAGTTTGGATCAACATTCGAATATTACGGATATGCCTTGTGAACTCAAATGCAAATCTCTGGAGGGAAGACGGCGTTCTTTTCGCGAATCACTAGTGAGAAAATGTAGAGAAATGGCATTTGAAATTGACTGTAGAACAATTCTAACGCCGCCAAAGCACATTTCGTGTAAGAACAGAAAGGTGACAGAAATTAGGGCACGTACGGAGGCATATAGACAGTCGTTTTTCTATCGCTCTGTATGCGGTTGGAACAGCGAAGGAAATGCTACGAGTGATACAAGGAAACCTCCTTTTTTGCGAAGTACGTGTATAGATGTAGATGCAGATGTACACATAGAAATGAAAATTTGTTGCAGACCAGGGCTCAAAATCAAGATTGCTGCTTTTCATAAGTTGTTGTCTTAACCATTAGGCTATTCGAGGATGCCTCCACGCCGGACTCAAGCTTCGCCGCTGACGTTTCCAGCTATGACTTGGAGACATCTAATGTGTGGGAATAGCACAACTAAGGGAAAGTAATTCAACTGATTTACGGCAGATGTACAAAGGTCATGGAAGACACTGGATGTGATGTTGGTCGTCCGCTGCTGAAATCTATGCGTTTCATCTGTCTCCACACAGTCCTGGTGGAAATACTCTCCTAACACCCCACAATGAGATGGGCGGCTATCTGACTCACAGTAGACCGTCGCACGCCCATTAGGCTCTGTGGTGGCGACGTGATGTACCTTACGTGCGGCGGTTTATGCGTGAAGCAACATTCTCTCTGCGATGCTGTAGATCCATCGTGAACAGCGTTGACCTGTAAAATCCTAATTCCACAATCATTGACCTTTGCGTCACGCACCAATTATCATCACACGTTCAAAGTCGGTTAACGCGCAACCTACTGCCGCGTTCACTTAACAACGATCTGTAGCGAACTGTTCAGATATCGTGTCTGCACTCATACGCCGCAGCAAGGTCCCACCACCACTTTATGTTTCTGTGAAAGCGTTCACCACGTTCCTCGCTGACATCACTTGATCTCCACGTAACAAATCCAAGGCAGCTGTTTAAGTGTGTATCTCGAAGCTTATTAGACACTCTGTTGGCTATAATACAAATCTAACGTGGGTCCTTTTTGCGTGCTAAGAACTTCACCTCCTTGAATGACACCAAAGACCCCTCTGTCACTGTCATCTTTTATTATAAGTTTGAATTGAACTATTTTTTTTTTATTTCAGGTCCAAGAAACACGCCCTCTTTCAATGTCGCTTCTGACAGAACAGCAAAGGATTACTTCAAACATTCTCTCTCTTAAAAGAGCTTTTTGTACTTCGGATCCACGAGGTCCTTGAGCAAAACATTGTACTCTCCGGACTTCACTGATTTTTTCGCAAGACGATTTTCTCTAAACCAATGTTTATCTCATGCCCTACTATCCCATTTTTGCAATAAAGAAAGGTATTTATTATAGCCACTGTGCTGATTAAGGAGTAAACACGGCCATTTTAAATCGCCGGACATATTCCAAGTATGAACGGACTAATTTATTTTAACTATAAATAGATTTTAGTAATTTTCCTTCATATTTACAGCATGTGCAATGGTACCAATTCATAGTCGTATATATTACAGCCTTTAGACAACATTTAGAAGAATCCATAAACAGTCTCCATTCCTTTAACTATATTCAGTTGCAAAGTTATTCATTAAACCGATAATAGTCTGCAGCTCGTGGCTGTGTGGTAGCGTTCTCGCTTCCCGCGCCCGGGTTCCCCGGTTCGATTCAATCACTGCTACCTAGCTACAGATAGCACTTAGTTCGCAGCCATCTACCTCACTTATGGGAATGATAAATAAAGTTATTGAGTGAGCATTTTTGACTCAGTTATTGCCGCAATACCCACAGCTTCCCGCACACGCCACTCTAGAGCCAGAAGTGGTCATCATAAAACACACAGGCACTGCTGCTCCACACCTCCTCTCCCTTCCCGCCTGCCGTAACATTGTACACACGTTGGACAGTCTGCACTGATAGGCCAAGCAGAGCAGCTTCGTTTGGTGTGTAGCCATGGACACGTTCAAACAGGATAAATCTTTTCTGGCATTCTGTCGTGTCTCTAGGTTGATCCATCTTACTGTATTGATTCCATTTAACCGGCTGGTACATTCAAACCATTTCACAGCTGTTTCACCAGCAGTGTAGGGTCACATAAACAATTCTTCACCAGCTACAGCGCTCGAAAATGACCAGTGTGCTGTTTTAAGGGGGTGCCATGTTTTATGGTGTGAGTTGACTGTACATGTATCTCTCTAAAGTACGCAGTTGGGTGTACCCTGTTTGCGCCTGCCGTGTTGCAGCCTGGCGGGCATGTCGCGGTCTGTGACGGTGGCCGTGGCGTACATCATGAGTGTGACGTCACTCTCCTGGAAGGAGGCGCTCAAGGTGGTGCGCGTCGGGCGCGCCGTCGCCAACCCCAACTTCGGCTTCCAGCACCAGCTGCAGGAGTTCGAGTCCTACCGGCTGGCCGAGGTAAGCGCAGTCCGGCATCGTCTCGGCCGGCTGGGGGTGCGTTTGGTCCGTCACTAAACTGGGTTCCCAACACACGCAGTAAGTCCGCAGTCCGGCACCACTGCTAGCCTAAAGTTGGCGACTTTTTATTCCTTGTCTCGACTAAATAATTTCATGCTTGTGTTATGTTGAGTGAATGTTTCACTCTGTAGACTTGAATTTCCTTTTTTTCGTAAATATTTGTGTTTGATAGACCCTGCCAGCACAGTTTAAAAACAAAATAATACAATGTGACCTAAAAGTCTTTTATAATTTGAAAATTCTATACCTCTCGGAACAATATAGGTAGAAAGGTAAAAACTTCCACACATGCTTGAAATGATGAGAAGTTTTATTGAAAAAAAAAATGCACAACATTACAGAAGTAATAATTATCATAACAGTTGATTTTTAACAAAGAGATGTTCTTTATAACAAATGTTCAACGTGTCGGCCGTCATTCATCAGCAACATCTGTAGTCGAAGGACAATGTTGTATAGCATATCGGTACGCATGGTGGGGAACTGCCGTGGGATTTTGTCTTTTCGCATCCCTTATGAAGTCGGACATTCGCGGTAGACTTGCTACTTCACGTAACCCGACAGCCAATAATCACACAGACTGAGGTCTAGGGACCTGGGAGGCCTGGCATGAAGAAAGTGGCGACTCAGCATGTGATCCTCACCAAACGATGTGCGCAAGTTACCTTCTATACGTGTAGCAAACATGGGGTGGAGCGCCATCCTAAAGTGATACCTTGCAGCAGGTGTTTACCAGCCAGGCTAGAGACAATGTAATTCTGTAACATTTCGGCGTACCTCGCACCCGTCACACTGACAGTTTGAAAAGCACTACGCCGCATTTCCTCGAAGAAAAGGCGTTCTGTCACATTTGATTTGATAATTCTGCTCCACACCATGACTTTCTCGTCATGCAATGGCGTTTCCACGACAGTATAGGATTTTCGGTACCCCAAATCCTGCACTTGTTGGTGTTGACTGACCATCGGAGTGTGACTGGCTTATTCAGGCCACAACGCGTTAGACAAACAATCGTCATCCAGTCCCATTTTTTTGAAGTGCCACGTCGCAATTGCTCTCCGCATCACAAAAT